>NC_057359.1:80016154-80677092 GCF_016509475.1 Prionailurus bengalensis
TGTTTGTTTGTTTTTCATTAAAGTTGTAATGGATAAACTTCAGTACTAACCGAGTTCACTGGGTATTTAATACTTATATGGAACCAAGTCAATCTCTTCAATATCCTCTGAACATATTCTTCTTAGTTTCATCTTTGGACCTTTGTTCATTCTGTCCCCGTTGAAATGCTCTCTCCTCTCCACATACTCAAGCCTCTCCCCTATTTCAAGAATCAGCTGAAACTTACTCCTCCATAAACTCTAATTCTATTATCCCAGTGTGAATCTGTAACAACATCTACTACGTATAGCTCTTGTATGCCAGTAATTTGAAGAGGCAGTAAAGTGTAGCAGTTATGAGCACAGACGTAGAGGCAGACAGCTACAGGCTTACATTTACAGCTCTCTCACTTACTAACCTTATGACCTTAGACAAGTTAACTAACCCCTTATGCCTCCCTTTTCTTATCTGTAAACAGGGCATAATATAGTGCCTATAACACTTAGTCCCAACACCTAAGCTGGAGGTAGTTTGGAGTGCTGCAATAAGTAATACAATAGCGAGAAGAAAGAGACAGCAGATAAAGTAACATAGGAAGAATTCAGATGTCAGATTCCTAGGCCACAGCTCTGTTTGTTATACCCTGTGGACAAGAAAGCCCAGAATCGGGTTTATTACTGTAGCGGTTTTTGACAATGTTTAAGAAATAGAATTAGTGTCCTGACATTCAGAACTCCAAGTTGTGGGTTATCTAGGAAGAAAATAAGGTGGTATCCTATGTATTCTGGGCTTCATTACCAATACGGGTGCCTACAAATACAATGACGAAAACAAAAGTGTTGAGGCTATGGTTTCAAAGAGGAAGAAAAAGAGCATTTATTGGTTCTACACCTCTTGTATTAATCACCCTAACAGTAGTGGCATACAAGGCAAATATCTCAGCAAGAGAGACTGCATTCATGCCAGGAAGGGGGTTGACTTATGAAGACAAAATGCACTGTCATGTTAACGTTCCTCCCCAAAGTAACCAAAGCAAAGGAAGTTGAAGAGAAGCATACCGAGTGCCAGGAAGCGTGTACATCTTTCCTGTCTGGAGCTCAGAATCTGAGGCCTTATCCCAGGGATTGACCTCAGATGAAAGGACCCAAGTTAAATGACTAGCATGAGCAATAGCAATAAAGGCAAAGCACTATGAATATCCAATAAACTGTGTCAGGTAACCTGTTAGCCTGTAAGTAGGGAAAAATCTCAGACCCTTCACAGTTCCTGGCATTTATGTGGAACCAGACAGGAGTTAATGCAGAAATAATGCAATTTAGTAGAAGGCAGGCAGTATAAAAAAGAAGAAAGGAATTTAATTGAGAGAAGCAGTGGGAAGGACTTACAGCCAAAAACAAGAGATGAAGTGGTGACTTTTTAATGAGGTAGCATCTTAGACAGCAGAGCAGCACAAAGGAGTCAGTGACGTGACTGATGTTAAGTCACTAGTATTAATGGTAATGGCAACGAAACAGTATGAAGACGACACAAAAGCTAATCACAGACAAGTCTGGACGAAATGCCAAAATCTCATTTGGTGGCCTAAGAGTAAACATGAAGTAAATTCTCCATCATTTGAGCTGTGGGTTTCCTTTCAATGCCCTGTGGTTCTTGGGAAAGCTCTATAGAGAAATAATTAGGAAAAAAGTAACATAAATGTTAGCAGAGAGATGGCAATCTTTGGCAATATCTTTTTCTTTTTGTTTGGCTTCTGAAGAGCAATGAAATACTTGGAAGAACAATGATCTGAACCCTAAAGAAGAACAAGGAGCTAAAATCTGGTCCATACTACTTGAAACTATAAATAAAGGCCAAAGGAAGAGACAGTAAGTAGTTTGGCATTTTTCTCTGAGAACTTGAACTCACAGGATGATTTTGTAGTAAAAGTATCCAAAGTAATCACTGCATTTAAATCAAACACTGCCCTTTTTCAAACATTCCTTACCAAGGGCCAAGAGATGGACATTTTCAGCAATGGAAAATAAATATAAAGTAGCTTTGTTTAGAAGTCCCATAAACTCTCCCATCCCCTCTGTGCAAACACCTGTCCTGGTAAGAGATCATCTCCCTGAACATACTAAAGATCTTTTCTTCTTCTTTTTTTTTTTTTTTTTAATATGAAAGTGTCACATTGGTTTCCATACAACACCCAGTGCTCCTCCCAACAGGTGCCCTCTTCAGTGCCTATCACCCACCCTCCCCACCCTCCCCCCCCCCATCAACCCTCAGTTTGTTCTCAGTTTTTAAGAGTCCTAAAGATCTTTTCTTATACACCTCATAGGCTTCTTTCTGCATCCAGCTTTTAACCACCTCATGTCACTGCTCAGTAAAAAGCCCCTCATATCTTCTAGAGAATTTTAATTGTGTTTTGGTATCTGCAACTCCTTTGATGGTAGATTTTAGAAAAAAATATTAATTGTGATACTATGTTGCAATTAGTGTGTCCTCTCTCTGTCTCTTTTTGAAGTCCTTTCTGAGTGTCGTAATTAACTACGATGTCTGGAGACTCAAGCAATTTGGTACAATAGTGTGTTAGCCTTTTTCAGATAAAAAAAGAACTATAAAAGCAGTAAATGAAAGATTTGGGTAAGAAAATGAAAAAACTGTGTCCCCAGTTAATTCATGATGTAAATGTCATAGAATAAATAAATGTTAATTGATAACAGCACTGCTGCTGAACTAAACTGATTACAAAACAAATATTGCATTTATGCATAGATACTGGAAAATACTTGTAAATATAACTAACACAGTACTCACAGGAATCTGGTTCAGGAATAGAGCCTGAAATTCTATCTATAGCCTCTTGCAAAATTGTGGGAAAACCTTTGCAAAACTCAGTTCCTGGAACCTTTTCATTCTTTCAACAATTATTTCACTCTTGCTTTCAATACCTTAGATATTGAAAGAATTAAAAAATTATCTATTAAGAATATGAAAAACTGCTCTAGGCTATTCCAAAACTTTTCATTCTTCCCCATAGTCCAAAGACATATAAAATGTACTATAATATTTATTTGATGCATTTTCTGTTCAAAGTTAAAGTAGCAAAAGCTAGAAGACATGTATTTAAAATGTATCAAGGCTCAGTGCTTAATCTTAGTACCAAAATTTAAAACATTAATAGAACTGAATATCATGAGTAAATTTTATTGGATGTATATTTTAAAATAAACAAAAACTTCTTTTAAAAGCAATGAGGTTTTACTAGACTACATTGTTAAATTTTGCAAGAAGAAACTGTGCCACAAGTAACTGATTTAGCTGGACTGTGGCACTCACATCACACGAGACCCAACTGATACTTCAAGTCTTTTTCAAAGCTAATGTTACAATTAAGATAGCAAGAATTGACTAATGCTTCAGTTGATTACTGCACAAAATGCTATGGAACATTTTAGGATTTAAAACGTTATAAGGGGGGGCGCCTGGGTGGCGCAGTCGGTTAGGCGTCCGACTTCAGCCAGGTCATGATCTCGCGGTGAGTGGGTTCGAGCCCCGCGTCAGGCTCTGGGCTGATGGCTCAGAGCCTGGAGCCTGTTTCCGATTCTGTGTCTCCCTCTCTCTCTGCCCATCCCCCGTTCATGCTCTGTCTCTCTCTGTCCCAAAAATAAATAAATGTTGAGAAAAAAAAAAAACGTTATAAGGGGTGCCTGGGTGGCTCAGGTGGCTAAAGCATCCGACTCTTGATCTTGACTCAGGTGCTGATCTCACAGTTCGTGAGATCGAGCCCCATGACCAGCTCTGTGCTCCTGTGTACAATGAAGCAGAAGAAGAAAAAATAAAATACAAAGATATATAGGATTCTCATCCCTTTTTCATATACAATTATTTCTTTTCCTTTGAGATTCATCATTAAAAACCTACTCTATTTAAACAAACACCAGGGAAATACATGTAACAACTTTTAATCTACCCAGTCTATCCAACATAAAACTTCACTCTTTTCCACAAACCTAGGATAGTATCTACAAAAATAACATCTCTCCTGATTTTCAAGTTGAAAAAAAAAAAAAGGAAAAGTAATTGTCAGAATCAAGCAGGAAGACCTAATTCAAACCTCTGCTCATACATCAAAAGAATACAAAATGACAATAATATTGTCTGGACTACAGGCCTGACTTCCTAAGGATCTGGTGTCTTTTTTTCAAAATGTACTTTTTATTCGGCTCATATTCCATCTTTGTAGGTTTAGAGTAAAGGAATCTTGGAAAGGCCTCATTCTAGAGAAAAGGAATTATCAACACAGAATTTTTATTTTTATAAAAGGTCTTACCCTAGCATAACACTGATACTCAAATTACATTTCACATTTATGTTATGCCAGGGTAGGGTCACAAATCTTTGCAAAACTGGGAAATTCAATATTAAATTTGATGAGTTTCTTGCATTAAACTAGACTTCGCACAAACGTGGCAAGTTTTAAAGCCACTACTTTTAAAGAAAAGCTTTAAGCTTTACCTTTTAAAATAAAAATATACCCATTAAAATTCCCAGTCACAATTCACTGTCACAAAACATTTCTTCTACTTTATGGAAGACACATGAAAAAAAATTGGGGGATGCGCCTGGGTGGCTCAGTAGGTTGGGCATCTGACTTCGGCTCAGGTCGTGATTTCACGGTTTATGGGTTCAAACCCCACATCGGGCTCTGTGCTGACAGCTCAGAGCCTGGAGCCTGCTTCCGATTCTATGTCTTCCTCTCTCTGCCCCTCCCCTGCTCCTGCTCTCCCTCTCTCTCTCTCTCTCTCTCTCTCTCTCTCTCTCTCTCTCTCTCTCTCACACACACACACACACACACACACACAAAAATAAATAAACATTAAAAAATATTTTTAAAAAAATTGGGTAACAACGACAGAGGTTTTGTAGAAAATTTTCTGTCTCACACTTAAGGACCATGTCGTTAGTGCTTTTCCCTGGCTCACTGCCAGTTTTCCACAATTCAAAGACAATTCATCTAATTAATGAGACAAAATGACAAGTTCTGGGAAAGGATGTAACAACCAGCTTTTACTACTAATTATAACCAAGCTGATATGACCAAGCCGATATGCAAGTTGAGCATGCACTGCATGTACATCCAATATGACACTAAAAACTTCACATGCTCACATCCTTTATCATCCCCACAATCCTGTGCGGTAGGTGCCCTGAAGGAGGAGTGTGAGTCTTCACAGAAATGAATCACACAACTAACCAGTGCTGGAAAACAGATTGTAACCCAAACTGAATAACTCCAAAATTCAAGTCTTTTCGCTACAAGAAACTATTGACTATATAAACAAGTAAAAAGGAGCATCTGGCTGGCTCCGTCAGTTAAGCATCCGACTCAATTTTGGCTCAAGTCATGATCTCACAGTTGGTGAGATTGAGCCCCACATTGGGCTCTGTGCTGACAGCACAGACCCTGCTTGGGATTCTCTCTCTCCCTCTCTCTCTGCCCCTCCCCTGCACTCTCTCTCTCTCTCAAAATACATAAACTTTTAAAAATAATAATAAAAAAAATAAAAACAAGAAAAAAAAAAACCACTTAGAAAGACCCAGGATATCTTAAGACCAGAATTTGCTGCTAATTAGCCAGCTCTGTGAATTTCAGTAAGTCTGGAGTTTCAGTGCCTCAATTTATAAAATATAGATAATTCTTGCCATCTGCCTATATGAAATACTTAGGGATAAAGCTAACATAATACATGCATGATATTTATGCTAAAAACTATAAGACACTAAAGGGAAAAAAAAAGGCAAAAAGACCTAAATAAATAGACAGACATAGCATAACAATTAGATCTATAGATTCAGTGAACCCCAGTCAAAATCCCAGCAGGATTTTTTGGTAGGTATTCACGAGCTCCCTCTAAAATAAATATTAAAAAGCAAAGAAACAAATAGCCAAAGAGTAAAGTTGGAAGACTTTCAGAAACTGATTTCAAGACTTACTTTAAAGCTATAGTAACCAAGACAATGTGTTATTGGTGAAAGAACAGACACAAAGGTCAATGCAACAATTAGCTCAGTAATAGAGCCTCATAAATATCCTCAACCAATTTTTGACAAAGTGCAAAAGAAACTCAATGGGGAAAGGATAATTTTTTCAATAAATGGTGTTGGAACAGAAGTGCGTCCATAAACAAAAAACTGAACTTTGATCTAAACTCACACCTTGTTCAAAAATTGACTCAAAATAGATCACAGCCCCAAAAGTAAAATGTAAAACTATAAGACCTCTAGAAGAAAACAGAGCACAAAATGTGATTGATTTTGAGCGGGCAAAGAACTTTTAGAATCAACACCAAAAGCAAGATCCATAAGAGGAAAATTTATAAATTGCACTTCATTAAAATTTAAAACTTTTGCTTTTTATAAAACTACTAAGAGAATGAAAACACAGCCACCAACTGGGAGAATATTTGCAAACCACATTTCTGTCAAAGGACTTGTATCAAGATATATAGGGGCACCTGGCTGGCTTAGTCAGTACAGCATACAAGTCCTGATCTCAGAGTTGTAGGTTCCAGTCCCATGTTGGACATAGAGATTACTTAAAAACAACATCTTTAGGGGCACCTGGGTGGCTCAGTTGGTTGAGTGTCTGACTCTTGGTTTCGGTTCAGGTCATGATCTCATGGTTCATCAGTTTGAGCCCCACACCAGGCTCTGCACTGACAGTGCAAGGCCTACTTGGGATTCTCTCTCCCTCTCTCTCTGCCACTCCCCCACTCATGCTGTCTCTGTCTCTCTTAAATAAATAAACTTAAAAAAATAAAATAGGGGCACCTGACTGGCTCAGTTCATTAAAGGCCCACTTCAGCTCAGGTCATGATCTCACGGTTCATGAGTTTGAGCCCCGTGTTGGGCTCTGTGCTGACTCAGAGCCTGGGGTCTGCTTCAGATTCTGTGTCTCCCTCTCTCTCTGCCCTTCCCCTGCTCACGTTCTCGTTCTTTCTCTCCCTCTCTCTCTCTCTCTCCCTGTGTCTCTCTCTGTCTGTCTCAAAAATAAATAAACATTGAAAATAATAATGTAGTAAAATAAAATATTTAAATAAAAAAAGAATATACAAAGAACTCTCAAAATTTAACAGTAAGAAAATGACCCAATTTAAAAATTGTCTGAAAAGACACTCCAACAAAGAAGTTGTATGTATCACAAATAAGAAATTGAAAAGATGCTCCACATCTCTTATTGGGAAAATGCAAGTTGAAACCATAATGACATGCTACTACACACTGAATAGAAGGGCTAAATTTACAAAAACTGGCAGTGCCCTGTGCTGCGAGTGGTGCTGAGCCACTAGAACTCTTACGTGTTACTAATCGGAATGCTTAGGAAACAATCTGGCAGTTTCTTATAAACTTAAGTTTATACTTACCATATGAGCCAGGAGTTCTACTCCTAGATATTTATCCAAGAGGAATGAAAACTTATGTTCCCAGGTAAGTGTAAGTGAATGTTTACAGCAGGTTTCTTCATAATAACTAAAAACTCAAATTAACCTAAATGTATGGAGTTTGCTCAAAAAGTTAAAAATAGAACTACCCTATGATCCAGCAATCACACTACTAGGTATTTACCCAAAGGATACAAAAATACTAATTTGAAGGGATACAGGCACCCCAATGTTTATAGCAGCATTATCAACAACAGCCTAAGTATTCACTGACTGATAAATGGATAAAGAAGATGTGGGGTGTGTGTGTGTGTGTGATGGAATATTACTCAGTCATAAAAAAGAATGAAATCTTGCCATTTGCAATGCCATGGATAGAAGCAAATTAAGTCAGTCAGAGAAAGACAAACGCCATATGCTTTCACTCATGTGCAATTTAAGAAACAAAACAAATGATCATAGGAGGAGAAAAGAAGAGAGGGGTAAACCAAGAAACAAACTCTTAACTACAGAGAACAAACTGATGTTTACCAGAGGGGAGGTGGATGGGGGGATGGGTTAAATGAGTGACAGGCATGAAGGAGGGCACTTGTGATGAGCACTGGATGTTGCATGTAAGTGTTGAATCACTAAATTCTACACCTGAAACTAAGAAAGAATGAAAGAACAAAAGAAAGAAAGTAAAGAACCTAAATGGTGAATGGTTAAATAAACTGTGGTCCTTTTTATGTGATAGACTAATACATTTTTGACATCAGAATCTGATTCTGATCTATTAACTTGATCTGTCTATTCTCGTATGAGTGCAGTTAAAAAAAATAAAAGTTTTAACAACTGCAGCTTTATAGCGTGTTTTACTCCTTTGTCCTCCTTTACCTTTTCTTTCAGTGGATAGCTATTCACATTTCTGTTTGAACTCTACTGTCACATTTCCTCCAAAAAAGATCCTATTGTGGTTTTCCCATTAATTCCATTTATTCTAAAAGTTACCATATCAAAAATTCCTTACAATATTCAATTTTTCTACTGTCAGCACAGGTAAGCCTCTCCATTTATTCAGTCTTCCTCTATATCTCTCAGCCAAATTTCATAATTTAAAATATATGTGTATGAGTTTCATACATATCTTGGTGAGATTATCCTAAACTTTTTATCACTAAGGGTAGTGGCAGCAGTAGTGGTTAGTGTGATTTTTTCCCCCCAATATCTCTTTAACTATTATTAACTAGAAATATTTATTAAGTTCATTTTCTGGAGATGTCCACATAGGCATTTTAATGAACTCATGATTTCTAATGGTTTTTCCCTTGGTTCTTTTGAGTAAGACTTCTCTTTTTAAGTTAAATGGAGTGAGGTCTCCCGCTGAAGGTCACATCTTACCTGGCTATCGGGAGATATAATTCTGAGTTTCCTCAACCACAACAGTTTGTTGTTAAAACAGAGCAAAGCATTTCACACAAGGCTTATCTTAATCCCCAGGTCAGCCTTATTATTAATCATAATAAAAGTAATTACTACTTACTATTACCTACAACGTCTCAGCCTTTGTCAGTCACACATTTTCCTTAAATGAGCACTCAGCTTCACAACAACCTTGCAAGAACAGGGATGAATCGGGAATAGAGAATATGAAGAGGGAAACTAGAACTTAAAGAAACCGAAGAGGGGCGCCTGGGTGGCGCAGTCGGTTAAGCGTCCGACTTCAGCCAGGTCACGATCTCGCGGTCTGTGAGTTCAAGCCCCGCGTCGGGCTCTGGGCTGATGGCTCAGAGCCTGGAGCCTGCTTCTGATTCTGTGTCTCCCTCTCTCTCTGCCCCTCCCCCGCTCATGCTCTGTCTCTCTCTGTCTCAAAAATAAATAAACGTTAAAAAAAAAAAATTAAAAAAAAAAAAATAAAGAAACCAAAGAGCTGCCCAAGACCACAGAGTTACTGTAAGCGGTGAGACAGCATTCAAACCCAGGTTCCTTTTACTCCAGTGCTCTTCCTCATTCGACTTCACCACCGAGCTGTCTTCCTTTTAAAAAGGGAAGGAGAGAAGGGGAAAAAGAAGAAAAATAGAAATTCCACCTACGACTGTTAAATGCCACCGGGCTTAGTGTGGCTTTTTTCCCCCCAGTCTGTTTTCTTTGTAAGCAGGTGACATCAAGTCAAATGATTACCAAACAGTAGGGTGGGGGACACAGCTGCTCGAGACACAAAAATAAGTCTCAGCAGGAGACTTAGAACACCTTGCCTTTGCTTTTGGTCACTGAGTCTTAATTTATTGTTCAGAGCCAAAAACACACTCATGATTTAATATTCAGGACCTCTTTATTTTATTTAAATGCATTATCATAGCCACCCAGGGTGGCTCAGTTGGTTAAGCACCCAACTCCTGATTTGGGCTCAGGACATGATCTCACGGTTTGTGGGATCGAGCCCCAGGTTAGGCTCTGAGCTGACATCACTGAGCATGCTTGGATTCTCTCTCTCCCTCTCTCTCTGCCCCCTCCCTCCAAAATAAATAAATATTTTTAAAAATAATTTTTAAATAAAATAATACTGCTAATTAGTATTTCCATTATCTCTCTAAATTTTGGATGCAGATGGTACTGAACTACAAAACAGCTACCTGAACACAGGCACAAAAATTTCTTTTTGTGCCACCATTTTCCTATTTGTTTGCATTTTTCAAGGCTTTTTTTAAATTTTTTTTTTAATGTTTATTTATTTTTGAGACAGAGAGAGACAGAGCATGAACGGGGGAGGGTCAGAGAGACAGGGAGACACAGAGTCCGAAGCAGGCTCCAGGCTCTGAGCTGCCAGCACAGAGCCCGACGCGGGGCTCGAACTCACATACCGCGAGATCGTGACCTGAGCCGAAGTCGGACGCTTAACCGACTGAGCCACCCAGGCGCCCCTTCAAGGCTTTTTAAAAAAAACTAATTTGGGGCACTCCTAGGTGGCTGAGTCAGTTAAGCATCCAACTCTTGGTTTCAGCTCAGGTCATGATTTCACAGTTCCTGGGATAGAGCCCCACGTTGGGCTCCGTGCCGACTGCACAGAGCCTGGTTGAGATTCTCTCTCCCTCTCTCTTTCCCTCTCCCATTCACTCTCTCTCTCTCAAAATAAATAAATACACATTAAAAAAATAATTTTGCTGGCACAAAAACAGACACATAGACCAATGGAATAGAATAGAAACCCCAGAACTAGACCCACAAATGTATGGCCAACTCATCTTTGACAAAGCAGGAAAGAACATCCAATGGAAAAAAGACAGCCTCTTTAACAAATGGTGCTGGGAGAACTGGACAGCAACATGCAGAAGGTTGAAACTAGACCACTTTCTCACACCATTCACAAAAATAAACTCAAAATGGATAAAGGACCTAAATGTGAGACAGGAAACCATCAAAACCTTAGAGGAGAAAGCAGGAAAAGACCTCTCTGACCTCAGCCGTAGCAATCTCTTACTCGACACATCCCCAAAGGCAAGGGAATTAAAAGCAAAAGTGAATTACTGGGACCTTATGAAGATAAAAAGCTTCTGCACAGCAAAGGAAACAACCAACAAAACTAAAAGGCAACCAACGGAATGGGAAAAGATATTCGCAAATGACATATCGGACAAAGGGCTAGTATCCAAAATCTATAAAGAGCTCACCAAACTCCACACCCAAAAAACAAATAACCCAGTGAAGAAATGGGCAGAAAACATGAATAGACACTTCTCTAAAGAAGACATCCGGATGGCCAACAGGCACATCAAAAGATGTTCAGCGTCGCTCCTTATCAGGGAAATACAAATCAAAACCACACTCAGGTATCACCTCACGCCAGTCAGAGTGGCCAAAATGAACAAATCAGGCGACTATAGATGCTGGAGAGGATGTGGAGAAACGGGAACCCTCTTGCACTGTTGGTGGGAATGCGAATTGGTGCAGCCGCTCTGGAAAGCAGTGTGGAGGTTCCTCAGAAAATTAAAAATAGACCTACCCTATGACCCAGCAATAGCACTGCTAGGAATTTATCCAAGGGATACAGGAGTACTGATGCATAGGGCCACTTGTACCCCAATGTTCATAGTAGCACTCTCAACAATAGCCAAATTATGGAAAGAGCCTAAATGTCCATCAACTGATGAATGGATAAAGAAATTGTGGTTTACACACACAACGGAATATTACGTGGCAATGAGAAAAAATGAAATATGGCCTTTTGTAGCAACGTGGATGGAACTGGAGAGTGTGATGCTAAGTGAAATAAGCCATACAGAGAAAGACAGATACCATATGGTTTCACTCTTATGTGGATCCTGAGAAACTTAACAGGAACCCATGGGGGAGGGGAAGGAAAAAAAAAAAAAAGAGGTTAGAATGGGAGAGAGCCAAAGCATCAGAGACTGTTAAAAACTGAGAACAAACTGAGGGTTGATGGGGGGTGGGAGGGAGGAGAGGGTGGGTGATGGGTATTGAGGAGGGCACCTTTTGGGATGAGCACTGGGTGTTGTATGGAAACCAATTTGTCAATAAATTTCATTAAAAAAATAAATAAATAAATAAATAAAATTAAAAATAATAATAATAATAATAATTTTGCTATTTAGTAAAAGTTATTACTTACCTTTTTTTTAAAATTTTTTTTTTTAACATTTATTTATTTTTGAGACAGAGAGAGACAGAGCATGAATGCGGGAGGGTCAGAGAGAGAGGGAGACACAGAATCTGAAACAGGCTCCAGGCTCCGAGCTGTCAGCACAGAGCCCGACGCGGGGCTTGAACTCACGGACGTGAGATCATGACCTGGGCCGAAGTCAGACGCTCAACCGACTGAGCCACCCAGGCGCCCCTATTACTTACCTTTTTGAAGGACATTTTATTCTTTCTGGCTATTATCAAATTTAGAATGTATTGGAAGACATGACCAAATACAGCCTACATGGCTTGAAAGAATAACAATCAAACTTTGAATTTATATGAACCTTTTTATTTACAAAACGTTCACAATATCCTTCAGTTTGAGGGGAGGTAAAAAGGAGGGGGGAACAAATACAGAAAATGAATTTGAGCAATGTAAAATATGGCTCCAGGCTAGAGCAGAAAGAGAGCAGTCTATGAGGTCAAGGGACCTGTGTTCAAATACTGAAACCATTGTTTATGATCTTAAATCTCATGCCCTTAGGGAGCCTGGGTGGCTCAGTCAGTTAAGAGTCTGACTCTTGATATCTGCCCAGGTCAGGATCTCAAGATTCCTGAGTTTGAGCCCCACATCCGGTTCTGTGCTAACAGCAGGGAGCCTGCTTGGGATTCTCTCTCTCCTGCTCTCTCTACTCCTCCCGAGCTCAAGCTCGCACTTGTGCTCTCTCTCTCAAAATAAATAAATAAACTTAAAAAAATTTTTAATCTATGCCCTCTGTAAATATTTTTAAACATTTAATTTCTACTTTTATTTTACTTTCTAAAGATATTTTTTGAGGGGGGAGGGGCAGAGGGAGAGGGAGAGAGAGGATCTTAAGCAGACTCGCCACCCAGCACAGAGCCTGATGCATGGCTCAGCCTCATGAAGCATAAGATCATGACCTGAGCAAAAATCAAGAGCCAGATGCTTAAGCAGCTAAGCCACCCAGGCTCCCTGTAAAGATTTTTTATAAAATTGGGATAATGATACCTAATTTATGAGGATTTTCTAAGAATTACAGGAGACAAGGAAAAGAAAACACCCAGGACAGGGCTTTCTCTTTCCCTACATTTTAATTATAAGCCATTTTTTAGCAAAGTACCATCCTTAGATGGTCCTACAGATTGCAAAAATTGTGAACTAATAGCGACCATCAGATATCTCTGAATGCACTCAAATTACCCTAAATAATGTCCTCAATGCCTTAATTTTGTAGCAATAGAACAGAAAGGCTAAGAAAAAGAGGAGAGCTTCATTTTCAAGTGTTGCCGATTGCTTATGAGGTTGGTATTAGATTTGCCTTAGTGTGTCTATTTACAGAGCACAGCTGAGCAACTTAAAGGCTAGAACTATTTGCTCACTGTAATACCTGGAAAATTAGTTTGGAGAAAAGGAGCGTAAAGAGAGCAAGAGAAAAGGTCAACTTGAACATACTATCCTAAGGCACCCAGTGACTTAACCTAGGAATTGTTCCTAATTTTCTTTTTCTTTTAAGTTTGTTTATTTTGAGAACAAGAGAGTGGGAGCATGTGTGTACGTGTGCACGCAAGATCAGGGGAGAGGCAGACAGTGGGGTAGAGAAAGAATCCCAAGCAGGCTCCATGCTGTCAGCGCAGAGCCCGACATGAGGTTTGAACTCACAAACTGTGAGATCATGACCTGGGCCAAAATCATGACCTGGGCCAAAACCAACTAAGCCACTCAGGCACCCCATTGTTTCTAATTTTCAATAAAAGAAGGTTGGTCCCATATATTATAGCTTAACATTCATCCCAGCCAATATATAAGCATATTATTAAATGGATGGCTTATAGATTATTAGGAATAAATATGTATTTGATTACAAAATTATGCCATACCATCTTGGGAAAATACATGAGGTACATAGGGATGTGTAAGTAGAGGGAAAATCGACTTACTATGGTTGCAACAAAGGCTGACGGGGAGGAATAGGAGGAGAAAATACATACTAGAAAGGTATACTTGGGGACTTTATCCTATGTGGAACAATTCTCCAAACCAGTACCACCTGCTTTCAGAATCACCTGGGGAGCATAGTGAAACACTAATTTCTGGGTCCCATCCTACACCCACTGAAATCTCTGGTGGGGGTCTCAGGAATATGCATTTTTAACAAGGTTTGAAAGTGATTCTGATGTACTTAAAAAGTTTGCTATAAGCAAAAGGGAAACATGGAAAATTCTTGAGCAGAGTACTGATGTGGCCAGAGACAGGCTTCAGAAGCAAAAGCGACAAAAACACAAATAACAACGACAACAGTAATGATCTCTACTACTTATTGTTTACTTTTTTATCTACTTATTACATGCCAGGCACTGTTTTATATACTTTACACGCCTGAACATTTAAAACTTTCAAGGCACCTGTCTCTAAGGTAGGTCAGGTGATACAGGGGACAAAATAAGGAAATGGAGGAACAGAGAATGGAAGGAATTTCCCCAAAGTCAGATGTCCGTAGATGTCCGGCTGAGATTAGCTTACCTTTAGTAGCAATGAGAAGGGAGGACCAGAGGGGAGGAGACCAGAGGTGACAGATTTACAGGTAAACAACTGTAGCGGTCTAACAGGAGAATCTAAATTCGGGCAAGGTCACTAGTAAAGATTGCTTCTGCGAACATACGGAGACCTGTCTGCATATCATACAGAGAAATTAAATCTGGTTACTTTTTAAATAAATAAATAAATACGGCAAGGCATAAAATCTACCTGTCTGCAGTGCTAAAAGTTTACCAGAGTTGGAGTTAAGAGCCAAGTGAAATAGCTGAGCCTTGAGTTACTGCAAAGGACACTTAAAAGAAGTGCTTTTTTCTTTTGGAACTGGAAGTGGGCTATCTTACTTTGTGTGCCGTCTCTAATCCTCTTACTCCTCAAAACATGTTGACAAATTCTTCCCACTCTCCTGCCACTCTTCACTATTATCAAACACTTATACAGCATAAACATTGTTCTACACTGCAAGCTGGGAAGTTCTTTGCTTTATCATCATGACTAAGCATTCGGGTAACACTTCAAATTCAAAAATAAGGGCAGGAGAGAGGAGAAACCCCTTTTCCGACTCCACTGCTCAGTCCTGCTCTTCTACAAGCTGTTAGAACCTAATCACACCCCTCTTTACACACACACACACACACACACACACACACACACACACTCTCTCTCTCATAGGATGCTCAAGTAGAAATGGTCAGAAGTCACACTAAAATAGATTAGGAGGCCTCTTTTTTTTTTTTTTTTAATGAGAATCTGGGAACACCAACATGGTAATTTTGCAAACAAAACAAAACACAACTCTCAAACTTCCTCTAATTGCCAAGACACTAATGGAAGTTAAGAATCTCAGAAGTTCTCAGGTACCAGTGGTTAATAATAAATCAACAAAGAAATAATTTGGCTCCCTCCTCCACTCCTAAAGTAATAGTCTTGGAGAAGCAAAAGATATTAGCTAAAATATCTCAGGAAAATAGAGGCTAAGTGAAATTTACCTCCACTGTAGTGGAATTTACCTCTTCTTCCTCCTTCACATCTGATTTCAAGTATCCCATTCACTACCTTCTGTACCTTTAAAAGCCATCACCACACTGCTGACGGGATTGTAAAATGGTGCAATCACTGTGGGAAACAGCATAGAGTTTCCTGTAGAAATGAAGCTACTAGACCATCCAGCAACCCCACTTCTGGGTATATATCCAAAAGGACTGAAAGCAGGGCCTTGAAGAGACATTTACACACCCTTGTTTAAAGCATTATTGGTAATAGTCAAGATGCGGAAGCAACCCAAAGGCGCATTGATGGATGAATGGATTGAAAAAAATGTGGGATATGCATACAATGGAATATTATTAAGCCTTAAAAAAAAGCAAGGGCATCCAGTCAAGAGCTACAACATGGATGAACCTCCAAGTCATTATGTTAAATGAAATCAGCCGGTCACAAAAAGACAAATACTACATGATTCCATTTATATGAGGCATCTAAAGTAGTCGAAACCAGAAAAAAACAGAAAGTAGAATGGTGCCTACCAGGGATTAGGAAGTAGAAAGGAGAGAAGAGGGAGTTCTTTTTAATCGATAGAGTTTCAAATTTGCAAAAGGAAAAAGTTCTGGAGATCTGTTTCACAACAATGTAAATATACTCTACACTACAGAAATGTACACTTAAAGATGGTTACAATGGTAAATTTTATGTGTTCTTTAATCATAATCTAAAAAATAGATGGGGTAGAAGCTAAAAGAGCTGGGACTTAGGAATCTGATTGTCTGGTCTACTCTCTTCGTACAGGTAACTGGGGCTAAGAGTAGTAAACTTAATTTCCCATATAAACTCTGAAGCCAGACAGACCAGACTACAAACACTGGTTCTACCACTTAGCTGTGAGCAAGTACAAACGTGGGGATTATATGAAACAATGTAGCACAGGGCCTGACACACAGTTCTTCCCTTTCAGCAATTGGGGATAGATAGTTCATTCTAAAGTCAGAGCCCCATCTGGGTTGACAATGATAAATGGAGTGACTGTTTGAAAAGAGGTGAATTTTTATAAAATATTTTTTATTAAAAAATATATATGTAATTTAGATCAATTCCTAAGAAATGTTGAAATTAAGCTATCTACTGAAGTAAATTTGCTTTATTTTTTAATGTTTTCCTTCCCCCAAATCGATCTAAATTTAAGGAGAGGGTGATTACAGATTAAAGCTAAAAGAGGCTACTCCTGGAACAACCAAATCTCTCATACACTCCTGATGGAAATATAAACTTATATAAGGTCTTCACAGAGCAATGTGACAATACCCAGAAAGATGACGATGTGCTACAACCTAGCAGAGCCTGGCAACTCAGTGTGTGTCCATGAATCTGCATCACCTGGGAACCTGTGAGAAACACAGATTCTCAGGCCCACCTCAGACTGAGTCAGAATTTACATTTTAACAAGATACTCAGGTGATTCCTACTCACATTGAGGAGCCTTGCCCTAGGGAAATCCTCCCACGTGGGAAGAAGTAGACATGTGCAAGGTTGTCCATTATAACATTATTTGAAGTAACTACCAATAAGAAAATGAATATATTGCAGTATACTTATATAGTGGAAAACTATACAGCAACTCAGATGATCTAGAGTTATGTGAACCAACAAAGATAAATCTCAAAAAAATGCTGAGTGAAAAAAGCATGATAAGATGCCATTATGCGGGGCGCCTGGGTGGCTCAGTCAGTTGAGCATCAGAGTCAGTTGAGCTCAGGTCATGATCTCACAGTTCGTGAGTTCGAGCCCCGCGTCGGGCTCTGGGCTGATGGCTCAGAGCCTGGAGCCTGTTTCCGATTCTGTGTCTCCCTCTCTCTCTGCTCCTCCCCTGTTCATGCTCTGTCTCTCTCTCAAAAATAAATAAAGATTTAAAAAAATTTTTAAAAGATGCCATTATGCAAAATTTAAAACATTGAAACAACACGATATTTGTGTGTGTGTGTGTGTGTGTGTGTGTGTGTGTGTGTGTTGTGTATAAATGTTCTTAAATGCACAGGACCTCATTCAGAATATGGTTATGTCTGAGTAAGGAAGGAAGAAAATGAGATAAAGGAGGAACACTTGAGGCTTTAATCATATCTAGTATTTTATTTCAAAATGAAAAAAAAATCCAAGGTGAGTATGGTAGAAAACTCAAATATTATAAAGCTGAGAGGTAGGTATTCAGGGGATGTTCACTATATTACTTTCTATACTTTTCTGGAAGCTTAATATATCTCATAATTTTTTATGAGACATGTTGTCTTCCCCTTAATTAACATTTCTCATTAATAAATATTATCTTACTCAACCTTGTAGTATAATTATATATCTATTTGTCCTATCTAGGTTCTAGAAGAACAGGTTTTACATCTGACTTATCCCTTAATGCATCCTCACCCTTCCCCAACACACACGCATGTGCACTCACACACACACACACACACACACACACACACACGGCTCTTGGGTTTCAGAATCCAGGTTAGGAGATGTAGAGGTCAGATGTAAGTGGGGTGATGGTTACCTAAGGCAATAAAATCAATAAATAGAATCTCTGGGGTAGCCAAAATTATGGCCTCAAAACAGGACTAAATGTAAAGTCCAAGAAATGAAACAGAGAAAACAAGTAGCATAGTACTGTAAGCAAGGCTGCATCAGGTGCACTGAAAGGGTAAAAAGGAAAAGAAATGTACATCCAAGGGCATGAATTTATTCATTCACTCAGCAAATATATATTGGCTTACTATGTGCCAGACAGGGTATCAGGTACTGGGGACACAGCAGCAGATAAAATAGACCAAAATTCATGCCCTCATCAACCTTGTATCTTAGCAGTGGGGAGACATACAAACAAGTTAAACATCTAGTATGTCAAAAAGTAGTTAAATTGGGGG
Source organism: Prionailurus bengalensis (assembly GCF_016509475.1). NCBI lineage: Eukaryota > Metazoa > Chordata > Mammalia > Carnivora > Felidae > Prionailurus > Prionailurus bengalensis. The sequence continues at coordinate 80,034,644 of NC_057359.1, forward strand.
CACCTGGGTGGCTCAGTCAGTTCAGTTAAGGGTCCACTTCAGCTCAGGTCATGATCTCGTGGGTTCGAGCCCCGCATCGGGCTCTGTGCTGACAGCTCGGAGCCTGCTTTGGATTCTGTGTCTCCCTCTCTCTCTCTGCCCCTCGCCAACTCCTGCTCTCTCTCTCTCCCTCTCTCTCTCTCAAAATTAAAGAAACATTTAAAAAAAAATTTAGAAGGTAGTTAAATGGTAAAGCAAAAATGCGATGTGGGGAAGGGAAACATGGCAGAGGTTGGGGAGAGGAGGAAGAACTGTAGGTATGTGTGTTGGGGAAATGCAATTTTAGGTAGAATGGACAAAGGAAGCATACGATAAATATATGCACTAGTTTTCCTTTCACATGTTCTTTACACATGCTTCTGGGAAAAGTTAGGAGGTTTAAAAGGTTCAAAGTAATGTTCTGTAAGTAACTGAATGAATGAATGAATCAATGAATGAATGAATGAACGAACGAACAGGACTAAAAGATGGTAAGAAACATAAAGAACATGAAAACAGAGAACCCTAATTCTTCCCTGAGGTTGCTGGAGAGAAAATTCTTGGCAGGGCACAGGATGATTAATTCAATCATTCAACAAATTAGTATTGTACCAGAAATGAGGAATAGGATTTCTAGATGCCAGAGATACAACAAGATAGAAGAAAGCTATGGTCCCTGACCTCATACAGCTTACAGACTTACAGCAGAGAGAAAAACAAAGGAGCAATATAGTCTGATGAGTACTAAACTGGAAATATGCACACAATGTTATGGGAAAACATGGTATATATGTTTGCACAGGGAAAAACACCTAATTAAGACTTTCCAGAAGAAGAAATCTAGACAGAGCATACTACCACAGAGACCTGAGAAAAATTCACTGTGGCATGGGTATAGAATAAGAGGCAGGAGTGGTGACAGGTGACAGGTGACAGGTTTTCACAAGGGCATGTGGGTAGCCATGGATGAATTTTACACAAGATAGAATGACATGATTAGATCTACATTTTAGAAAGTAACTTGGGCTGCAGTGTAAAGAATGGATTGGAAAAGAATAAAGGCAAACAGACCTTTTAGTAGCTGCTAAAATAATCCAGTCAGTTGATAAAGATAGCCAGAAAAATAAATGCCAAGAGCATGTGCATGTTGTTATGACCACAGGAAATTTATCATTACCTGGGCCCGAAGGTATGCTCATGTCCTAAAAACCTAGTTTTCTCCTGTAGCAAAAACAAATCATACTTGCCAATGAATTATCAATGTCTCTTACCCAGAAGGGAAGTCACAGAAAATCAAAGACCCTATTAAAACAGGCCCATAAAAATGTTATCAGGGTTGTACTTCATAACCACCTAAAATCATTATGTTCTTCCCTAAGACAGCACCTTCATTGCCCATTATGTCAATATCTGATAACAATTTTCATTCTTTCCCTTCCCCAAACAATTTTTCTACCCATTTTAAAAGTGTCTGAGACCTTGAGGTTCATGCCTGGCTATGTAAGAGACAAGTACAGCTTTTCAGCTGAGTAAACAAAGACAGACAATGAGGGCAATGTGGCCAATGAGTCTGCCCACTCAGATATTTTCCAAAGTAGGAGTTCATGTGGGGCTCCCTCAGTTGGAAAGCCCAGGGGAATAAACATTCCAGATATATAACTGAACCAATATCAAAGCCCTGTTTCATCAGCACTATCATCTCTGCCAATTGTTGAGCGGACCTTATACAAAACTTTGGGGGGAAATTATGAGGCCCAAGGACTTAAAAATTAAAGAAGGGGAATGAAAAAGGTAGGTACACGGGGCTATTTTGTTGACACCACCAGATTTGACACATTAACACAATTTTACTCACCTACAGAGACCCGGAAAGGAAAGAGCTTTCATCAATGCCCGTTTTAATGTATATTAAAAGATTTGTATTGAAAAAAAAAAAAATTAAAAAAAAAAAGATTTGTGGCTGTAGTCAAAGATGGCACCACTCAAAATGAAAATTATTTGTATGTCAGGGCATATTCTAAAAGACTATGCTTTGTATCAGCTATATATCACATGTAGAACGTTTGACTTAGGTGATGCAATGTTGGACGCAGCTTCTCTATCCTTTTTTCTCATTCAAAATGAGGAGTACATTCCTAACCAGGTCTGCTCAGACACCCAGGGTGCGAGTGAATGGTAGTACAGAGTCTTCAGTGACCAAGCAACCAATATCCTGGAATTTGAAAAGAACTTTTTATAATGAAAAGTTCTGCTATCAATAGACCGTTTGCCTGAGCTGTTTTCATAGTTGCAACCGACCCCCTGCTGGAGACCAAATTTCCCCTCCATTTCCCCGGAAGTCACTCCCCCAGCCGAGAACTAGGGTACAACAGGGGAGGGAGGAAGTACTTTAAAATCCGAAGACAACACAGGAGAGAAGAAATTAGGTAATCAAAGAGAAGAATGTCCTTGCTATAAAAATAATGTGGGCCATGGGCATTTATAAAGAAATATAAATAGCAAGTTTTTTGAACTCGATAAATATTTATGGAATAAGCATGGTTCAAATGACAGATTTCAGCCCAAGGTGTTTGCAGTTTATATGACCACTGACAGATCATTTCTTTGAGTCAGCTCACTCACGTGTAAACACTGGACAATGATCTGTCCCCAGTTCTACCCAAACAATTCAAGGAGTCCTCGTACTGTCAGTTCTCATCCTCAGTTGGGCTCTATGAATTATTTAGTGATGTCAGAAACAACAACCAAAAAAGCTACCAATTTTCATTACTTCTCCCCAAAAAATGATCAAGTCTCTACACTTAGCTGGAAAAAAAAGATCTCCCTTCGATCATAAAGAAAGCCAACTACATTTGATGATATTAGGAAATTGTTCAGTTTCTTGCTGTTTACGTATGATAACAGCATTGTGACTATTTAAGAAAGATAAGAGAACCCTTGCATTTTAGAAATACAAGCTGAAATATTCGTGAATGAAATGATAAGATGTCTGGATTTTATTTTAAAATAATACAGGAGCAAAGTAAGTGGATGCAGGCATGGAGTCGGCAGGACTGGCCCAGATGGTTGTCTGGGTGGGTGACAGGTATGAGAGAGGTCATTTCACTACTCTGTTAACTTTTGTATATTTTCAAACTTTTCCATAATAAAAAAAAGTTTTAAAGTGTCTTGATGCTACTTTTACAGGCATATTTTCTTAGGTTTCTGTTTATGACAGCAAGGCCACTCATTGATCCCCTGAACAGGAGGTCAGATTTCAAGTACGCATGCCAGGCAAAATTTCTTCACTCAGATTAATCTGAATAAGGTAGGTTGATTTAAATTCATTTTAATAAAATTTCCCAAATGTTGGGAAAATAGATGAGTTGCTATTCCAAAGACGATTTTTTTTTTAATTTTGTTAATGTTTATTTATTTCTGAGACAGAGCATGAGTGGGGGGAGGGGCAGAGAGAGAAGGACACAGAATCTGAAGCAGGCTCCAGGCTCTGAGCTGTCAGCACAGAGCCCAACATGGGGCTCGAACTCACAAACCACAAGATCATGACCTGAGCCGAAGCCGGACTCTCAGCCAACTGAGCCACCCAGGCACCCCTCCAAAGACGATTTTAACAACTACCAGAAGTCTTTATTCAAGTCCTTCCCTGTGCTTTCACTGCTTTAAGTGCTTTAGCAACCTTATCTCCTATAAGTACTCACGACTCTATGAAGTGAGCTTCTATTAATTAATGTTGGGCTGGGATTTAAACCCAGACATTAAGACTTTAAAGCCTGCACTTTTAACCAACAACAACTGGATCCTTCGAGGCCTGGCAATATTGGTAGCACTGGAAAGAATTAAGAGAAGGGAAGAAAACAACTTCAGGCTCAAAAATATATGTATGTTGCCTTGTCAGGAAGCAGTATACATGATGGGGAGAAAATGGAACAAATTTGGGAGTTAGGTAGATTGAAGATTTCATTGTAACTATTACTGTTCATTATTGCATGACCTCGACTAAGTTAAACACTTCTCTTAGTAGAACTTTAATATTCTCACCATAACACCACCACCCAAATGGTACTTACGTGAGGTGAAGGATGTGTTAACTAACCTTACTGTGGTAAACATTTTGCAATATTTGTGTATCAGATCATAACATTGTACACCTTAAACTCACCCAGTGTTATAGGTCAATTATAGCTCGATAAAGTTGGGGAAAAAATACCTCTCTTACCCTCATCCACACTTTGAAGGTATGAGGTAAGATGGGAAGTGAAAATGTATGTAAAGAAGGCTAATACATAAGTGCCCTAAAGCCTTTGCATACAAGCCTGTCCCTCCACCAGACTGCAGATGCCGAAGTCACTCACCAGCCCACCCTCAGCTCCTAGCACAGTGCCTGGCATACAGGAGGCACTTGGGTTTGTTCTCCCTAACACCCGCTCCCTTAAGACGCCCGGCACCAATTGTTGACTTTAATTTTAGTCCCTAATTTTAGTCATCTAAGTCTATGTGTTATGCCAACAAGCAAAATGTTTTCTTAATAAGAGAGGACAGAAAAACGAATTTGTGTCCCCTTCCTATTATTACATTATCTTATCATGTAAACCCTTTAATCCAAAACTAATGCTGGAAAAGATTTAGAGAGACAGTTGGTGGCCTCTAATGATCTATGCTGGAGATCACTTACTCTTTTAGGACGACACTGCAGTTTCCAGGCTGATCCAAAACACAAAAACACAAACCTTACCATGTCACCTCTTGGCTTATACTTCTTCGTTGCCTTTAGAATTAATTTCTCAGCATAACACATAAAAAACTTGTTTATTTGACGGCTGCCAACCATTCCAGCCTCAACCATCACTGATGTCTCCTCCACCTTCACATACCCTAGCCTCCCCTAATAGAGCCACTCAGGACTGTGGTCTCTCGAATAGGCCATGCGTGCACTCTCTTACTTACCCCTGTGCTTTTTCACACGCTGCTCCCTCTTCTGAGAGGGTCCTCCTCCTCCACCTTACTAATTCCTGTTTCAGCTCAGAGAAAACTTCCTCCAGAAAGGCTTCTCTGACGATATCCTCTGCCCCCACCCCATCAAAAGTCTGGGTGAAGAGTTCCTCTTTGCTCCTGTAGTATTCGTATACCACTGTGGATGGGAGTTATCACTCTGCACTCTGATTTTCTGTATCCTCCACCAGGGTCTCAAGGACAGGAACCAGGGGTTATGTCTCTCTAGCATCTATCTAGCCCAGCACTAGGTGCCCAGCAGGTGATTAACAATGATCTGATAAATGACTAAAAGAATCTTATTTTGTTAACATGAAAAACCCAATGTAAACTTATTGACAAGAGCAAACTCTCTTCCCTATTACTTAAGTAAAAATGAACGCAAAGTCTTAAGCTGAGCCATCCTAGTGAAACACAGTTGAAGGCCAGTTGAGCATCATGAGCCAAGAAAAAAAACTCAGGTGAAAAGACGATCTGAAATCCTTTCTAGTTAACAAAGGGGGGGGGGGGCAGAGAGAAGGCGAGAAAAGGAGGAGGGAGAAGGAGAGAAGGAAAAACAAGAGGAAGGTACCACTGCAGATTGGTTAAGCAATAAGGAAATAGAAACTAAAAGCTTCCTGACACTTGTGGCTTTAGCCCTGATGAGTACTTAATCACGGATTTTAAGTGTATTTCTAAATAAGGGACCTATTACATGAGATTATCAACTAAAATAAACTTAGCAAGAGAAATCCTTCCAATAAACTGTTAAAAGGCTTGAGTGTTTTTTTTAAGTTTATTTATTTATTTTGAGAGAGAGAGAGAGAGAGAGAGAGGGCACATGAGTGGGGGGAGGGGCAGAGAGGGATAGAAAGAGAGAGAATCCCAAGCAGGCTCCACACTGTCACCCCGATGAAGGGTTCCAATTCACAAACCGTGAGATCATGATCTGAGCCAAAAACAAGAGTCGAACGTTGAGCAGAATGAGCCATCCAGGTACCCCAAAAGGCTTCTTATTAACAAAAAAGATCATATACTAAGCAAAATAACTCTCTAAAACAGACTGAAGTAAACATACTTTTTCCCCCCAAACGTGTGGAGACCATTTGGAATTTTTCAACAGAAGTTTTAGGCACAAGTTAAACAATGATTAATAGACATAAAAGTAATTTACTAAGTGGCAAACTTTTGTAGCAACTCAGTATCATTTGATATTGTCTCTACATGTGAAAAACTTTCACACTGTCTGAAATGGCCCTTAGTTTTTGGATGCATGCCATTTGCCCTTAAATGATATCCTAGCTAATGTATAAAATTACATACCTGACTCATAACAGATATCTAACTTTTCTCTTCTGGAAACCAATCCACTGAGCAGATCAATTAGGCTAACAAAAAAATAAGTAAATAAATAAATAAAAGTGAAATTTAAATGGACAGTCAGTATGTAAGGCTATGCTTTGGTCTTCTAGGTACAGTGCACAATTTTCTGCTAAAAATCCAAAGAACCAAGTGGAAAACCAATGAGGGTGGCAAACACATATGGTATGGAGAGAAAAACAATGACTACAAACCAGAAGAGAGCGAAGGTGGCAGGGGGAAAAAGATGAGTTAAAGCTAAAACAGTGGTTGGAAGAACACAACAGAGCACATTAAACTCAATCTCCTTTTAGATTCTTAACTTTGTGCTAATAGAAAGAGCTTGAAAAATAAGACAGATTTGGGTTTAAATCCCAACTAACAAGTACTTCCCAGCTATGTGAATACCGGGCAAGCAACCTCATTTCAGACACAGGTTCTCTGTTAAACAGGGTAATACTACTAATTCAGAATGGAAAGGATTAGAGGCAGTGAAGAATTAAACTGATCGAAAGTAGTGAAAGCAGGTATTCAAAGGATAATAACGATAATAATAAGAGCTAACATTTAGAAGCCTACTTATTCAGGCATTCTAAGTATTTCACATATGTTATCACTTAATTTTTAGAAGAACACTGCTGAGTAGGTGCTATTCTTATGCCCATTTTACAGATGAGGGAATTGAGGCACAGCCCAAAGTCACACAGTAAGTGGTAGAGAAAATTATTCGAATCTAGGCAGTCTGGCTCCAGATGACAGTTACTACTACTACTACTACTAATAATAATTTATTAATAATAATATATAATAACAAATAATATATATTATATAATATAATAAATTACTATTATTCTTCTTAATTTAGCTTGAACACAAGTTCTCTTTCAGCTTGACTTAATTGTCCTTTTGTTCCCTCCAAAAAGCTAATGTCTAAAAGCCACAGAACTCTGGTCTGGAGTACATCTCTGCTACTCCACTGCCCTTGTACAAATCATTTCACAATGCCAAGCCTTCATTCCCTCGTTTCTTCCGAGTGAAATGCTACCTGCCCTAGGTTATTATGCTTTTTAAGACAAGATACAAGACAGTATGCCCAACAGCCCTTTCTTCCCAGAATAGATGCAATCTCAGAATATAACTGGTTATACAAAGGGGGATAAAAAAAGGTTTCATGTCAAGTAGGCATGGTACTTTAGGCCCTTTTTGTGGCTAGTGACTATTGTGGTAGGTCTGGGAAAGAATCCCAAATTGCCCTTTTCAGGTTATACTTCTAAATAGGATGAAGAGGTAACCAGAGATGAACAAGACAGTTTCTGGCTTAACATTGTAGGTGGTCTAGTTGGAAATTATGACAGAGTGCTTTGAGTCTGCCATTTACATTCACTGATCTTTCTGACAGTGTCATTCCCAGAAATAAATGATTTACTATTTGGAAGTATTTGTTTATTGTATAAATATTTGCTGAGGGCCTACCACATGCTAGGAATCAATCTAGGTTCAGGGGATACAGTGGTGAAAAAGAAAAGAAAGAAAGAGAGACAAAGACAAAAATCCCTACGCTTATGCAACCTACATCATTGTGGTGGTGGACAGGAGGGCTTATACTTCAATTCAGTTCAGATTATTTATGGAGCACCTACTATGTGCTAAACACTATCCTAGATAGATGTGAGAGACTACAGACATCAATGAGACAGCCTCTAAGCTACTTGAGGACGAGGTGTAAAGGAGTCATTTACATAAACAAGTATTTAAGTACGAAGTATTTAAGTATTATTTAAAACTTAGAGCAAGAAGGTTTAAAAAGTAACTGAAAGTTATGATATTCATAGTAACAGTAGAATGTATAAGGTGCAACAGTATAGCAGGCTGCACGGATGATATTTTTCAAGGACAAGTAAATTTCTCAGGTGAAAGAAAGGGATGCGACAGACAGCATCATGTTTTTGGCAGCCTAGTATCATTGTGTAATTCCCCCACTGTTTTAGAATATCTTCCTGTTTGGGGAAAGAAGCCTGGCTATCCCACCACAAAGGTTCATAGTGCCAGATGATTATCTTCCCTGCCCCCAACCCCTACCTGCCTGAGCAAGTGTCTGAGGCTCCAACAATCACACCCACCCCTGGCTTGGAATTACCAACTAAAGACTCAAAGGAATGAGCATGAGGTCCTCTCTCTGGCAGTAGATAAGACAGTTACAGCATGACGAGTGGCAGCAGCACCTGCTCTTGCCACACACCCAGTGCCGAGTGCTAGTGGTGCGAGGGACAGCACCCAACTCGGTGGCCGTGGCCGTGGCATATCCAGTGGACCGCTCTGTGGCACAATTGAGCATTAGCTCTAGTCCCACGTGCTGAGTTGGGTTCCCCAGGGAGTCTGTGACATCTTCAATATCCTTTCAAGAAATCCCACTTCTTGGGGCGCCTGGGTGGCTCGGTCGGTTAAGCATCCGACTTCGGCTCAGGTCATGATCTCACGGTCCGTGAGTTCGAGCCCCGCGTCGGGCTCTGTGCTGACAGCTCAGAGCCTGGAGCCTGTTTCGGATTCTGTGTCTCCCTCTCTCTGCCCCTCCCCTGTTCATGCTCTGTCTCTCTCTGTCTCAAAAATAAATAAACGTTAAAAAAAAATTAAGAAATTCCACTTCTGATTAACTCAGCAAACATTGGTTTTTGTTGCTTATAATTAAGGCCTTTATTAAAACTGAACAGAAGGGGATTCCAGGCAGAAGGAAAAGTATACGCAAAATAACAAGAGTCAGTTAGTTAGCTTACTGATGAAGAGAGGAGGCTCTCGGGGCGCCTGGGTGGCTCAATTGGTTAAGTGTGTGACTCTGGCTTCAGGTCGTGATCTCATGGTTCATGAGTTCAAGCCCCACATTGGGCTCTGCCCTGACAGTGCAGAGACTACTTGAGTTTCTCTCTCCCCTACTCTCTGTCCCTCCCCTGCTCTCTCTCGCTCTCTCTCTCTCTCTCTCAAAATAAATAAGAGAGAGAGAGAGAGGAGGCTCTGAGGCTAGACAAATCTGAATCAATGTTTTACATTTTACTAGCTATGACACCTTGCTCAGTGTATTGAAACTCTCAAAGCCTCAATTCCTGCTTAGTAAAGTGTGGATAATAGTGCATATTTCTTACTAGGTTCTTTTGAGAATTAAACAAGGCCATGATAATTCACTTAAAGCTCTTAGTATCTGACACAGAATAAGACTTCCACAGATGATTGCTTTATTAATAATAATGATGATGATCATAAGCATGGTATTTGGGAGGAAATACAAGCAATTTGATTCTGCTGGAGTTTAAACACAAGGAGGGGGTGGTAGGAAATGAGGACAAAGACAGATTATGGAGAAGTTATAAGTCCTATTAAGAAACTTGGGCTATGGGCTGGGATCACTTATGGTGACTAAATAGGAGAATTATATTGAAGTATAAATATCATATGAAATTAACTAGGAGAATGATATAACCAGGTTTTGCATTGCGTATGTATCTTCCACACCGACTTGTATAGCTCAGTCTGGCCACTGTACTCACACACCGCAGGACATAATAATATACATTGCTACTATTGAGGCTTGATGTCCTACAAACGGAAGCTATTTCTTTCTAATAAATACAAACTGTCGGAAACTGTGCATATCATTTGTTAATATGTCTTGCACCTGGATCAGAAGGGGCTGGGTCGATACTTGAAATAAGAGCTTCTCCTGTGTCTGATCCAAGAGACCAACTAACCTTTGGATGAGGAGGGAAGTTTATAAAATGAAGAGGAGGAACACATCCTCAGGTGACTGGCAGAACTATGGACCGTATTTGCAAGTCTGAGATTCTTTTCTGACTTTTATATAATCGAGTATCACCTGCTACTTTTTACAACATATTGTTTTGCACCAGCATCTTGATCTAGAGTCCATATTAACTTAAAGATGAAAGGCTTTATTGTCAGGTCAAGAACAATCAATACTACCATTTTGCAGTGTGTGGTATTTCTTGCCAAATGCCAATAAGCATTACATTGTCTCTGTTAGCACTAATCCTTCTGGTGCTGATTAGACAGTCTCACAGCTAAGTTACTGTTCAGTTCTGCTTTACATTTATCATGGTTGCCGACCCGCTTAGTTTCATCTAATTTCCACCATTATTTCCTCTCCCCGCCCTTACTCCACACCCATATCTACCTCGGAGAAACACTATTTGATCTAATTTTGATTTTCACAGTAACTACTGGAATCAAACCTGAGTCACTGTGTAATTCAGAACGAGTGCTGAGAAGGACAATGTATGGGCTTGCTGGGTGAGGCTAGGGAAAGCGACAAAAACAGAACTCAAAATGTGTTCTGTATCCACTGAATGCTTTATTTCATTTCTGCTACTCCCATCTGCTTTGGCAATGCTGCATAGTTTAGTCAAAAGAAAAAAAGAGCACAGACTTTTAAGTCAGACAGAGCTGGGTTTAAATTCTAGGTCATCACTCAAGAACCCTATTAGGTTGGCACTGTTATACTCATGTTACAGACAAAGACATAGAAGCCCAGGGAGATTATGTGACTTGCACTGTGGATGTGCATGTTGTATTTGGCATGCTCTCAAATACATATCAATGTGCAACCAATATAAAATTGAGTGGTCATGTCTTCCTATAGGACCCCGTCTTATTTCACTTTACTGGGTCATTTGTGGCTAGGGCTCAATACCTACAAAAGATCCCAGAGGATCATACATCTGCCAGAACGGGACAATGGTTGTTTCAGGGATTCCCTAGAGTCCCATCGTTGCCTTTGCTTTTTGAAAATAGCTTCCATTCAGCCCAGTTCCGAGCAGTACCATTACTGTTGTATCTGGCAACAGAGCACAGGATAATTCTGGCTTGACAAAGGCCACTCTGACCTAGGACAGGAAGTAGCCTTTTGTTTCAGCATATTGGTCCTACCTGTACCTTAGAACCACCTGTTAGAAAAGCTTGATCTGTGACAATGTGCAAGTCTTCCTGATTACCAATAGGTTGCCTGCCACCCTACAGACCATGTCAGGGAAACTGGTAAATCTATTAATCTAGAAGTGACAAAATTCTCTCTGCTGTTTTTTAAACATTGTGAATAGGGAATAAAAACAGTATTAATAATAATGATAGCTAACTTTGTTTACTACGTGCTGATTATTAAACACTGCTAAATCAAGTTTTTTACACACATTAGTTTAATCCTCTCTTAAGAATGCCGTATGGTTCACTAATGCTTTGATTTAAAAGTTACAGCCTTTTCTTCGCAAAATTCAGAGACTAGAGATCAATTTCCTGGATGCCAGAGCCTTTTTTTTTTTTTTTTGGCATATTCTTTAGCATAGCACCTAAGCCGTTTTTGGCAATATCTGACCAGGCAGATGGGCACTTTGACTTCCTTCATCAGTGAATTGAAAATATCAAATGCCTGGCTTGGTTCCAGACTACTTTGGGCTTTCGGGGACCACTTGAACCCAAGAAAAATCACGCTTGTACTGGAAAAAAACACATGAAAAAGAGTCGCCAGTTTGGTTTTGACAAGGAGTACCAAGTATCAACCATCATATGGAATGTGAGATCTCTATTCAAAATAGATTCACATTCTTTTTGGTGCTATGACAAATAATTTAAATGTGATGAATTATTTCTCATTTTGAATTATTTCTGTCATATACTTGACTTCAGAAGAGTACTAAACCCAACTTACGCGTCTGTTTTCATAACCAATAAGTGATCTCATTTCTGAGAAATGGGGCAATGCATGCAGAAATAAAATATTAAATTCAGCCAATGACATAAAGCTTTATGGTTTAGTTATTTTTTTCTGTAACTACTAGGAAGCATCTAATAAATATGATAAATAATATCATCAATACTACTACTTTCAATTTCATTTGAAAGATGTCTCACTTTAAAATGTTAAAATATTTGAAATATATTATTAATAGTTTAAGAATAGTATCAAAGCAATATATTCCTATAGAATTATCCCAATGGCAGAGAGGGCGATAAAGTAAATATAGGTATAAAAAATTCTGTAGCTATCACTAAAATGTTAACTGTTATCTCTGGGTTCATTTTTTGTTTTACCCTTCTTTACATTTTCTAAAATAAACATATATATTTTTATAATCATAAAAAATATTAAATTAATCCCTTCTAAACAGCTCAATCAAAAGTAATATTAAGATCCATAAAAGAACAGCTTATTTATTTTGTAAGTTTAATATGAGAAAGAGATTATTATATTTTCTCAAGCCTGTATGGGAAGAAAAATAATACTGAAGCATCCCAAGCTTTGGAAAATACCACTACAGTCCATTAATTACACAAATATGTTAACTACAAAATAGTATAAAAATATATTTTGTGTAAAGAAGCCACATGTAAATACGTCTGTTATTTTCTTTATTGTGTTTAGTCAAAAGCTACCTTGTTCACATTACATTATAAGCTAATATGAACCATGTAATCAGGAGAGAATACCAGAAAACAGTTTGAATTTGTAAAGTCACTGCATTTATGAAAAGCCCACAAGAATCTGTATGTGTGACTTCTCAAAAACCTTGGAAGACTGAAAGTAAGAAACAGGCTTCATTTTATAATTAGAGAAACTAAGTCACAGAGCCATTTTAAAAAATGTGCTCAGGAACCTACAAAGTGAATAGAAAGACGACTGGAATTTAGTTCTTCTGAACTGCTCTTCTACTGATTAGCTAAACCATTCAGCCCTGCCTTTGTGGACAAGTCGAAGCAACAAACTAACTTAAAAACTAAAACCAGTTCAACAGGATAGGTTTGCAGGCAATACACCAACGATTCAGTATAATAATACCTAACAGCTAGATTGCTTTGTGTTTTTGGTATACTTTATAACTATTCATTAACCCACACAACATCAGTGGATCATGGGGCTATATTGTTAATGCAACTCATATAGAATGAATAAGTGAAAACATACTGTAGGATTATAAGGACTATAATCTACAGCAGAAAAAAAGTCTAACGCCTTCCTCTAATCAAACTTCCATCTACAAATAAATCAGGATAAACTCACTGAAATACCAAACATCCCTTCTTTTCCTTATTATTTCCATTAATGCTTCCCAAACTATTATTACATCCCTATAAATGATAGATGGGACAAAGAGAACCTAAAAGCTACTCAGTCATCCACTTTCCTTCAGAGACAACATCTAAACTTTCCCTAGAATATTTTTTAAGGATCACACCTTTAAAAACCATTTCCAAAATTAAAAGGAACTAGAGAATATGATGCTCTCCTTACAATTAACAGTGCTACTCTTAATCTCCTGTTTGTGCTCACATACCTCAAGTAAAAGCACTCCATTTTTAAAAATAAATAATAAAAATCTAATAAGATTCCTGGTAATATGCCAGTTTCTAGGAAGTGTCTAAGACTGAAACAAAAGTTACAAAAATCAGTTATCTAAAGAGTCCAAAATTTACTAAGTAACATTTTCCAGCCAGGTTAAAAACACTCATACTCCTTATCATTCTTCCTATGACTAGGCAGAACACAATCCTTTTCCAATTGAATAAATTTTCCCTTCCCTCAGAGCTTAGCTGTCTCCCTGGCAAGGATATCCTATAGAACAGCTGTTATATTACCAGTATAAAAGCAATCCCATCTGATCTAATTGCAAAACATATGGACAGACCGAAACCAAATTTTGGGGGCTCTGTATCTTTAAAGGAAGAAATAATCAAAGCTCTTCTATTGGTAAAAGCTGTGAGCAATACCATGATTCAAATTCTGCACAATTTAAACAAGATATATTTCACTAAACTACTTTAATTAATTTTAAGTGCATGTTTTAAAGCCCCCAAACAGAATGATATGGATAAAGAACCAGTTCTGTTTTCAGCCTCTGCTAAGCTCTCAGCTAAACCTCCCCTGGAGGTACCAAATCTTAGATAGGTCAATCCTACCCTATGATTAAGATTCATCAGACCTCAAGAATAGTTTCCTTTCTTGGGGATTGTCTTCTGTATTCTATTTTCTTCAGAACCACAACTCACTGAGACTAAGCAAATATCTCTGCTACAGATCAAAACTGCTGAGTCAATGTCAGGAATTAAAAATTAAAGTAGCCCTGGTAATATCACCTGACTTGATCTCACATAAGTAAAAGCTTACCAAGCTTATCACGGCTTTTTACTCACTTTCACATTTTATTCATTTTTTATAACTATAAAATTAAAAGTGGATATACTGATTGACAAAAAGACTTGGGAAACTCAGAAAAACACAGGGTGTGATTCAAGTGACCCATAATCCCATTACTTAGCTTTAGCCACTTCACACTTTGTATATTTCTCTCTTCCTACGTGTATTGCTACTAAACGTAACGTAAGCATTTTAATGGCCATATAATAATAGCTCGGAGATTACCATAATTTATTTGTCATAGAAGTTTAGACTAGAAGAATGCCTGTTTCAAAAATCTTTACTGAAAGAACAAACCCAGTATATAAACCAGATGAGAGCGGAGCTGATTGCGGAGTGGGTGGTGATGTAGAGTGAAAGGGCCCGCAGGAGGGCCCAGAAGTAGACTCACTTGGTCTCCTCAGTCCCTATCCTGGCTCCCAAACACGTCTGAGGGACCGCAGGTTCCCGAACAATACAGTTTAAAAACCACAAATCTAGTCTACCTCTCTCATTTTACCGATGAAATTCCTGGCCCAAGATCACAGAACTGGTGAGGGAACTGAGAAAGAACACAGGGTCCATTGTCTTACAGACAAATGCTCAGCTTTTCCAACGTGGCTATTCTTTCTACAAAAGTTATCAGATGTTCATTTGCCTACTGTTGTCTTTCCTTTATTAAGACAAATAGAAGGAACAAAGCTAGGAAACAAAAACTCAGTAATTGATGTAATTTGCTAGATCTCAAAGAACTCCGCTTGTCCTAAGTTCTCATGCTATCCCTGTGAGTGAAGAAGGGTAAAAGAAGGAAAAAAATTCATTTCTTTTTTTTTTTAAGTTTATTTATTTATTTTGAGAGAGAGAGAGAGAGAGAGAGAGCAGGGGAGGACAGAGAGAGTGAGAGAGGATCCCAAGCAGGCTCCACATTGTCAGTGCAGAGCCTGATGCAGAGTTCAGTCTCACAAAATGTGAGATCATGAACTAAGCCAAAATCAAGAGTCGGACGTTTAAGCAACCGAGCCACCCAGGTGCCCCAAAAATTAATTTCTTTTTTTTTTTAATTTGTTTAATGTTTATTTTTGAGAGAGAGAGAGAAAGACAGAGCACAAGTGGGAGAAGGGCACAGAGTGAGGGAGACACAGAATCCAAAACAGGCTCCAGGCTCTGAGCTGTCAGCACAGAGCCTGATGCAGGGCTCGAACTTGGGAACAGCAAGATCATGACCTGAGCTGAAATCAGATGCTTAATCAACTGAGCCACCCGTGTTCCCCCCAAAAAATCAATTTCTAAACTAAGGGAAAAGGCCATGAGATTACATTATTTTCCTCAAGAATATACTGCAAGTATAGTGTAGCTACAAACAACTTCTTCATTCATTCAATCATTAAATATTTATTGGGGATCTATTTTGGGCTGGACACTGTGGCCATAACTGTGAACAAAACAAACAGAAGTCCCTGACCTCATGGTCTTTATTAGCTGGATATGGTCGAACAAGCTACTTTACCTTTCTGGATCTCAGTATTGGCCACCCGTTAAGTAAGGATAATAATATTTAACTATTACATTGTTGAAGAATTAAATGACATGATGTATGTAAAAGAAAAAAAAATCCTGAGAAGTAACTAGGCATACGATAATATGTCAGTTAATATTCTGTTCCAGCCAAAGTGTAAAATATTAGACTGGAAATGAGAAGTGAGGGTATTAAGTCTCTTTGCTACTAATATACTGATTTGAGGCAATATACCTGAAATAGTATATTAAGATATTTCCAAACAGATTTCTACACTAGAAAAAAAAGTGAATAATATATCAATCTGAAAAAAATTGAAATTTACATGAGCCTTCCCAATCAAGTTCTATAGTTCACCTGTGAACTACATTGTGAGGTCATGTCCATCACATTTACTTTTAGTGACTAGTGGGCTCTTTCTTTAACAGCCCCACAGGATGCCTAGCAAAGAAAATATAAAGCAAGCAATCGTCTTCTTCAAATGCCATTTTCCATTCTGTAATTAAGGGTAGTAAAAGATTTACATTCAACAAAGTAAACCTAAAAGACAACAGTTTGAAATACAAAATATCAAATGTGAAACCATCCAAAAACCTGTAAAAGTTTGGTCAATATTCACCAATAAAAATACCAACAGAGGAAAGAAGTTAAGGCTTTATTCACTCATATAATACCCAGAAGCCAACAAAATATGAATGCCAAAGTCTTGGAGACTCTAAAAGCACCTTGTACCTGTGACGTACTGCATACTTGTTAATTATTAGAAGTACTCTGTTCACTATTAACTCTAATTAGATTTCTAGAGGAAATTCTGTCATTCAAAAGATCAAACATTTGTTTCTCAACCAAACTAAACCTTTTACATTGGTATGTGGCCCAAATCCACCCACCCAACAAACACAACTCATATTATTTATAATAGAAAAATAAATTTGCTACTTATTCAAAGTACCTGATTTTTTTTTTTGAGGCAGATAACTTCTGTTATGACAATTTTTTCTGTATTGTTCCCCACAAAAAGAATGTGGAAAAAATCTGAGCAATAAAAAAGAGGCTGGAGTGAAAACAAACAAACTTTTCTCTCATTTTTTTCATAAAGAATTAATACCATGATACCATGTCTTGAATATTGTATAAATTATGACACTTTCTTCTCAAATGAGCTTAATAACCTAAATTAAATAGACTAAAAACAAATCTTTATGAAAAAAGTCAAAGTCACAGAGAAAGACAGTCAAGTTTTGTTCAGAGTGCAAAGTGTTCAACCCTGTGTACCCTGTTACCAGGACATCTTCAAGGACATCTTTTGTTCCTCCAGAAAGACTTCTTGGAAGAATTGGGCTTTGAGGAGGCACTGAAGGAGGACAAAGTGGTAAATTGTTAAATAGAGAGGATAATTTGATTCCTTAAAGAACATGAAAGAATGGATGGGGCTAAGAATAAAAGACAAGAGTGAGAGGGACATATAGAGGAATTCAAAATGAAAAAATAAGCAAGGAGAACAGAGGAAAGTTTTTTTTTTCATAATGAATAAAAAGTAATAGGAAAGATTTCTTTTGACAAGAATACTTATCTGTGAAACAGTAGCATTACCAGAGGGATTATTTTGACACAAATTTATCAAGTGTGCTTAAAAGAGATATCTACAAGGATAATTATTTTGAATAAACGTTTACTGTGATCCAAACACGTATGTGCCCAAGTATTATCTTTTTATCACAATTTTTAAAAATCTCCCTTTAAAGTTACTAGTGTAGTTTGGGTAGCTGTTTCCAGTGAAAAACAGATAAACCAAAATGCATACTTGAAAAGAGACTAAGTGACCACAGTTGCCTGTAACCTAACCTCAACATTGGTCATAAATATTTTTATATCACATCTACAGTAAATAAATAAAAATCAAGATCAAGGCAAAAAGCATGAATTAAAGCTATTTATAACTAAAAATATCATCTAACACTGTCTTTCAGCTAAACAAGATCTTATATTTCTATTCTCTTCTGATCTATTAAGTGCCCTAGAGCAGTAATCTCTCTACCCATAATTTACCCATCAGTAAAAACAGTACTGTGATACTTTTCTTCCATTCTTTTTATAAGGGTGCCAGGATGTCTGGAAGTTAATATATACATGTTTAGAAATGCTGAGATGAAAAGTAAAACACACTTTAAGCTTATGGGTCTTTTTTCAAAAATCAAGATAAAAAGACCTAGTTAGATTATTTCAATGTGTAAATTTTCAACTAGCCAAAAGGCTTCCTGGGGTCATAATAGAGAAGATTTGAAACTAATGTTTTAGAGTTTAACTATGCTATTCCAGAAATGAATCCGACTGAGGAATTTCTACAGAGAGCTAGGCACTTAAACCAGGAATAAGATACAGTAAATTTGAGAAGTCCCTGGGCCTGGCCCTGGCCCTAAAAAGACTACAGATAAATTTCT
Organism: Prionailurus bengalensis; assembly: GCF_016509475.1. Classification (NCBI taxonomy): domain Eukaryota; kingdom Metazoa; phylum Chordata; class Mammalia; order Carnivora; family Felidae; genus Prionailurus; species Prionailurus bengalensis. The sequence continues at coordinate 80,053,116 of NC_057359.1, forward strand.
CTATCACAAACCATATTAAAATATAATCAAAGAAAGAATAAGAACTACATTTTAAAACCACAATTGTAAACAGTTGTAAAACAGAAAATTCAAAGAGGTGAACAGCATACAATGGAGTGAAGGGAGTAGATGCCAGTAGAACAGTAGAAATTTTTTCAGATTAGTATCCAAGACCCATAATTCTTTTTTTTTTTTTTAATATTTATTTATTTTTGAGACAGAGAGAGACAGAGCATGAACAGGGGAGGGGCAGAGAGAGAGGGAGACACAGAATCGGAAACAGGCTCCAGGCTCTGAGCCATCAGCCCAGAGCCCGACGCGGGGCTCGAACTCACGGACCGTGAGATCGTGACCTGGCTGAAGTCGGACGCTTAACCGACTGCGCCACCCAGGCGCCCCGCAAGACCCATAATTCTTAGCAAAATGGCTTCCTTCTCTTCCATGTAAACATCTCTTTAAATGCCAATAATATGGATTCTGGAACCAGAATGACTGACTTTGAATCTAGGTTCCACCACAGCTAGGCCTCTGTGAGCCCCAGTTTCCTTATCTATAAGACGAGGATAATAATAGTATGTAGCCCAATTGTACCTAACTGTTGTGAAGATGAAGTAAGTTAGTGTATGTAAGGCACTCAGAACACTGTCTGGAATATAGTGTGGACTGTATGTGTTTGCAATTACTGTTACAGTGGCCCGTAAGTCCTCAAACCTGATCCCAAATCCCAGAAGATCCAAAAACCAAAATTTTTTCTGTAACTTATTTGGCAGCAATGCCTGGCCCGAACAAATGCAAGGCTTTTTACGATCTTTATTTATCCCACTCACTGTAAATATACATGCACTTTGCAGCAAATATCTTCATGTTTGATTATAGGAGGCTGCCCTAGACTTCACTGGGATATATTTATTGACGTCCTAAAATTCAGAAAAAAAAAAAAATCTAAATTCTGAAACACATCCAGCACCACGAGTTTTGGATAAAAGATAGTGAACCTACATTACCTTTGGAGCGTGAACAATTTGTATGTCCCTAGAATGAATGGTATCTTCTTAAATAACCACAAGCAAATAATGCTGTTAACCTAGCAGCAGAGCATCTTAAGTTGAAGAAACCATTTCCCTGTACAGTTAGGAGGGCCCTGCATTCCCAAAATGTTCCTTTCGAACAAAATCCATTCATGATCCTTTATTTACATGTCATACTGGTCAGAATTTTCAAGCTCTAAATTCTTTTTTTTTTTTTAATTTTTTTTTTTCAACGTTTATTTATTTTTGGGACAGAGAGAGACAGAGCATGAACAGGGGAGGGGCAGAGAGAGAGGGAGACACAGAATCAGAAACAGGCTCCAGGCTCTGAGCCATCAGCCCAGAGCCTGATGCGGGGCTCGAACTCACAGACCGCGAGATTGTGACCTGGCTGAAGTCGGACGCTTAACCGACTGCGCCACCCAGGCACCCCTCAAGCTCTAAATTCTAAGGCTTGCTTTAAAAAAGCTTATTCTCTTAACTTAGAGCATAAATAAATTATTAAGCAAGCCTCTTTGGGGGCCATTGATGTGCCCTGAATCACATATCCCAAATCATCACAGAACTTTAGAGCTAGAAGAGACCCTTGAGAACTAAATCATTACTCCTTCCCTTCCAAACTATTTTATCATCCATAAATTCACTCTCCCCTATGAGGTAAGAATCAGCCTGCTCTAACTTGTCCTTAGACTCTGTCTATTGGAACACCCCGTAGGTGAATGTGAATAAACTGGGTGGGGCACACTGACAGACTTGGGATCTAAAAGGATGGCTTGAATCTAACACAATAAATCTACATGTTTGCCAAATGTCTCAGTTCCTACCTTAGAAAATAATAAGAATTTCCAAGTCCAGAATGAAGAGACACTCAACTAGTATTTGTGTGTGGTTTTTTTTTTTTTTTTTTTGAAGGCTCAGCTATCTTAATGGACTCAATGAGTCAACAACATAATGTGGCTGCCAAAAAAGCTACTGTGATTAGGAACTAACTACATCAACAGTAGCATCGCATCCAGAAGTAAAGAAGTAACCGCCCTCTCTACTGCAAGCTAGTTAGAGCACATCTGAAGTATTATGTTCAGCTCTGGGCTCCACACTTTGGGAGAGACGCAGAAAGACTGGAAAAGTCCAGGAGAGGAGTGACCAAGATGGTAAGGGAATCCGAAACCAAGTCACACAAAGAACAGTTGAGGGAGCTGAAGTTATTTAGTCCAGACCCAGAGAGAACGTGAACACTGTCCCCAAATCCCTGAAGAACTGTCATGGCACCGAGAGAGCAAACTTGTCCTGCACGGCCCCACAGGGCAGAACCAGAACCAGCTGGTGTTAACCACAGAGACCAATGTTTCAGCTAACTCTTAAAAGTATTTCTTGAGATGTACTCAGGCAGTTGAGCCTCCAACTCTTGGTTTTGGCTCAGGTCGCGATCCCACGGTTGCGGGACGGAGCTCTGCATCAGCTCTGTGCTGCGCATGGAGCCTGCTCGAGATTCTCTCTCTCTCCACACCCCTCCGCTCTTCCTCACTCGCACATACTGTCTCTCTAAAATAATAAAAATAAAAATAAAAGTTTTTAAAATGCAGAGCCATGCTAGGAGGCAGTGGCTTCTAAACTCCTATCTAGCCCTAAAGGTCCATAATTTTAAAAATCAAGCGTCTGTCACCACCTCCGTCTCTTAGTGCTGATAACTACCATCCTCCAGCATCACAGCCTCTCCCTTAACCCTTCTCAAAATGTCCTACCCAGCCAACCAATCAGCCAAATGTTTTGCCAAGTCTGTGGGAGGAAAATGCCTGTTTGCTGGGCAATTAGTTTCAGTTTGCAGATCAGTGTCCTTATAAACAAAAGAGGGCCCTAATTGAGGGGCAGGCAAGAGCTCTCAGCCAGACCTCTATGAAAGAAATTCTTATTAAATCAAAGAGCAGCTAGAAGACCCATCTAATCACATAATATATTATCAATAGCATTCAGTCCTCACAGGAACATTAAAATAAAATACCCAGTACAACCAACCATCTTCCCGAATGCCAGAGAATCCAACTTTGCAAGCCAAACTAGGTCTCTCAAGATCAGTGAGAACTTTTCTCTCTGTCAAAGAGACGTGTGCCCTGTTTGAAGTAGACTGGAACCCATGCTCAGATAAAAAGGCCATACTCGATTGTATCATACTGTAAAGCCAAAAACTACCTATCGGTAGGCCTGCAAAGCTCAGTTCAGCTGCTGAGAACGAGACACAAACAATGTAAAAAGTATGAACAATGTTAAATTTTTTTTTTAATTTTTTTTTCAACGTTTTTTATTTATTTTGGGACAGAGAGAGACAGAGCATGAACGGGGGAGGGGCAGAGAGAGAGGGAGACACAGAATCGGAAACAGGCTCCAGGCTCTGAGCCATCAGCCCAGAGCCCGACGCGGGGCTCGAACTCCCGGACTGCGTGATCGTGACCTGGCTGAAGTCAGACGCTTAACCGACTGCGCCACCCAGGCGCCCCGAACAATGTTAAATTTAAAACACAGAAGAAAAAAAAAAAGAACACTGAAAAAAAAAAATAAAACCACAGAAGAGCTACTGAAGTTGGACATCCTTCTAAAACTTTTGTCACCCAAAGACCACTAGAGACGTAGGTATACGTAAGTCCATGGAAGTTACTCAAGCCTTGAACAGTGCACATGGCACATATTCATCAATTCAGCTTTACTTCCTTTGAAATTGGATTCTTCGAAACTACAGCCGAAGTGTTGGAGAATAATGCACATGATAGGCTTAACAAGGAAGGACACGTTCTTGTCTGTGCTTTTTAAAGTGAATCCCAGACAACCTAAGTGTCCATAAGTAGATTAGTTTAAAAAATTATATTATTCTTATGCCAAAAAATGTAACTGGTAAGAATAAGGTAGACTTTAACTATGGACATGGGGGAAAAAAAGTCCATGACACATAGTTAAGTGAATATAGCAAGTTGCAAAACAATATGTGTAGAATTATTTTGAGTTTTTGAAAACTATTTTTAAAAACCCTCTGTGTATGGGGAAAAAAAAACCCTTCTATATATGTATGCTCCAAAATGCCCAGAAAAATGTCTGAAAAGAGATCAAACTGTTAACAGTAGTAACCTCTAGGGACTGACTGGAACTAGGAAGCAGTAAAGGAGTGACTGTCACTTTTTTCCTTTGTAGACTTCTGGTGATTTGGATTTTTTGGAACTAAAGGTTAACTTTGTGATTTAAAAATAACAATACGAAAATGATAAAGGTAAAATAACATCCATTACACAGACTTATTTAACATATACTCACCATTCAAAACAAGTGATCTTGCAACTACCTAAATGCTACCTAAACGGGTGCTTCAAGCTCTGGAACATCTAATTCATCCTTTTTCTATAATATTTTACTACAATAACAACAACAACAACAAATCACCACATTACTATTAGGTCTCAACTGCTTTCTATCACACACACACACACACACACACACACACACACACACAAATTGTAATCATAAGGCTAACTAACACATATGGTGCTTACTCTGCACCAGGAACTGTTCTAAGCACCCTAAATGTATTAACTTAGTTAATCGTCACAGCAATCCTATGAAGTAGGTACGATTATGATCTTCACTTCCCAGTTGAAGAGAGGTTAAATGACCTGCCCAAGATTACACGGCTAATAAGGGGCAGAGCTAGGATTCCAACCTGCGAATGGACTCCAGAGTCCACACTCTCAACCACTATGCTTCCTGTCTCTCAGCAATATGTCAATCTCTCTATACCAAAGCCAAAAAAGGGTACAGTCAAAATCCAGCCAGTTCATATACTCCTTCAAGCTAGAAGAGATGCAAACTTAGCTTTTTATGGTTGAATAATCTGCATTCCTACGGATGTCAATGCCAAGCTCCAACCCAAAATTCAAGACTGTATTAAGACTCGTAATCATGTGGGAAAATTCTCTACAAATTCGTTTATAGTCCAAAGTCCATACCTGACTCTACAGTAAATCGCTGAGCCTAAGAATTAGGTCAGAGATCCATTAATGTAAGTACAGCTTGGCAAATAGTTTGGACAAATCCCCACCCTGACTCAGGCAAAGGAATTCAGAAGCTCTTGTCTAATGTCTTGACAAGGCAGGTCTTATTTGTTTAGTCCCAGCCCACTTCAGATTCAAAGGAGACAAGAATAGGAGTTGTCTCTAACTTTGCTTGGAGACTTCAACCAGCAAGAAGAAGAGCCTATTTTCTCTGCGGACTCAAACAGATATTGGCTTTTATCAGCATCCTCCAAACTGAACATTCTAACTTCAGGCCGGGGGGGGGGGGGGGGGGGGGGGGGGGGGGAGGCAATGGGCATCTCTGTTTAAATCGTGTATTTGTGCAAACATATTGACCTTGTGATTGAGGAAGAAAAAATGGTGCAGGGAAGGGATTTAACCTAATTTATAGGCATGCTCAACCTAGATGCACACCTGTCCCAAATGACCTACTGAATCCAGTCATTTGCAGGGAACACATGGATTACACTGCCTTTTTTTTTTCTTCTTCTTCTTCTTCTTTTTTGGCCTCGAGCGGTCTGTCCTACTGCTGTAAACAAAATCCTTAGTATCTCTTCCACCTGCCACATGCACATCATATATACACACACACACACACACACACACACACACACATACACACACACACAAGGAGAAATGAGCAAGGAAACGGAAGCTCTGGAAGGAATCCCTTACACTCAGTTTTCGACCCGTTGGTTGAAGGAGGTACCGTGCTGGCTTTCAAACTTCCCGAAATAACCCCGGCGGAGAGGCAGGGCGAGCGAACCGAACCCAAAAGTTTGCGCCCATTCGGGGGTCTCCGACAAAGGCCAGGAAGCCCCGTTTGGAAGGGAGATGCGATGCCTTCCGCACCGCAGCCGCCCCCCTCCCTGGGAAGAACGGCCCAGGGGGGACAAAAGACTTTCCAGATTGGGGAGGGGGGTGGGGGGGGGGGCGGGCGAGCTGGAGCTCGGACCTCCCCCCCTCCGGGAGTCGAAATCTGGGGAAACTTTGGGGGCGAGGGACGGTCAACCGCGGGCACCAGCCCAGCCCTGGAGGCCGCGGGGCTGGGAGCCGGGTGGGCAGCCGCCGGGCTGGGTGCAGCCGGCGAGGGGCGCGGGGACTCACCTGGGGGAGGGGGAGAGGGCGCCTCGGTGGCAGGTGGGGTGGGCGGGACGCCGCTGCCGCCGGGGAGCGCGGGGGTCGGGGTGAGCCGAGTGGTGGGCGCCGGAATGGTGGTCGCTACAGGGGTGGTCGGCGCCGGGCCAGTGCTCGTCGAGAGGGTGGTCGGCGCGGGTCCGGTGGTCGCGCGAGGGGCGGTCGGCGTACGGTCCGCCGCCGGGGGGGCGGTGGGCGAGGGGCTGAGCGGCGCCTGGAAGGTGGTCGCGGCGGGTCCGGCCGTCGCCCGAGGAGGGGTGGTCTCCGGGGACTGGGCTGAGGAGGACGCAGCCAGGGGCCGGTGGACAGTAGTGCGCGGCGCTCCGGTCCGCGGGGCCTGGGCCGTGGGAGGCGTCGCCTTAGAGAAAGGGCGACTGGGCTCGCCCCCTAGCCCCGGGCCCGGCGACGCGTCCACCTGCCCCGCGGCCCCGCCGCCACCGGTGACATTCCCCGCCGAGGTTGTCGAGGCGGCGGCGGCGGCGGCGGCGGCGGCGGCGCAGCACAACAGGGCGACGGCGCCCAGGCTCGGCAGGCTCCTCATGGCGCGCTCGGCTCCTCCATTCATTCATTCAGTCATTCAGTCGGTCGGTCAGTCATCTTCTCCTCCCTGCGCTCGGACCAGGGAAGCCGCCGCAGCCGCCACCGCCACCGGGCGCACCATCGCCACCTCCCTCTGACAGGCGGCCGGCCCCGCGGGCGGGCCCCAGCGCGGAGGGAGCGACCGGGCCGAGCGCGGACAGCCCGCCCTCTCCGATTGGCAGCCTCGCCCGACCAATGGGCGGTCACGCTGGCCCACGTGACACACCCGCTTCCCGGCCTCTTTGTAGCCCCGCGGGCCAATCAGATGGCGTCGAGGGGAGGGGGCGGAGTCGAGGCGGGAGGAGGGTGGTGCGAGCCCCGCTCCAGCCCTTCGGGCTCGCGGCAGCCCCGGCTTTGTCTGCCCAAGGAGCGGGGCGCGGGCCGCGGGCATCGGGCGCCGCGGAGCAGACAAAGGACGCGCCCCGCGCGGCAGACGCCGGGCCAAGTCGTCTGCTCCACTGGGCGGCGAGAGCGACCCGGGGCGGGGAATCCGCTCTCGGGAGCTTCCCCGCCCTCTTGAACAATGGGGCGCCGGCGACGCACCCGGGCTCGGGTGGAGACAGGGCTGGAACCCCCGCCGTGGGCGAGGGCGACAGCAGCGACGATGTAGAGCTCAGCATTGCTTGTGCTGCCCGAGATAAGCCTGGTCTCGACCCCGCGAGGTCTGCGGTGCCATTCCCATTTCAGGGATGGGGAAACTGAGGCCCATGCTGAGACTTCCACTGAACCAAGACCCACGCCCCGATCAGACACCTGCTGCGGGCCAGACGCTGTGCCAGGCAGGACGGGGTGGGGTGGGGTACTAGAGACTCATCCGGAGCCGAAGGTGCAAGCTTCCTGCGTAGGGGAGACAGACTCACGTGCACACTTTAACCTAACCCCCCCCCCACTCTCCCCCCCCCCCCGGGGAGAATAGGCTCCGACCGGACTGAACCTCAGCGTCCTGTTTCCTGCTGAGTGGTTTTGCGGCCTGAGCGCAGTTTTTCTCACCTCTAAAATGGGCATGATAGACACGTAACACCCCCACACCACCTGTCACGGAGACGAGACTTAAGTAACGTACTGAAAAGGGCTTAACCTAGTCCCCGGCCCGCAGTAAACCCTCATTAATGCTAACTACTCTCAGCGTGCTGTGTGCGGACAAGCCCCACGCCACAGCCCTGATGTGTCCCCTAGCCGCCTGCCTACTGCAGGGATTGGGGTGCGGCTGCTAGCCGAGCTTGGCCCTGGGTGACACCGAACCCCCTATAAAGCCGGAACTCCGACGCGCAGCCTCGCACCATCTGCCCAGGATCCAGAGCTTGCTCAGGCGATGCAGCTTCTGGGGAGAGCCAGGCGGGGCGGGTTTGTCATCTGACAGGACTTAATCCCAGCCCCGACGCCAACCCATTCCTGGCCTCTCCTACGTGATGCTTGCCTTTGTGCATGCTTTCCCATTAGTCACTGGCCTCCAACCAGAAAGGCAGGATGAGATTTGTATGTGAACTTGGGTATATGTCAATTTAAAAATGCATTTATTTACCTGCATGAGGAGTAGGTGGGGAGAGGATGTGTATGTGCTTGTGGATGAGAGCGTAAACATCTTTGTGAGTCTTTGTGTACAAGGATTTCATGGATTTGTGTGAGCGTATGGGGGCTAGTGTCTATTTCTGTGCATTATGTATTTTAAGTATCTGCACATGTGCTGATGTATGTTTTATGTATGTTTTCTATAGGGTTTGTTTCTTTTTATGTGTGAGCATATATGGGTGTGTGTTGGTAGGTCTGCCTATGTAAGTAAGAGTGGGGTCAAAATGAGAGGGGGGTGCGTAGGTGTTCTGGTTTCAGACCAGTATTTAGCAAGTGCAAAGCAGGATTCTGTTTTTACTTCTCTTGCGGAAGGAGGTAGACAGGTCAGCCCCTTCCCCATATTCTCTTACTGATTCTTTCTGCTTTTCAAACCCCAATCAAAACACCATATCCTCTAAGAGATTTCCTTGGATCTCTGAGGGGGAATTAAACTCCCCCTTCCCATTTGGCAACTGCCCTTTGTTTATTCATTGGTTATAGCCCTAATCTATCAATCTAAACTCCCCCCTGCCTCCTCCTAAAAGGAGGGCTTTCAGAAATATATACAACAGGCTAAATTGAACTGCCCACCTGGCTTTTTTACTTCTCACAGGCATGCATCAGCCATAATACTAGAACTTAGAATTTATGTGTCTGTCTCTCCCATTAGGCTGTTCTCTGTGTTCTTAGTGCCTAGCAGGGGTAATATGTGTAAGCACTAATCCATGCTGATAGAATTGTATTAAATTGAAAAGAGATCCTGTGGTGCCATGGAAAGAGCTTGTATCTTGAGAGTCAGACAGATCTGGCTCATGACTGCCAGCTCTGTGACCTTGGAAGAAACCTTTTACCTCTCTGGGCCTCAGTGTTCTCACCTATAGTGTGGGATCAATAAATTCTGTCTCACTTAGAGGAGCTAAGGATTGAAGAGAACGTTTCCCCTGAGCCTGGTATACAGAAGGTGCTCAATCTGTGTAGTTCATTTTTCATTTACACCTGAGCTAACTTTGAGCCTTGTTGGCTGAAGGACCACAAAAAAAAAAAAAAAAAAAAAAAAACCCTCTGTCATAACTTCCCCATTAGGTGACATGGCCTGACAGTTGCCTTACCAGCTATCTGCAAGATAGAGCTGGAAAATGCTGGTTTGGCCCTAAGATGTGCTAGATCAGAGATTCTCTGGCAGTAGGGGAGAAAAGCTGATACAGCTTCTTTGCCTGGAGAATCACAAAGACAAGAAGTCCTTACCAATGTGCTCTAGGCCAGCACTTGGCCTCATACAAGGATATGCCCAGGCTTCTAAGATGGGCTAATTACCCTGTAACGTGTATAGAAAATGTTGAACTATTTTGAAAGGTAATTTAAGTATATTCATTTTGGTTCATTCAATATTTAATTCTTTAAATTTTTTGCTCTGCCTTTATCTCTAAACGACAAGATAACTTTTTTTTTTTATTTCTTAGGAATAATATTTTATGTTTAAAAATCAGAAACACCTTAAGAATCCAATGTGAGGGGCGCCTGGGTGGCGCAGTCGGTTAAGCGTCCGACTTCAGCCAGGTCACGATCTCGCGGTCCGTGAGTTCGAGCCCCACGTCGGGCTCTGGGCTGATGGCTCGGAGCCTGGAGCCTGTTTCCGATTCTGTGTCTCCCTCTCTCTCTGCCCCTCCCTGTTCATGCTCTGTCTCTCTCTGTCCCAAAAATAAATAAATGTTGAAAAAAAAATTTATAAAAAAAAAAAAAAGAATCCAATGTGAGACAGAAGCGTTATTATGAACGTTCCGTTTAATCATATAAAGTCATTGTCAGGGTTGCTATGAAGAAAGCATAGTAAATATTAATAATAGATCGTTGCGCTCTTACCATGTGCTAGATATTACACTAAAGGCTATGAATGAAATATTTTGTTCAATCCTAAAAAAAAAAAAAAGGAAGTAAACACTATTATTATTCTTATTTTATAGATAAGGAAACTAGGGCACAGAGAGGTTAAGTAACTTGCCCAAGGTCACTAAGTAAGTGATAGAGCTAGAAATCAAACTGAGGTTGGCTGGCTCTAGTAGTTCCCTTAACAACTATGCTGTAAAGGGAAAATGCTTATGATACAGTGTTAAAAAGAAACTGGGAAAAATTATAGCTGTGACTCTGTGTGCAACAATGTTGACTGGCACTTTTCCTGTTGCTCCAGGACTGTGGCTAAGACCCAGGGCTGTCAACCCACCCCTGACACGTAGGGCCACTAGACTTAATGGGGGGGGGGGGCACAGAACAGCAGGGGTCAGAGAGGACCTTGTCAGAGCAGATGAGCAGCCCGAACTTTCTCCTGTAGGCAGGAGATTCCTCTTCGTATGCTCAGTACCTAGCATGACGTCACATACACAGAAGTAGCTCATGAATTGTTTGTTGAGCCAAATGGAGTCTTACAAGTGACAGACACTGTTCTAGGAGTTTGGCATTCATAACATATTTATTCCCCAAAGGTAGAGCTGTCCCGGTACTTGAAAGAACAGGAAATTGAGCCTCTGAGTCGTTAAGGGATTTGCCCAAGGTCTGCTCAGCTCCAAAGCCCTGGTTCTTCTTGAGACTCCAAAATCCATTAATGTGGCCACTATGTGTTGCACACAGTAGGGAGTCAATGAACACATACTGAAAAAAAAAAAACAAAACAAAAAAAGGAGACACATACACCAAATCTTACTCTCTTGCGAGAGAGAATTTAAGAAAAGAGAAGCTTTGGGAGTATGAATAGAAGAGAAAGCATAATAATATAATAGATGTGGCTCAGCAAAATAACCTCATCTCCCAGATTCCAATAAAACAGGAAAACTTTCCCCTTTCTGGTTTCATTGAAACAGTAATGCTGACATGGACGATTTCTAATCCTGCCGGAGCCTGGCCTCCTATCACATGTGGCCAAATGCAAGATTTGGCATCATCTGCAGGCAACTTTAGGATTATTGGGGCCACTATCAACAAGCCTGCCCAGCAAAGGACAGTTAACAGAGAGCTCACAGAGAGGGAAGTACAAATGGCTAAAAAACATGCAATGCTATATATTCAACTTAAGGATCAAAGATTTGCCCATTGAAACAATGAGTTACCTTTTTTTGTTTTTTTTTTAAACCTGATTTGGCAAGAATGTTTAAAAACTGGTGATACTTGCTGATGAGGCAGTGCCTCGCTGTGTTGATCTGAATGTGATAGAACTTTTCCAGGAAATCCTAAAACCGTCTGCCCTCTTTGGCTAATTATTTCCACGTTTAAGAATATATTCAAGGGATATAAACATCCACATGTAACTGAAGATTTACGTACCTGAATGTTCATCAAAATGTTATCGATGATAGTGAAAATTAGAAAAATCTAAACAGGTTACAGTAAGCGATAGGTTAAGTACTTTGTGCTGTATGGCCTCCCTGTGTTGGGCCACTATACATCTATAAAAATGATGTTCATGAAGGCAATTCTTACAATATAAAGTAGTGGAAAAAATAGATTGCCAGTACACATCTCGTAGAATGGCCAAAATCTGGCCACTGACAACACCAAATGCTGGTGAGGGTGTGGGGCAACAGGAACTCTCACTCACTGTTGGTGGGAATGCAAAATGGCCCGGCCACTTTGGAAGACAGTTTGGTGGTTTCTTACAAAACTAAAAATATTCTTACATACAATCCAACAATTGTGCTCCTTGGTATTTACCCAAAGGAACTGAGAGCATATGTCCAGACAAAAACCTGCCCACAGATCTTTATAGCAGCTTTGTTCATAATCGCCAAAACTTGGGAGCAGCCACAATATCCTCCAGTAGGTGAATGTACATCCAGACAACAGAATAGTATTCAGCGCTAGAAAAACAATGAGTTATCCAGCCAGGAACAGATATGAAGGAAACTGAAATGCATATTACTGACTGAAAGAAACAAATCTGAGACGACGACATACTGTATGATCCCAGCTATATGACATTCTGGAAAAGGCACAATTGTGGAGACAATTATATATTATAATGAAGGATATATGTTCATTACACATTTGTCCCAACCCATGAAATGTTAATACCAGAATGAACCACAATGTAAACTATGGACTTAGGGTGACTATGATGTGTCAGTGTAGGTTTGTTAATTGTAACAAACGTACCACTCCGGTGGGGGATGTTGGCAGTAGGGGAGGCTGTGCATATGTTGGGGCAGAGGGTGTATGGGAAACTTCTGTATCTTTCTCTCAATTTTGCTGCGAACCTAAAACTGCTCTAAAAATACAGTCTTATTAAAAAAAAAAGGTGACTTGGGGTGCCTGGGTGGCTCAGTCGGTTAAGCGTCCGACTTCAGCCAGGTCACGATCTCGCGGTCCGTGAGTTCGAGCCCCGCATCAGGCCCTGGGCTGATGGCTCAGAGCCTGGAGCCTGCTTCCGATTCTGTGTCTCCCTCTCTCTCTGCCCCTCCCCCGTTCATGCTCTGTCTCTCTCTGTCTCAAAAATAAATAAACGTTAAAAAAAAATTTTTTTTTAAAAGGTGACTATACTAGGATCCCAATTACATAAAAGAATATATGCATAAAATAAATGACCAAAGGGAAATACACCAATATAGAAATAATCTTTGTCTCTGAATGATTGCTTTGCTAGTGTCTAAAGATTTTCTCCTCATGCTTTTTTGCATTGTCCACATTTTTTATTTACAACGAGCACATGTTACTTCAATCAGGAATAGCCAGCAATAGAATTCATTTGGATCTGGGGATATACCCACCAAGCACATCATTGATCTGCCTCCATGGTATCCCTTAGGATAGTAAGAGGGAGAAAGTCCTAAGTCATAAACTCACAGTAACTGTAAAGCACCTTCTCCAAACAATGAATTTAAATTTTGGAATCCTACTTCAAAGCCCTTCCAGAAGATGCTAAAAATAAGCTCAGAAAAGCATTTGCTGCAGTTCTTGGAGATCTATTGAAGGACGTCATTCAGAGTGGGCACCAAGTCAAACCCTCGCTCGTCATCAGTGTTGGCTGTAGAGCAAAGAATGTGAGCCATTTCGGGGAGGAATGGGGCCAAAGCTTCATAAATAACTCCTTCCCTTAGATTGCTATAATTGTAATAAAGGAGATTATTGACAGGTGCCCAGAGTTTTTGCAATCATTATCTTACTGGAGCTTTGCAAACACTCTGGAGGGAAGATGGTGGTAGTAACGGTGTGATGACAATAATAATGACTAACATTTACCGAGCACCTTCTTATATGCCAGGCATCAGTGTTAACCACTTCGTGTACATCACCCCCTTTTTTAGTCTTATACTGTAACGTAGAAGAAGTGATCATCTCCACTTTATAGGTCAGTATATTGTCACTTAAAGAAGTCAAATGGCGGGGCACCTGGGTGGCTCAGTTGGTTAAGCATTCGACTTCGGCTCAGGTCATGATCTCGTGGTTTGTTAAGTTTGGACCCCACACCGGGTTCTCTGCTGTCAGCATGGAGCCCACTTTGGATCCACTGTCCCCCTCTTTCTGCCCCTCCCCCATCAAATACATCAACATTAAAAAAAAAAAGTCAAATGTCTTGTCCAAGGTCACCAAAGCAATAAACGGAAGAACCGGGATTTAGAGCCATTTAGTCAATCCTCAAGTCCAGAGTGATTCCCAATGCTTTACTGAACTTCCTCAACTTTGATTGCTTTTGTTGCTATTATTAGGAGAGAAATTAGTATAGCAGTAGAGTGCTGAGTTCAATGCCAGTCTTACGAGCTATGTAACCTTGGACAAGTCACTTTAGCTCTGTGTCTCAACTTCCTCCTCTGTAGAATGAAGATCATCATATCCATCTTATAGGGCTCAAGGTCAAACAATATATAGGAAAGTGTTGAGCCAAAGCCTGCCCCAGAGTAAACACTCAAATAACACTGGAACATATTTGATTTTCCTAAACCTTGTCTTCTCACATAGTGGGTCAAGTGCAGGAGAGTACAATGTCCTTGGGGTTCAGTGTTCAGAACTTCTAAACTCTCAGAGGAATCATACTCCCTGATCTACCTCTATGACCTCACCCTTCTTGAAGACCCCCCCCTCCTTCGTTAGAGTGGGCACTGTACTAGAGGCGTACCTAGCATCTAGGACTGGCAGAGGGGCAGGAGTGGGCAGTTGACTCCTCAGGCACCCCTGACAAATCCAGGCAACCCTGACAAATCCTTGTTGAACTGTTCTGAAGTAGCTGTGTCAATTTCATGCTGGTTTCTGAAGGCTGTTTGATAAGGAAACGCAGTCCTGGAGGAGCAAATGTTTCCCTGAAAAAGCCACAGAAAGAGCAAATATCAGAGCGGGAGGGGCTTATGAATCAGGCCCTCTAAACCTGTCCCTGTACAGAAAATAAACCAAGATCCAGAGAAAGAAAGGGCTTTGAGAGGTCCTTCACTGCACATGAGTAACCAAGCTGGGGTCAGATCCACACCCTCTGACCCTCAGGCCACCATCAGACCCACGTCATTCCTTACAGAGGGGCAGCTAAGGGCCAGCAAGGGACCCAGAGTTCGCTGGCTGCAAAGCCCATGGCCTTCCCACCCACAGCACTGCCCTTCTGGCTTCTGGTCCAGGGTTCTTTGTGTCACCAGGGTCTCTCTCCAGGCACTTTCCTCCTGGAATCACAGAAATGGTGCCCTGCTGCCAGCTTTATATCAATGCTCAAGACAGTACGTTAAGCGATGACAATAATCGGGGTCTGCTCTCAGGCAGCAGTCAGGAACGGCAAAATCTTCCAAATTAGGCCACATTGTTATAAGGGAGCTAGAAACAACATCTTTGCCATTCCATCAGGCCTAAATTAGAACAGCACTGAAGAGGGTCCTGGGACATCCAGCCTGCTGCCGGGCCTGTGGCTCTGATTTCCTTTCTCAAACAATCACTGCACTTTTCTTACAATCGTTCGGTGTTTACTGGGTGTGCGTGATGCCTGAAGTGCAGCCCAGAATTTGGAATTGGATGTAATCCTTAGCCACATACTGGCAGTGCTACTTGTTTAGAAATAGGAACCTTGGAATCTCTGCCATCCAGTCCCATGTTAAGAGAATTAGTCTATGAATCAGCCCAGCTGGGTTCCCAGGGCAGAGTCTATCTCCCTACACTGCAAAATGATCTAGCGGGAAAAGTCCATGACCTAGAGGACCTGGCCACACTACTTCCAGCCTATGTTACCTAGGGCACGCATCAACCTGTCTACACTTTGGTTTTGCCATTGTCAAGTGAGCATATAATGCATGGCACGGTCTACCCATTGTGTTGCTAGAAGGATTCCGTCATTCATTCAGCAGATTCAGCAGAAAATATACTGAACACTGATCTAGAGACACCTTAGTGAACAAGCCAAACACACACACACACACACACACACACACACACACAGTACCCTGCACCGTGATGCATACCGTATCGCGAGTCAGAGAGTCAGTTAACAAATAAATGAATAATAGCAAGATATTCACAGATAAATAATAGGCAGCCCAAAGGAGAGCAAAAGGGTGCTGGGACACAGAATGACTGGGAGACATCCCCTCAGCTTGGTCAGGGGAAGTCTCTCTGAGATGTGACATTCAACCTGAAATCTAAAGAAGTGGCTCTGCAGAAAGCAGAAGTAACAGCAAGTGCAGGTCTATGAGGTGGGGAAGGATCTGGAAGGAGACCAGAACAGTGAAGCCTACAGAGTGAAGGGGAAGGGATGGGGTAGGAGGTGACTATGCAGAGCTCTATAGCCATGCCAGTGCATGGGATTTTCCTCTAAGACCAACAGGAAGTCCACGGAGAATGTGAAGGAGGGGGGGGTGAAGGCAGATCGCAGGGCAGCAAGGGCAGGAGCCCTGGAAGCAGTGAGAAGGCTGAGTCGCCCAGGGGTGAGAAGACGGTGGCCTGGGACTGGCCTAGAGGCACATGCAGGATCGATTTTGGATGCGGACTTGTCAAGACTTGCTATTGGATTCGGTGTGGCGTGAGGGAAAGAAACAAATCAAGAATGATTTCTAGATCGCGGAATCAATGGGTCACTCATACGTTCACCAAACGTCCAGCAAGCAGATAGATTCTCCTGCCCCCCGGGCTTGGTGTTGCAGCTAAAAGGCCATGAAGATCTCAGCTTAGGGAGATGGACCAGAAAATGGGAAGTGTACGCATTTAAATAAGTGCAGTACATGTTAGACAACCCCTAACTCTGCTGAGGGAAAAGGATCAACGAAGTCCTCCAAAGGGAGGGAAATTTGAGCTGAGTCTGGGAGGAGAACCGGAATGAGGAGGAAAAGGGTTTTGGGGTCACAGATCACAATAACAGTAGTCGTGGTAGGTGCTAATATTTGTGAAATCCTAACAACGTGCTGGGTACTGTTACAAGCACAAATTACCTCCCTTACTCCTCACATAAGAACTCTATGAGTAGAGGGGCACCTGGGTGGCTCGTCGGGTGAGCGTCCGACTTCAGCCCAGGTCATGATCTTGCAGTTCGTGCGTTCAAGCCCAGCATCAGGCTCTCTGCTGTCAGTGCAGAGCCCACGTTGGATCCTCTGTTCCCCATTCTCTCTCTACCCCTTCTCCTCTCTCTCTCTCTCTTTCTCTCTCTCTCTCAAATAAAAAAGAACTCTATGAGTAGATACCCTCGTTATCATCTCTGCTTTATGGAGGAGGCAACTGAGGCACGGTTAACCGCTGCTGTAGAACTCACCGCCCCACAAACTGCCTCTCTGGGAGGGAACCGTACGTTAAGGTTTGACAAGCGCAGAAAGTAGAGGGTGTAGGAAGGCAGAAGTCAAGGGAAGGTGAGATCAATGACACAGAAGTATTTTGCAAACTATAAAGCACTGCCCCCAAGCAGATTACCATCACTGTTATTAAATAACTGGCCTCCCCTCCGAGAGAAACAAAGGTTTCTCAGCAGTGCCTCTGGAGTATCCGAAGACAGTGGCTGCTTGGAGGGCCTGTCCAAACAGAAGGAATCTCAGGGGATGGGCGGATGTGACCCTGACCGTGAGTTGGGAAGCGGCAGGTGCGGGCTCCAGTCCTAATGCTGCCCCTAGCTTACTACACGGCTTTGGATGAGTCACTTCTCCAGCCTCGTCTTCCCCATTTGGAGGATGGACGGAAGGAGGGAGGAGTGGGGGGATTCTAAGGGCTTTTCCAGCCTTTGCATTTTGAACAGTTGTTCCTGCTATTGGTGTTCTGCTTCTCATACGGACAACAGAGGAACTTCTCCGTCTGCGAGAGGCCCTTTACCAAAGCAAAATGCCATGTAGGACGGGAGGGGCACCTTCCAGAAACCAGGACCCACGCTGCAAGGGAAGCCTATGGCTTATGTCCCCTGAGTCCACAGATGTCCAAGTCAAACACACCTGGATCCTTCTGGAAGGAGGACACTGGTTTCCAGGCCCCGTAAGTCCCGCCCATTCCCATCCCTTTAAATCCTTCAGGGGAGTCTAAGCAGCACAGACAGTATTTCAGACACCACTTCTGAGGATACCAGAAGATGCAGGTGCTGATTACATCCAGTGGGGTCCTGTTTGGGGTTTTCTGTGAATCAAAGCCCTCAGGGCTTTCTCACTCGTGCCGCTACAGGCTCAGTCTTGCGCCACTGGTTTTGGATCCATTGCCCTGGAATAAAAAGTGTGCACTTGGGATGCAGCAATTGAATCCTTCTCCTCGTGGTGGTCTTTCTCCATAGTGAGAAAAGACTCAGAGACCTCCAAGAGACCCTTTTCCATCCAAGTCATGCAATCCGAACCCTTCTTGCTGACACAGAACTTTGCAAACTGTAAAGCACTTTCATGCATTATTAATTCACATATTATTCCTTTTGTACCTCAAACAATTCCTGAACTGGTTTGCACGGGGTAGGCTTGCCAGACAAAGTACAAGATGCCAGTTACGTTTGAATTTCAGATGAACGATGAATAATTTTGTAGGTTAAGTATGTCCCAAATATTGCATGGGATGTACTCAGGCTAAAATGTTATTCACTATTTATCAGAAATTCACATTTAACGAGGTATCCTTTCATTTACTAAATCTAGCAACCTTGGGCAGGGATCATTCGCCCCATTTTGCAGAACTGGGGCTCGGAGGAGTAAAAGGGTCTCTCTAAACTCCTTGGGAGAAGGGACTGTGTCTGATTCGTTTTTTTAATTTTAGTATTTGTTTATTTTTTAAACATGAAAAATATATTCCCCTAAGCCAGTGTATCAGTCCCTTTGGTGATGATCTAAAAGATTTATGCCTCATGAAAACCCTACTCCTCTGGGAATCTACGTGTAGATAAGTATGTTTGTGGTTGTATAGATAAGTATGTTGCATAGAGCATTAAGAAGTTAATGATTCATTTTTAATCCCTAGATCCCAACCTGCAGTTAGCTCAGAGAAGATTGCTAGGGAAATGCTTACTCAGCTTTTGGGCTTTCTGAGCCTCTCATTCCTTCAGGAACCCCCCATGGGGTAAAAGAAAGAGCTGGCTCAGGACAGGAACTCAGAGTTAGGCTTCCCTGTTCTTCCTAGGGGGCTGTACTGACGATTAATTCAGATGTGTTTCAGGAAAGCAGAATGAAACTACAGAACATCATGCAATTAGCATAGGGCATCACGAAAATGCTCCTTTGCAGAATACTCATCTCCCAATCCTGTTTTAGGATCGCAGGGAGGGCTGCCCGGGGCTGCCACAGCCAGGGCGGTCATGGCATAAAAGCTACCAAAGGCGCTACCAAAGACAGAGCACAAAGTCCCTCTCCTGCCCTCTGGATGAGCCGACCAGTCAGTGGCGCGACAGGCGGGGTGTGGGAGGGGGGCGGGGGCTGGCAGCCTCCAGGGTGACTTTGGACTAGCTTCAGCTCATCTCTCTCATGACGGACACCTCAGGCCCTGCCCACTGACAGAGCACATACTGATGGCATCTGCCCAGCCAGAGCTGTGAATAAACACAGACACTCTGCGAAGGTTTGAGCAGCTGATGCTGGAGGTCAGGGGTCTTGGCTCCTTGCCAGGCTGTCAACTAAAAAACGTGAACTGCTGAAGAGTCGGAGCCTGGGTGAGCCTGTTTTTCACATCTGAGGCTCAGTGGCAAAGTCCCAGAGTTAGGAGAGCAAATGTTAGGGTTAGGAGAGAGGGCCTTAGAAGCATCTAGGTCGAATCCAAACATTCTCACTTTTTCCAGAAAGAAACACCAAGGCTCCGAGAAGAAAAGGACCCAGTCGAGCTCACGCAGTAGTAACCTGACAGCAGAACCGGGTCTGAGACTCCTGTTTCTTCTAGATGCTGCATTCCTGATTCAGATGATCAGCCTTCGGTACAGAGCAAGCAGCAGGTGGGATGGACGTGAGCAGTGAGCAGTGTGCTGGTGCTGTGGGTCACCGACCTTTAACCCCGGCACACCATCAGCGTCTTAACTCAGCCTGTCACCTTCTCCCTCCTGAAGACCGGTGGCTTAGAAATAACGGCTCTCAGGGGCGCCTGGGTGGCTCAGTCGGTTGAGCATCCGGCTTCGGCTCAGGTCATGATTTCACGGTTGGTGAGTTCAAGCCCTGCGGCGGGCTCTGTGCTGACAGCTTGGAGCCTGCTTCGGATTCTGTGCCTCCCTCTCTCTCTCTGCCCCTTCCCCACTCGCGCTCTTTTTCTCTCTCTTAAAAATAACGAAAAACATCAAAAAAAATTTTTTTACAAAGAAACTAAATGGGACTGAATGAGGAAAAGCAAGGGAAGCTCTGTTGGAGATTCTTGCAGGGATCTCCTCACGGGTGCGCACACGGTTCTCTGCCCCGAGCAGAGAGCACAACAGCCTTCTGGGAGCTTATTTTCTGGTTAGGGGGTCAGCGATCGGCGCATCAGGTGATTTTAGGAAATGGCATTGCTAAGGAGAAAACACGCTAGTAGTGGGATAGAAAGTGACCCAGGGGCAGCCTGACCTCTTGGAAAAGCTGCCCATCGAGCTGAGGCCCGAGTGAGGACGAGAAGGCAAGCGTGGGAAGATCCAAGGAGGGAGAATGGCCCATGCAAAGCCGTCTCTGGGACAGGAACAAGCTTGCCGTTTGAGGAAGAGAAAAGCCAGCAGGGTTAGAGCATAGTCAGTGAGGGGAAGAGGGAAGGAGATAAGATCTGAGAGGAGGCTGTGTGGTCTGCACTTGAAGCTACTGCACTGTGTTTGGCTGAAGAAGAGGTCACGGCATGATTCCACTTCCCAAGGAGCAGAGCCACAACAAAGCAGAAATCACAGCATCGTTGTGATGATAACTGCGAGGGCCAGGGGCTCACAGGCACGTGGCTGGGATGGGGTCACTGGGACAGCTCCCTGGAACCTGCCACTGAGTTCTCACATTCAACAGGAGACATTCATCCGGGGTCCCTGCCTACGCCAGACAACCTCAGGAAGGCTTGTCCGCCGCTCCCCCAGGGAACTTGCACTCCCGGGGGAGCTGCACAGGTAAGAGGCAACTAAAGAACCCTGTGTTAACTTTTTTTTCAATGTTTTATTTATTTTTGAGAGAGAGAGAGAGAGAAACAGAGTGCAAGCAGGGGAGGGGCAGAGAGAGAGGGAGACACAGAATCCCAAGCAGGCTCCAGGCTCTGAGCTGTCAGTACAGAGCCCTATGCCGGGCTCAAACCCACAAACCGAGAGATCATGACCTGAGCCGAGGTCAGACATTTAACCCACTGAGCCACCCAGGCGTCCCAAGAACCCCGTTTTAAAAGTTTTTGTGAAAGGCGAGACTCTGAGCGCTCCTTCCCTGGCTGTCAGAGTCTTCTCGGGGATTCTTCTCCAGCCTGACCTGTTCTCAGAGTCAGCGATGACAGAAGAGTTCACTGCCAAGTGTAAATGGCACTGCACCGTCTCCCAGGAGTTCTGTATTTCATCGAAAGTCAAAGACCTGGGCTCCTGGGTGGCTCAGTCGGTCGAGCGTCCGACTTCAGCTCAGGTCATGATCTCACAGTCTGTGGGTTCGAGCCCCGCATCGGGCTCTGTGCTGACAGCTCAGAGCCTGGAGCCTGCTTCCGATTCTGTGTCTCCCTCTCTCTCTGCCCCTCCCCTGCTCATGCTCTGTCTCTCTCTGTCGCAAAAATAAATAAAAACATTAAAAAAATTAAAAAAAAAAAAAAAAGAAAGTCAAAGCCCTGAGTCAGAGGGATATATGAAAACGTGTCATTTCAGTAATCTGCCATCCAGGTGGGTGTGGGAGGGAGCGTGTACGGCAGGGCCCTGTCTGCAGCCGGCTCTTCTAGCTCCAGGGACCCGCCAGTGCTCACATCACCAGGCTCCGTTGCCTTGTTTATGTAAAACATGTATTCCATCCACCATGGGCATTTGACCCTTGGGAATTCACAGGAGATTTGCAGAGCCCCTGGCTCTTCACTACCGGCCAGTGTACATTTCCTGTGGAGGTAGTTGAGGAAGCGTGGGGATGGCCCCGAATCAGCAGTCGGAGGAGTGGCATAGCAGTTGAGGATATTCTCATGGAAAAGCCCAGCACCTTCCAGAAAATTCTGCATGGCTCAGCAAATTGTCTTGTCATCTTGTTGGCACTGCTTCTGTATTTCTTTCCCGTTTCAGACCAGGAGAGAACACATGGGCAATCTCTAGGGTTTGGTGTTATCTTCTCTCAGCAATGATCTAACCTTCAGTAAACAAGGCCAAGGAAACCTATTCCCGCCCTTTGGTCCCTCAGTCTGCTTCTAGGAATTTGTCCTAAGGAAATACTTCCCAAAGATTGTTTTTAAAAGCTTGTCTTGGGCACCTGGGTGGCGCAGTCGGTTAAGCGTCCGACTTCAGCTCAGGTCACGATCTCACGGTCCGTGAGTTTGAGCCCCGCGTCAGGCTCTGGGCTGATGGCTCGGAGCCTGGAGCCTGTTTCCGATTCTGTGTCTCCCTCTCTCTCTGCCCCTCCCCTGTTCATGCTCTGTCTCTCTCTGTCCCAAAAATAAATTAAAAAAAAAAAAAAAAAAAAAAACGTTGAAAAAGCTTGTCTTAATAAAGGTTGATAGTATTATATATAATAGCGGAAGGTTGGAACTACCCCAGCTCCAAATGGCAGCCAGAAGGGCAAACTCTGGCCCATCCAGTTGAAGGAATATTATGACAAGTTTACCAGCGACAAATATAAATCTCACCAAGACATGGAAAAGCTGTCCACTGAAAATGTTAGAAATCAAAACTGCACAGGCCTATCCATTCCTTCCCTGGAGGCCTGTACCTGAAAACAGGAAGCGCTCGAGGAAACCTTAAACACAATTTAAATAAAGCACATCTTGGGGCGCCTGGGTGGCACAGTCGGTTAAGGGTCCGACTTCAGCCAGGTCACGATCTCACGGTCCGTGAGTTCGAGTCCCGCGTCAGGCTCTGGGCTGATGGCTCAGAGCCTGGAGCCTGTTTCCGATTTTGTGTCTCCCTCTCTCTCTGCCCCTCCCCCATTCATGCTCTGTCTCTCTCTGTCCCAAAAATAAATAAATGTTAAAAATAAATAAATAAAAATAAATAAATAAAGCACATCTTTTCTGTGGGCATTTGTGTGCTTGGATATGCAAATAAAATCATCCTTGTGAAAATGGAGTGCTAACTTTGAGATATTATTATTCATATTCTTCAAAACATAGCCCATGATTCTAATAGCTGCTAATTGCGCAATCCCGAGGTAGGTGGTTGGGACAGAAAAAAGATGGCTGCCTGGGAATCACAGGAATGGGGATCGAGTCTCGACTGGGCCTCTCCCTTCTCAGGTTACTCCAGGAGGTGGGATCCAGGAAGAACCACACATGCTCAGCCCAGTGGACGGGAACATCATTTTCTCCATCACCTCTTGTCCTAGACCAGGGGAAACCACCCATCTGGCTCCAGTGGCCTGTCCTTCTAGAAAACTGCTCTGCTCCCCTACTAATAACATTAACTAGATCAGACAGGATTCTTAGCTGCAAACAACAAAAGTCTATTATGGATTTTTCCGTAATAACAATTCTTTTTATTGTTATTACCATCATTAGCATCCCCGCCTTGGTGAGAAGGCACTGTATCAGGCTTGGCGGGAAGCGTTTTGTATGCATTAGCTCTTTTTATCCGTAACTTTAAAAAGGAGGCAATTACTTCCTGGTAAAGACGAAGTAATTGAGGTTTAGAAAGGTTAAGAAACGTGCTCCAAGGCCACCGATTTAGTAAGCGGTGGAGATGGTTTTCAGAGCCAGACTAACTGCGAAGTTGGAGGTCCCAACCCCCAGGTCCTGCTGTCTCCACAATGAAGCCTCTTTGGGGCTTTAGCAAAACTCCAACAAGCTGGGGATGGGGCCTCTGTCCTCGATGGGCCCCTGCTGGCCTTAATATTTCAGCTCGATGTCCCGAGGGCTGCTAGAATTGTTAACATTCACACTAACAGAGCCATGAAGCCAGCTTTTCTAGAAGCTCATGTGGACTGGCAAGAAACAGAAATGGCTCTCACGGCTTCAGGAAACATCTGCAAGTCCTCAAGGAGGCAAGACCTGCCCCTTTATCGCCTTTCCAGGAGAGATAGCAAGGCCGTTCCACCGCAGGGATAGGACAGACAGACTGCGTTTACTTTCCAGGCTGGGTCCCTGCCACGGCCAGGATCAGCCACTAGGGAGCAGACCCCATAATGGGTCACAGTCCTGAAATCAGAGTCACCACTTGCCTTCTAGGCCTCCCTAGAGGCCTTTTTTGCAATTCAAGGTGACCAGGGTAGGGAAGAGGATGTGGGGTTAGGGGAAGGTATGAACTTTGGAGCTGGAAAGATCTGTTTCTTCACATCCTGGTTGTGTGATTCTGGGCAAATTTCCTAACCTTGCTGGGTTGTTTCTTCATCTGAAAGAGGGGTAAATAAGTATAGTCCTATTGCATAATTCCCATAAGAATTAAAGGGAACACCCATGTCGATAGTTAAAACTGCCCAGCACATAGTGGGGCTCTCTAAATGAGAACTACTATGAACATTACTGGTATTATTATAAAGATGCTAGTAAGGGCATCTATAAATGTTGTTGATAAGAAGAAAACAGAAGGGACATACGAGCTGGGTTTTGACAGGTAAGTAGGAGTTTGTTGAGTGGCTAATGGACAGGACGGGTTTTCTAGTTAGAAACAACAGCACGGGCAGCTTTGTGAAGGAGCATGGAATGTTTCGGCAGCATGAGCGGACCAGTTGGGAACTCCTGAAACATTCCCATCAAGCAATAATGGACCAGCCTGGGGCAAGATAAGCCTCTGCAATCCCCTTCCCACAACCCTCAAATAAAGGAGAATAAATGACCTCTCTGGGTAAATACAGAAACCAACATTCTTGTAAGCTATGTTCTCTGAAGCGAAGCAGCCTCCACACCCCTGGCTGGCCAGAACACAGGGAACAAATAAACCGGCTCCCAGCACCCAAGCCTCTGATTCACCTCCTCTGGAGTTATATAGACTTGGGTTTGGTTCCTGCTGGAGCCACATCCCTTGCTGCATAACCTTGTAAAGCCTTTTGTCTCTCTTGCTGCTCAGGTCTGTTATCTGGAATAATGGGAATAATTATGTATCACATAGAGGTTATTGTACACTGTCTCAGCTCCTAGCGCACAATGGGTGTGCTCTATGGCCCAGAGAAAGAGGCTGTTCTCATGCCTGAGCTCATGGCAGAGAGGGCAGGACTGACACTTCCTGGGGAAGCCTCACAATCTCAGACACCAAAGATAGAAAACAAGACTTCCACTGGGGCACCTGGGTGGCTTAGTTGGTTAAGCGTCCCACTTCAGCTCAGGTCACGATCTCACGGTTGTGGGTTCAAGCCCCGCATCGGGATCTGTGCTGACAGTGCAGAGCCTGGAGCCTGCTTCAGATTTTGTGTCTCCCTCTCTCTCTCTGTCCCTCTCCTGCTCACACTCTGTCTCTGTCTCTCTGTCTCTCTCAAAAATGAATAAACACACACACACACACAAAGAAAACAAATGCTATGCTTTAGATGTTGCTCTGCACTTTGCTGTTTTCAATGAATAATAGATCACATCAGTACAGATCTTCCTCATTCTTTTTTCTATTGAGATATAACTCCCATACCATAAAGTTCACTCTTTTATTTTGTTTAATGTTTATTTATTTTTGAGAGAGACAGGGTGGCAGAGCATGAGCGGGGGAAGGGCAGAAAGAGAGGGAGACAAAGAATCCGAAGCAGGCTCCAGGCTCTGAGCTGTCAGCACAGAACCCGACGCGGGGCTCAGACTCCTGAGCCGTGAGATCATGACCTGAGCCAAAGTCAGATGCTTAACTGATTGAGCCACCCAGGCACCCCAAGTTCATTCTCTTAAAGTGCACAGTTCAGTGGGTTTTGTATATTCACAAGGTTGTGTACCCATCACTGCTATCTATTCCAGAATAATTTCATCATCCCCCAAAGAAACCTCATACCTGTTAGCAATCATTTCCCATTCCCTCCCCAACCCCTGGTAACTACTTATCTTTTTTTCTGTCTCCATGGATTTACCTATTCTAGACATTTCCTATAAACGGAATCATATTCTATGAGGCCCCCTGCGTCTGACTTCTTTCACTCGCCATGTTTCCAAGGTTCATCCATGTGATAGCGTGTCTCAGAACTTCATTGCTTTTATGGCCGAATCGTATCCCATTGTAGCATAGTCTTCCACATTTTGCTTATTCGCTCGTCGAAGGACATTTTAGATGGTTTTTACTTTTTGGCGAGAGTGAATAATCCTTGTTCTTTGTAATGGTTGCACAGCCTCTTACTGAACAGTTGGCTCACAGTTGAAGCACTTCCTCCTGAAGGTGAGTTCTGATCTTTCCCATTTTTGGCCGATGCAAAATGCTAATGCAGAAAATGTTGCCACAACCTCGTTCTAGTCTTCCATAAGAGGCGGTCAAAATTACCTCGCTTCCTGAGGAAATTATCCAACCGAAGCAAAAAGTTATGTTGACAAAGATGTTAATTGCGGCAATTTTCACAGTAGCATAAAATTGGAACTACTTAAAGAGCCCACATAGAGGAGATGTTTAGACAAATTCTGTTATTCAACAAAATAATGTATAGTCAGTAAAAATGATAATCATGAAGGCAATGTAGCAACAAGTGAGTTGCTAATGATGATCTGCAATGAAAACCAACAACAAAATACAAAATGACATCACCTGCATATGCTGGTTCCCACAATTAGATGTACAGAATCCTAGGGGCGCCTGGGTGGCTCAGTCGGTTGAGCGTCCAACCAACTCTTGGTTTCAGCCCAGGTCATGATCTCACGGTTAGTGGGTTCAAGCCCTGCATCGGTCTCTGTGCTGATAGCACGGAGCCTACTTGGGTTCTCTTTCTCCCTCTTTCTCTACCCCGCCCGCCCCCCCCCCCACTCTCTCTCCCTCTCTCAAAATAAATAAACTCAAAAAAAATTAGATGTACAGAAAACTAACACATCACAACAGAACTGTCCTTGGCAACAACTTCCTCATGTCCCAAATGGGGAAACTGAAACTCAGAGAGGGGAGGGTGTGTGATTTGACCAAAGTAGGACTGGTCAGATCTGGGATTTGAACCAAGCTCTCCTTCAAGGCTTGTATTCTTTTCATGGCGCCACAATAAAAAAAAAAAACGCTTCTGAAAACAACTTGACCCCTGGCAGCTTGGTCAGTATTGACGTGTACACAAAGCAAACCGTGTCTGGAAGTCCTTAAATGACATAAAATAACTACACACACGCATACACATGCATGTGCACGCACACACACACACCCCCCTGGGACAACCAGTGAACACATTCACACTGGTAGAGATAGGATATGAGAACTTCATTCATTCATTGAAAAGCTATTTGTTGATTCCACTCAGATGTGGAATGTAAGAAACAAAACAGATGAACATACGGGAAGGGGAAAAAACAGAGAGAGGGAGGGAAACAAACCATAAGAGACTGTTAAATACAGAGAACAAACTGAGGGTTGCTGGATGGGAGCTGAGTAGGGGGATGGGCTAAATGGGTGATGGGCATTAGGGAGGACACTTGTTGGGATGAGCAGTGGGTGTTATATGTAAGTAGAATCACTAAGTTCTACTCCTGAAACCACTATGACACTGCATGTTGACTAACTAGAATTTGAATTAAAATTTTGAAAAAGAAAAAAAATTATAAAAAGAAAAAACTACTTGTTAAACACCTGCTGTAAGATATTTTTGATGCCCTGGAATCTGGCCATCAATAGTGATTAAAAAAGATATGATTCTTGCTCTTCTGGTCTTATGGTATTTAAATTTGGCTAATGATTGCTGAACATCTATTATACACTGTATGTCCGTGGTATTAACCCTGCTCATTGAGTCAGAGCATGTTATGCACCATAACGAGGCACTATTTCTAAATTTTTTTTTAAATATTTATGTATTTATTTTTGAGAGACAGAGAGAGACAGCGTGAGCAGGGGAGGGGCAGAGAGAGAGGGAGACACAGAATCCGAAGCAGGCTCCAGGCTCCGAGCTTGTCAGCACAGAGCCTGACGCGGGGCTCGAACCCACGAACCGTGAGATCGTGACCTGAGCCGAAGTCGGAAGCTTAACCGACTGAGCCACCCAGGCGCCCCAGTGAGGCACTGTTTCTAATCTCATAACAAGCCTCTAAGATGGCTGCCAACCCCATTTTACAGATGAGAAAACTGAGAATCTGAGAGTGAGTGGATCTCCTGGGATGACCGAGAGAGGAGCAGCACTGTTTTCACGTCTCCTTGCTCTTAAACCTAGGGCCCTGTTCCCTCCAGGGCAGCATCACCCCCAACACCCACTCATCACAAAGCCCTCAAAAAGCCTAGGACTCAGTGAATTTGGGCCTATCCAGACTTACCGAACTTACCAGGATGGGGTCCAAGAAGCTTCTGCTTTTTTGTTTTTGTTTTGAATCAGTTGTCAGACTGTCCGATTTATTTTGAAAATGGATGTCAGAATCTTCTGGTTGGTGTTGTTGTTGTTTTGATGGGGGGGGGGGGGGCATGAGCTGGGGAGGAGCAGAGGAAAAGAGACAGAGAATCCTAAGCAGGTTTCACGCTCAGCACGGAGCCCAACGTGGGACTTGACCCCAACGATCCTGGGATCAGGAGCTGAGCCAAAATCAAGAGTCCGACACTTAACCAACCGGGCCACGCTGGGGTCCCAGAATCTTCTGTTCTTAATAAGATCTCTATACGCTTCATACCTATGCTAAAGTTTAGAAACCCCTGTCCTAACCTGTAAACTGCAATCTTACAGTTCAATCTTCCAAGAAAGGAATTACCCTGGCCTCAATCCTCAAATTCCACTCGGGGGCAATATCGGCCAATGTGTCCCAAGAAGCAGTCCATTTTTGAAGGGAATGGAACCAGCCATGACATTCTTTCATTCACTGGACCAACAGTGAGGGCTTCCCAGGTGCCAGGCACTAAGCTGGCCAACGGTGGACAATTCAGATTATTCTTCCTCTGTTTACAAACTTTGGAACAATGTGGCAGAAAGAAAGGCAGGATCATACTGTTTTGCAGGCTTTCCCATCAAGGGGTGGAGTCTCTTTCTTCACACCTTGAATTCCAGGCGGGCCTCATGACTTGCTTTAACCAGAAGAACATGGTGGAAGTGACTTGTGGGGTTCCAGATCCTAGATCTCAAGGCCTCACTGCTTCTACCTTTGCCCTTTGGACAGCTTCTGCATCGGGAACAGAAGCCCTGGGTGAGAAACCATGTAGAGAGGCCCAGCTGCCCCAGCTAAGGCCTAGATGTGTGGGTGAGGCATCCCCACACCGGCCACCGGGGGAGCCCAGAAGGCCCAGTCCACCCACCGGATGGTAAGAAATAACAAATCGCCATTGTTTTAGGCCACTACGTTTCAAAGCAGAAAATCACATAGCGACAGATAGAAATAGCAATTTCTTTAGCAATTATTTACGAGGGCCTCCTCTGCACCAAATTTTATCTTATCCTAGGTGTTGGGGATCTGCACCTTGTTGAACAAGACAGGAGAAGCCCCAGCCTCATCTGGGAGAAGATAGGCAATAAGTAAGTAAGCGGGCAGACATTGTTTGACAAAACACTGTCTAAACGCTCTTTACTCTTCTGGCCATGGAATCAGCAAACTATTTCCCACTTTTCTGTAGTTCTTACTGTTTTTTTCCGTGTTCTCTTACTATGTTCAGAATCGGATTTTCAGACCTAGACCACGTCTTCAAAGAATATTAAAGGTTTTAGAGCAGACAAAATCAGTTATGGGGTACGTATTAAGATGGCAAACTGGGGCGCCTGGGTGGCGCAGTCAGTTAAGCGTCCGACTTCGGCCAGGTCACGATCTCGCGGTCCGTGAGTTCGAGCCCCGCGTCGGGCTCTGGGCTGACGGCTCAGAGCCTGGAGCCTGTTTCCAATTCTGTGTCTCCCTCTCTCTCTGCCCCTCCCCCGTTCACGCTCTGTCTCTCTCTGTCCCCCCCCCCCAAAAAAAAAAAGATGGCAAACTAACGCTGGGTTCTCTCCCTTGAGCAAGGGCGGAGGACAGGGTTGAGGAGCTTGCAAAACAATATATAAGAAGAGGCCCCTGGGGAGTCAGAAGTCTGCCTGGAACTGGTGTTTGCACCTGGGACCCGGGGGGGCAGCCAGCAGCCCTGGGGAAAGGCCGATGGAGGGCACAGAAAGAGGACAGGCCAGAAGAAAGGCCTTTAAGGCTGGCTACTGCCTTGTCCTGGGACATCCACTGCCCGCCTTTTCCCATGAGCGACCAGCAGCACAGGCAGGCCACACGGGTCAGCCTGTGAGGAAAGCAAAATGCCCCAATGAGAAGAAAAATAAAATGGAGCTAGAGATTACACCCCAGAGAGACCGCCTCCTCCCACTGCTGCTGCTGCTTCCCGTGAAGTGAAAGACAAATCCCCGACCAGGGGATTCATCCCACCTAGAATGGTGGGATTAAACCAGAGAGATCAAGAGTGATGCTGGAGGGTCCTGAGGTTCTGCGACCTGGGGCTTGACGCCTCCTCATACTTAACCCCAGCGGGAGGGGCAGACACTAGAGCCTGGTCCTCTGCCCTTCCCCCAAAACATCCCAGAGCAGGGATATGTCAAGGGAACGTGCCCTCGCAGACCAAACTAATTAGCCGCCTGTGAAGCACAACCACAGTGAAAGGGGAACAAATGTCTCCCAGGACAAACACCCACCGTCTGAAGCCAAATGACTGGAATAGACTGGCTAAGAATATGCACGGTAAACACGTTTAGGAGAATAAGGCGTTTAAAAATATAAAGCAAGAACAGGAAATCCGATCTCACAACTTTCATGATGTATGACGAACATACAATTCACCGCACGCATTTGAAATAATCAACTGGATGAGGTTTTTTAAATTTATTTTAGTTTATTTATTTTTATTATTATTCTTTTTTTTTTTTTTTTTTTTTTTTTTTTTTTTTTTTTGAGAAAGAGAGAGAGAGAGACAGCAGGGGAGGGGCAGAGAGAGAGAGAGAGAAAATCCCAAGCAGGCTCTACATGGTCCGTGCAGATCCCAGTGCAGGGCTTGAACCCACGGACCATGAGCTCATGGCCCGAGTCAAAACCGAGGGTCGGACGCTCAACAGACGGAGCCCCCCAGGCTCCCCTGGATGAATTTTGACCTAAGTATCCGTCTGTGAAACCACCGCCATAATCAAGATCATGAAGATCTCCTCCCCACCTCGAAGGTTCCTCCTGCCCCTGGCAACCCACCTCTTATCTCCATCCCCCGACAACCAGGGATCTGCTTTCTGCCACCAGAGGTCAGTTTTATACAGAAAATTTTGTGTAAATAGAATTACAAAGTTTTCATTCTCTTGTATACAGCTGACTTCAGCTAGGCGTGATTGTTGTGAAGTGCATCTATGTCATTGTATGTGCTGAGAGTGTTTCCTTTTTATTGCTGAGTAGCATTCAGATACTCCTAAAACTTTTGCACACTCAGAGCCCAGTTCTCCTCAATCACTTTTCAAGTCAACATTGTCAGTGTCCGTGATTTGTCACATAATATCTTTCGTCTGTGCTTTCAAAAGCACTGATTATGCAACCATTTATTTAAAAAAAAAAAATGTATAAAAGAATTGAATGCCTGGAGCGCCTGGGTGGCTCAGTCGGTTGAGCGTCCGACTTCAGCTCAGGTCATGATCTCACGGTTTGTGAGTTCAAGCCCCGCGTCGGGCTCTGTGCTGATGGCTCAGAGCCTGGAGCCTGCTTCGGATTCTGGGTCTCCCTCTCGCTCTGCCCCTCCCCCACTCGCACTCTTTTTCTCTCTCTCTCTCAAAAATAAATGAACGTTAAAAAGAATAGTTTAAAAGAGATGCTTCCCCTCACCAACCAACTAATATATAGAATATATATCTATATTCTCAGGTACTGAGTATACTTTCAATATGTGGTTTCAACCTGCTTAAATGGGATGTTTTCTTGAATTACAGTTGTGAGTGTTGGCCTTGCTTTGGTTTTCTTCATCAGGGACTCCTGTTACCTGTGTGTCTGTTCTCCTTTGCGTGCCTTGGATACGTGTCACTTTCTCTCGTCTTGTTCCTCCCATTCTTCATTTTCTTTTTACTTACACGTCTTTTTCTTCTTCACCATCTGTTTCTCTTAAGGTATTATCTGCTGGGTTTAGTCCCTTACGCCACGTGGGGTTCAGCCTTCATTTCTTAAAAAAATTTCGAATTCCTTTCTGAATTCTTCATTCCAGTTTTGAGTTCTTCTAATTCCAATTTATGCAGTTCTCTCCGGTCTTGTTTCAGGTGCTTAGTATATTGTCATTTTTGAATATGTTATGGTTTGGGTCTCTTTTTAACCACGTCTCCCTGGTGTGCTTCCGTTGTCCATAGGGGTGTTATTCTGCTTCCCTTTGGTCCCTTTGCTGTTCATAATTGTGTGTGGAATTTGGCCCTGGTACTTTGCTGTTGTTGGTGTCATTGTGAAATGATCCTCCCTGGCTTTTTGGATTAAGGCTTTGTTCAGGAAAGATTTTCACCATAGAGCTCCCTCTTCTGCTGCTTGTATGTGTTTAAAAATAAAGTAGCTTGCGGGGCGCCTGGGTGGCGCAGTCGGTTAAGCGTCCGACTTCAGCCAGGTCACGATCTCGCGGTCTGTGAGTTCGAGCCCCGCGTCAGGCTCTGGGCTGATGGCTCAGAGCCTGGAGCCTGTTTCAGATTCTGTGTCTCCCTCTCTCTCTGCCCCTCCCCCGTTCATGCTCTGTCTCTCTCTGTCTCAAAAATAAATAAACGTTAAAAAAAAAATTTTTTTTTAAATAAAGTAGCTTGCTTTCTGGGATCTCCTGCCTCTGTCCTTATCCTTTCTTGGGTCTGAGCCATCTCTTTCTTTCCTTGTCTTCAAATTCTAATAGTGTCTCACATGTTCCTACATTGCCTACAAAGCCTCTCAAGAGTAATACGATCTCTCTCATCTCTGTCTTGCTCAATTCTGATTTTAGTCCTGGGTGTTTTCCCCAGTGTGGGATCTTGTCCTAGAAGAAGGCAGGCAGTCTCATGAGCTTATCAGGGCTGCCCTGCTCCAGCCCTTTCAGGTGCTCTTCCAGTAGGTCCTCACATGAAACCAATGTTGGGAGAGGACAAAACTTCTCCCACCCTCAGCCGACATTTTTAGATTGGCTGCCCCTCTTCTGTGACCACCTGTGCCTGTCTTGGGTTCTCCTGGTCTCACATCCACCACGTACAACCCTTGCACCTTCCTTTTCCTCCTATACAAATGCTGCTCTTGTGGCAGTTTTTGGTTGGCCTCACCTGCTTGTGTTTGGGGGCTCATGGGGTTACCTTGTGACCTACTTTTGTTTTAAGTATTGTCTGGGCTTTCGGTTTTGCTATTTGGGTGTCGTTTTTATGTGGAGATTTGGAGATTGAAAAACTATGGCTCTACCACCAACAGCCTGCTCTTTTTGTGTTGAATTTCAATTGCTTAACGATCTTGTCTCCAAATTCTAGCACTGTCTGATGTGCTCCTGTGTTGACTATAGAGGCCCTCAGGAGTAATACAATCCAGCCCACCACACATGTCCTACAGCCCGTTAACAAAGGCTGGTAACTTACAGGGCATCTGGATCTAGAATCCTTAGCTTGGGAATTTTTGTTGTTGCTGTTTATTTATTTCTGAGAGGAAGAGAGGGTGAGCAGGGGAGGTGCAGAGAGAGAGGGGGACAGAGGATCTGAAGCAGGCTCTGCGCTGACAGCAGAGAGCCCGATGTGAGGCTCGAACTCATGAACCGTGAGATCATGACCTGAGCCACAGTCAGACGCTCAACCAACTGAGCCACCCAGGCGTCCCTTAGCTTGGGAACTTTATGGAGAGCTACTTCCTCTGGGAAATCTTGGTTATCACCCCTAAGTAGAGCCTTTCTCCCTTCTGTGTGCTTCCTTCATTAAACCCCTTGGGTTTTATGTGCATACGACCCCAGAGCTCCAGGACGAGGGGCCACGCCCATTTCCTCTGTTTCCCCAGGCCCTCGCACAATGCCTGGTGTGAGGACTTCATACATATTTCCTGCGAGAAGGAATTTGGGCTAAATGATGCTTGCAGCTGTGTTACATAACTGAAAAAAATATTCTAATTATTCTTAAAAATAAT
This sequence comes from Prionailurus bengalensis, assembly GCF_016509475.1. NCBI lineage: Eukaryota > Metazoa > Chordata > Mammalia > Carnivora > Felidae > Prionailurus > Prionailurus bengalensis. The sequence continues at coordinate 80,087,023 of NC_057359.1, forward strand.
TCATACTCATCACAGAAACTTAGAACATACCCCCCCAAAAGAAGCATATAGAAAATATTTGCCTATAATCGCATCCCCAAGAGAGAACCACGATTGCCCCTTTGGTATATTTCATTTTGTTTTTATGCGTATTTAAACCATTTAGTTTGAATAATGTTGTGTGCCATTTTAACCCTGTTTTTCCGTGCACATTTTTGCATTTCCCCATGTATTTTTCTTCCTAGCAGTATTTAATAGCTGTGCATTATTCTAGTGTGTGATAAAAGCAATTTCAGTACAAATTTAAAGCTACTTCTAAAACAACAAAGACAAGTTTACACACACTGCCTGCTGATATCTTGAAATGACATGCCCTATAATGACTGGAAATGAGGAGAAGGCAATTCCAGTTTTAGAACACGTTCAGGGTGGCTGTGTAAGTGCAAAATAGTTCTTAATATAATTAATGGACTCCACTCATTGCCAGATGCTATTCCCACACATTCCACTAGGTGGCAGAATAGGTTAGATAATAGTGGTTCTCAACCTTCATGGGCATCACCATCATCTGCCGAGGCTCCAGCCTGAGTTTCTGAGGCCTTAGCCTTGGGGTGGGGCCCAATAATTTGCATTTCTAACCAGTCCCAGGTAATTCTGAAATGCTGGGAGAAAACACACTTTGAGAACTTTAAATTACAAGAAGTCGATGTAGATAAACCCAAAGCACATTCACCCACACATCCCCATGTTTAGTGTACTTTGTACCAGTTTTATGGGCACAGAGAAGAATAAGAGGAATAAAAGGAATAATAAGAATAAGAGGAATAAGATTCCCCGTTCTCCATGCAGTGCCTGGGCGGCTCAGCTGGTTAAGCGTCCGACTCTTGATTTCAGCTCAGGTCTTGATCTCATGGTTTGTGTGTTCGAGCCATGCATAGGGCTCTGCCCTGGCAGTGTGGAGCCTGCTTGGGATTCTCTCTCCCCCACCTCTCTCTCTAATAAAGAAACTTTAAAAAAAGAGATTTCCTGTGATCCAGACATAATCTTACAGGGGAGTAGTGGCGGGGTGGGGGGGGAGGGGAGAAATGAGTAACACTAGGTTTATTACTCCTACCTCTCCATTTTTTTCTTCCTGACATGCAGCCTTCGAGTGGTCTTGTTTTTCTGATCCTGTCTCAAATAAATTTCAAGCTTTGTGCCCTTAAAGCTTGAATGATCAACTAGCTCAAGAATTGCATTACTTGGCTAAATCTGCTGAACCACCAAACTCAGGAATGTCTGCTCTCCTAAAACTCTCAGATTAAAACTCTCTGAACCCACCGAGGCTTGAGATACAAAAGTACACCTGTCACCCCTCTCTGACTCTGCAGGAGTAAAAATAAAACACTAGGATGACTGTGTTCTTGGTATCTGCACTTGGTTGCCTTCTGGATTAATTATTCATTTTAAATTTCGAGCATAGTTCATTTGGGGAGAAAAACTTGATTCATGATTGCCCGTATTTTCCTTTAAATACTACTGATCACCTGTGGTATATCTGCATTAGGAAAATATTAAATTGAAAATAGGGTTCCACTACATATCCAGTATTGTTGGTGAGCTCTCTTCTGCATTTCCGGGTCTTACTAGACCAGGCACATTTGCAACTACGTGGATGGAACTGGAGGGTATTATGCGAAGTAAAATTAGTCACTCAGAGAAATACAAATATCATATGACTTCACTCATATGAGGACTTTAAGAAACAAAACAGATGAGCATAAGGGAAGGGAAACAAAAATAATATAAAAACAGGGAGGGGGACAAAACAGAAGAGACTCACAAATGTGGAGAACAAAGTGAGGGTTGCTGGAGGGGTTGTGGGAGGGGGCATGGGCTAAATGGGTAAGGGGAACTAAGGAATCTACTCCTGAAATCATTCTTGCACTATATGCTAACTAATTTGGATGTAAATTTAAAAAAATAAAAAATAAAACAAGTTAAAATTTAAAAAAAAAAAAAAAAAAAAGAGGGGCGCCTGGGTGGCTCAGTCGATTAAGTGTCTGACTTCAGCTCAGGTCATGATCTCCCAGTTTATGGGTTCAAGCCCCACATCCGGCTCTGTGCTGACAGCTCAGAGCCTGGAGCCTGCTTCGGATTCTGTGTCTCCCTCTCTCTCTGCCCCTCTCCCATTCACACACTCTCTCTCTCAAAAATAAACATTAAAAAATCAAAAAATGTATTTAAAAAAAAGAGAGAGAGAGAGACCAGGCATATTCGTGACATATCACATTAATTACTGGGATGTAAATAGTGACTGTTGATAGGTTTGCTTTCAACACATGCCTTGGGCTTAATTATTATTTCTAAATCAGTGATGCCTAGATTGCTGAAATTTTATTTGTGGCCTTAATTCATCTCAAACAATGTTTCTCAAGTACTTGAAAATGTTAATAAAAGCAAATGGATAAAAGATGCAGACAGAATTCAAATGAAATACAAATAATCATACATTAAAAAATCTGCCATGGAAACCAATTTGACAATAAACTTCATATATTGAAAGAAATAAAATTAAACTAAAAATTTAAAAAATTAAAAAAAATCTGTTTTCTGTCTTCACATAAAGACAAGAAATGTCAATTAAAGCAAGCTTGAGATGCCCTCTTTATATTTACTAAATTGGCAAACATATTTAAAATAGTCACTCAAAGCATCTGTGCCTTAAACTACCTGCCACAATAATGAACGACTTTATAAAATTCTGCAAGCTATGTGGGCTACATCAATATAAAAGAAAATTATGGCAATACATCTGTCATGTTTTCCACTTAACACAGGAATCACCAGTTTAAATACTGTTAAACTCTTGTCCAATAACAAGAGTTGAGTCATATGGGCAGTATGATTTTATTGTTTATTTATTTATTTTTTTTTTTTTTTTTAATTTTTTTTTTCAACGTTTATTTATTTTTGGGACAGAGAGAGACAGAGCATGAACGGGGGAGGGGCAGAGAGAGAGGGAGACACAGAATCGGAAGCAGGCTCCAGGCTCTGAGCCATCAGCCCAGAGCCCGATGCGGGGCTCGAACTCACGAACCGCGAGATCGTGACCTGGCTGAAGTCGGACGCTTAACCGACTGCGCCACCCAGGCGCCCCTATTGTTTATTTTTTTAACTGAATACCTCCTCAGTAATTTATAATGGCTTTGTGGTAATGTGTTTCAAATAAAAAGCACTGGAAAATGGATTCATCTCTAGGATAATATGCATGTTTCAAGTGGTATTGAGCACCACACTGATGGATATGTAATAACAAACGTATGTTATTAATAAAAAAAAATAATAACCACTCAAAACTGATGATGTTGTGGCGAAACATGTATTTAATCCAGCAAGGTGACACCATAAATCCTTTTAACCCACTTGGAAAGCCATGTGATAAATATGATGCAAAAGCCATGAAGCGTTCCTTCCCGGACACAGAGGGTTTCTGGGGAGCCAGGAACGACCTTTCTTGACTTTGACAGTCCTTAAACAGGTGTTCACTTTGTAACTATATACTATATGGAAGGTGTATGTGCCCTTCCATGTTTGTGACCAAAAAAATGTTAAGAAAGAATTCTCCTTTGCTTTTACCGACGAGTCTTATACTGGGAACTCGTCCTAAAAAAAATATGCACAAAGAAGTTCTCTGTAGCATTATCTGAAAAGCAAAACTGGAAGCTACCTAATTATTCATCAAAACAAGAATCGTTTTGCAAACTATGGTAATAAAAGTATTACAAAGGATTCTGGTAATTGAAAAGACTTCAAGCACATTTCTGACAGCACAATAAAAAATGATTTGCAATCATGTAAGTCCATACTTATGTGCATAACGATTAGAAGAGAATATTACAAATTGTTATGATATAGGAGCTCTGGGCAATTTTCTCTATAAATTTGTATTATTGTCGGATTATCTTTACCACAAATTGAGAACATGTGGTTCAAGTGCAAAGGACAGGAACATCTCACTGGAAAGGACTGCCTGTGTCTAATCACGCAATGATCACCAAACATTCTGCCCAAATGTTCTCAGAACAATGTAGATGTTCATAGGACACAGGAGAACAGGAAAGTCTAAGAGGAAGAGCTGTGTCATTGGTCTTTCATTTTGCTTCAATGTTCTTATCCTCTCAAAAGTTATTTTTCTACCAGTTAACATGTCCCCTAGGATGATCCGTGGAACTTATTAAAATATCTTCCCAAGAACTTACTGAGCATCAGATAATAACAACCTTACACTGTTGCTGGGCAGATAAGGCATTCACCTGGATTTGGAAAAAGTTATGGATCAAGGGTGAAAGTCAATGGTTTGCCAGTTGCAAAAGGTACAATGTGATGAACTGCCAACCGATTGCACAACTAACTACCCTAGGCAAAAATGTTGAGTCAGCCTGAGTTGAGGGATGCTGGTTAACTGAGGCTTTAAAGATCTTGGAAGGTCAGTGGGATCCTAAAGGCTGCCCCTAGGGCTGGGAGAAAGGAACAATGGGGGCTTTTCCATGAGGCTGGGAGAAGACCCCAAGTGCAAAGCCAGGAAAAGAAATATAAAACTGAAGAGATGAGTTGAGACTCAATTATGGGTAGGTTAATACATCTAGACTAGACCCTTCTTCCCCCCACCCCCTACCCCCCACCCCTGTTGGTAATAGTGACTCACTGAGGTGGTTTGAACAGAGGAGCCATGTGCTTGAAGGAGCGGTTGGCGAGACTCCCCGGAAGCATTCCAGAGTGTGAACGGGCGGAAAGGCACACGCAAGTGATGAAGGGGGAAGGGAACAGTCCAGGTTTGGATCCAAGAGACTTGAAGTAGGGAGAGAATGGGAAGGGAAACAAGGAAAGGTGGGGAAAATCTAGGGTCTGGGTCTGTGGAGGCTAAAACTCTGGGCCCCAACCCCCTCATCACCGCTCACTACTCCTCCAAGCAATGAGCCACTTTTCAGGCCTCAATTTTCTCTGTATAACAGGACAGCCTGCCCTATGATGGGGTCGTTGGGGATCAAAGGTACAGGATGATGTTTGGTGAACAACAAGGGGCTTTACAAACTGAAATGAAGAAGAATGACCCAACTAGGAGATGGGCTGAATAGTGGAGGGAGGAAGAGAATCCCAAGCTCTGCAACCTGCATTCATGGTACTTCCCCCATCTGTATCTACTCATGGAGGTCGCCAAAATTCTTTCCTTGCATTTGACTTTTCAACGTATTGTTTCCCTCTTGGATCTCATTCAGAAATTGTTATATTACTGGGCTTACGTTCTAGAACGTGCAGAAACAGCAAAGGAACAGAGTCGCTTTAGATCCACACGACAGCCAGTTCCATTTCTAAAAAACACATTCTAAAAACGCGATCAACTCTCGCAAAGTCCCACCTGAATTCACTGGGGAAAGAAGGCAAGAAAACAGTCTTCAAACTACAGAATGTATTTTTAAGGAAACGCAGCTTTATTACTTTCAAGTACAAACAATAACTTGGACTTGACTAACCAAATGTTGCCTAATTGAGAGAACCTGCCTTAATGTATAGACATCAATGATTTATAGTTAGCACAATCACTCACAGTAGAATGCTTCCACACGATGCGTGAAAGTAACTTCTCATCTTATAAAGACATCTTGTCCCACATTCTCTCCACTATCTGCTCACGCAGTCCCTTTCTCCTGCCACCCCACAGACACTTCAGATGCAAACTTCACCTCCTTCCCCCTAGATCACAATAGACATCAAATTAGTGAAACATGAGAAGATACATTTTGACCACGTTGCTACAGACGTCGGATTGGTGAGACCAGCCTTTTTCAACCTGAGCGCTCTCGTCGAGAGTACGAAGTCTAAATTAGTCGAAATGCGTCTGTTCACAGTGTGAGTAGAGGGACACAGGGTAATTGTGAGCTTTTGTCATCTGCGTTAATACTTTTCCAGGTTGAAATATGCAAAAACATTTTTCTCTGAGCACATTCACGAAGCGCAGACGTAGCTGGGTTCTCTAGGCGGCGACGACAGCACAGGGTTACGACTCGTCGGGACCGCAATACTAACTGGAAGCGACCGAAGTCCCCTGTCGTAGGAAGACCGGAGACACCCTGAAACAACTCGACAGCCAACACCCGTTTGAACGGAGCACGATCATTCAGCCTGATAAGGGAGTGGTACAAAGACTACCCAGGACTCCACCGGAGGATTTACTCTGGGGAACGCTTTCCTAGAGTAGGCACAAGGGACCCTCTGCTCCCACGCTGCCGAAGACGCCTAGTGGGCATTTCTGCCCAAGACGCTAACCTGCTCTTGCCATCACACTCTGTCTGGGGGCCGCATAATCTTCTGGGGTGTCTCGGGTGTCTTGCAAATATCGTGGCCAGCACCGGCCTAACCAGGTAGGAAGGCTGTGGCACGGGGACAGACCTCAAGAGCTTCCCTCCTGCCCAAATCCCCGTGTCCCTAAAGGCAAAGGGGACCGTGTGGCCCGCCCCAGACGGCGTCCTCGAGCAGTGATCTGATTCTGCGCGCTTCCCGACTGAGGAGGGCACCTGCAGGTCGCCCAGGCCTGCCAGAGGCCAAGCGGAGGCCCCGAGACTGGTAGAGCGAGTGGCGGTGGAAGCTTCACCTCCAGGCCCCCAAGAAGCCAGGGTGCACCGTCCCCGCTTCGAGGAGCTGGCCGCGTTTGGCCAGAGCAGTGGCGGAAAACCCGGCTGCACCTCCATCCTTCGCCATTTCTGTTAGGTCGAAATGCCGAACCGAACAAGCCACTTCTTGTCTAAAATGATACCGTTTACAAAAATATTTCTTTTCTCCTGAAGGGGTTTTACAAATGCAGAGCAGTGACCACTCTCCCGAGCGCAAACACTGGAATGATTACATCACCCTCATCCACACTTCGCCGAGTGTCTGCAATGGCCACAAGGGTCTTTTTTAACTGTGAAAAATGAGGTGCGATCTAAAACTTAGTCACAGTATTTATTCCCTACCTTCCACTTATAAAAAGCTATCCAAACGTGTGCACCTTCCCGTGGAACTTTTCAAAGTCTAGCCCCACCCCTGAAAAGAAGGCTTCCTTCCTATTCTTCTGACAGGTCTGAAGGTCAGCCTGGTATCAGTTTTGCCGAATTTGACTTCTTACTTCAAACAACGGGGCTGGAGGAAATGACTTTGCTTTGGAATGTTAGAACTTCCCGCTCCCTCAGCTCTCCTGGACCCCCAGCCCCGCCCTTATGGAGCTGAGAGGTGAGGAGCCCCTCCCTCCCACCACACATCTTCACTCAAGAAATCCAACGCTCATCAAGAAAGGATGGAGTCTATGTGCTCAGGACTTGCGAATTTTTCAGAAATGAGCATGTTCACAAAAGAGGAAAAGGCAGCTGCCTCCCCTCCGAGCTAAGGGAGCGCAAGTCAGGGCGCGGGGAAGACAACCTTGTAAGGCAATGAAAGGGGACTAAGAAACTACAGCTTTAGCTACCTCCTGCCCACCCTCTGATGCTCCAGTTTGCTTTATTCTTTCAAAGGACGCGTTAGCTCTTCATTTTCACAAAAGCCGGCCATTGTATGGCTAAATCCGGCATCTATAAAGCACTGAAATAACCCGCTCAGGTGGAACGAAGGCCTTTGGTGAGGAGGAATCTAAGTGAGGACTCCAACCACTGCCTCAAATACTGCTGTCCCAACCAGCTGCGCCACGCTACCTGATGGGAACTTCGGTGTCCACTGAAAATTGAAATGGGACGTGCCGTAAAAGTGCCAGGTCGGTCATTTAAAAAAAAAAAAAATTCCCACAAATGACTGTAATTCCTGCTGGATATATCAGGGAGTGAGGTGGGCGTAAGGATGGCCATCAGATCTGCAATCTCAGTTATTTGTTCAAGTTGGAGGAAGAAGAAAAAGTCATTTGCCCTCATCACCGCCCAAAGTCTCCTGAGGCTCCTGTGAAATCGGTTCCGGCCACAATTCTGGTTCCGGTTCTTGGAAGACAGAGCGGAGCCCACGCACAGAACCCATGGCCTTTGGGGATGCAGAACACAATACTCTTACCTCATCCCCTTACAGTCTCAACAAGAATATTAACTAAACCTGTCCTTGAAGCCAAACACGAATTCTCTAGAATATTAACTTTACAAAGGCCTTCAGAGGTCACCGTCGGGCTCTGTGCTACTGCGGAATGTGCGAGGGCTGGGTCCCCACCAGGGCCGACATCATTCTCAGCTCGGCCAGGAGCCTTTCTCCCACCTGTAAAACGGACAGGCTTTCATATTCGCGTCAGCAATATTCCCAGGTGGAGGCTGCAAATGGGGTTCCAGTTCGTATGTTCACCTTCAAACTACTTTCCTGTTGGCCCGCGGATGAAACGCGCCCCCTCACTTTCCTATAACACAATGGGAAACAGCTGAGTTGTCCTACAGCTCGCTCCCTCTACTTTGTCCCTAATGTTGTGACGATGATGTCAAAACACTCCCGATTCGGATCACAGAATTACCTAACTTTACAGGAATGACAGGGTAGAGGATGCAAACTGGTAGCCCATAGACATGCTCGGTTTAGCTCATTGTATTTTACACTATCTACAATTAGTTGTCAACATTTCAAAAATCAGGAGGTTTCAAATGAAAATCTGGATTTCTACTCCCTCTTAAAAAAATCGTGAAGACCCACCACCACTGAGAGCTGAGTGACTGCCCCATCAAATACGCTTTCCGTGATTCAGCACAACCCTAACGCCTTTCAGCCATTTATGTTATTTGCATGGCTGCCCTGGGCATCTGAGTTTGTAAACCCTAATCTAGGCCCAGGGATAAAAAGTTAACCAGCCTGAAGCCACGTGTCAAGTTAGAGGCAAAGGAGGAAGAACAAGGTAGGTTCAGGTACCTTTCCTTCGAAGACAGCCCACTGTCTTTTTAAAGAACCAAGATTCTTGGGGCGCCTGGGTGGCGCAGTCGGTTGAGCGTCCGACTTCAGCCAGGTCACAATCTCACGGTCCGTGAGTTTGAGCCCCGCGTCGGGCTCTGGGCTGATGGCTCGGAGCCTGGAGCCTGTTTCTGATTCTGTGTCTCCCTCTCTCTCTGCCCCTCCCCCGTTCATGCTCTGTCTCTCTCTGTCCCAAAAATAAAAATAAACGTTGAAAAAAAAAAAAAAAAAAAAAAAGAACCAAGATTCTCCTCAGCATTTCATCCAGTTGCTAACATCTTGCTAACATCCAATCTGCTAACATCCAAATGCTAACATTCTAGGGAATCTGTTATATTTTCTACATTTCCCCTGGGTCCATCTGACTCCCTTATAGATAATAACTCTGTACCAATGATTTCATTTAACTATTATCTTCAACCCAAAAGAAACCATGAATCAGACAAAACTGAAATACCAACTTTTGCCCACACTTCAGTAGATGCAGGACCAAAACCTCAGAAATCCCTTAGCTTAACACCTGGCTATACAGACAGGGAAAATGGGGCCCAGGGAAGTGATATAGTGAGGTCACAGGGTTCCTAGGTAACAGGGCCAGTCTTCGACCTTCCAGCTCAGTGCCCTTTCTACTGTACCAGTCACCTGTGTGCACTCACCCAGGCGGCAGGGGACCGATGGCCAGCTTGCTCCACACGGAAACGAAAACCATAGACCTCCCTTACATCTCAGACCTGGCCAACCCTGACTCTGCCAAGTACTAGGGTTTAGAATGTGTTGTGAACAATTTATAGAACTTGATACGCCCTGGAAGACAGACCTTCTTTAGAACTGGTATGTGGTGGAGAGTTTATGAATGTCACAGGACTCGGTGGTCTTTGTAACACTGGCTATTATAAAAGCTAAGCCCCACGTGAGAGAAGTTGCTGGAACAACATCATAGCACCTTTGCTTCAACTTCAAAAGAAAAAAAGGCGATGGTAAAAAGCTTTAATAATAGACTGAATGTGTTTTTATAGGCAACCAATTAGCAGATTAATGAGGCATTTAACTTTCTTTACTTAAAACCAATATTCAAGAAAGATGAACCCAAAATGCATCCTCTTCTATTGACCAACATAACTAAGTACAAATGAAGTCAATGGCGTACCCCCACTAGCATGCTGTGCTGTATGTCAATAAAACAAGCCCTCCCCCGCCCCGAGCCCTGGCCCCCTGGCAAACATGGATAAATGATTGTGCACTGCGCGATGATACCATTAGGTGAGAACTTTGGTTCATGCAGTCGGCTGCCACAGAGGTTGCACTGAAAACCCGCAGCCCCGGCACCCAAAGTCAAGTCAGCGGTGGTAAGCTCGTGGCGTCAGCCGTGCTCCTTCCACAACACCAGGTGAATACTGTGGTCAGGCATGCTGGTGGCAAAGACCAAGCCCGTGTCATTGTGCCCATCCAGTCCATTGAGCCAGGATGCTTCGCCCGCCAGGAAGCTCGAGCCTCTCTTTGATTTCCTGTACTCTGGCAGAGGCCAGCGGCTAATCAGGCTCTCTGTCCGCAAGTCCATGATATACAGGTAGCGGTTGTCAAACAGCAGGGCAAAGATATCTCCAAAGCCAAGCAAGGCCAAGTTTGCTATCTCAGGAGTCTTGATGACCCTACAAAGACGAGAGTTAAGAAACATGAACCAGAAGGCAACTTTACTTCTGTTTCTGCCACTGTAATCTTTTCTGGAGACATTAAAAACCAACACAAAATTCAAGAAAATTTAGAGAGTTAAATGAAAGTTTTCAATAAAATGGAAAAGACAAAAAGCTGAGCTTATTTAAAAAGGGAGAAGAGGAAGAACCCTGACATGATAACAGCGGCACGTAAGGGAAAAGGCAGTGTCTGATGCGTATCTCTGAAGGCGCAAGATGCCCACCCAGGCTGGAAAGGATCTTACAGAGTATCTCACTTAGGTGAAAACTGAAGTCCCGCTGGGGTCCATGCTGTGGCTAAGGATTACCAGGGAGAACTAGAATGCGAGACTCAACTCGTACCACTAGGTAAAAAGATGGATTCATCAAACCCTAGAACACTGGCCTGTGGGAGCCTCCTGTGCCTGGAACAAAGACTGGAAACCAGGTGGCTCCAGTGCTACTCTACTCGGCAGGTAGCCAACTCTAAAACCAGCAGAGGCTAGAAGAACCAAGGTGTTCCTAAATAATCCAGAAACACTAACGACAGATGCATCAGAAATTGTTAGGGAAGACTGGGGGTGTGGAGAGGGCACCCCTCACCTTCCCCAAACACTGACGACAAAGGCACAGAACGGGAGAGGCCCAGCCAAACAGCAACAGAAATGCACAAAAAAACATAGTCTCTGTCGTCTGCACACTTAGTGAGGCGCCAAGACTGACAAGGAAAGCTGACGTCCTCTTTGGAGGCACCAGGAAGAGAGCTGTTGGAAAAGGATGCGCAAACCCTGCTCTGGAACAGTGGGGGGGGGGGGGGGGGGGGGCCCTGTGAAAGGCCGGGTTGACCCGCATTTTAACAAGGACACTGCCAACTAGCGTGTGCCCGAGAGCTCACCCAGAACAGGCAGGGCCTGGTAACTGGGACAAAGAAAGAACACAAGGGAGATCAGCTGACAGGGGGAGAAAAAGAGCTGGCAGGGACAGGGAAACTGTACACGATCACCGCCCACACGTACGAAGTGAAGGACGTGTGAGGCCAGACGTCATGACCTCTAGAAGAGAGAACTAGGGTCCGAGCAGATTTCAGCGGACACTGGAAAGGGAGGGGACTGAGTAGTGACGACGACCTATTCCCCACACTCAACCTGTCCCAAACTGAAGTGTGGGCCAACCCTGTTTCTCTTCCTTATTTCCTTCCTTGCTCTTTCACCCAGTTGCTCAGGTAACAAACCATGACAACCGCCGAGCTCTCCACCTTACTCAAGCAACAAATTCAATACCAAGATCAACTGATTTTACCTCTTAAAGTTTCTACTTCATTCGCTATTAGCGAAATTGCCACGACTGATCCAAGATGTCATCCTTTGCCTGAGCTGCCAACAGTCTCAACTGGTCTTCCCACAGCTATTCTTTGCCCCTTTTAGTCAGCTAATCTCACTCTAAAATCTAATCCTATTAACACCTCTTTTAACTTTAAACCCTCTGATGGTTCTCTACTGCACTCATGTCTCCGGCACCAGGCTCCTTCAGTCTCAGGGCCTTTGAACAGCCAGGTCACTCGGTCTACAATGCTTACTGCACACCATCCGCTGGCACTTAGTTAATGCAGACACTCATCCTTCAGGGCTCAGCTCAAACCTCTTCTTCAAAGAAGCTTTCCTTTACTGCTCACCTAGGTGGGGTCTCAAAGTACCCCATACTGTGTTGCCCTTAGCCCAACCACTAAAACACCTAGTTATTTAATGTCAGTCTTCCCTCTTTCTGGTTAGTAATTTCTACAAGTTTGGTAAGTAGTTCTGCAGGTTCCCAGTACATATCCCAATGCCAAAAACATACTTAGGTGCTCAATAAATATCTGCTAACAAATAGAGCAGTGGTGCAATGAACATGGGTAAATAACAACTCCTACGAAAGAGATCCAAAGGAAACTGGGAAAATGGCAGAAAAGTCCAGTAAGTCCCACGTCACCAATGCAAAACAGGAAACAACCAGAAACTCAGGTAACCGGGTGGCTAGCAGATAGGACCCAAGCCTGGTGAAGGTGAATAGACTCCAGCCACTGGAGCACAAATATGTTGCAGAGGGGAATGCAGGTCTCGACAGGCTCACAGCCCCTTTAACTTTGATTACTTTAGAACTGTAAACAGATATCCCTGCCGTGCCCTCTGGGCCCTGGAACCCAAATCACCCTGCTTGCGGTAGTGAGTTAACTTAGCTCAAGAGACGGCCTATCTCAGATTTCCTGAACACCATGCTACCACGTGTGCTTTGCTTCTTTTCAGCTAGCTTCGAAGCAGAAGTGGCCCTGCCTGGTCTCAGCAACTGAGGCCACAGGACTTGCACTAAGATTTCAAAAGAGGCTGGTTTATTTGTGTTGCAGGGGGTGAGGAGGAGGCAAGACATAAAATGGCCCCCTTTCTTTAATTTTTTTTAACTGTATTTTTTATTTTTTTAAATTTACATCCCAATTAGTTAGCATATAGTGCAACAATGATTTCAGGAGTAGATTCCTTAGTGCCTCTTACCCATTTAGCCCATCCCCCCTCCCACAACCCCTCCAGCAACCCTCGCTTTGTTCTCCATATTTGAGTCACTTAATGCTTTGTCCCCCTCCATGTTTTTATGCTATTTTTGTTTCTCTTCCCTTACGTTCATCTGTTTTGTCTCTTAAAGTCCTCATATGAGTGAAGTCAAATGATTTTTGTCTTTCTCTGACTGACGAATTTCACTTCACATAATACCCTCCAGTTCCATCCACGTAGTTGCAGATGGCAAGATTTCATTCTTTTTGATGCCGAGTGATACTCCATTATATATATATATACACATACACACACACCACATCTTCTTTATCCATTCATCCGTCGATGGACATCTGGGCTCTTTCCATACTTTGGCTATTGTGGATAGTGCTGCTATAAACATGGGGGTGCATGTGTCCCTTCAAAACAGCACACCTGTATCCCGTGGATAAATAAAATGGCCCCCTTCCAAAGAAAAATCTCAGTTGGTTAAGTGTCTAACTCTTGATTTCAACTCAGGTCATGATCTCATGGTTCGTGGGATCAAGCCCCACGTCGTCTCTGTGCTGACAGCGCAGAGCCTGCTTGGGATTCTCCCTCTGTCCCTCTCTCCCTGCCCATACCATGCTTGTGGGTGTGCGCACGCGCTCTCTCAAAATAAACAAAAATAAAAAAATTTTAGAAAGAAAAATCTAAACTTAACACTTCCTAGCAGCAAATAAATGTGTAGGTTTATTGCTCAAAGCTAGTGTATCTGAATACCAAAAATTAACACAACTTTCTTCTGGAACTCTGGACTCTTTAAGCCATTCTGAGTAAGAGAAATACATACATGAGAAAGGTAAATGTGGGATCAAAATAAAACCTTTAGAGATTCTAAGCATTCCACCTTACCTTTACATCCCTCCTATCCAAATTTTGATTCAAAACAAAAAACAATACTAAACTGTAATAAAAATCAGATTTTTCCCATGGTGACTACTTGGATTTTTGCAAAGTATCACATTCTTTCAAAAGTTCCTTCTCTCTGGCTTGCTGGTACCTGAAGCATAGGCCTACTGGATGAAGCCAGATGGATGGATAGACAGATGGACAGAAAGAAGGATGAACAGATGCAGGACTAGGGTGAATTAGGGGGATGTTGCACAAGCCCCCTACCTTCTCTTGGTTTCAGTTTCCCCATCTATGAAATGAAAAGCATAGACTAAAGTTTTCTAGGATCTATTCCAGTCTTTTTTTTCCTCAAAGCATAATTATCAATCATTTCTAGAAATGATTCTGACAGCTTGGAAAGCTAATTGGTTAGAAATATTGTCTGATTCCAGGAAGATATAAAAGGGGTTATTTATAACTGTCTGGCCAGAGAGACCGGGCCTGACAAAGTCCTATTGGCTAGCATGACAGATCCCATACCAGTTGCCCTCAAACAGTCAGGGAGAAAAACAATGACGAGAACATTCAATTTTCTGTACAACTCCAAGCCAGCATTTCCTGAACCATTCTGTGGAACACTAATTCTCTGAACCATTAGTAGGTGTTCCTCAAAAAAAGGGCTTTGTATACAATGAGACTGAGGTACAGGAGGTTAAACAAATGCAAACAGGCTTCTTTGTGTGGGGCCTCTCAGAGCTGTTGGTAATAAAGATCTGCCAGGTCTCGTACTTGGTCCTCGTTACAGGTATTCCATTTAGTCTTCACTTTATAGGTCAGGAAGTTGAGGCACAGAAAGGTAGAACCTTACATAAAATCATCCAGCTCATAGGAGATGGCACCAGATTTTAAACCAAGGCTTATCACCAAAGTAAGTTCTCTTCATCACCATACGGCACTGGCTCCCATCAGCCTCCAGCATGCTTACAACTACCATCAATCTCCAAGAAGGGTCTAAAGTATGCAGCGTATCACAGAATTATTTTGTCCACGGACCTCTTCTTATTTCTTTGAAGAGAAATCCTACAAATTCTGTTTTTCTCTAAATACCTCCATCTTTCTACTAGTCAACAGAAGGTCACTTGATCCCTTAATGCAGAATTTCACTGACCAGGAAGTGGAATTTAAAATATCAGAACTAGACATGCAGACGGCCAATGGACACATGAGAAGATGCTCGACATCATTCATCTTCAGGAAAATGCAAATCAAAACCACAATAAGATATCACCTCACACCTGTCAGAAGGGCTAAAATCAAATACATAAGAAAAAACAAGTGTGGGCAAGGATGCAGAGAAAAACGGAACCCTTGTGCACCGCTGGTGGGAATGCAAACTGGTGCAGCTGCTGTGGAAAACAGTGTGGAGACTCCTCAAAAGGTTAAAAATAGAACTACCCTATGATCCAACAATTGCACTACTAGGTATTTACCCAAAGAATACAACAATACTAATTCAAAGGGAAACATGCACTCTTACGTTTACTGCAGTATTATTTACAATAGCCAGATTACGGAAGCAGCAGAAGTATCCATTGATAAGATGAATGGATAAAGAAGATGTGGTGTGTGTGTATGTATATATGTGAATGTTATTCAGCCACAAAAAAGAATCAAATCTTGGTACACCTGGGTGGCTCAGTCAATCGTCCTACTCATGATGGGCTCGGGTCATGATCTGACAGTCGTGAAATCTAAGCCCCATGTTGGGCCCCTGTGCTGAGTATGGAGACTACTTGGGATTCTCTCTCTCTTCTCTCTCTCTGCCCCACCCCTGATCACACACTCTCTCTCAAAATAAACTTAAAAATAAATAAATAAAAGAAAAAATCAAATCTTGCCATTTGCAGCTATATAGATGGAGCTATCGAGTAGAATGCTAAGTCAGAGAAAAACAAATATATGATTTCACTCACATGCGGAATTTAAGAAACAAAACAAATGAGCAAAGGAAAAAGAAAAGACAGCAAGAGAGAGACAAACCAAGAAACAGACTCTTCAGTATTGAGAACAAACTGATGGTTACCAGAAGGGAGGCGAGTGAAGGGATGGATGGAATAGGTGACGGGGATTAAGGAGTGCACGTTTTGATGAGCCCTAGGTGTTGCATGGAATTGAAATACAGTAGTTTCAGGTGTACGATGTAGTAACACTGCATGGCAACTGTATTGGAATTAAAATAAGAAATTTAATTAAAAAATCGTTATTTTACTAAATATACCTTATCTGTCTAAAACCTTAAACAAATATATTTAAAAAAATATTAGAACTAGAGATCTGAAAGTTCTTTTTATCCAAGCCTCTCGTTTTCCAGAAAAGCATGTTAAACTCTGAAAGGGGGAAGTAAGGGGAGGGATTAGAACCTAGATCTTTGAGGTTCTAGCATGAAACTCTAATTATTGCCTTTAATATTTTTATGTGTGTGATTTTCGGCATATAACCCTGTTTATAACTGATGTAGTAAACATTTCCCAAACACAAACTACTGACTGGTTTATCCAAATATTCAGTCTTGACTTTACTATTAAACCACAACAAACAAACAAACAAACAAAAAGAAAAAGAAAAAAGAGAACAGACTGTCAAAGATAGGAAACATTACCTGAGAATATCATAACTGGCAAAGTCCCACTGGTAGAGACCCAGCGCTGAACTACAGACAATGTATTTGCCATCAAAATGAAGTCTTGGCTGCAGGCAGATACTCCTATCCTCAGAGACAGACAATGTCTTCAAGCACTTGCAGTTAATTTCTCTCCCAATCGGCCAAATCTACAGATAAAAGAATATTAGACAAGATGACAAATCACATCACCATAGACAAGCTTACCCTTACACAATGCGGCCTATGGTTGCTGAAGGCAGTATAAAGTGAAGTACATGAGAAAGGCCACAAGTTTTATAGTTGAGAGGCATGGGTCCTAGTTCTGATGCTGCATGTATGTTACTGTGTGATCTTGGGTAAAATCCGTAACCTCTCTGAACCTCAGCTCCCACAATGAAGATGCCTACCACACAAAACAATTTAAAAACTGCAAAAAGAATGTATATAAGATCGCTCTGTAAACTTTTTGCAAATTGTTTTTATTATACAAGTAAATCTTCGTTTTCATAGTGTAGATCTAAGAATTGAAGTGGGTACAAGATGTGTGGTTTTTATTTTTTTAAGTTTACTTATTTTGAGAGAGAGCGAGCGAGCAAGCGAGCAAGCAAGCACACAAGCTGGGGAGAGGCAGAGAGAAGAAGAGACAGAATCCCAAGCAGGCTCCGCCGCGCCCCACAAACCGCGAGATCATGACCTGAGCCGAGATCAAGAGTCAGATGCTCAACCGACTAAGCCACCCGGGCGCCCTGAGATGTGTCTTAAGAAAACAGAATGTGAAGATAAATTTGTGTTTTCTTTTTTCTTTACTTGCAAATCAGGGTTAGAAACTGCGTTGTACATAGAAATAACGAGCAATTCTCTTTCCAATGGGTTTAAGATGGCTTATACGAAGACATTCCTGCTTCCCTTAAAATATTCCCCCTGTGCTACACCATTTTAATTTCCTTGTATTTGCCAGTTTTTCTTTGATGAGGCAAATTAATGCAGGAAAAAAAAACCTCACCTTGATCTCATATTTGTCCGCACTTAAGAGTATGTAGTCTCCAGGGCTGTGCAAAAGAGACTTGACTTTACACTTCTGCAAAACCACCTAGAAATATAAACATCCATGTTACAGAAATATCCTTTTAAAACTGTTTCTAGATTGCTTTTTTAAAAATTAAAATAGGAAAAAGAGCCCGAAATGAGATGGTACACTAGAACAGCTAAGCTGTAACTCTAGGACCAAGTTAGCCTCTAGTTAGTACAACCAGAGTCTCTATATTTTCAGGAGGATCTAAAATTGTCTAATGATGGCAGCATTTAAATTCAACTTTAATCTGGAAGCAAACATTTGGAATGGTTTTAAAAACTGTAAAATGTGACCTCATAGAAAGTGTGAGGAACAGGAAAGAAAACAGTCCGTAAACGTAGAAATAGTTACAAATAATCTGTATTCAGGAGCACGGGCATGTGCATTGTAAGGGAAAACGCACTGGACCTGGGACCAGAATCTGCCATATACTGACTCTGCAACCTTGGACGAGACCATCTAGCACCTTTGTTTCTCAATTTCCTCATCTTTAAAATAGGGGATGAGGCATGTATTAGATCTCACAATTGCAATGAAAATGAAATAAAACAATTAAATGATGATGATGATGATGATGATGAAATAAGAGCTAGCCATCCATTAGCACTGGGGATAGTCTGTAGACATTTAGGTGCCAGTTATTTTTGTAATAAGTCAGCACAAAGTGAGGAGGTGGCCAGGCTCACTTGTTCTGAAGCCCGGGTTGCAGACTCAACTGAAACACAGACCTACTAACCGCACGCACCCTGCTGGGTTCCGTCCCGTGACCTCACTCAGGATTCATAGGAACATTTAACAGATACAAGTCAGGCCCCGAAGGGAGGGGCAGCTTGTCTAAAACATCACGGTCAGCATCCTGGCCCCAACTCCAGTGTTTTTAACACCACACCAAACTGTCTTCTATAACTTTTCCACTGAAATATTCAATGTGCCCAATACAGAACTGTGGTAAAAGATACAGAACATAAAATGTCCTATCTCAACCATTTTAAGAGTACAGTTCAGTGCTGTTACTGACCTTCTCACCAACTGCTCTCCTTCCAGCTCCACCTATTTCAGGTAAACACATTCACCCACCCGACCCGAAACCCACTGGACATCAGATTCTTTCTTCTTTGTTCCCCAGGAGTCGGTACGTTCAGTTGGCTTTACCTTAAAGGCATATCCTTCGTGTGTGTTCTCTTTCTGAGCTGCCACCTCGGTCCGGGCCACAGGTATCTTTTGCTTAGATTATCGCAAACCCCTAACTGGCCTCGATGTGTCCACTGTGCCCGACCCCAACCCACTGTTCACTCAGCGGCTGTTTTCTCCCTGCTCAGAACACCCAACTGCTTCTTGCTACGTGTAGGACATGCACAATCCTTAACACGGCCGAGGAAGGCACACACGATGGCCACCTCTCCCACACCACCCCCAGCACAGCTCCACTGGCCTTCAGGTCATCAAATGGTCCAGGTCCTCTCCTGCCCAGGGCCTGGGCATACTCTGTGCACACGGAAACACTCCACTACTCTGTACACAGCTACCTCCGATTTCTTCATATTTTGTCCCTTCTCAAAAAGCTCTCCCCTGAAAGAGTTTAGATACCTCCTAGCCTTCCTCACAGAACACTGCACTCTTTCCTTCATGGCACTTAACACAATTTGTAATTATATATTTATTTGTGAAATTACTATTTAATAACTCTTTCTCCTACTGGGCTAACATCCATATCAAGCCTGGGTCTACTTTGTTCACTCCTGTATCCTCCAGCCCTCACAGAAATGCCTGGTAAGCTCAGGAAAAGTGTTTCTGCATGACATTTTCATGATTAATATTGCATTTGATCCTCACGGCCATCTTTTTTTGAAAATAAGTAAACACCACAATACTCTTTTAAGGACTTTATACATTTTTTCTTTGTCCCACTTCTTGCAATTATTATTTTTTTTTTTTACAAAAAAATTGCTTTTCTGATTAAAAAATATGCTTATCCGAAAGGGAAAAAAGCACCCACAGTTCCTAAGTAATAACCACCTTCAACATTTCGGTGCATGAACATATTTATTCAGAAACTGGTATTCTAGTCTACAGTACAGTTTTATTGTGTTTGTTCCCTCTACCCACCAAATATATTGTGAGTATTTTTCCATGTCCGTAAGTCCATTCATCTGTTAAACTATTTACTGAGTGCCTCTTACTTGCTGGTCACTGTTGTTGGCCATCACGCTTTGTGGGAGCACCTGCTCCGTCTTATGGCTCCCCTACCACTTAACAAAGCAGCACCCAGCATCCTCCACCCCACCCCCAGCTCCCTCACCCCTTCAAAGCCTGATGTCAAGATTTCTCCTGTAAGTCTTCCTACCTTGGTGACCCATTCCGTGTGCCCGGTGAGTGTGTTCAGGCACGTCCCAGCAGATAAAGCCCATACTTTCACAGTGAAGTCTGCAGAGCCACTCACCAAGACATCCAGTTCATCATTGTAGTCAACGCTAAACACTAGTATATACAACATACACAGAGTTAAAACATGCCCGAGAGTCTTTTATAATAGAGTTCAATAACATTCATTCTCCCTAGCTGCTCAATTATATAATTTCTCAACCACAGTTACTGTTAAGAATGGTGCTACTCAGTTAAGAATTTTATGATAAAAAATATATCCAGTTCAAAATTCTTGTTATTATCATAGCTGATTATTCTAAGGCTGGAACGTCCCTGGAGTAATGCAATCTTTTATACTTGTGCTAGCTTTAAAGCGAGAGGTAAAAGCAGTACTGGAGATAATGGCATTTCCACTCAGGACTGCCTGCCTGATCCGACACAAAGCTAATCCAGCTTATGCAGGGAAAATAGGAACATAGGTGGCCCCGCTTAGATGCGCACTATTTGTTGCAGTGAGACTCAACTTCAAGAATCATACCCATAATCAAGAAAACAATACCCATAATCAAGAAAAGCCAGTGTAACGAGAAAAACAAAAGACACACAAGTATCTCAATGGTCAGACTAAACCACTCTCTCAAACGGTTTGAATTTCTTCACAGGTGTACCCCCAGCACCTAAAACAGCAAGTTTTAGCCTGAGTACAGCGAGTACGCAAAACATTTGTTTTTAAATGCCTGCTAAATTCTAAAGGAACACTGGGGACCCAGAGATGAAGGGCTTTTCCTTAAGGAACTCAGTCTAAGTGAGGGGTGAAGGAGGAAGTCCAAAAAAATTAAATGTTTACCTCTTGCTAGGGAAACACCAAGGAGAATGACTAACTCTGCCCAGGGGTATCAGGGAAGACTTCAGGGAAGAGGCGATATTGGAGATGGGCCCTGAAGGATGAGTAGAGTTTATCAAGAAAAGAAAGAGAATATTGCAGGTAGAGGGAACAGCAAAGGCATGGAATTATGGAAAAGCCACAGCAATGTCCAGGGAACAGTAACGAGGAAATTTTTTAGAGCAGGGCTCTTGAAGTTGATCACCTGGAAGTCAATGTACATCTTGACACTATGGAACAGT
The DNA here is from genome assembly GCF_016509475.1 of Prionailurus bengalensis. Taxonomy (NCBI): domain Eukaryota; kingdom Metazoa; phylum Chordata; class Mammalia; order Carnivora; family Felidae; genus Prionailurus; species Prionailurus bengalensis. The sequence continues at coordinate 80,108,209 of NC_057359.1, forward strand.
ATACTCAATTTAGTAAGTTCCATGCTAAACCATAGATTTTCCAATATTCATTTCCATAACAAACAAGTGGTAACAAATAAGCAGACTGAGGAAAAATGTGTAAGATGAAAAACAAAGTGGTGAAAAAATGGTCTTCAGGAGTAAAACAGCCAGGTTCACTTCAAAGTATTACTAAGCACCAGACACAATACAAAGAACTCAGGACCTAAGGATGAACAAGACAGGTAGGACCCTGCCTTGCTGGCAGTATAGCCTGGTATATCAGACTTATTTGTATGACGAGTGTTAGGACAAAATACAGGTTACTGGGAAACCTGTTCAGGGAGTCCGAGAAGACGCTTAAGAGCACAGACTGTGACTCTCCAAGACTAGTGCAGTGGGTAAATGGGGGAAAGGAAGGGAGCTGCTGCACAAGAGGCTGGGAAGCAGCTCAACATGATTTCTGCACAAAGCTCCAAAATGCAATGCAACAGAGGTGGAAGCTCTGGTCTCGAGACTATATTCAAACGACCAATTTCTGCACACCAGGCCACTATAAAATTATTAGGAAAAATCAGGTATCTGTTTCCTTTGTCTTCTCTCTAGGCACTGTTTGTTTTAATCAGTTGTCAACCAAGCTCCAATTCAATGTAAAGTGTGTAGCTCACACAATCTGAGAACCACTGTCACTCCAAAGGATGGTTAGCCTTGATCTACAAATAAAGTAGATTGATTTACAAGTGTAGGACTTACTCAATTTGGAAGTATGGAAGCTGATAAAAAGCAAAAAGGACGGACTGTTCAATGGAGTGTAAATGAAATAGGTAAGGAGAAATGCCCCCTCCCTGCATAAGGGTACAAAGAAGAGTTTTGAATGGGCCAAGGAAAAGCAAAATTCAGGAAAAAATTCCAAATAAGGGTACCTTAAATAAAGGGATTAACTGCTGCTATTGAGAAAACAGAGGAAGGAGAGGCAGGTTAAGTTAAAAAACAAAAAGGGGGTCATATTCTTGGCTTCCGGTTTTAAGGAATGAAGTTAAAGTAACTGTAGAAACCCCTGAAAAAGGGCAACCCACCCGCCCCTGTGTGACCCCGGAAGTGCTGGGTCCTGGCTCCAGAACTCCATTCCCAGCAGGCCACAGTGTTGTCAAAGGAGCCTGTCACAAGCTTCTGCTCATCAAATTTCACTGCTGCACAAGTGTGGGTCTGGATGCCATAAACGCACTGTCCTGTGCTCACATCCCACAGTTTTGCAGACAAGTCATCTGACCCTTCAAGAGAAAAACAGGGAGGTTAGTAAGAAAACAAACACTAAAGAAGGCCAATCAATCCCCAAACTGTGGTATTCTTCAAGTAGAACCTCAAGGTCCCCTCCTCTAGCATTCCCACTTCATAGCTGAGAAAAGCAAAGCATGGAGAGGCTAATACAACTCATTCAGGGTCACCAAAATGGTGTTAACAGCACAGGGACTGAATGCAAGCTTTTTGGTTTTGTCCGTTTCCCTTAACCTGCCAGGCTACAAGAGGAGTGCTAGACTACATCCCTTGCTGCTTCTACTTGTAAAATTTCACAATCTTTGACCATCACGAGCTTTCTGATTTGAGCTTGAGATGAAGGGTATTACCTATGACTGCATGTATACATTTGCATGCCTATCCATGACCCACATCCCGAACAAATAAAGAATGCTGAAGAGTAAAGCTGTCCACTGGAACAGGTTCTACTCTAAGGGCAGTCAGGGAAAAGCCTCAGATCTCTCAGATCACAGGTTAACTTCTGCAAAGGCTAACTGCTAATTCTTTGAGCCATCCTGAAATGTGCAAAGCAATTTCTAAGAAAACCGTGGATAAATTGTCCCCAGATTTCACAACTCAACACACTGAGCTTGTAAAGCCCCTTAAGATTCTGCAGAGGGGCGCCTGGGTGGCTCAGTCGGTTAAGCGTCCAACTTCGGCTTAGGTCATGATCTCACAGTTTGTGAGTTCGAGTCCCGCGTCCGGCTCTGTGCTGACAGCTCGGAGCCTGGAGCCTGCTTCGGATTCTGTGTCTGCCTCTCTCTGCCTCTCCCCCGCTCACGCTCTGTCTCTCTCTGTCTCTCAAAAATAAATAAATGTTAAAAAAAAAAAAAAGATTCTGCAGAAAAAGTAGGTTTTATTTCTATTCTGATGAAAATATACCAATTGTGATAATTCAAGATTAGCTTTAATTATGTTTAAAGGTATAATGATTAAATCACGCTCACAATTTACCTTTATAATAAAAAAGTAATAGTAAGAATTGACAAAAACATTTTGAGGACATAACAAATATAGTCACTATGACAAGGACACACTATGCAGGAAATCACCAAATGACTGGTTTTGGAAAGGATGAAATGGCTAAAATCAGCCACAATTCTGCCTTTAAGGGTTGGTAAAGAGCCACTGTTCCAGACAATGGAAAAATAGCTACCACTTATGAAAGAAGTAGAGCATGAATTTCAACTTGGACAAACCCTAGGAGAAATACAGTCTTCATTTTAGACTATATTTGTTGTCACTTTACTATTTAGAGACTCAGGTTCTTCCCTATAAAATAAGGGATGGGAATTGGTTGGTGGTTCTCAATGGTCATATGAGACATGAAAATCATCTGGAGAAGGGCACTGGGCTGCTCAGTTGGTAGAGCAGGTGACTCGTGAACTCAGTGGTGTAGGTTCAAGCCTACAATGGGTGTAGAGATGACTTAAGAACAAAATCTTTGGGGGGGGGGGGGAAGAATCATCTGAGAAGCTTCATCAAACACCTATGTAGGGCCCTAGCTTCAGAGATTTTAATTTAGAGCCTCTGAGGTGGGGCCTGATCATCTTAAAAGCTTGCCAGGTGATTCTAATGTATCAGCAATATTTTGAGAACCAATGATCTAGAACAACACTCCAAGAGAAACAATACAAACCACGAATGCAATTTACATACGTAATTAAAATTTTTCTATTATTTACTGTAAAAACAAATTTAGTACAAATTTCATTAGCTCAATATATCAAAAGTATTGTTAATGAAATATTTTATATCCTAAGTCTTTGATATCTACTGAGTATTTCCCATTTCACATCTCTGGACCAGCCACATCTCAAGAGCTCAAAAGCCTTGTGGGGTCAGTGGCTAGTATACTGGACAGTGTGTCTAGATAATCTGAACTGTACATTTGAAAAATGGTTAAAACGATAAATCTAGGTGTTCCACAAATATGCCTTAGGAAATGGCATGATTAGCTTCTCAATCTAGTATATATTTTACCACAATGTGATAAAAACAAACCAAAAAAAAAGGGAGAGATTATCCTAATTTTTAAATTAATTTATACAGGAAAATATTGGGCCACTCTTTTACACCCTAGAGAAGCATCAGAGAATAACTTGGTTGATTTCAGTTCCATTTTCTAGTGGTACAAGTCTACTCTTAACCGCTAAGCCTTTAGGAGTCATTGTTCTCTGCTCCTTTTTGGTTTTATTTCAACCTTTCCTATAGACTCCTGTTTGCTGCACTGAGTATACTCCAACGTGTTTTCAAGGAGGTCATCAATGACGCAGCCTAAAGATGAAAGGGGAGTAAATAAATGTAGACTGTTTTTCATTATATAAAAGAAAAAAAAAAAGCCCTCTCAATTCAGAAGAGGTTGAAAACAATATTTTGACATAAAAAATTCCAGGGATGGGTATATAACAAACGTAAGCAGAAAACTGAGCTGTAACTCAAATGGAATAAACTATCGTATCCAGCAAGGTTTAAATATTTAACTGGTAGAATCAGATCTCAGCTCTCAACTGCCTCTTGGAGGCATGTGACTCTGATGACCAACTGAACACTAGCCAGTGCCTCTTTCATACAGGCAATTTTCACTGCCCTTGAAACTCTCTTCATCACCATTCTTCTTTACCTCTTCCCTAAGTACACTCTTCAAGGATCCATCCTAGGCCCCATTCTTTTTTCCTCTCCATGTCCTTTTGAAATTTCACTGTTATAGCCATAGCTGAAATGTCACTAACTCCTCAACCTTTTGCTCTAGCCCTGAGCTATTCCCCAAAGCTCTGATGTTACATTTCCAGAACCTTGTCGGAATCTCCATCACATCCAACTGCATTGAAGTTCATCCCAGGGGCACCTGGGCGGCTCAGTCAGTTAAGCATCTGACTTGATTTCAGCTCAGGTCACGATCTCACAGTTTGGGAGATCAAGCCCCACATCAGGCTCTGCACTGACTGGGGAGCCTGCTTAGAATTCTCTGTCTCTCTCTCTCTCTCTCTGCCCTTCCCTTGCTTGCACTCTCTCTTAAAAATAAATAAACTTTAAAAAAAGTTTTTTTAAAATTTCATTCCAAATTGAACTCCCTCTACCCGCTCAAATTTATTCCTTCATTTCCTATTCTTGGTACCAGTACTACCACCTTCCCAGGTATTTTCCTCGCCACATACTCAGTCCTTTGTTAAGTCTTGTTAATTCCATTTCAATGGCTGCTCTTCCATTTAACTGCTCCTTTAAAAAAATCTCTACCCTTCGGGCACCTGGGTGGCTCAGTGGGTTGAGCATCTGACTTCAGCTCAGGTCATGATCTTGTAGTTTGTGAGTTCAAGCCCTGCATTGGGCTCTCTGCTGTCAGCACAAAGCCTGCTCCAGATCCTCTGCACCCTCTCTCTCTGCCCCTGCCCCACTTGTGGGCACGCTCCCTCTCAAAAATAAATAAACCTTGGGACGCCTGGGTGGCTTAGTCAGTTAAGTGTCTGACTGACTTCAGCTCAGGTCACAATCTTACGGTTTGTGAGTTTGAGCCCTACATCGGGCTCTGTGCTGGGTCAGAGCCTGGAACCCGCTTAGGATTCTGTGTCTGCCTCTCTCTCTCTGCCCCTCCCCTACTCTGTCTGTCTGTCTCTCTCTCAAAAATAAACATAAAAAAAATTAAGTAAACAAACCTCAAAAAAAAAAAAAACCCAAAAACTCTACACCTACTATCCTAAATCTAGATCTACTCTTACCTAAAATGCAATAGGCTAATACTTTAGTTTAGAAATTCTAGATCTGTCTATGTCAGAGGGTCTTCATATAAGTAGTGTCATCCTCCAACGGAACATTTTAGAAATTTGCAGGGGTGGTTTCAAGTGTCACAATGATTTTGGAGGCAGTGGGGGGGGGGGGACGGGGGGGGGTCTAAATTACCAGCCTCTACTGGGCAAAGACCAGAAATGCTAGACATTCTGCGATGTTTGGGACAATGTACAAAAAAAAAAGTCATGTATTCTGCATGACCTTTTTTTTTTAATGTTTATTTTAGAGAGAGAGAGAGAGAGAGAGAGAGAGAGAGGGAGGGAGGGAGGGAGGGAGAGGGAGAGGCAGACATAGAATCTGAAGCAGGCTCCAGGCTCTGAGCTGTCAGCACAGAGCCCGATGCAGGGACCTGAGACCACAAGATCATGACCTGAGCTAAAGTTGAACACTTAACCGACTAAGCCACCCAGGCACCCATATTCTGCATGACTTCTTAAAGATTCTGCCTGATTGCCTTAAAGGTTCTGCCTGTGACAAGTTTATTCTTAGTTGTCTGAGCCTTGGACCTGTTTTACAAAGCACCGAGTTTATTCTGAATTTACTATGAGTGTAACTACCAGGTAGACTGAGGAAAAATGTACTTTGCTTTGTTGGAGACTTTTCACCACTTGTGACCACATCACTGATGGTACAAATACAACACTGTGCTATTTACAACTGTCATGTTCATGATGATAGTACATACACAGGTGCAAACATCTGATTACACTACCGTCTTCTAACACAGCTGTGCTTGAGCACAACACATTTAATGTGCGTTATTTTAATTTACTGTCTTATTTCTCCTCTGGATCAGAGTTTAGGTATTATATTGATTTTTTGAAATATGTGTATGTACAGGTAAGTTATTTCTATGAATTTGACTTCAAGCTAAGAGAATATTGTAAAAGACGTTACAAAAAGAGGACCTGGGGCCTGGCAGAAATAAGAAACACTGGTCTACTTGGAGCAGAATGCTCTAGTCCTGGCCCTTTCTCTGCTCAGAAATCTTTCATAGTTTTTCTTATTGCTTAAAGAAAACTGTCCAAACTCATATTCCCAATATTTAAGGTTTTTACAATACAGCTCAAGACAATTCTCCAGCTCATATTCTAAGAATCTCTTATAGAGTCCTTAATTATATACTGAGTTCAGATAAAAAGAATTTTTATTTTCCTCCTATATGCTCCATGCTTAGCCCTTTCCATACCTTTGCTGGAAAGTGCTTATTCTCATCTAAAATCTACCCATTCTCCAAGATTCAACATAAACACCGCTCAATTTTTGCAAATGAAAGACATCACTCCTTCCTCTGAACAACTGATTTTTTACTCATACAATTCAAATATATCATTTGACCGCATATCTTTTATAGCTGTTGTTTTTCTTATTCAACTGTAAGCCATGGTCACAATATGGCAGCGTGCAGGTTAAATATGACACAATCACAATATTTTTAAAATGTGATAATACTTAAAAATCAGTACACTAAAAAAAAAAAATCAATCAGAATATTGCACAAAAATCTAGATTTAGGACTTCTTTGAAAAAATCAGATCTGACCACTGTGAGCCTATACCCCACATGGCAAATAATTCACTGCAGTAGAGCAGCAGCTACCCTCTCTAGAAAGGCAAGTGTTCTCTTGCTAGCAGTCTACATGGAGACTTTTACTTAATCAGGTTACCTTCCTGATTCCAGTATGTATGTTCTCTGAGCAAAGAACTGTCCTAATTCATCCACATATGTCCTTACATTGTCTTTCGCATAGTACTTTCTAATTATCTACTGCATAGCACAAACAAAGCACAACAGGTTCCTTTCTCACCATTTCAGAGCTCACAGCTCAGCAGAAGGATAACTACCTCTTTGGTAATAGCATGAAACAAAGGTATGTACAATTCCATAACAAACACTTCTCTCACTAGTTATAGTTTCAGGGATACAGCTATTAGAAATTTTAAACTTGGGGTGCCTGGGTAGCTCAGTCGGTTGAGCATCTGACTTCAGCTCAGGTCATGATCTCACGGTCCGTGGGTTCGAGCCCCGCATCGGGCTCTGTGCTGACAGCTCAGAGCCTGGAGCCTGCTTCGGATTCTGTGTCTCCCTCTCTCTCTGACCCTCCCCTGCTCATGCTCTGTCTCTTTCTGTCTCAAAAATAAAAACATTAAAAAAAATTTTTTTTAGGGGCGCCTGGGTGGCGCAGTCGGTTAAGCGTCCGACTTCAGCCAGGTCATGATCTCGCGGTCCGTGAGTTCAAGCCCCGCGTCGGGCTCTGGGCCGATGGCTCAGAACCTGGAGCCTGTTTCCGATTCTGTGTCTCCCTCTCTCTCTGCCCCTCCCCCGTTCATGCTCTGTCTCTCTCCGTCCCAAAAATAAATAAACGTTGAAAAAAAAAAAAAATTAAAAAAAAAAAATTTTTTTTTAAAAAGAAAAGAAAAATTAAACTAAAACTTTGGATTATTTTCAATAGAGCATAATTTTCAATACACAAACTTGATGAATTTAATCAGAACAAAAAAATACAGGGGCGCCTGGGTGGCGCAGTCGGTTAAGCGTCCGACTTCAGCCAGGTCATGATCTCGCGGTCCATGAGTTCGAGCCCCGTGTCGGGCTCTGGGCTGATGGCTCAGAGCCTGGAGCCTGTTTCCGATTCTGTGTCTCCCTCTCTCTCTGCCCCTCCCCCGTTCATGCTCTGTCTCTCTCTGTCCCACAAATAAATAAACGTTGAAAAAAAAAAAAAAAAGAACAAAAAATACAAAATATAGACCCACCTACAGAATAACCTTAAAATGCAGGGTCGGGTCCACCGTTATTGCAGATATTAACTTTCCAGGTAGTTAAAGAATTCAGTGAATGTGTCCCATTCACTTCTGCCCCAAGTTAAACTCAAGTTTTACTGCATTTCAAAAGTAAAATTTGATGAGAATTTTTCTTTTAAAGTTACATGTGGTTCTGAAAATGAGTCAACTGCCAGTATTTGCCCAAGTGTGAATGAGCACAAGGCTCGAAGGCAATACTGCATCTTAATCTTTAAAACTTACCTGCCATTGATCATAAGGCAAAAAGGACACAGAAAAGCCATTGCCTCAACTGGGAAAGCACATCCAAGTATAAAAGAATGGATGATACCTTTCCAATAATCCGGCTTATAGGACACAGAATAATGTAAGCATGGAGTAACTTTAGGATGACAAAAACCACGAAATGCCTTAAGTTTAATGTTCATTTTATAAAACTGGCAAAGCATTTAGCATTTTAGAGAAACATATCACTATGAGAAAATGTACATCCTCAAGAGATCATACACCTCAAGAGTATTAAAACTGAGTCTGTTATTTAAAACTGCTGTGGCCATGCCATGAATTCAGTCTCTCTGGAAAGGACAGTTAAGAGGAGCTTTAAAATCATTTATATTTCCGGATCTGTAATTCTACTTTGAGGCTTCTGCCCCAAATAAATAATTCAAGGGGGGAAAAAGGCAAACAAAAATATTCATAAATATTTCATAGATATATTCTGAATTCATAGAAACAACCTGAATATACACTAATATTGAATTGGCTAAATAATGATGATATATTTACACAAAGGAACAGAATATGCTATTAAAAAAGGCAATTATGGGGTGCCTGGATGGCTCAGTGGCTTAAGCGACTGACTTAATTTTGGCTCAGGTCATGAGTTCGAGCCCCGCATTGGGTTCTGTGCTGACAGGGTGGAGCCTGCTTCAGATTCTGCGTCTGCCTCTCTCTCTGCCCCTCTCCTGCTTGCTTTCTCCCTCCCTCCCTCCCTCTCTCTCTCTCTAACAATAAATACATAAACTAAAAAAAACTTTTTTAAAAAGGCAACTATGTACTTCAGTAATACTCAAATGTTTATCTTGGATTAGGGCGCCTGGGTGGCTCAGTCAGTTAAGCGTCTGACTTCGGCTCAGGTCATGATCTCACCGTTGTGGGTTCGAGCACCACGTCGGGTTGTGCTGACAGCTCAGAGCCTGCAGCCTGCTTTGGATCCTGTGTCTCCCTCTCTCTCTGCCCCTCCCCTGCTTGTGCTCTCTCTCAAAAATAAATAAACATTAAAAAAATAAAAATAAAAAAACAAAAAAACAAGAAGGGCCTGACCTATAAAAAAATTTTTTTAAAAAGAAATTATCCTGGATGAAAAAAGAACACCAAGGATCCCTAAATATTACATACAATGGAAGTGAAAAGGCATCGGGATCATCGATAAGGCTGCCTGAAATCATTCTACACCATTGCCTAAGAATTATTTACAATGCCCATCAAAATGTACTGCCTAAAACATATGCACTGATTACATGTACAAACAGCCATTATAACTGGAAGAATCACACAATTCCAAATTTTAATGATTGTATCTGCTACATAGTTACTTAATTGCTGAGGATTAAAATATCCATCTGTCTTTGTTTCCATGCCCAAATTCTTTTAACTTTTAATTCTTCTTAGAACCACAGGAATTTTAGCAAGAAAGAAATACCTCCATTCCCATACTTTATAGATAAGAAAACAAACACAGAGAGGTTAAGTAATTCTTGCAAGATGATCTAATTACTTGCTAGGTCTAGGCATCATCTTTTCCACTGGTTTTTCTCAAAAATCACTGTTGACAGAAAAAAAGTTTAACCAACATGGAAAACTGTACATGGAAGGAAAAAGCACTGAAAAAAATAGTTACAGCTTTCTGACTCACATCACATTTAAAAGAATGTCTGGGGGTGTCTGGGTGGCTCAGTCGGTTAAGCGTCCGACTCTTGATCTCAGCTGAGGTCTTGGTCTCAGGGTTGTGAGTTCAAGCACCGCATTGAGTTCCATGCTGGGCATGGAGGAAAGGAAAAAGGAAAAAGGAAAGGAAAGAGAAAAGAGAAAAAAGAAAAAAAAAGAATGTCTGGAGCCTTCTTCTCACAAAATTCTATAAAAATGATTTGTCTTCTAGAGGGAAAGAGGATAAAAGGGTGTAAAACTGCTCAGGGATGGAGGGAGGGGGGAAATTCCACTATAGATATCTCATATAATTAATACTTGCCATCCTCAAGCCTAAGGACTAGTTTGTTCTGTTTCTAAGATTATACCCTATGAAACGCACAACAACAAAACAGTTCCAGAATCTCTTACCTGTACAGAGAAGTCCATCCTTGTAGTAAAGTGCATACACCCTGGCACTGTGTCCAATTAACGATGAGGTCTCAAAGGCTTCATGGTCCTCCAGTTGCTTCATTCTCAAAATAGCCTTCAAATAAACCTTCTTCCAGTGCAAAGCGTCCTGAACAGAATCATCTATCTGCCAGCCCAAATTTTTACACGCAGTCTGCCACACCTCTGTACAGGCACTTATCACCTTATTCCACTGTTTAGAGACGAGGCAGCATGTGAGTAAAGTCTGAGGATCGAGCCATTTTAACAAATAAAAACTGAGCTCCAGGGGAAGGAGTTTGAGGAAGTCCCGCTTGAGGAGAGTCTCCAGGTTATTGGAGAGATGCCTGAGCTGGACTGCCCCACTCAGACTAATCAGGTGATCCAGAGTTTCATTTTTCTGCAAGTCCGTCAGAGAAAGAAATGTAACAGAAATGTTATCAAGCCATGTCTCAAAGTCCTTTCTCTCCATAAGGTTATGGAAAAATTTACCTGTGGCACATCAAAATATTGTATTAGTTCTGCTCAAAAAGACCATTCAAGCAAGACTGCTAACAAATGAAAATTAGTGTAAAAAACTTGGCATTACAACTTTGTTTAGTTATTACATTACAACTTTACAGTTAATATATTGTATTCGAAAATCTTCCATGCACACAAAAGATAATACATCTAAGAAAACATACTTTAATGAATCATGATCTCTGAAACATAAATCAGTGAGACTTATGTTGGTGTAGGTGACTTGCTCCTTTTGAAGTCTAGCACATGCTACATGCATCTTCACAGTAAAAGATTTATAGTATCACTCATTATAAAATAGTTTATTCTATACACTTCTCTCCCCTCCCCCCAACACGATCAAAACCATCGTAACACTATTTCCTTAATACGCTCTATTTGGGTACTTAAGTCACAAATATAAGCACCAGCATGTGACAACCAGAAGGCAGGTCTCCTGAGCAGTAACTGGAGACATTAGTTATCATGCTAGGCACAGCTTGATCTGTTACCAAAATCACAGAACTGACTACTGGGTTTTCAATAAATATTCAGGCAAAAAAGGTCTGGGGAAGAAAAACAGGCAGATGTAATATATCATGTGGCTCAGGTATTTTGGTTTTTCTACTTCCTTTATGGCACTGCCTGTTAGAACAAAAATTACCAAAGGCCTTATGTAGCCTTACATAGTTTTTATAAGCCTCATATGAGCTGGTGACAACTCTTAATCATGTGCCCCCAGAGAGCAAAGAGGGTCAAGGAAGCTTGCACAAATAAGTAATCCTGATGCTTCCAAAACACAACACAACAAAACAAAACAAAACAAAACAAAAAAACAAAAAAACCCCAGGTAGCATCATCCCTACTCTGCAGAGGAAGTTACAAGTCAGAGAAGGTAAGTGATTTGCCTACCTACAGTCAATAGAGCTATTAAAACAGCATCAAAACAGACTGGAAGTCAGTGCTCCCTCCATCAGTACTCTTCCAACCACACAAGCTGAACTGTCTCTCTCTGACTACAGCTACAACCAGAAGAATCACAACCTGGTTATAAAATCTGGTACCTATCTGATTATACCACCTTCTCCTTTAAAAGAATGACACATTGCTCCAGGACTAACTGGAGCAAAAAGAAACGTTACAAGTATATAGCATTACACATTGCATCAAGGTATCAGCCCGCTTTTAAGAACAGGGAGTAAACTAATGAAAAAAAAACAAAAATACAGCAAATCAGCAAAAATCATCTTTCCCAAGCTTAGCTATAGTTGATAGATGTTAGTGCTGGATGATGGATACACGGAGGTTTTCATTCTCTTTACTACCATATGTTTAAACATTCCATAATTAAAAAACAAAGCTTTCCTTCTAATATCACTTAGTTTCCTACCAGATTGCCATACTAATTTTAAAAATTAACATCCAAATCTCAACACACCTCCAGAGGCAAGGGAAACAAAAGCAAAAATAAACTACTGGGACCTCATCAGAATAGAAAGCTTCTGCACAGCGAAGGAAACAGTCAGCAAAACTAAAAGCAACCGACAGAATGGGAGAAGATATTTGCAAACGACACATCAGATAAAGGGTTAGTATCCAAAATCTAGAAAGAACTTATCAAACTCAACACCCAAAAAACAAATAATCCAGTGAAGAAATGGGCAAAAGACATGAATAGACACTTCTCCAAAGAAGACATCCAGATGGCCAACCGACACATGAAAAAATGCTCCACATCACTCATCATCAGGGAAATACAAATCAAATGAGATACCACCTTACCCCTGTCAGAATGGCTAACATTAACAACTCAGGCAACAACAGATGTTGGCGAGGATGCAGAGAAAGAGATCTCTTTTGCATTGTTGGTGGGAATGCAAGCTGGTGCAGACACTCTGGAAAACAATATGGAGGTTCCTCAAAAAACTAAAAATAGAACTACCCTACAACCCAGCAATTGCACTACTAGGTATTTATCCAAGGGACACAGGTGTGCAGTTTCGAAGGGACACATGCACCCCCATGTTTATAGCAGCACTATCAACAATAGCCAAAGTATGGAAAGCGCCCAAATGTCCATCGATGGATGAATGGATAAAGATGTGGCATGGGGCGCCTGGGTGGCTCAGTCGGTTGAGTGTCCGACTTCGGCTCAGGTCATGATCTCACAGTTCGTGGGTTCGAGCCCCGCATCAGGCTCTGTGCTGACCGCTTGCTCAGAGCCTGGAGCCTGCTTCAGATTCTGTGTCTCCTACTCTCTCTGCCCCTCCCCCATTCACTCTTTGTCTCACTCTGTTTCTCAAAAATAAATAAATGTAAAAAAAAAAAAAAAAAAAGATGTGGCATAAATACAATGGAGTATTACTCGGCAAACAAAAAGAATGAAATCTTGCCATTTGCAACTACGTGGATGGAACTGGAGGATATTATGCTAAGCGAAATTAGTCAGAGAAAGACAAATATCATACGACTTCACTCATATGAGGACTTTAAGAGACAAAACAGATGAACATAAGGGAAGGGAAACAAAACTAATATAAAAACAGGGAGGGGGACAAAATATAAGAGACTCTTAAATATGGAGAACAATCAGAGGGTTACTGGAGGGGTTGTGGGAGGGGGGATGGGCTAAATGGGCAAGGGGCATTAAGGAATCTAGTCCTGAAATCATTGTTGCACTATATGCTAACTAATTTGGATGTAAATTAAAAAAAATAAAATTAAAACAGAAAGGCGAGGCGAGGCGAGGCGAGGCGAGGCGAGGCGAGACGAGACGAGACGAGACGAGACGAGACGAGACGAGACGAGACGAGACGAGACGAGACGAGACAAGAAAACAAACCAAACAAACCAAACCTATTTACCAGAGGGGAGGTGGGTGAAATAGGTGATGGGGATTAAGGAGTGCACTTGTGATAAGCACTGGGTGACGGAACTGTAGAATCATGATATTGTACATGTGAAACTAATATAACACTGTATGTTAACTATACTGGAATTTAAAATAAAATTATATTTAGAAAAAAAAAGAATCCTGACACATAGATTAAAAACATTAGTATCTAAATTAATGTCGAAGAGGAAAATAAAATTTTTCCCATAAATGTCACCTAGATGAGGTCTACATCAAAAGCCAGATCTCACCTTCCAACTTTGTTCACGTAAGGTCAGTAAAAGTCCTTTTCATTAATTTCCCAATATCAAATTTGGCCAGAATGTTATCAGACAAAAAACAGTAAATGCAACCAAACTTTCCAATCACATCATCTACTACCCAATAATTTTGGTTTTTGGAACAGTGAATGGACTTTAAAAATAAAATAATATTCTGGAATCCTCAGGGTTTGGGCTAGGCAGGATTTATTAGTTTAAGGATTTACCTGGCAGCCAAAAAATAATCAGTTCACCAAAAGTTTAATCAACAACAGAAGTTAACACACTACCTCCTCCTGAAGCCAAACAACCTTCTATCTTCAACATTTCCAGAAATTTTTTACTTGGAAAAAACCACTCATAGCAAGGCAAAACAACTCTTTTCTTTGGACACCCACAAAATGTCACCATAGCTAATTAATTAATACTGGCCAATTAAAACCTTCCACCAAAACATCTGCCCAGGAATCCTTTTCTACAGTGAAAAAGCATGGGGGGCTTCTTCCTCTATCACACCTACACCTACACACACATGAATATCCACACATCCATCATAGAAATGTTTACACGTAAGTAAGCTGAATTATTATTTAAATGACCACAAGGCAAATTTGTAATACCCATGAAAACGTTATCAGGTAGGTTCGCACCATTAACAAAAACTAAGACACATCTTACAGCATGCCAAATTAATGTAGTCATGACACCACAGAAAATTATGGGACAAACTTTTCAGTGAGAGCCTTTAAAAAACCCAGCCATTTCTGAGATTCATATATTCTCTTAACCCATAATAAGAATTTTTTCCTCTACTCTGCACTATTAGAAAACACCAGTATTTACTTTTCTAAAAAAAAAAAAAAAAAAAAAAAAAAAAAAAAAAAAAGACTTTGGAGGTAACTTTCTTAAGGTCACAGGTATAAAATGAATTTTAGAGAGCCTGTAGGAATATCACATACTGGCTGCACAAGGCCCCCAGGGGAAAACTTCAGGAAGCAGGATTTCAATTCAACACATGGAGGAGCTTTTATTTTTTTTTAAGTAGGCTTCACGCCCAGCGCAGAGCCTAATGAGAGGCTTGAACACACAACCCTGAGATTAAGACCTGTGCTTGAGTGGGGCGCCTGGGTGGCTCAGTCGGTTAAGCGTCCGACTTCATCTGACTTCGGCTTAGGTCAGGATCTCGCGGTTTGTGAGTTCGAGCCCCGCGTCAGGCTCTGTGCTGACAGCTCAGAGCCTGGAGCCTGCTTCAGATTCTGTGTCTCCCTCTCCCTCTGCCCCTCCCCTGCTCACGCTCTGACTCTATCTTTCAATAATAAATAAAAATTAAAAGAAAAAAGACCTGTGCTTGAGATCAAGAGTTGGACACTTAACTGACTGAGCCACTCAGGCTCCCCATTAGGAGGAACTTCTAAATCATCAGGAGATTTCCAACAATGTAGGGGCTGCCTCCAGAATGGTGAGATTCCCATTACTGGGAAAGCCAAGGACAGTTAGAAACAGAGGCAGAATGAGGTATATATGAAAATGCTTTGGAGTCAGTCAAGTCTTTCAGTGATTTACCCACTTCCTACGTGATCATGGGCATCTCTGACCAACTTCTAAACTTCAGTTCTATCTGTAAAATGGAAGCTATCTCTCACTTTGAGGGCTGGGAAACTCAGAAATTGAGCAGGGGTGGTACTTTTGTTAGTTTTATTATTATGAATACTGGCCAGGAAAGCTTTCAGCAGCCCTAAGGCTGGAATAGACAGGACTACTAACAACCCTTTCAACCCTATGATCCTTACCATAAACTTTCCCTTAAATTGGCTTAAAATACATGGAAGAAAAATCCACGGACTCAAACTTACTGGGGTTTAATTTTATAATTAAGGCCAGTTATTGAGTTGAGGCTAGAATTTCCTGCTAGGTGCATTTGTGTCTGTACCCACACTCCATGCTGTCTTGCCTTCCCCTCCCCCCGACTTGAGATTAAACATTAAACTTGTCCTTCTGCCTTCAATATTAACAATCACAAAGCTCCGAAATGGGTATGATGAAGACTGCAAAATTGGAAGCCAGGAGGCCTGGGTTTGGTCTCTGGTTCTACCCTTAATTCCCTATGTTCCCTGTGGCAACTCTCATATTTGTATTGGTTTAAAAGATTCAAGTACTACTCATAGACATTATTTCATTTGATTATCAGAACTTCAAGGAAAGTATCAGTACTATTGCCCTTAACTAATAAATGAGATTTATGACCCGACAGGTGGAGTGACTTTCCCAGGGTCCCATAGGAAGTTAAGCAATTTAACATCTTACCTAGCTTCCCACCGTCACAAACAAAACAAAACCTATATACTGCTAGGTCTTACTAGAGATAGATGTTCTGGATAAAACATCACATGTACGTTTTCCTCTCCTCCACCAGGACCTGGCCTAGTTAAGAGTGAAAACAAGACATTTGTTGTTCGGAAGCCCGAGGCTTCATCTTCCCTGGTTTCTCATCAAGCATAATCAGCTTGTTACAGTACAGAGGTTTTGAAAACGTGTATCTGGATTTATAAACTTACACACACCCAAGGTATCTTTGGAATATTCAAGAAGCTGGTAACACTGGTTGCCTCCAGAGAAACCTGGAGAGCTGAGGAACAGGCGTGAGGAGCCCTTTCTTGAATTTAAAACCATGTGAATATACAACTTGTTTAAAATCTTACAACTTATTATTACAACTTAATATTACAACTTATTTATTCATCTCGCCTTTGGTTTTGAGATGAATACAAACAGCTCGGAAAGAATACAGTGTTTATAAAATCCAGACTCTGCAACTCCACTTGTTGCCGAGTGACACTGGGGAAGTCACTTCACCAATCTCAAGTCCAGTCTTTGACTTGTAAAATGCAACCTCGGAACAGCATTCCCTGCAAGGGTGTTTGTGAGGCTTAAATCGGATAATGCACGTAAAGCGTTTAGCACAGTACCCTACACGCTGTAAGCCTCCGAGAAACGTCAGTTACCATTATTATTGAGTATTAATATGGCTATCTGTAGTTCAAGCGCCCCCCCACCCCCGCCACATACACACCTGTTTCCATAGCATACCCACAACTACGGCGCAGTCCCTCACATTAATACAGCGCTTTGTACTTCAAAACCACCTCTCCACACTTCATCATCTTTCAAAGTCATGGCAGCCCTGGGACATCATTGTTAACTCATTTCGCAGCTAAGGAAGCTGAGAACTAAGAGGCAGTAACTCCGAGACTCAATGTTCCCATCTCTAAAATCAACTCCAGATCCCTTCAGCCCGTTCGTCGCTCCCAGGTTCCCTGCTCCCAGAGTCGTGTTCCGCGCAGCACTGACCTGAGCGAGCGCCCCGGGGCCCGGGACCTCGCGCCGGGCTCACACCGACTAGGCGCGCTCGGGCCGCCAGAGCCTCGCAGCGGCCGGGTCCGCTCCGCAGCCATGGCGCCTGCAGGGAGAGAAAGACAAACGGCCCGAGGCGCGGCTGGTCAGCAGGGGCGCGGGCGCCTAAGAACCCCCTCCCCGGCCGGGCCCCGCCTCACATACAGACCTGGACCAGCGGCCGCCGCTCGGGGTCTGCAACCTCACAGGGGAGCGGCTTCCGGTGCTGCCTGCGTCATCTCCGCGCGTCCCTCCGCCCGCGGCGCCCAGCGGACGCGGGTGCACTTCCGGCCCCGGCCTCGAGGGGGAAGCGGGCGGGCTGAGGAGAGCGCCCAGGGAGGAGGAGCATGCGCAGTATAGCTGGGACCTGTGGCGCTTCATCCTCGACTTACTTCCGTGCCGTGTATCGGAATTTGTCCGGAGCCTTGGTGTCCTTCGTCGGACCGATCCGACCTTGCACAAACTCTGTGGCGCTTTTCCTTATCCTCACTTTTCGGAGGAGAGGGAGGAAAATTTCAGAGACGTGTCCAAAGTGAAACAACCCATTGAGCCGCCTATCATGCATGTCCCAAACACTATTCTAGGAGATAGGGTTAGTGAGCAAAAAGTACAAAAATACCCGGCCGCCTGGAGTTTATATCCCAGCGGGGGAGGCTGACAGATAAATAACTAAGCAAGGCATGGTGCAAGTCTTAGCAAGTGCTCACGAAAAAAATAAAGCAAGTTAAGGGTTTAGTGAACGAAACAAAGGAGTCAGGTGATCTAGGTTCAAATCCCAGCTCTGACACTCCGGCTGTGCCGTTGGCCTTACTTACGTAACATCTCTGGATTTATATTCGTCTTCTGCATAGCAGTTATAGTACTTCCTCGTGCGATCCTCCTGAGGACTGAAAGCTGAAGCATAAATCTCTAAGCATCAAAGAACAAAAATTGTGTGCTTCCTATGGGCCAGGCACTCTCCTGATCACTTTGTGTTACCGCATTCAGTTCCCACAGTAGCCCTGCATAGTAGTTACTATTATTAATTCTTGTTTTTAGAGATGAGGAAACCCGGGTCAAAAGAGGGTTAAGCATCCTGCCTAAGGTCATCATAACCGGCTATCTTAGGATTTCAACCCAGCCCCCCCCCCGCCCCCCCCCCCCCCCCCCCGACTTCAAGAACTGAAATTCTCCTTGTCTCTCCCTAAGGGCTCATAAACTGCGAACCTGCCTATCTTATACCAGCACCTTCCAAAAGGACTTTCAGCAATTATGTCCCCTATTTACATTGTCTAATAAGGCAGCCACTAGCCTCTTGTGACTACTGAACACTTGAAAATGCCTAATGTGACTGAGGAAATACAATTTTAATTAATTTAAATATAAATAGCCACATGTGGCTAATGGCTACCCTATTGAACAGACTGGTCCAAGAGATAGAACACGTAATATAGACAGTAAGACAGTCACGTATCCAGTTAGTGTTAGGGAATGACCAAGGCGCCAAGCATCCTGAGTCCATCTAGTACGCTTGAAACATGGGAGATACATATTTGACTATGTGAAGTAGAAGCCAAGTATGGTGTCTTGAAAGTCAGGCTCCACGAGAGCAAATTTGATTTGGTAGGCAACAGAAAGCCTCTGTAGACATCTAAGCCAAACAGTGACTGATGACAACATTGTAAGAAATTTTAGGAAGACGTGTATGCAGATCAGATAACCTCTATGAAAGGCAAAGCAATACCAAGGTAATTAAGAAAAACAAGCCCCCCTATCAATTTGTAGCAAACAAATTGTGGTAGGAGTTTGATGAATCAAACTGAAAATCCCAGACAGAGGTGCTCTAGAGGCAATGTTGTTAGACCTTCTCATGAACAAAGAAACCAAATTGTCAAAATTGAAGCAAGAGGAGATCTGGGAGCAAAATTTATAGCTCTAAGAGATGAAAATTGCAAAATAGGATTTGTATTTAGTTGTTAAACTTAGAATGTATAAAAAAATTTCCTTTCATATGATTTTTTTTTAGGTTAGATTTTCCCACTTTGTAAAAATTTCCAAGATTGCATGACAAATGGCTGAGCAAACATTGACACTTTTCCTAGCCAAACAATTACAAAAAAATGCCCTGAGTGGCAGGCAGGAACATCAACATGTGAAAAGACGAAAATGGTTCAGCCCTGCCTGAAAACAGAATGCTCAATACAACTGCTTATGTGACAGCAACATGAAAATATGCTGAATGTTGTTTCCTTTCTTAAACTTGCTGGTAGAAACAGTGTTTGGAATAATCCCTACATATTCATGCCCCCAGGAAAATGGCAAACAGCAAATGCTTAGTTCCTTCAGTTCTGGCTAAAATGGACTATGTGTTGTTTTCCAGTTTGAGATAAAAAAAAAATGCCTGGGTAGGTAGTTGGGGTGACATATAATTGATTCAGTAAACTTCTTGCATAGCCTATACCAGGAATTCAAAATCCTTCCCAATGAGACATAAACCAAAACTTTCATACGATGTTTCTTTGGGGAGGAAAAAAAAAAAAACGCACCCATTAGGGATGATAAGTATTCCTTGATGTTTTAGTACATGTCTTACACATGCATATACCAGGGAGCAGGAACTAGTCCAATCGTTTAGTTTCTTGAGAGCACTCTAAAACATACTGTATGACATTTCTCCTTGTATTATGATGTTTGAGAGGTGATGTAGGTGAACTGCTCTTTCAACTCCCACACACATTTCACCAGGAATTCAGCATACCGGCAACAGGTCAGTTTCAAAACATACACAAGGTTGGAAGCGTTTGAAAAGGTTTGTGTTCTCCATTCTTTGTTCCGGATTCACTCTAGCTGTAACATAATCTGCACTTGCTTCCCTATGGAGTCAGCAGGTATTCTGGGACAAAAGCTCAAGTTGATTGGAAAGAAACTTTATCCTTAAAGTCTCAGGCACAAAACACCTTACCTCAATTGCTGTTAGACTGGAATGATGCTGAGAGCTACATTTGGACATAATTTTGGCATCTGGATTCAGTAATTTCCAAAGTCCTGAAACGGTTCACAGACAACATGCAGGTAAGTTTCTTAAATCTTGGAAGCATTTGATATCTATTAAAATAGGTTTGAGAAAGCTGAAGTTTCTTCTATGTGCACATCATCAGCTTTGAGAAAATGGAATGGAATTCAGATTATAATTACAGGGATTTGTTTTGTTTTGTTTTGTTGCCTGTTCATTAGGTATAGGAAAGGAAAAGATGGGGGTCAGGATTCTCAGTGGTTAAGCTTTGGACTCTCCCAGACTTGAGTTCCAATTATGACCCTTCCCCACGCCCTTACCCACTGAGATGATCTTTGGCAAGTTACTAAACTTGGATGCTCACCTTAATTTTGGAAATAACCTATATGAAAGGGATGTTACCAAGGCTGAGCGAATTAAGTCATTTAAAGTGCTTAGCACAGTGCCTGACACACTGCAAATGCTCAGTAAGAGGTATCTATTATTATGGAAGGCTTTGTCAATCAAACTCCAATGAAATTTAATTTCTTTAATGTTCCCTTGCTCTGTTATATTACGATACTGTATATGCCCTTCCAGATGGAAAGTTTCCATCTTCTTTGATGATGTGGAGTAAGCTTGGCACAGAGCCATCCTAGATCTCTGAAGGGGTGCTATGCAGATAGCGGGAATTTGCCCATATTGGCAGATGTGTTGAATGGATTAGGGGACATCGCTAAAACAGACAATGTCAGAAATCAGTATCAGATTAAATTGGAAAGTCATAGTAGAAGGATGTAAATGTTTGATAGTAGCCATTGTTCACTGGCCAACAAAAGCAACTACTTCATGGAAAAATAGCCCTTGACCTTTGTAATTAGAGAAGAAACTGATCCAAGTGCTTCACTTTCAGAAAAAAAAAATCATGTATTTTCCTGTAGGCTTTTAACACAATAATTCTGCTTGTTACTTTATATCCATATGTCTATGCCTGATTCCTCTTTGCTTTTCCAATGTCTAGCACCGTGCCTTGCATATAGTAAGTAGGCTTTCATCCAAACAAGCGAGAAAACAACCAACTAGCATTTTATTCAGTTTCTCCTTCACGCCAAATACTGAACTCTGCAACAGTGGAGAAGAGAGAGCTGTCTCTTCTCTGCCAGCTGTCCAGGAGACCATGATCTAGTGGGAGAGACAGATAACAAAAATAAACGAGAAACACTTAAAATAGTGTATTTCTAAGTGCTGTAAGAAGTATGTATAGCATTCAGTGGGAGCAAAAATAAGAATGGAGACGAAGCTTGAATGAACATGTGTTTTCGTCTTATTTAGGTGACATTCTGCAGACTTCGGACTCACCAGTGGTGTTTCATTCTATTTAATGTTATCCTGTTTCATGCTTTGCTTTTTGGGGCTGATTTTGTGGAAGAATACTTTCTGCATGCTTTGCCTTATGTGGATATGAAAGCTCTTGAAATTAAGGAGAAGGCAAGAAAATTGAACACGGAGCCCCTAAGAAGTAATCTTTCCAAGTATTACATCCTGAGCCAGTCGGAGCTGTGTAAAGGGAAGAATATATTTTTACTCTCTCTTATCTTCAGTAGCCCGGGAAATGGAACAAGGCGGGACCTCATCAGGAAAACCTGGGGTAACGTGACCAGTGTTCAAGGGCACCACATTCTCACACTGTTTGCTTTGGGAATGCCCGTTTTGGTAACTACCCAGCAAGAAATAGACAAAGAGTCCCATAAGAATAATGATATAATTCAAGGAATCTTCTTGGACAGTGCTGAGAACCAAACCCGGAAAATCATCACGATGACGCAGTGGGCTGTGACTTTCTGCCCTAATGCCCTGTTCATTCTTAAGGTTGATGAAGAGATGTTTGTCAATGTCCCGAGCTTGGTAGACTATCTTCTTAATCTGAAAGATCACCTGGAGGATGTCTATGTAGGAAGAGTTATCCATCAAGATACACCCAACAGGGATCCTAATAGTCAAGAATTTGTCCCTTTCAGCGAGTACCCAGAAAAGTACTACCCAGATTACTGCAGTGGCGAGGCTTTTATTATGTCCCAAGATGTGGCTCGGATGATGTATGTGGTTTTCAAAGAAGTACCCATAATGGTTCCTGCTGATGTGTTTATAGGAATTTGTGCAAAGTCTATTGGCCTTATACCCATCCACAGTTCAAGGTTTTCTGGAAAAAGGCACATCAGATACAACAGATGTTGCTATAAGTTCATTTTTACATCCTCAGAAACTACAGATATTGAAATGCCCCTGGCGTGGAAGGAAATTAGCAGTGGGAAAGAATGTACCCTGTTTGAGACTTACTATGGGCTCATTTCCTGCAAACTTCTGACATACTTTGACACCCTTAAACGTTTCCACGTGGGTACCATAAAAAATGATGGCATGTATTTGGGTGATTAGTTTTGTTTTGGTTTTTTTTTTTGCTTTTTACTATAAATTTGGTCTTTTTAAATTAACTCATACCTCGTTATAGAAAGCATCCCTCCTTCCTTGTGTTTTATGTACTTTGTTTTAGCGAGTTGCAAAATGTTACTAGTGCTCAGATGTACTACATCATATTGAGATTTCATGTTACGAAATCTAAGTTGAGATAGCACTCTTCAAAATAAAACATTCTATCCAAAAAAGGGAGAACATGACATTTAATTATAACCCAAAGTCTTGTTTCTCTTTACAGTCATTGAATTTATAAAAATCATATTCTGTGGAACTATCATGATTCAGCAATAGCAATGGCAACTAATTTTTGCGAATGCTCAGAATTAAAGGCAAACACTAAGGAATTTGTTGAACAAAATTGTCATCTTGTATGTAAGCAGGAAGCATTTTACTCATTGGGTAGTGGAATTACATTTAATTTAAAAGTATGAACCACACAGTATATGGACTTGGATAGCTAACTCTTTGTAAAGCAATTTTCATCAAGTTCTAATTAGCCAGTGCTTTACAGACGGGATGCGACACATTCACATTCCCTGCTAATGTGTACACTCTGAGTTAGTTTCCTAGAAATGCTGTAAAAAAAGTACCACAAACTCGGTGACTTAAAACAACAAAAATGTATTTGTTCTAGTTTTATTTTGTATGACAAATTTTTTAATGTTTCTTTATTTTTGAGAGACAGAGTGAGCCTAGGGGAGGGGCAGAGAGAGGGAGACACAGAATCGGAAGCAGGCTCCAGGCTCTGAGCTGTCAGCCCAGAGCCCGACGCGGGGCTCGAACTCACGAGCGGTGGAGATCATGACCTGAGCCACCCCAGGCATCCCTATCTGTTGTAGTTTTAAAGACTAGTTTTATTTATTTATTTATTTATTTATTTATTTATTTATTTAATTTTTACATTTGTTTATTGTTGAGACAGAGAGAGACAGAGCATGAACGGGGGAGGGGCAGAGAGAGAGGGAGACCCAGAATCTGAAGCAGGCTCCAGGCTCCGAGCCATCAGCCCAGAGCCCGACGCGGGGCTCGAACTCACGGACCGCGAGTTCGTGACCTGAGCTGAAGTCGGACGCTCAACCGACTGAGCCACCCAGGCGCCCCAAAGACTAGTTTTGAAGACGAAATCAAGGTGTTGGCAGGACCCTGCTCTCTCTGAAGCCTGTGAGGGAGAATCCTTCCTTGTCTCTTCGACCTTCTGGTGGTTGGCAACCATGCTTAGCATTCTTTGGCTTGCGGACAGACCACTTGAATCTCTGCCTCCATCTTCACACATGGCCTTCTCTCATGGGTCTGGGACTTTGTATAATCTCTGCTCTGTGCTGTGTCCAAATTTTCTCGTTCTTCTAAGGACATCAGTCATTGGATTAGGACCCAAATGACCCCATCCTAACTTGATGACATCAGCAAAAACTCTATTTCAAAATAAGGTCACATTGACAAAAATCAGGGGTTAGGATTTCAACATTACCTTTTTTGGGGACACAGTTTAACTCACAACACACTTGGTGATTTCTCTTGTGGAATAACTAGGCACTAGCTCAATGTTCCCATTCTGGGGCCCTCGGAATTTTAGGTGTCCCCGAAGTAATACACTTTGAAAATCTCTGCCATGACACTTACTACATCATCTTTCTGGATATATTTTTAAAATATACTGAGCCTCAGTCTATGTACAGATTCAGCCTTGTAGGACCCGTGGACTAAATGAGACATGTCAAGCAGCTAGCATTGGATTTGGCCCATAGAAGATGACCGATAAGAAGAGGTAGCATTTAAAAACATACGTTCTGAGTGTAACAGCTTAGGTTCAAATCTTGGCTCCACTTATCTGCTGTGTGATCTTGTACAAGTTCCTTATCTCTGCTGTGCCTCAGCCTCATGTGTAAACAGGGTAATAATAGTATTTTATTCCTGGGAGAGGAAAAAGAGCAACATGAGTTCATAGATGAAAAGCTTTTAGAACAATGCTTGACAAACATTTGTCTGCTATTATCCTCAAAATATAACCAAGTAAAACATTCGACTAGCCACCAGGAAGCCAGGTTAACATTCTGGCTCTGGAATGTGCAATCTGTAAGAAATAGTAGCTACCATGAGTAGTAATGATTAAGAATTTTATTAATTTTCCCCTTTTAAGTTCCAGGCTTTGGCCGTATCGCCTTGTAGTTCCCCCAAATGTTTCCTGTTTTCATGTCTGTCCCCTGCTTGCCCTGCTACTCTCCTTTATTTCTCACTTGACTATCTCCTACCGGTTCTTCGAGTTTCAGGTGTTTCCTTCTCTGAGAAACCTTCCTTCAAGTCTAGGGTAGGTGTTTCCTGTTTTTCTCTATTCTTGTACTTACTATACACTAATGTTCTATTTCTATTTCTGATAGAAATTTGTTTCTGTTTTCCTCCACTATTAGTCACTTGCTACCTGTGTGATTTTGAGATAAGCTACTTAACTTCTCCGAGCTCGGGTTTCTTCATCTGTGAAATACAGATGTAAAAATATAAACGAGATTGGGACGTCTGGGTGGCTCAGTCAGTTAAGCATCCAACTTCGGCTCGGGTCATGATCTTGCATTTTGTGAGCTCGAGCCCCACATCGGGCTCTGTGCTGACAGCTCAGAACCTGGAGCCTGCTTAGGATTCTGTGTCTCCCTCTCTCTCTGCCCCTCCCTCACGCTCTAATAAAAACATAAATAAAACATTAAAATTTTTATATATATGAATGAGATGAACTTAGCATTTAGGACAGTGTCTAACACTTTTTCCCAATGCCATGCACATAATAAGCAGTCAATAGTGTTTATGTGTTAAATGTGAAATAAAGTATGAAATAAATAATAATTTTCAAATTTTATTTAATCGTAGAAAAAAGTCACAGGTGCAAAGTCAGAATGAGTGCGTAGGCCACACATAGGAGAGGGCCACTCTCTGAACTCTGATGTCAAATGAATAAGATCAACTTCATGAATGAGATTAAACAAAGTCACCTTAAAGAGATAGAATGTTTCTCAGGCCAGGAAAGACTTTGCTGTAGCCTAATTAGTGGTATTAGCTGTAGAGAAATGACTAGTATGGAAACACACGAAGAAATAGACCCACAGAGGGATATAGGAGATGGTGGAACCGAGAATCTCACACTGTTTGATCAATGTGAAATGATCAATCCAGGGACAAGAGAACTCCAGGAACTTGAGGACCATTTTGTTACAGAGCAGGGATGGTTTATCAACATCACCATGGCCTAAAAGAAACATATCTCTGGATTCTGAACGGTTACACTCAGATAACACACTCACCCAGAAACCTGTGACTGAGGATTGGTATGCAGAGTGCTCTTCCGGTTAGAAAGCAGGGCACTGGAAAGAGGTGGGGACATTTTGTCAATGAAAAGAAAGCACATCCTTTGTTAATCAATGAGATGGCATCCTGGTTTATATATACTAGCTGCCATCTGACTCTAGTTACTAGGAGTCAGTATCTCTCTCTGATCAATTCAATACTGACTTGATGGATCTGAGAAATTAAAAGCAAAACCCTCAACAATTGATGGCCCACCAATAAGACAAGAGTTTGGGGAGTCTTCCTGCTTTAGGAATGTTACCACTCCTCCTTAACATTTACTCCTCCAGCAAAATTCAATGATCAGCAACAAAAACGCGAAGAACACTAGAAATGTTTTTAAAAGATTTATTTATTGTCCATTTTCCATAATAGTAACAAAAAAATCCAAAGACACCTTATTAAAAGCATTTATTCTTAGTATGGAGAACATAATTTCAAAATTCCGTATTATTTTTCAAAGAATCTTTATATCCAAGACTTTGCAAGTGGAATCAGAAGGGGGAATAGAACAACAAAAAAGGTGCTGAAGAGAATTCAGAAACAAGTTGGTTCCATTATTCTATTTGAAGCACAATTTTAAATAAAATGGGCTAAGTCCATGAAAATTTTCTGAGAACAAAACTTCCATCTTCTTGGAAAGATTAAGGCAGTCAAAGAAATCTGAAAAACACCTGATGCAATTATGATCAAGTTTGCCTGCTTTCCTGGTTCCACACTGTATTTCAATGTAGAAACACCACAAATGCATGTGATAAAGTTACATTAGATACTCCATGATTAATTCTGGGAGAAGGGAAGTCTCTGTTTTGTAAAACAATGGTGAAGTCAAATGCCTTAGGAGAAGTTTTGGTCAAAAAATGGTCTACCTTCTTGAAGAAATCATTCAGCTCCTTCCACGGCTGTTGTGGAAATAGGTTTCACATAGTATGGACCTTCACTCAGGTAAGTTCTGAGCCTCAAATAATTTGGGTTCCCAAAGATTTCTGCAACTGTCTTGGAATTGGCAAGTGCTTTAACCAGTTCATATTTGGCATCCTTTGAAGCTTTGTCATGCTCCACAGACCGGTCCATCACATATTCCACAAACCCTGGACTATTAAACATAAGTTTCTGAGCCCAGGGTTGATTTGCGATGGCCTGAAATAGAAGGTAGAAAGAACACAACTCCTCTGAGCCTTAAGAAGTGAAATGTGTGACTTGGATAGCACAATCCTTACAAAAAATTTTGGCCACATGAACCTTAAAAATGTTACTTTTTGCCTAAGAAAATTCTCTCCTAGAAATCTTAAGAAAATCATCTAAATATTAAATATTAATCTAAATTTTAGTAAATATTTAATTAAATAAATAAATCTAAATATTAATTAAATCTAAATCTACATATTAAAAAGCTTTGTACATAAAAATGGTTATCATAGTGTGAAAATTATAAAATAAATGCTTAATAGTGGGGGATCGGTGAGTATATTTTAGTATATAGCAAGAGAAAATTAAATAAACATTAAGAATAATTTTTATAAAGAATAGGTAAATCTATGATATGAAAAAAGTAGATCCAAATTATACTCATGGCATAATCACAACAGTGGAAAAATAAAAACAAACACCAGAGAAGAAAAGACTATCCTGAAAAAACTCTCACGCTTGTGCACAGGATGACATTTTCAGAATGTTCTTTATAGGACCATTTGTTACAGAGAATCTCTGAAATCTTCATTGACAGGAGAATGATTAACTGTGGCTATACAATGAAATAATGACTTTCTAATTGCCACTTTTAACACAGACAACCCCTACAAACAGAAATGTTGAAGAAAACAGCAAAGTGCAGAATGATATAAACAGCATGATACTGTTTACAAAATTTAATATGCAAAATACTGTAATTTGTTTAAAGATACACACATATGTAGTAAAAGTATAAAATCATGTATAGGCTTGTGAACCCTGAATTCATGACAGTGATTACAGTCAGCGAGGAAGGAAGGGGGAATGACAGAGATAGGAAAGTATTACCGATGTCTGAAATATTTTACCAAAAAAAGGTAAATAAATAAAAACTGACACTAACACTAATATTAAAAGGAGATATACAAAATAGGTCTGATTTTAAAAATTTCTACTTTGCAATCTTTTCCAAATTTTAAAATAATGAATAAGCAACTTTTATGAGAGCTGACACTACTTAACTCAACCTTGTGGGTTTGGGCAAAGCTTGCTGAAGAGATACCTGAGCTAGTCCTTCAAGAATGAGTAAGAGGTTAACAAGCAAAGTTGTGAAACAGTGCTGAATGTAGAGGGCACGTAAAGGTCCAGAGAGATAAAGTAAGCAGTTTGGTATCACTAGAGCATTGGGTGCCAGAGGGGGAATGGCGGGAAATAAGGCTCAGGAAGAAGACTAGGGCTGGGTCAACAGAAGGCTTGTTTGATGGCAGATAAGGAATCTGGAATTGATTCTATGATCCTGTGGAATCCTGTTCAAACCTTTGCCACAACACCTAAGACCTTGAGCTGAAACAATCTATTTACACGTCTCCCTCATTCGTCTACACTAATAGAGGGCAGAAACTACACATTTGTGTATCCCCAAGGTATGGCAGAGGCACTAGCTCATCATAAGTACTCATGTGTTGAACTAGCCTCTTCCCAGAAGGACTGGTGAAAAAGACAAGGATGCCTACCGTGAACACTTTTAAGGCAGCACAGTGCAGTTCAGGGAAGGGCTGATTACTGATGCCACGGAAGAGCTCCAGCGGGTCCCGAGATAAAGAAGAAAACCAGGATTCTGTCATCCTCAGGAGGTCATCAGTCTGCTGCTCAGGCTACATGACAGAAATGAAAACTCTCAAGCCTCTGGAAGTCAGGAAACCTGGATTCTGATGGCACTTTGTCATTAGTTTGCTATGTGATCTCTGCTAAGTCCGGAGCACTCTTTCCCAAATCCAGCTCCAGACTTCCTCAGTTTTGTTTTGTTTTGTTTTTCTGATAGGGTTGATTAGGCAATCTCTAGGGTCCTCTCTCCAGTTCTTTAAAAAAAAAAAATTTTTTTTTTTAAACGTTTATTTAGTTTTGAGAGAGAGAAAGAGAGACAGACCATGAGCAGGGGAGGGGCAGAGAGAGAGAGGGAGACACAGAATCCGAAGCAGGCTCCAGACTCTGAGCTGTCAGCACAGGGCCCAATGAGGGGCTCAAACCCACCAACCGTGAATCATGACCTGAACCAAAGTTGGACACTTAACTGACTGAGCCACCCAGGCGCCCCCTCTCTCCAGTTCTAATACTGGATGATTCCACTTTAACTAAAAAAATGTCACTAGTAACATAGTGAGGATTATCTTCTTTTACTAAAAGTTGAATACCATCTATATTAAGTTAACCAGGATTATGTTGACTTATATAGATTTATTGTCCCAAACATATCCCACTATCCTTCATTAATTTCCCAATGTACTTACTGGTATATAAAAAATAGACGAAATTGCATCCAAACACCTAATTTTGAGCTCTGTTGAGGCATTCTTTGCTTGATATCCTATTTTCATGAGCAAGCGTTCAAAGCGAGTTCCTTTGAAAGATAATAAAATATTTTTTATGGTGGTAAAATACACATAATATAAAATTTATCATTTTAACCATTTTTAAGTATATAGCTCTGTGACATTAAGTATATTCATATTGTTGTGCAACCATCATCACTATCTGTCTCCAGAACGTTTTCTTCATCTCAAACGGAAACTCTGTATTCATTAAGCAGTAACTCTCCATGTCGTCTACGTCCATCCCCTGATAACCAGTATTTTACTTTGTCTCTGTATATGTTACTGCAAGAACCTCATATAAATAGAGTCATGTAATATTTGTCTTTTTGAGTCTGGCTTATTGCACTTGCCATAATGTCTTCAAGGTCTCTGCATGTTACAGCATGGATGAGAATTTCATTTCCTTTTTTTTATATAATTTTTTTTCATGTTTATTTATTTGTGAGAGAGAGGGTGGGGGGAAGGGCAGAGAGGGCGAGGGAGACACAGACTCTGAAGGAGGCTCCAGGCTCTGAGCTGTCAGCACAGAGCCTGATGCCAGGCTCGAACTCATGAACTGCAAGATCATGACCTGAGCTGAAGTCAGACGCTTAACCAAATGAGCCACCCAGGCACCCCAAGAATTTAATTTCCCTTTTAAGGCTGGATATTTCATTGTATGTATATATCACATTTTGTCTATCTATTCATCCATCAATGAACATTTGAATTGTTTCTACTTTTTTTGGCTATTGTAAATAATGTTATGAATACAGGTGCACAAATATCTTTCGAGTCCCTCCTTTCAATCCTTCTGCATGTATATCTAGAAGCATGTTTGCTGGGTCATATGGTAATTCTATGTATAATTTTTTGAGGAAACACCATAATGTTTTCCACAGCAGCTGTACCATTTTACATAGCCACCAAATATGGGAATTTCTCTACATCCTTGTCAACACTTTTTATTTATTTTTGTCATTTTTCTGTCATTATAGCCACCCTAATGAGTGTGAAGTGAACAATGAGATTTTTTTAAAACTTTAAAAGAAATTTTTTTATTGTTTATCATTTTTGAGAGAGAGAGAGAGAAAGAGAGAGAGAGAGCAAGCAGGGAAGGGGCAGAGAGAGAGGGAGACACAGAATCTGAAGTAGGCTCCAGGCTCTGAGCACTCAGGACAAAGCCCGATGTGGGGCTCGAGCCCACAGACCATGAGATCATGACCTGAGCTGTAGCCGGCCGCCCAACCGACTGAGCCACCCAGGCACCCCAACAATGAGATTTTTTTAAAGTATGCTTTCATATACTATGACCTCTACCAACCTAAACCAACACAAAATTAAACATGTAGTCAGATGGGATGCCTGGGTGGCTCAGTCAGGCAAGCATCTGACTTTGGCTCAGGTCATGATCTCACGGTTTGTGAGCTCAAGAACTGCATCAGGCTCTGTGCTGACAGTGTGGAGCCTGCCTGGGATTCTCTCTCTCTGCCCCTCCCATGCTCTCTCTCAAAATAAATTAAAGAGGAAAAAAAAAAAAAAGCAATAAAAAAAACAACAACCAAAAAACCCCCACGTAGTCAGGGACCAAGTAACAGGCCAAAAACATACATTCAGATGCAATGCAGTGTATACAAAAGACAAAGTGTAGAGAATTTGGAATTAAAGGACCTGGATTTGAGTAGCAAATCCACAGTCTATATCATCTAAAAAAATGTTAGCTTCTCTGAGTTTCAGCTACCTTATCTGTAAAGTGAGAATGCATAATATGTTCTTTGCAGGACTGTATAAGGATTACGTATCATACACAAAAGCACTTAGAAAAGTATATTAATAAGGATACCAATTGTGACAGACAGTAGCACATTAATTTTCAACATATACTCTGTAAGGGTTTTAACTGTGCCCATATTAGTTTTCATATAGAATTCACAGTCCTTTAAATTACTCACAGATGTTTGTAAGCGATGAATGAGGGGAATCTACTCCCAAAGCCAAGAGCACACTGTATACGCTGTATGTTATCTAACTTGACAATAAATTATGTGTAAAAAAATAAATAAATAAAGATAAAGATTCCATAAAGATTAAATAAATAATTACTCACAGATATGCCTTAAAAGTATCATTCTTAACATAAAATTGGTAACAAATTTTTGTTTCTTTTTCTTCCTGGACATTACAAATATAAAACAAATGTGTGTTTTCATTAAATATTCACAATCCCGAGATTGTTTATCCTTTTTATGAATGAGGAAAATAAGACCTGAAGTAATGAAGTGAGGGCATGAAGTTCAAGAAACCAATTTGTCAATAAATTATATTAAAAAAAAAAGAAAGCTAAGTCAGTGTTGGAACTGGAACATGAATCCAGGTCTTTTGGAGTATAGCCCATGGTCTCTGGACCTTGAACACTATCAAAGAAGGTGTAGAAGGGACACAGTACTTGGTCTAGCCTGGTAAAAAATAAACAAATAAAAATTCAGTAATAATTGTAAGACTTTCTAGGGATGCGTTCAAGGTCACAATAAAAAGACTGCCATCTGCAAGAATAGTTTCTACAATGTAGTTATTGCACCAGCAAGTGAGCTTATATATTGAATTGTTGCCAAAAACAAAGATATCCCTAAAGAAAACCCAAATAAGTCATACCAACCTGTTTTTTGTAAAACTTGTTTTCCTTCAACATTGGATCCCAGGATTCCGACTGTGTCCACTGCTACGCCAATCATGGTGGGGTCCTGACTTTCTGTCATTTCAAAGACTTTTTCCACAAAGACAGGATAGCGCTCACAGATCTGTTGAGGACTATCCATGATAGCCAGGTTTCCAAAAAACTTCACAAATCCTGAAGATATGTCCAAAAATATACGTTTTTTTAAAAAATGTTAATTATTTTTGAGAGAGTGCATGAGCACTGGAGTCGGGGAGGGAAGAGAGTGAGGAAAGAGAGAATCCCAAACAGGCTCTGTGTTGTCTGCTCAGAGCCCAACACAGGGCTCAGTCTCACTAACCATGAGATCATGACCTAAGCCAAGATCAAGAGTTAGGGTTAGGGACAAGAGTTAGGGACATTTAACCGACTGAGCCACCCATGTGTCCTACAAGAATATACATTAATAGAGAAGGAAGGCCACATAAATGTGGGCCCTATGTTTTCATACGGACAGGAATAAACTACAGGCCAGGAAGGGGAGAATGGTTATGCACTGTACTCTATTACCTAGAAATCAGACAGACCATTAGGAGATACCGAAGGACCTGTGATATGTGGTCCTGAGAACATTAACCCCAGGGCGTCAATGGAGCTGGGTTCAAATACTGAAGCACTGCCATACACAAGAGGAAGAGCAAAGAACAAGGACCACTGGATATAAATTAGAGGAAGGCAAGTTTGGAGTATTAGGAACAAATTAAAAAAAAATTTTTTTTTTAATGTTAATTTTGGAGAGAGAGAGAGGCAGAGCGTGAGCACAGGAGGGGCAGAGAGAGGGAGACATAGAATCTGAAGCAGGCTCCAGGCTCCGTGCTGTCAGCACAGAGCCCGACACAGGGCTCGAACCCATGAACCATGAGATCATGACCTGAGCCGGTCAGACACTCAAAACTACAGAGCCAACCATGTGTTCCACCCCAGGAAATTTTTAAACAGATATGCTCATCAATGAAGTAAGCTAGGCTACTTAAGGAAGGAATAAATTTCCAATTTCTGCAAGTGCTCAAGAAAAACTAATTAACCATGTCCTACAATGGAATGGCTAGAGTATATCCTATATTAAAGATTCCGACAGAGATTTGATGAATTTGTGAAATATACTGTGTCATTAGTAGTATTAAAAAAAATTTTTTTTAAATGTCTATTTATTTTTGAGAGAGAAACAGAGTGCAAGCAGGGGAGGGGCAGAGAGAGAGAGGGAGACACAGAATCTGAAGCAGGCTCCAGGCTCTGAGCCATCAGCACAGAGCATGATGTGGGGCTCGAACCCATGGACTGTGAGATCATGACCTGAGCGAAGTCAGTCACTTAACCAACTGAGCCACCCAGTCGTCCCATTAATAGCATTTTAATATATGTTGCTTTTGACTGAGGTTCAAAGGAAACTATCCTAATACTCAAAACAGCAATGGTATTTCCAGAAAATCAGATTCAACAATACATGGCTCCCAGGGCAATATATTCCACCTCATCAAGGGGCTATGGGTATCATCTAAAGGGACCTGCTCTAGGGGTGCCTGGGTGGCTCAGTCAGTTAGGCATCCAACTTCAGTTCAGGTCATGATCTCACAGTTCGTGGGTTCAAGCCCCGCACTGGACTCTGTGCTGACAGCTCAGAGTCTGGAGCCTGCTTCGGATTCTGTGTCTCCTTCTCTCTCTGCCCCTCCCCCGCTCGTGTGCGTGCATGTGCTCTCTCTGTCAAAAATAAATAAACATTAAAAAGAATTAAAAAAAAATATACAGGGATCTGCTCTACAGAAAATAATCTCTGGCCTCTCTTGTCGGAGATAACTCAGATACAAAACATGCACCATTATTTTCACAGAAATCAGTATTTCTTACCTGGCAAATAGAAGCTAGAGAAAGGGTCTGAATCTGCCCCAACAATTATGTTAGAAATCTGATCAATTACTCCTTCTTGAGAAAGGTACTGTCGTCCATGTTGAGTATACGCCAGTGATGTCACCATTTCTACACAGGTGGCTCTAAAATGCCAAAATTTTGCATACAATTAACATAGTTTATAAATTGCTTTCATAGGATGTATTACTTAATTCTTTTAATCTAAAAGTCAGCAATCCTGGCTACTTTTCAGATGGGGACACAAGAATGAGAAAGCTGCAGTGATTCGTCCAGAATCACATTGTCACTACAAGGCATAGTTTAAATTTTGACTTTTGACTTGAGGCCCATTATTGTTTCCACTAAAATAGAGCAACTTCTTAAAAGATTTTTTTTTTATTTTTATTTTGCTGAATTATTTTAAATCAAATTCTAGTCAACTTGCCATTTATCCCTGCATACTTCAGTATGCACCTTTAAAAAATATGAACAGTTCCTTACACAATTATAATGCCATGTCCTCATATTTTAAAAATTGATAAAAATTCTTGGTATCATGTAATAGGTACCTGTGATCAAATTTCCACAAATAATTTTTAAAAGTATTTTTATAGTTGACCTTAAGGCATTTTAACAGATGATTTGCAGGGTTTTTTTTCTACGTTACAAAATTTGATATAAGGCTAAAAAAATTCTTAAAAATTAATTTCCTTATTAGGAATGCTTTGAAACAATGTAACTCAAATGCTTTAAACAGTGTTTAAATCGTGACTGATTTATACATATGAGTTGAACAAATCCAGTCACATTTAAAAAACATAACAATCAGAAAATCACATAAGGAGGGGCGCCTGGGTGGCTCAGTCAGTTTAGTGTATGACTTTGACTCTGGTCATGATCTCATGGCTCATGGGTTTGAGTCCTGTGTCACACTCTGTGCTGACAGCTCGGAGCCTGGAGACTGCTTTGGATTCTCTGTCTCCCTCTCTCTCTGCCCCTTCCCTGCTTATGCTCTCTCTCAAAAATAAATAAACATTAAAAAAATTTTCAGAAAATCACCTAAGGAAAACAAAAACCTGTGTGCACAAAAATAGCAAAATACTTGAAGCAAACCAAGTGTTCAACAGTGAGGATGTATTAGTAAACTGTGGAATATCAACAAGGTAACATTGGCAGATATTAAATGGGACTTAGGGAGTAGAGGGCTGGGAGTGAAGAGACTAGAATTAATATTTCTTTAAGGACCTATGTCATCCAATGTATCGTCTCTTTGGCCAATTCATTATAACCCATTATCTTCTTTCTTTTTTTTTAATGTTTTTATTTATTCTTGAGAGAGAGAGACACACACACAGAGTGTGAGTTGGGGAGGAGCAGAGAGAGAGGGAGACACAGAATCCAAAGCAGGCTCCAGAATGTATCGTCTCTTTGGCCAATTCATTATAACCCATTATCTTCTTTCTTTTTTTTTAATGTTTTTATTTATTCTTGAGAGAGAGAGACACACACACAGAGTGTGAGTTGGGGAGGAGCAGAGAGAGAGGGAGACACAGAATCCAAAGCAGGCTCCAGACTCTGAGCTGTCAGCACAGAGCCCGATGTGGGTCTCAAACTTGTCAACCGCGAGATCATGACCTGAGCTGAAGTCAGACGCTTAGCTGACTGAGCCACCCAGGCTCTCCAATCTTCGTATCTTCTTTAGAGCTGTTACTGTTCCATTTGAGAGGAGAGGGAATGGAGGTGTAGAAAGGTTACAATAATCTGTTCAAGGTCAAAAGCTAGTAAGTAGCAGAAATGCATGCAAACCTAAGTCTTGCTCATTTTCAAAAGCCCATGTTTCTTCCATCATGCCATAGTGCTATTATTTAACAAAACCAAAAATGTGTAAGATAACATATTAAGTAATACAAAATGGCAGTTACTATGTGACTGCAAAAGTACACATGTCCAAGGACAGGCAACACAGTTAACCTAAAGTAGATTGTCATGGGCGGCTCTGCTAAGTTTTAGTATACTGTCACGAATAACCTGAGCTTTTTCTAAAGGCCCCTTCTTCAGGACAGTGGTCAAGAGATTGTAACCCAGGTCCAGGTTCTAATAGGGAAGATTGCCCTAAGTCCCAAAGCTGCTCCCCGGACCTCTCAAAGAAGACATTTTGCTTTAAGAACTCTCTCAGTCAACACACCTGACCAGCACATCCTCCCCAGTCAGCTCTCTGAGAAGCTGGGTTACCAATCCACTGGTGGTACAGTAGTTTAAAGATTCTGGTGACACAGAAGAAATCTCCACAATTAACTGGAAGAAAAAAACAGAAAAAGCTGAAAGGTCAAAACAGCCCAAACCTGTTAGATCTCATTGTAAATTAAACACAGGACTAGGTACTTTATATAACTGAATTTTTTAAAAAATCCATTATTTGTCTCCACAACTGGAAAAATCTCATTGAACCTGTGAGAAATTGTTTTGGCACAGAAATACTCCATTATGTCTGGTTGTAGCTGTGCATTGTTTTTTTTTCTCCCTTAAATCATCAATCCATAAATCAGGGTACAAAAGCCTGAATGAACGATAAGACTGTTAAAAATCATTCCATTCATACATTCTGTCAGTCAGTCATTTACTTACTCATTCCACAAGTATGTCCTGAGGGCTTACTGAGAGATATAGGGCACTGAAGGGTTTTAAGCAGAGGAATGATAGAACCAGATTTGAATTTTTATTTATTATTTACTTACTTTTAAAATATTTTTTAAAATATTTATTTATTTTTGAGGGAGAGAGAGAGAGAGAGAGACAGAGTGTGAGTGGGGGACGGGCAGAGAGAGAGGGAGACACAGAATCCGAAGCAGGCTCCAGGCTCTGAGCTGTCAGCACAGAGCCCGACACAGGGCTTGAACTCACAAACTGTGAGATCATGACCTGAGCCGAAGTCAGTTGCTTAACCGACTGAGCCACCCAGGTGGCCCTAGATTTGAATTTTTAATTTTTTTTTTTTTTCAACGTTTATTTATTTTTGGGACAGAGAGAGACAGACCATGAACGGGGGAGGGGCAGAGAGAGAGGGAGACACAGAATCGGAAACAGGCTCCAGGCTCTGAGCCATCAGCCCAGAGCCTGACGCGGGGCTCGAACTCACGGACCGCGAGATCGTGACCTGGCTGAAGTCGGACGCTTAACCGACTGCGCCACCCAGGCGCCCTGAGAATTTTTAGAAGATCATCTTGACTGCGTCTGAAAATAGACCAGTGGTGTCAAAAATGGATGAGACCAGGTGAGATGCAAATACAACAGTAGTCCAGGTGTGAGATACTGGTAGCTTAGACTAGGGCGGTGGTGATTATACCAAGGAAGACAAGCACATGGATATAAGTAAAACCGGCACAATACGATGACCTAATGGATATGTGGCAGGGAAAATAGGGTCTCACAGAGAATAAGCTCAAGTTCTAATACCCAACCATGCTGACTGTGACACAGGGCTAATTTGTTGCTGTTGTTTTTTTTTATTGGAGAATGGGCTGGGTTAAGAAGATTAGGAGTTTGGTTGGAGCATGAGTGTGAGGGGCCTAGAATACCTAGGTCCAAAGGGGGAACACTGAGTAAGCAGCTGAACATGAGGGTCTGAGTTAAGAAGAGAGGTCTGGGGGTGGGCACCTGGGTGGCTTAGTCAGTTGAGCATCTGACTTTTGGTTTTGGCTCAAGTCATGATCTCGTGGTTCGTGGGTTCGAACCCTGTGTTGGGCTCTGTGCTGAATGGGGAACCTGCTTCGGATTCTCCCTCTCCCTCTCCCCAATTTTGCTCGCTCACTCACTCTTGCGCTCTCTCTCTCAAAATAAATAAATAAACTTAAAAAAAAAAGGAAGAGAGGTCTGGGTTGGTTTATGGAGTCATCTCATTCAGATAGGAACTGAAATCATAAGATGAACAAAATCGCCTGGACATGAATATACAGTGAGAACAGGATTTGGGAATTTACTTTTATGAACTTCAACAATTAAAAGTTCAATGAGGATAATGAGCCAGGAGACTAAGATGAAACAGCTAGAGAGGCAGAAGGGGAAACCAGGTTAGGATGGCGTTAAGACACGCAAAGTAAGAAAGTGTTTTGAACAGGGAATTAGACAGTCAAGGGTTCATTTTGAATATGCAGCCTATTAACTGTGTGGTCTGGGTCAGCTATTCCATCAGCAGTGAGGTTAACAGTAATAACGTATATGGTTTACTGTAAAAGTCGAAGACAATATATGTGGAGATTTAGCACCATACTAAGCACAAAGTGGGTGCAAATAAGAGCCATTTCTTCATCTACCTACTGTAACGATTTCAAAGTCTAGTTTTAATGTTATCTACTCTATTCTAGTAGTTAATATAGTGTACTGTAAATATTTTTCACATGACTGTTTCACACACTAGGCTGGGAGCTCACCCCCACATCTCCAGCGTCAAATACAGAGCCTAACACAGACTACATACTCAGTAAATGCATGGTAAACAAGCCATCTTGCCTTCCAGTGGAAGCTCTACTGCATTCTGAATTGTAGGCATCAGGAAGTATGCTTTTAGTCTTACCTCATACACTCTGTACCGAACAACGTCATTTGTTTTCATTACACTTTTCAAATCATCCAGCAGATTGCTTTCAAACAAAGCCTCCAGTCCAGCCTGGGTTAATGATATTCTTGACAGGGATTTAATGGCCTTATAAGGAAAGAAAACATCTCTTAAGTCATAAACATGCAGAATATTAGTATCTACTTCATGATATCGATGTGAAATTGGTGTATGGAATGCATCTTCCCCAATGACCATTCGCTATGTTTTAGCTATCGTTATTTAAAACTGAAAAAGACACATAGTATTGCCTATAGAAAACAGATTATGTACATTTTTTTTTCCTTATCAAGCAACCTAATACAAGCTCTATGACGGATAATTTAGATATGCTTTGTCTAGAAAAAAGGGAAGGGTTTACTGGTATTTGTTCAACATTTTTTATGTATCTGATACCATCTACATGAGGCTGTGAAAACAACTATACAAATCATCCGTACTCAACTTTCACCTCTCAGTCCAGAAGGTCTTTCTTTGTTTTTCAGGATACTGTGCATGTTTAAGCTGATGGTTCTAGGTGACTCACCGCTTTAGCCACAGACAGATTGTCTCCACCAATACAGTAAACAATTTGTTTTAGTAATTCAGCATTATTTAGAATCTCAGTAACAGCCTCAGAATTTTCAACAATTCTTCCGACCTGAAATAAAAAAGTAATCAGAAATTCCCTTAGTGTGCTGTTATTTTAGGGGTTACAGATTACAGCTATAAGACAAGCCATTAAAAATTCGAAATGACCCAAATTCATTAAAGCTGAACACACTTATGGGTATAGTCACATTATTGAAAAGAAAGAAAAAAATAAGTGGTAGATAAGGAGTTGAGACATTTCAGTGAAAGAAAACAATACAAATGCTAGTTCCATCAACTAGCAAATTAACTTCTTTGAACCTAATTTCTTATCTATAAAATGAGAATACTTCATTGTAGGATTGTTATGAAGATTAAATGAGACTAAATAGAAAAGCATGTACTACAGTGTCTGGCACATAAATGGTCAAAGAAAAATCAATTACTTTCTGCCTTTTTGTTGAATTAACACTTCTAGAGGAGAAAAAAAAACAGTACTTGAAAACCTACTGGGTAAGTAACTGCTCGGGTCCTAACATCTCAACAAGATAATCCTCAGCAGCAGCTCTTTTCCCAAATAGTAGGGTATTTTGGTTATCTGGGTGACAGGAGTTACTGTCTCAATTTCTTGGTTTAGAGACCTTCACAACAGTACTTTTTCATGCCACTATAGTAAGACCTAACATGGCAATACCTTCTCTAGACTAGGAGCTCTTTGAAGGAAAGAAATAGGCTTTATTTATCTTGGTAGCTTTAAGAGTATACGGTATAATGCCTGGCATTAAAAGGATCAGTCAGGATTTGATGAATGACTATTTCAGATAATGCTTGGTAGAACTTCTTTAGCTTATTCCTCCTGGTTAGTTAGCCATGCACACTAGAATAGACGCTTCTTAGGGACAGAGAGAGATCATATTTTCTTCATCCTTCTGTCTTTGGCACCCAGCGTAGAGCCTGGTCCAGAGCAGGTGGTCAGTAAATGTCAGCTCCTTTATTATGTGCTAGTAAAATTTCATACCTGGGACAGAGTGAGAATTTTTACGGAATCATTGGAGTGAGTCAGTCCCCTCTGAAGGTCAACCCTGAGGTTCCGGGCCACGTGAACTGGCTCCACAGCTTGGAGCAATCTCTCCAGAATGGATACACACAAAGTGGTCTGTTCCCTAAAGGAGACATCACAGATCTCATTAGTTTGTGTCCTGCAAGGTAGGAAGTAACAACCTATTAATATCTGAAGACTGGCTCAATGAGGATCACTTACACACAGACTTCCCTTTAAAACACTAGCTTCTACTAATTTATTAAAGATTTACTAAGTATCTATTATGTGCCATGCTTGCGCTGGGGCTACAAAGAAGGAAAATATATATACTCTAGACTCAATGAGCATAGTCTAACGGAAAATACAGAAAAACAGAAAAGCAACTATAATCCAGGTGGACAAATGCTATAGGTTAGGGTAGGAAGCCGTGGGAGCTCAAAAAAGAACACAGGGTTCAGGGAGGCCTCCCCAAGGGGTAATACCTGAGCTTAATTAAAAAAAAAAGTGGGAATTATCTAGGAGGACAAAGGTGTTCTAGGTAGAGGGACAACATAAAAGGCACAGAGGACAGATAGGGTTATACATTCAAGGAAGTATAAGAAGCTCCATATGACTGGGATAAGAATGGGAGAGGAGTGGGAAGAAGGTAAAAGGGGAAGGATGAATGGCAAGAAATGAAATAAGAAAGATGCACAGAAGCCAGATTCTGATAGGCCATTTTTTGTCATGCTACAGAATTCAGACTTTTTGCACAAGGCAATGGCAAGCCATCAAGTGGTTTTAAGCCAAGAAGTAACATGATGAGATCTGACTTGAGGAAATCACTCTGTATAAGTTAGAGAAAGAATTTTTCAGTCAGAAGGCAGGTGATGAAGAAGTGAAACAGGGGAGTAGCAGGGGGGATGGAGAAGAGGGAAGAGATTCAGGAGCAATGAAAGAGGTAAATTAATCACAACTTGATGACTACTAGTTGTAGATATAAAAAGTGTTTTAAGAATAACTTCCTTTTCTCTTAATGGGCAGTACCATAGGCATTCATATACTGCTAACAGGAGTATACTATTAAACCAATACAACCTTTCTAGAAGTCGATTAAGCAATACATAACAAAAGCCTTAAAAATGAACAAATTTCTTATAACCTAGGGGTTGCATTTTGTATAACTGCACCTAAGGAAATAATTAAGAATGTTTATACCCAAGATAATTGAGACCATATGTCCATACAAAAATTTGTACGTGAATGTTCACAGCAATAGAAACACCCCAAATGTCCATAAATTAATAAGTGGATAAATAGTTTTATCCATACAGTGGAATATTATACAACATGGATAAAGTTTGAAAATACTATGCTAAGTGAAAGAAGCCAGAACAGAAAAGGCTTCCTTTTGATGATGATTCCATTTATATCATTGTCCAGAACAGACAAATCCATAAAGACAGAAAGCAGATTCCCGGTGGCCAGGGGCTGGGGCAGGGGCAGAGAAGAGGAATGGGGAGTGACTGTTAATGGTTATGGGTTTCTTTTCCTTATTTTTTTTAATGTTTTTTTTTCTTTTAATTTATTTTTGAGAGAGACAGAGTATGAGAGGGGGAGGGGCATAGGGAGAGGGAGACAGAATCCATGAAGCAGGCTTCAGGCTCTGAGCTGTCAGCACAGAGCCCGACGCAGCACTGGAACCGTGAACCATGAGATCATGACCTGAGCTGAAGTCTGACGCTTAACTGACTGAGCCACTCAGGCACCCCACTTTTCCTTTTTTAAAAATTGTGACTATATATACCATGAAATTTACTATTTTAACCATTTAAAAAAATGTTTATGTATTTATTTTTGGGAGAGAGAGAGAGAGAGAGAGAGGGAGAGAGAGAGAGAGAGAGAGAGAGAGAGAGAGAGAGCACAAGGGGGGAGGGGCAGAGAGAGAGGGAGATGCAGAATCCAAAGCAGGCTCTGAGCTGCCAGTGCAGAGCCTTACACGGGGCTCAAACCCACGAGCCGTGAGATCATGACCTGAGCCAAAGTTGGACGCTGAACTGACTGAGCCACCCAGGCACTCCTATCCATTTCTTAATGTATAGTTCTGTGCACTAAGGTTCATTCACGTTGTGCAACCATCACTATTATCTATCTCCACAACTTTTTCATCTTCCCAATGGGAACTCTGTATCTATTAAACACAAACTTCCCGGGGCGCCAGGGTGGCTCAGTCGGTTGAGCGTCCGACTTCGGCTCAGGTCATGATCTCAGAGTTTGTGGGTTCGAGGCCCGCATTGGCTCTGTGCTGACCGCTTGCTCAGAGCCTGGAGCCTGCTTCAGATTCTGTGTCTCCTTCTCTCTCTGCCCCTTCCCTGCTCACGCTTTGTCTCACTCTGTTTCTCAAAAATAAATAAATGAAAAAAAAAAAAAACAAACAAACAAAACCACAAACTTCCCTTTCTCCCCTTCCCTGAGCCCCTAGCAACCACCATTCTACTCTCCATCTCAGTGAGTGTGACTACCCTAGGTGCCTCATCTAAGTGGAATCCTACCTAGCATTTGTCCCTTTGTGACTGGCTTATTTCACCTAGCGTGATGCCTTCAAGTTTCCTCCATGTGGTAGTCTGTCAGAAGTTCCTTCCTTTTTAAGGCCGAATAATACTCCATTGTATGTATATACCACACTTTATCTATTTATCTGCTGATAGATACTTGAAT
This sequence comes from Prionailurus bengalensis, assembly GCF_016509475.1. NCBI lineage: Eukaryota > Metazoa > Chordata > Mammalia > Carnivora > Felidae > Prionailurus > Prionailurus bengalensis. The sequence continues at coordinate 80,151,225 of NC_057359.1, forward strand.
TGCCTCTGTTATTGTAATTTTATTTTATGTATTATTTGTTTAAATGTTTATTTATTTTTGAGAGAGACAGAGACAGAATGAGAGTGGGTTAGGGGCAGAGAGAGACGGAGACACAGAATCCGAAGCAGGCTCTAGGCTCCGAGCCGTCAGCACAGAGCCGGACGCGGGGCTCGAACTCACAAGCTGTGAGATCATGACCTGAGCCGAAGTCAGATGCTCAACTGACTGAGCCACCCAGGTGCCCCTGTTATTGTAATTTTAATTTGCATTTCCCTAGTGACTAATGACGTTGGGTATCTTTTCATGTGCTGATTTGCCATCCATATATCTTCTTGTTCAAATACTTTGCCCATTTTTTAAGATGGATTCTTTCCTTGTTATATATTCTTCACTAAGATTCTTCTCCATTTGTAATTTGCCTTTTCACTCTTAACTGTGACCTTTGAAGAGCAGAGTATTTAATTTTGATTCAGTCCAATTTATCAATTTTTCCTTCTATGGATCATGCTTTTGGTGTCACATCAAAGAAATCTTTCATCAACCCAAGGTCATGGAAATTCTTTCCTAGGTTTTCTTCTAGAAGTTTTATAGTTTTTTAGGTTTTATATTTAGGCCTATAATCCACTCTCATGCGGTGCTAATGGGAATTTAAAATGGTACAATCATTTGGGAAAACAGGCAGCTTCTTAAAAAGTTAAACATACACCTATCATATGAGCCACCCATTTCACTCCTAGGTATTAACTCAAAGAGAAAAGAAAGAATTTGTCTACGTAAAGACTTGTCACAAATGTTCACAGTAATGTAATTTGTAATATAATCAAACTGAGGACAACTCAAATGTTCACCAGCAGGTAAGCTGATAAACAAATTGTGGTACGTTCATACAAGGGACTACTGTACGTTCATACAAGGGACTACTACTCAGCAATAAAAAGGAATGAAGTATTCACCCACACCACATAAAGTTTAAAACGATGAGTGAATTTTTTTCATGTGGTTTTTTTTTTTTAACTTTTTTTTTTTAACGTTTATTTATTTTTGAGACAGAGAGAGACAGAGCGTGAACGGGGGAGGGTCAGAGAGAGGGAGACACAGAATCCGAAACAGGTTCCAGGCTCTGAGCTGTCAGCACAGAGCCTGATGCAGGGCTTGAACTCACGGACCGCGAGATCATGACCTGAGCCGAAGTCGGCCGCTTAACTGACTGAGCCACCCAGGCGCCCCTTTCATGTGTGTTTTTGAGAGAGAGAGTATGCACATGAGCGGGGGAGGGACACAGAGAGAAGGAGACAGAGGATCCGAAGCGGGCTCCGCAATGACAGCAGAGACCCCGACGCAGGGCTTGAACTCACGAACCATGAGATCATGACCTGAGCCAAAGCTGAACGCTTAACTGACTAAGCCACCCAGGCTCCCCACAAAGATAATTTTCTCAGAAGAAATAACAAATCAAATAATTCTGTTTATGAAATAATTCTAAATACTTTATATTTTACATTTTATTTTGTATTCTTTTCAGACAGTATGCTTTCCTCATATGGGTCTGTTAAGACCATGGTTTTAAACAATCACAATTACTTTGTTTAAGAAAAATTAGTAAACTCAAAAAACAGGACACTAATTTAGAAGCTTCTGCTGTCACTAACAGCATCCGTCACCAGATGCTTATAATTGTAAAATATCCCCTTTATGTTAAAACATAGTACACGAGAAACTGCACAGAAGCAATTTTCTGTTACTGAATAAATTTTGTTTATATTGAAAAAAATAAAATAAAATGATGAGTGAAAGAAGCCCGAGTACATACTGTAGGATTCCATTTGTATAGAACTCTTAAAAAAAAGGCAAACTCATCTATAGAGATCGGTGGTTGCCTGGCTGAGGTGAAAAGGGATTCAACAAAGAGGCACAAGGAAACTTCTGGGGCTCAGAGACAGCTTTGCTATCTTGATTGTGGTGATGGTTTCATGGGTATAGACATATGTTGACACCTGTCAAATTGTATATTTCATTATGTGCAGTTTATTTTATGTAAATTATATCTCAATAAAGCTTAAATTTTTTTTTTTTAAATATTTGAGAGAGAGAGAGACAGAGAGAGAGCAGGGGCAGAGAGATGGAGACAGAATCTGAAGCAGGCTCCAGGCTCCGAGCTGTCAGCACAGAGCCCAATGCGGGGCTAGAACTCACGGACCGTGAGATGGTGACCAGAGCTGAAGTCAGACGCTTAACCAACTGAGCCACCCAGGCGCCCCCCACCCCTGCTTTTTAAAGCAGCCATAGGTTAAACTGTATAGTGCACAAATTTCAGGCCACATGTGGTCCTTTATACCAAAAGCCAAAGAGTTAATAATTTACAGTCTCCACGTTGTAAAAGCAGTAGTCTTAGAACTTACTTTCTCTCATAAAAACTCTCGTCAAGATTCTAGATTTATATCTATTAGATCAGATTCTAAACCAATATATAGGAACCTGGTAGTTTAGGCAGGATAATAGAAATAGATCTCAAGACTGCCCATCTACTATCTGCAGAAGAATTATTCCCACAAATTGCAATTGGTATCTACTATGTACCCCATTCTGAATTACCCTGTCAATTTCCATTCAAATTGTCTCCTACGCCACGGCTCCTTCATTTGGTAAAATACGTCCTCCATGGACCTCATTCTACAACCTCCCATTCATTTCAGCTCCTACTGTATCTCTGGCGTTAACTTATGGTAGGACTTTTGAAATTTTCCTGATCCATGATATAAAGTGGCCTCTTGAAAATTTATGAATCCTGGGGCGCCTGGGTGGCTCAGTCGGTTGGGCGTCCGACTTCGGCTCGGGTCACGATCTCGCGGTCCGTGGGTTCGAGCCCCGCGTCAGGCTCTGGGCTGATGGCTCGGAGCCTGGAGCCTGCTTCCGATTCTGTGTCTTCCTCTCTCTCTGCCCCTCCCCCGTTCATGCTCTGTCTCTCTCTGTCTCAAAAATAAATAAACGTTAAAAAAAAAAGAAAAAAAAAAGAAAATTTATGAATCTAATCTTTTATGTAGCCTATATTACACTATGTGCTGCATCCTAAGAGGGATGTAGAGATGAACAAAGTAGAAATAACCACATAAAGAACTATAATATAACGCAACAGTGGCAAGTATCATTAGCAGAAATAATGATAACATCTCTCAGGAGATCTGAGGACCAGTCACTTGAAACTGGAGTGGCCGAGTAAAACATTTTGGAGGAGATGGCACTTGACCTGGGCTTTAAAGAATGGACAGAATTTGGACGGAGGGAGGTCATTTCATTAGAAGGACTGGCATCTACACAGGAAAGTGCCAAGTCATGCTCAAGGGAAAGTAAATGGTGCCACACGGTAGCTGAAGCAGATGAAGTACCTGTAGAGGAACAGAGGGAAAAGATGAGGCTGGAAAAAGGAGGATGGAAATACAAGGTAAGGGCCCAAATGCCAGAAAAAGAAGCCATGATCTATACTGTAGACGATGGGAGACCATGGAAAAAATATGAGTCAAATGATCCAAGAAGTTCACTGGGGTTGCAGTATGGGAAGGGCACGCTGGCAAAGGAAGCTTAAACGTAGTGAGAAGTCAGACTAATGCAACAGACCTAGCAAGAGGGAGAAAACGAGGGCCTAAATTAAACAGGACAGAAAAGAAGAGATTTCCTAGGCAGAACTGAACAATGTTAACTAATGGACTGCAGGAAGGGGAACATGTATTAAAAAAAGGAAGGCATCTCAGAAAGTTATAGCCAAGAAAGCCCCCCGGAATCATCCAGTGTTGACCCAGCGACTTTATTACCTTGTCACTTTTGCATTTCTGGATCACAAACATTGTTCAACTGTTTTTAAATTATCAAACGATCAACTGCAAAGTGCTTTTTATTTTTTTTTTAATTTTTTTTTTCAACGTTTATTTATTTTTGGGACAGAGAGAGACAGAGCATGAACGGGGGAGGGGCAGAGAGAGAGGGAGACACAGAATCGGAAACAGGCTCCAGGCTCTGAGCCATCAGCCCAGAGCCTGACGCGGGGCTCGAACTCACAGACCGCGAGATCTTGACCTGGCTGAAGTCGGACGCTTAACCGACTGCGCCACCCAGGCACCCCTGCAAAGTGCTTTTTAATCAAACACTACAGATGGGCCTAAAATGAAAAAAGTTGCCATCCGAAATCCCACTTTTATATTAATAGTTTCTGCTGTACCTTTCAGATATTCTCAATGCCATACTAGCCTGGGGCGGGGGGGGGGGGCGGGGGGGACTTAAAAACATTACATATAATGGGATCATAAACTCCTACAATTTTCTTTTTCCGTTCAACAACATATATTAGAGATTTTCCCACGTCCCCATATATAGATCTACCTTAGTTTTTCTAATAGCGGCACAGGGTGATATAGCAATGTAGCACAATTTATTTACGATTCCCTTTTAATGGGCATGCAGGTTGTTTCTAGTTTTTTGCTGTCACTTTTGTTACGGCCATCCTTATACATACAGTACATTTTGAGTGCGAGCATACCTGCGTGTTCACTGCCTATGGATCAAAAGATAACGCAATTTAAAATGTTGATGGATCTTGCCAAAGTGCCAGGACAGGCCCTCTTAAGACGACAAACGTCGCCAACCTGTACGCGAATATTGCGGCGCCTCTTTCTCGGTGAGCAACCGCGCTTTCCCTCTCCAATTCCTATTTCAAGGATGAGGCAGTGAAGCGGGCACACCTCACAGGCTGGACTTGAGCCCTGTGTCTGGCCTCCCGGCCCAGGGTCCTTTCCGCTAAAGTGTCAGCGAGTTTTAAGCCTCACCGCGAACGGGGAAAGCCGTCCCCTCCTCCCAGCCACCCTCGTCTCCTCGACCTCCATTGGGGTCGTCTCACCGATGGTTCTCGTTGAGCAGGGAGAAAAGCGGGCCGAGGCGCAGTTCCGCCGCTTGCTCGCGGAGCTCGCTGAGCGGCACGGTCTGCAGCACCGACTGAAGCGCGCGCAGCTCCTCCAGGGGCGCTTCCAGCCGCGACACCTCCCTCAGCAGCGCCAGCGCCTGGGCCGCCATCGTGCACTTCCAGCGGGGGCTCCCGCGGCCGCACACTCCAGGCTCGCGGCGCGCCTCTCCGAGCCTCGCGAGATCTGCGGGGCGCAGCCTCCCTTCCCGGGCTTTCGGCCGCCGCCGCCGCAGGCTGCCCCGGCCGCGCCAATAGCGATGTGGGGCCGGCGGGCAGCGCGAGCGCCTGGGGGGCCGCCAAGCCTCGCGAGACAGGGGCCGTCAAGGGCCGAGCCAACTGTTGCCTGTGGTTGCGGGGTCGCGGCGGGGCGTCATCGTGGGCGCCGCTCGGTGGGTCCCGCAGGCTGACTTTCCGGTCGCCTTGCGTATTTCCCTTCCAGAGCGAAGGCGCGTCAAATGCCCGGCAAGCGGAGTGGTGACGATGAGGACCCACAGAAGCTTAAATGGCCTCGCGGGCGGCCTCTGGGCCCCAAAGCCACAGGCTGTCGGCTGCGGTGGGGGCGGCGGCCGAGGCCACCCCAGGCGGAGCCGAGGCGATTGGGCATATTGCTCCCTGGCCAGACACGAATCCAGAGGAGGTGGAGGGTCATACCTCTGGAAGACAAGATGAAAATTCGCGAGAAGCTGGAAGAAGGCGTGAGTAAAACCGACGTGGGGCGCCTGTTGGGCGTCAACGAATAGACCGTGCGCACCATTAGGAGAAACGCGAAGGCCATCAGGGCCCTCATGGAGACTGTGTCGCCTCTCCGCTCCAAGGTGCGGTGCATTCCCCGGCACGTAAACATCGAGAAGATGGAGATGGAGTTAACCTTTTTGGGTGGAGGCCCAGACCATAGGGGGGCGGCCTCGGACGCTGAAGGCCGTCTGCAGCCAGGCCAAACGCATTTACAAGCAGCGGGTGGAAACGACTGGGAAGGGCAGCCCGGATAAGTTTCATGGGAGCAAGGGATGGTTTGAGAAGTTTAGAAATCGCCACAGTCTGCGAAATTCGAGGTCGATGGGAGGGGAAGAAGCGCTGACTGCCCAGTCGGCATCCAAGTATGTCCAAACAACTCCAGAGGCTGATCAGAGCTATGTGCCTCAACGGGTCTTCGATGCCGAGGAGATGAGCCAGTTTTGGCAGTGCATGCCTCCACGTACTTTTAGGGAAAGAGACAAAAATCCGGAAAGCTTAGAGGAAGCTAAGGACAGGATTTCCCTCATTTTTTGGTGCCAGTGCCGCCGGTGACCAAATGATAAAACCATTGCTGCTTTGTAAAGACCCTAATCCCACATGTCTTTTGGAAAAAGATAAAAACCGCCTTCCTGTATTCTGGAGTTCACACCCCAAACCGCTGCCCTCTTTTTGGATTGGTTTCATAATTGTTTTATTCATCAGGCTGGGAGTTATTTAATAGAAAAAAAAAAATCTTGAGTTCAGAGTGTTGCTAATTTTGGACAGAGGTCCCAATCGCCCAGACTCATTTTTGGTTGCTCATCTTAATGTTGATACTGTGTTTCTCCCCCTGGAAGGCACTAGCTGTCTTCAGCCCTTGGATCAGGGTATAATTGAAGCATTCAGGAGGTATTACACCAAGCGTATGTTTGACCACTTTGTTGACTGTATTGAAAAAAAACCCTTGTCTTACTTTGAGAGGAACATGGCAACCGTACAACATTGCTGATGCTTTGGTAGTGATAAAAGAGTCAATGGATGATATAAGACCAGCTGCTCTTAATAAAGCCTGGTGGAAACTTTTGGATGATGTTGTGAATGATTATGCATGTTTCCCTAGAGCTAATGAAGAAGTTGCAAAAATCATGGAGTCTGCAACACGGATGGACTTTAACTTCATTGATAGCCAACAGGGGGAAATTAATGAGGTGCTCAAGTTTCAAGCTTTGTTCATAACCGAAAGAGAGTCTATATCAATAAATATGGAAGAAGACAAGACCCTGGAACTAGAGGTAAAGATGAATCTAAGGAAACTGAATGCTTTCTTATGCCAGGCCTCAGACCTCATTGATGCTGCAAAGGATAGGGATCCTTTCCCGTATCGAAGTTTGGCCTTTAAAAAAGACTTCAATAAATTGTTATATACCTGTAAAGAGGTGCAAGAGAACCTTCAAAATAAAGCAAAGGTGTTGAACAAAGAAGACACAAAGAGGAGGTAGTGTGGGTGTAGAAGATGGATACAAAATCTGAGTCTGAAGGGGAGTCTGAATCTGAATCCCAAAAGGAGGAGAAGGTAGAGACAGAGAAAGAGGATAAGAAGCCTCCAGAAGAAGATCCTGGACCCTCAGGCGTTGGCGCTGAGACTTACTGTATCTGAAGACTCTGCCGAAGCTATAAATGCAGAATTGGATTTTTGGAATCTAACCTTAGAATTGAATCTGGAGAGAGTAGAAGTGCCTGAGTTGAAGAAGTGAATCCAGAGGCGTTTTCTTCCAAATGATGATTCATGTCTTGCCATTCTTCCTCTCTTGTTCCAACATCACTTTCATCATGACCATGCTTATCATCAGCCACGCATCTATATTGTTTCATCATTCCACAAGCATTTACTGAGCATAAGCTATGTGGGGTCCCATGCTAAACTTGGGGACCTGATCTCAGGAAGCCATCTCAGGATCTAAGGTAAATGGTCATTAACAGTGGCTACATTTCTTATTAATGTAATAGGTATAAAAGATCACAGTCTTGATTTATTTTTCTGGACTTTGGATATAATGGTTTTCTTAGGACCGCTCAGCTTTTTTTTCTCTAGCCCAGTTTTTCCACAGATACTAAATTCTTCAAACACAGGTGGAGATTTTTTTTTTCTTTTAACATTTATTTATTTTTGAGAGAGTGAGAGCAGGGGAGGGGCAGAGAGAGAGGGAGACACAGAATCAGAAGCAGACTCCGGGCTCTCAGCTCTTGGCACAGAGCCCAACGTGGGGCTCGAACCCACAAACCATGAGATACCATGACCTGAGCCAAAGTTTGGACACTTCACCTACTGAGCCACCCAGGCACCCTGAAATTTTCTGAGTTAACCATAACAGTAAGTATGAGACTACTTGCTTTTGAAAAGCTGACATGCTCTTAGATTTTCTACAACACTCTCACATTGTCTTTATTAATCCTCACTTTAGACCTGTGAAGGAGGTATTAGCCCTTCCTTTACCAAAAAGTCTACCAAAGCTCAGAGAGGCTATGTAATTTGCACGTGTCTTCACAGCTAAACATGTAAATGATAAGCCTAGGGCTACACCTGATTTATTAACCACTTTGTCAGACGCTGCTAGGAAGTATGGGTTTTTAAGAAGTTATAGTCCCAAGGAATGAGATAGTAAGCAGATAATTAAACACAAAGGCTGTGAACCGGCAGCCTGCGATCCATATTTGGCTAACAGATGAGTTGTTTGGTCTACCCAGTGTAAAACAATTTTGAATTGGTTTCCAGCATTTCCCTGGCTCTTTGTTTAAGGTACTGTTTACATACAATAGAATTCACCAATATAACTGTGTAGTTGTTGAATTTTTTTTTAACACTTGTGTAACCACTACCACAATCAAGATACAGAACAGTTCCCTTCACTTTAAGTTTACTTGTATCCTTGTGTAGTCAGCTCCTTCCCCTGCCCCAGAAATCTCATTTAAAAATTAAGATATTTTCACATTAAAAAGCTGGATTTAAAAGTTGCAAACCCTGGCAATGGAGAGAACTTCGAGAACTGCATTCTCAAAGGGCAGCAGTCAGTCATTAGCTTGCTGCTTTTCTTATTTGTTTGCAGCTCCCCAGGGTTGATATAAAATGCTGCCGCAGAAGTGTGTACAAAGTGCCTTAGGGAAATAGAGGGCAGTGGGATCAACCCTGGAAAAAGCTGCATGGAGCATCTGGCCTGGAAAGATGAAGTTCACAGGACTTCCCAGAAGAGCAGCTGGGAACAAATGTATTTTAAGCCAGGGAGAGTTAGAAGGGAGCTCCTGGGAGGAGGAGGAGGTGCTGTGCGGGATAGGAAGGCAGCTGTGTGTGTGTGTGCACGCCTGTGTGCGTGTGCTTCACTGGTTATTTTTGGCAGGATAGGCCCCTATAAAGTGGAAGAGTTTTGTGTAGGTGTATTCGTGTTTGTGTGCCATGGTTTCTGAAAGTTTTATAGATCTAAGAAACTTCCATCTTTTTATCTGTACATGTGATGTGGGGATTTTTATCATTTTTTGTTGTTACAACGGGGAGGGAAAATTATTATTTTTATTTTTGTAGGAGTTATAGGTCTGCATTTGGTGTGTGGGCTTTTTGTTTCTAGGAAGAGAATCGCCTAGTGAGAATAATTACTCCCTCTTTCCCTGCCCCCTCACTATCTCCTTCTGGCCAGCCTGGCTGGGGCCTGGCTGAGCAGTGAGGCAGGCAGCAGGTGGTGAGGGGATAGGGCATTTTAGGCCCTCAGTGCCCGCCCATCAGCTTGCAACTCAGCCTGAGGCCACAGTTCGCTACTGTGCTACTAAATTACCAGCGACGCCATGGACAGGCTGGGCTCCCGGTGTCCTCTGCCAGGCTACCTGCGGCGCTCTGTCCTTATATGCCTCCTGGTGAGTGCCCCATGCTACGACTCCATGAACTCTCTCACCCCTAAACCCCCAACCTGGGGATTGAGGGAAGAAACTGCATTTCTGTTTTCTGCTCCTGGGATTTTGAGCTGGGACCAGGCAGGTAGGAAGATCCCTGGAGACACTGCCTGGGTTCTGGAGATTGTAGCATGGTTCCGAAGATTTCCAGCAACCCTTCACTCCCCACCTTGTGAGGACGAGTGCCTGGGTTGTGTTTCATGGCGAGAGTTGTCCGGGAGGTGAAGGGGTGTCGCTGCTGAGTTCTCCTGTGAGGGTCACAGGGTAGATTCTTTGCCTCTTTCTCTTGCAGTTACCATCTTGTTTTTCTGCATTTGGGGAAGAGTTTTGTTTTCTCATCTATGAAATATCGTAAAATGTTGAGGTTGGAAGTGCCTACAGAGTACTGCTGGTGGTGGTGTTTGAGCGGGAGGTGGAAAGAACTGTAGGAGAAGATCAGAAGCCTTGCTACTTCCCTTTTGGGTGATTTCTTCCCCTCTCTGGCTCTTCCATCCCCCTTCTGAAACATTGGCACAAATCAGTGGCTCTTAACCTTTTTAGGACTGTAGATTTTTTTGATTTGTGTGTTTGTGAGAAAGTTCTGGATCTGCACCCAAGGAAAGTGTATATAGATAAACACAATGTAGCACTCAACTCCAGAGTATCTTAGATTCCTTAAAACTAGGTCGATTACAAGGTTAGAACCACTGGGTGGTTTCTGAGGCCTCTTCTCTTCTGTCTTAACACTGATTTTAAAGTCAATCATAACCTCTTAAAAGCTGTGTGAATATTCCAGGACAAAAAAGGAAAAAGGCAGAATGAAATATGAACTGAAAGGTTCATATTTTAAACAAATGTAAAGTTAGAAAAAGTGTATAGTAAAAGGTAAGTATGAAAATGTTATAAAGACTTTAAAAGTTATAGATCTTTTTCCGTTATAATGTTTTTATCAGGGAATTCTGTGATGTGTGTATTGCCCATCAATCTTACTTTCATAGAATGCCACTTTGTAATATATTGTGGTCCACCCTTGGTTCCAAACTGACTTTTCATGCTTCTGACACGTTTTTGGTAGGTCCACAAACATTTCTCAAATCTGTACTCCCTGTCAAGATTTGTAAAGTGCTGGGAACATAGAAATGACTATGTTCCAAACTGACTTTTCATGCTTCTGACACGTTTTTGGTAGGTCCACAAACATTTCTCAAATCTGTACTCCCTGTCAAGATTTGTAAAGTGCTGGGAACATAGAAATGAATGGGACTAAGGAGCTCATGCCCAATGGGGGAGACTTGTGCAGACAACTGTCTGTATTTCACTGTGATCAATGGAACAAGAGGATGTTAACAGCAATCCTGGCCTCTACCTACTAGATGCCATAGCATCTCCTTCCCAGTTATGACAGTCAAAATTGTCTCCAGACATTGTCAGATGTCCCCTGGGCGGGGGGGAATTGCCCCTAGTTGAGAACCACTGGAGTATGTGAAGCTGACATGACCCCACTAGACCAATTCCTGGTCATTGCAGTTCAGAGAGTCCACAGTGGGAGGAAGAGCCTTGGTTTCAAGTCTTGGTTCTATCACAGAGTTCCTGTATGTTCTGTCTCAGTTACCTTGTTTGGTAAATGAAAGGTTATCTTAGATAATAGCTGAGGGCCCATTTACCTCTTACTCTTAGCATTTTGATTGTGAGTTCATATGAGAGTTTCCAACACGTTTTAGGAGAGTTTGTAGTTAATCCTGTTAGCTCTGTTTTCCGCTGATACCTGCTGGCTGAAATGTCCCACATCTTCCCCAGGAGTGGCTTTTTTGATTGGGGGGATAGCCCACTGCCCCTTTTGTTTAGAGTCTGCTCTGGAAGCCACTTCAGAGTCATGTAGTTGACACCTTGCATGTTCCAGTATGTTCAGTGCTCTGCTCAAAGCAGCAGTGGGTGACTCCAGAGCCCTTTCTACTTCACAAGGCTCTTCAGTCTTAATAACCACACATTACTGGTATATTAATTCACTAGTTTACAAATATTAACCTGCTGTGGCCATCAACTTTTCTGGGGATACAGTGATGAGCAAAGCACGTTCCCTTCCTCGACTGAACTCGTGATTACAAAGTAGTTTCTCTAGCTGGTTTGAACCCATGACAACTCTGAAGTAGGCAGCACAAGTGTCAGGATCTCCATTTTCTAGATAACATTTATAGAAGGGAGAGGAAGTAACTTGTTGAAGGCCACAGGCAGTTAGCAGTACTGGCAATAGGATTTAAATCCTGCTTTCTGGTGCTTTAATTTTTTTCTTATACTCTAATTGGGTTGTCATTAAAAAACGCACACATGCAATAAAAGCTTCATTGCACCGCCTGGTTCTTTTGTTCTTGCACGGTCACTGGTTTAGTTCAGAGGACTGGTATTTTGAATTGAGGTGTCGGTGGAGGTGGTAGGAGGGAATGAGAAACCCAACCCAGACAGGCCTCTAGTCAAACTGGAGCTCAGAACATAAAAACGCTGCTCAGGCCCTGCCAAGAAGTAGGAGCCAGGCCCCAGGCAATAATGTGGAAGGAGAGTGGGAGGACAGAGGCTTGTTTGAGGGAGGCCTGAGCCCTGGGCTGGGAGGCAGGAGAAGCGCATTCCTGTTCAGCCTTGCCTGAGTCACACTGTGGCCCCTGCATGTTGCCTCCATCCTCTTAATGGCTCTGTGGTATCCCCCAAGCAGAGAGCCCTGGATTGGAGACTGTTCATCAGTTGTTTCCAGTTCGTCTTATTTTAAAGTTTATCATTAAAATAGTGAGGATAATTCAGTCTTGAGTGTCTTTTGCTCTCACATTGTCACTGCCATCTTCTTTGCTCAAGTTGTTAAGGTCTGTTTCCTAGAACACTGTAGTGGCCTTTTAAATAGACTGCCTTCTGGTCCCTCCTCTCTCTTCTGTTATTTTACTCAGCTTGACCATGTTTATTACTCTCCTACCTAAAAACCTACGAAAGCACCCTGTCACATGAGTGTAAACCCCAGACTCCTCTGTCTGACCCTTGTCTTTGTAAGTCTTGCCGGTCTTTCTTCCTCCTGATCTCATACCTGCAAACTAGATATCTGTCCCTAAATACCTCTCGACTTTGTATATATTGTCATTTGCTAAGAGTACCTCCCTTTCCTCTTGTAAACCTATTTATTGCTTCAGATCCAGCTTAGACGGTGCCTTCTCTTCAAAGGCTTTTCTGCTCCCTCAGGTACAGCCTTCCTCCAGGTCCCACCACCTCTCAGTTACAATAACACAGGTCACATTACTTTGAATTAGGCTACCTTTTCCACTGGACTACCCACAGTGCCTGCACATATACAAATGAATGGAGGTGAAATTAACTCCCTAAACATCAACAGATGTAAGAGCTTATCATTACTAATAATCCCCATGGGATGATAGCAGTTCAGTGGTTGCCAGTTGGCTTTACCTCCAGTAGTAGCTCTGTCAATAAGAATGGGTTTCTGCTCATCCAGACTTGATTCCTAATCCTGGCTTCACCAGTTAAAAAAGCTACGTGAGGGGCACCTGGGTGGCTCAGTCGGTTAAGCGGCCGACTTCAGCTCAGGTCATGATCTCAAGGTCCGTGAGTTCAAGCCCCGCGTCGGGCTCTGTGCCGACAGCTCAGAGCCTGGAGCCTGCTTCGGATTCTGACCCTCCCCCATTCATGCTCTGTCTCTCTCTGTCTCAAAAATAAATAAACATTAAGAAAAAAAAAGCTACATGATCTTGATTTATCATTTTTTTGTCACCTGCAAAATGCAAAGTTTTAGGCATGAAAATAGGAAAATATTTAGGCATGAAAACTTTGTTTAAGCACCAGAGCTCCATACAGATACCAGGAATTACTTTGTGGATGGGGAATGGGGATGAAAAAATGATGCTTAGCTTTGGTTCCAATGTGCTTGAGCCGGCAGATAGCGAAGTGGCCGTGTCACTGCTGACCTGTGTTTTTCTTTCCCCACCATGTAGATCCTGGCAGCTTCTTTCCTGTCCTATCCAGTGCTCAGGACCCTTAGCCTGCAGCTCCATTCAGCTATCACCGGCAGCTACGTATCCGGCACTTACTCCATCGTCTTTGTCAACTGTCCCAACGAGCAGATTGCCAGAGATATTGCCAGGTCTCGTGAAGAGGCTCGGGTGCTGCTCCAGGAGACTGGGGGAGCTACCGGGATGCTCCACGGTGGCCCCTTTGGGCTCCCTCTCTTGCTTCTGACAACCCTGTGTGTCCACTACGCAGCTGTCAGCTTGGGGTGATAAGAGGACCACGGCTGAATGAACCCCTCCCCCCCCCCCCCCCCCATGGATCCTGCTCCTGGGCCTGAAAATGTTGAGTGGCACATGGGGGCATTTAAGGGATATGAGGTATAGAGAGTCAGGTGGCTTGCCCAGGGTGTTAAAGTCAGAGGATGGCGGGACTTTGCAGGTTGAGAATTTTTGTCTTACAATTCTTGACTCTGCTGTCTTCTTGGAGATATTCTCCTAGCTTAGTACCAGAGGTGCTCACCATGACAAGTGAGGGCGAGGAGGCTGTTCGAATACTTGGCAATTTTCTAAAGGCAGCTATGGTGTGGTGCGAAGAGCACTGGACTTAGAATCAAACGTTCAGGATTCGAATGTTGGCTGTGCCACTTAGCTAACTGTGTGATCTTGGGCAAGTTGTTTTCTTTCTCAAAGCATTAGATTTCTCAGTATAACATAATATCATGCCACTTACCTCACAGGGCTGTCGTGAGGATTAAAGGAGAGGAAATATGTGCAATTCTTACCCCACTAACTTGGATGTAATAGGTACTCATTAAATGTTTGTTGGCTATGAATCCCCCCCCCCCATACTCTTTTTTATAGATACAGCTTTGAAGAGAGTTAGTGGGTCTAGAGGGTAATGAATTTGGCTTTTTACTTTGTAGCTCAGCATTCTTGAAGTCTGATGATAGACTAAGTTACAGTCTTTTAAAATGTTGAATCTGGTCTTTGGGAACACAAAGCCCCCCAAATTGTTGGTCACAGATTAACCTTGCAATTTATTCAATTCTCTTTCCCCCAACTAGAATGTCTATTTTTCCTTCATTAATGTTACCTTTGGAGAATAGCCTTGTCTAAAGTTTTTCTTTTTTTTTTTTTTAATGTTTGTTTTTGAGAGAGAGAGAGAGAGAGAGAGAGAGAGGGCAGGGCAGAGAGAGAAGAGACAGAGGATCTGGAACAGGCTCTGTGCTGACAGCAGAGAGCCCAGTGTGGGGCTCCAGCTCAGGAACTGTGAGATCATGACCTGAGCCAAAGTTGGATGCTCAACCAACTGAGCCACCCAGGTGCCCTGAGAATAGCACTTGTCTAAAAGAACCTGTAATTACTCCAGAAATACAACCATAATATTTAGCAGCTAGAAACTGAAATCCTTTCTGATGCTTCTGGTATGCCCAGGGTCTGTGCTAAACTGTCTTGACCCTTGGATCAGCCAGTCTGGGTCCTGTCAGAGAACTATCAGCTGACATCTGTGAGGTGGGGTGTTGGGAGGAAAAGGATTCTAACACCTGGGTCCTAACTAGTTGGAAGGCCAACTCAGTAAATGTATCAGTGTCAGCTTGGGGAAGGGTCTCTATTGCCTTCTTGCCTCCGGGGTTCTGATGAGAAGTCAGGTGTTTATTGGGGTCTCGTTCCTTTGTAGATAATACTTTTTCTCTCTGATAGTTTTTAGGAGTTTCTATGTTTTTAAAAAAATTTTTTTAAATGTTTTATTTATTTTTGAGACAGAGACAGAGCATGAGCAGGGGAGGGGCAGAGAGAGAGGGAGACAGAATCCAAGGCAGTCTCCAGGCTCTGAGCTGTCAGCACAGAACCCGACGCGGGGCTCGAACTCACAAACTGCGAGATCATGACCTGAGCCAAAGTCGGACGCCCAACTGACTGAGCCACCCAGGCGCCCATGGAGTTTCTATCTTTTTAAAATTTTACTCTAGAGAGAGAGCGTGCGATCAGGAGAGAGGAGCAGAGGGAGGGAGGGAGGGAGGGAGAGAGACAGAGAGACCGAGAGAGAGAGAGAGAGAGAGAGAGAGAGAGAAAGAATCTCAAGCAGCTCCATGCTCAGCATGGAGCCTGACACGGGGCTCAGTCCCACGACCCTAGGATCATGACCTGAGCTGAAATCAAGGGTCAGATGCTCTGGGGCGCCTGGGTGGTGCAGTCAGTTAAGCGTTCGACTTCAGCCAGGTCACAATCTCGTGGTCCGTGAGTTCGAGCCCCGCGTCAGGCTCTGGGCTGATGGCTCAGAGCCTGGAGCCTGTTTCCGATTCTGTGTCTCCCTCTCTCTCTGCCCCTCCCCCGTTCATGCTCTGTCTCTCTCTGTTCCAAATAAATAAATAAACATTGAAAAAAAAATTTTAATAAAAAAAAAAGGGTCAGATGCTCAACCGACTGAGCCACCCAGGTATCCCTCTTTTTTTTTTTTTTTTTTAATTAGGAGTTTCTATCTTAATGTTCAACTGTTGGTTTAGTAAATATTCTCTTTTTATTCTTTCTCTGTCCTTTTCCTGTAACTCCTAGTTAGGTACATGTTGAATTTGCTCTCTCTGACTGAACTTTTATATTTTTCTGTTTCTTTATTCTATGTACTAGGAGAATTTTGGAGCAGTGTTCTCTCTTACTTATTTTTCAGCTGTTTTGCTATTCAGCCCTTCTATTGATTATTTTGTTTAAACATTTACGGGTTTTTTTTAATTTTTTAAAATTTATATCCAAATTAGTTAGCATATAGTGCAACAGTGATTTCAGGAGTACATTCCTTAATGCCCCTTGCCCATTTAGCCCATCCCCCCTCTCACAACCCCTCCAGTAACCCTCTGTTTGTTCTCCATATTTATGAGTCTCGTATGTTTTGTCCCCTTCCCTGAGGAGGACATTTTTGTTTCCCTTCTCTTATGTTCATCTGTTTTGTCTCTTAAAGTCCTCATATGAGTGAAGTCATATGATTTTTGTCTTTGACTAATTTCACTTTGCATAATACCCTCCAGTTCCATCCATGTAGCTGCAAATGGCAACATTTCATTCTTTTTGATCGCTGAGTAATGCTTCATTATATATATATATATATATATATATATATATATATACACCACATCTTCTTTATCCATTCATGCATCGATGGACATTTGGGCGCTTTCCATACTTGGCTATTGTTGATAGTGCTGCTATAAACATCGGGGCGCATGTGCCCCTTCGAAACAGCATCCCTGTGTCCCTTGGATAAATACCTAGTAGTGCAATTGCTGGGTCCTAGGGTATTTCTATTTTTAGTTTTTTGAGGAACCTCCCATCTGTTTTCCAGAGTGGCTGCACCAGCTTGCATTCCCATAGAGTTTTTTTTTAATAGTTTAACCAACTGCTCTTCTTTCATAATTGCCTGATCATATTTTATGGATGCAGTAACCTTGCTTTGTCTTTTATGGATGTTAATTATACTTAATTTATGTTTAATTTTTTTCAGCCTTCTTGACATACAATTGACATACACAACATTGTTAAATTTAAGGACCACGTGATACTTAATGTAAATATACAACACTAAACAATTACCCCAGTAAGGTTAGTTAGCACATTCATTACCTTCCCTAGTTCTCTTGCGTGTGGGTGTGTGTGGTGGAAACTTTGAAGATTTGCTCTCAGCAACTCTCAAGTGTACACAGTTCTACTTATTTTAAAATCTTGGCTTTGAATGTCCTGTTAACTGGTTCTCTTGTGTAAATTCTTCTGTTTGTTGAGTTTTTGTCTCTCTTGGTTACTGACCTTCCTCAATTACCTGGTGATTAATTGTGACCTCTCTCATCTTTTTAGTCGTGCTTGTGGGGAAGTGCAGAGTGGCTGCAAGGACACGCAGCGCTGTCTCCAGTGTGAGTGCGCACTGGGGGGACGTTCACCTGGCCGGGGTGTCCTACTGACTGGTCTTCCGGCACACTTTCCACTCCTGCCTGGGGACAGACACTCCATTACTGCTGCCTGGGCCCTGGGAGATTTTGGGGGTCCGCCTCTGCGGCGGCGTCCCAGCTACCCACCTTGGTGGTTGCCTCCGCGTTCCTGCCTGCTCTGGTTCCCGTCCCCTTCAGACGGGGACTGTTGCTCTCGTCTCCCGTGGCAGCTCCCCTGCACGCTCCCATTCGTGTCTCAGGACTGCCCTTTCTTCTTTGGGGCTTCCCCACAGTCGTTGGTACGCAGCGTGTTCTTACCGTGTGCTGGCATGGCTGAGCAACAGGTATTTCCTGTCGCTTCTAGGCTTTGGTGTCAAAGGGGAGGATGGAGTATCTGTCTAGTCTGTCCGGTCGGACTGGAAGTCTCAAGTGGAGCCTTTAGGGATGTGGCCGTGGAGCTCTCACTCAACCTGTTTTGTTTGGTATTTTTTATTAGTGGTTTGGATAGAAAAGAGGCAGCCAGGTGTAGTTTCCAGGATTTGTAGAAGCAGAGTAGATGGTACGTGATGGGGAGGGCCCGTCACCAGGAGCAGGCAGGAAGCCCAGCCTGAGCTACAGAACCAGCAGCGAGACCGCGTCTCTCAACTTCAGGTTGGTGTGGTGGTCTTTCTTCTTTTGCGTTCTTTGAAGTTTAGTCTGCTGCCTCTCAGTTCTGGGTCAGTTCAGTTCTGGTTCTTGGCAGTGTTCTTAGATCTCTTCATTGACAGACACGTTCTTAGCTAGAAAAGTGATCTAGAAACATCTCTTGTTGGGGCCGGAGTATAAATCCTGAATGTTGAACTGGGAGACCTGGATTCTAGTGTCCTCTCTGCTTCCCACTCCACATACGGCCTTACACAAGTCGTCTTCTCTGGGCTTCGACCTCCCGTAGATAAGAGGAAAGTGGATCAGATCAGGGGTGCAAACACAAATACCCACAAGCAGGCCCCTAAATGAGCAAAGTGGGCTGGGGTATGATGAGGGACGGCGATGGTAGATAGCAGCCCTGACTCTTCTGCACACTGGGAGGAAGGAGGGCAGTGGGAATGTGTGGACCTGAGAAGTGGATGTCACCTCGAGGGACTAGCCACTGCTCAGCTTTAGGTAAATGTGACCTTGGAGGACAGTATGTCCAATGTTACAAGACTCACTTTCTGGTGAGAAACAAGGTAATCTATTTTTTTTGATGTTTATTTTTGAGAGAGAGATAATGCACACGCATACACACGCAGCAGGGGAGGGACAAAGCGAGAGGGGGACAGAGGATCCGAAGCAGGCCTGCGCTGATAGAGTGAGCCAGATGCAGGGCTCGAACCCATGAAACCATGAGATCATGACCTGAGCCAAAGTCGAACGTTTAACCGAATGAGCCACCCAGATGCCCTGATAATCTCTTACTTTTTGAGTGTGAAATATCCTGATAGTAAATATTAGTAACAAAATCAAGAATTTTTAAAATGCCACAAGAGCCAGACCACGTATGTGGTTTGTGATTCACTAGTCTGTGAATTTGGCAGTTTCTCGAGGCTCTACGCGTCTCTATCTTCTGTTGTCCTCGGATGAGCGTGAGGACCTCAGCTGCCGCCTGTGACTCGCTGCTTGTCTTGGTGTGTGTGTGTTAATCAGCTAATGTTCTCTCTTGCTCTCACACTCTCTGGTTTTGGTTTTTGGCCACAGGGGCTTTTTGAATAACATAGCCCTCCACGTTTCTAGTCTTTTACCCATGGACAGGTTGCCGTGACAGTCTCTGAGGAGCTCACCTGGGCCTATGAGACAATGGAATTATTTCTTTTTTAAGGTTTAATTCACCTGCTGTGTTTCCTTGCCACAGTCAGGACCAATAAAATGTACTTTCTCAGCGGATGATTGAGTGAGCAAGGCTTGCAGCAGGTGCTTAAACAGATTTGTGCCATGTGTCTCTCCTTACAGTCAGGGATTTATTTATCTCTGGAACTTTCCAAGGGACTGTCACAAAATGTGGAGCCTTAAATAGAGCCACGTTCAGCCTGGAACTCACAGAAGAGAAAGTAGGTCAGTTCTCTTGGCAACAGCTGAGGGCAGGAGGTATCAGTGAGCAGGGCTCAGGGTCCAAGTACTTCGGAGAATAGATCAGGCCCCCTTGGCTGCCTGAGACCTGAGAAATGTTTGTCAAGGCCTGCCTGATTTGATGGCTTGAGGTTTTGATGTCTGAGAACGCCTCTTTGCGTTGATGACTTGGCGGTGCTCCTGTTTCCGTGACACCTGTACTAATTCAAGTGCATTTGATTGTGTTCATCAGGGTTCTGCACAGGAATCAGACTATCAGACCAGGGATTCCAACCTATGATCTGTCAAAAAACAAAAAATCTTACAGGTCTGCAAAGGTGATGATTGTGCTTTGAGGCCTGTGGTAGAAACCTTTACATAAATTAAGAGGTGAAAAGAAGTATGGGTTTTTGCTTTTATTTGGAGTTGTATCTGATCTGTGTGGTCATGTGGGTATCTACAGATCAGAAGCAGTGTCAGCCGGATACCAATCAGACAAAAGCAGAAGATGGTGATAGAATAAAATGGGTTCTTGACTGAAAGGTTTGGAAACCGCTGACTGAACCTATCCTGTTACTGTAACTATACAGCAGGAGAGGCAGCCTGAGTCAGGGGGACATGCCTGTCTTGGACAGATGCTCGAATACTTATTCTTGGAATGAAAGAATGTGGTTAAAGTCACACAACCATCCACTGCAGGGTCAGGAACAGAATCCAGGTGTTGTGCTCTGTCCAGTGTTAATCTGTTCCCCTTCCCCTGGGCCTGTTCTTAAAACTGCCTTCCCATAGCTATTTCTCTACCTTCCTCCCAACCCAGGGGAGGACTTATAAATAACACTGTCTTTAGAAGTTCTGTGCCTGGTGGTTATGGAATGTGTTGGTTTGAGGAGGAAGGGGCCCTCTAAATGGTTATCTACGTAAACTCTGGTTTCCTGGGTAATTCCCAGGAACTCCTGTCCCTTGTCCCTTTTCTTAAGATGCTGGGTACTTACCTTGGTGATGGTCTCTCTTTCTCTCTCTCTCTCTCTCTGTCTGCTTTAGGGCTATACTGGATAAGAAGCTGGCTGCCTCTGTGAACATCCTGCCCAAGGCATCCTCACTGTGAGTTTTGCTGTGGCCTGTGGAAGAGTGTGGGAGTGCGAGGTCAGGTACTGGCTGGTGGGAAGGACAACGAACTAATGGGAAATTGTCAAAGAACAACTCAAAGGCATTTGATTAACGAACAGTTCATTGTTAATTTATATTCAGAGGAAATCACCTAGTGGATTTATGTTAACCAATAAAAGCAAAAATAGGCTATGTAAACAGAAGGGTGGAAAAAATTGTAGTTTAGGAACAATAAATCTTGTTTGCACATTCTTTGTTTAAATTTTTTTTTTTTTTAAGTTTATCTTGAGAGAGAGAGACAGAGACAGAGACAGAGACCGAACACACGAGCGGCTGAGGGCCAGAGACAGGGAGAGAGTGAGAATCCCAAGCAGGCTCTACACTGTCAGCACTGCCCCAGCTCGGGGCTCAAACCCATGAACCATGAGATCATGACCTGAGCTGAAGTCAAGAGCTGGATGCTTAACCAACATTCTTTGTTTAAATTAGTTAGCTTGTTATTAGCAAAGAAGTCAGACTGGGGGTACTTGAGTGGCCCAGTCAGGTTAAGCGTCTGACTTCAGCTCAGGTCATGATCTCACAGCCTATGGGTTCGAGCCCCACGTCAGGCTCTGTGCTGCCAGCTCAGAGCCTGGAGCCTGCTTTGGATTCTGTGTCTTCCTCTCTCTCTGCTCATTCTCATTCTCTCTCTCTCTAAAATAAATAAACATTAAAAAAAAAAAAAGAGTCAGACTGGACATTCCATCCCTGAGTAAGCCTATTAAGATATCAAGGAAAATAATTCCTGTCCCTTTTGAATTCTGTGGGAAACTCAGAGGTTAGCTTATGTGACAAGCTGCTTCTTTGTAGTGTCTGCCTCTCATTTTGTTAACTCCCTCACAGGAGTTAATCCTGGTTGTACCATTTCCCTTATCAAAATATCTCAGCCTCCCAGTACTAGCTGTGCAAGATTTGTCTTATGCCTTGATATCTCTGATCAGCCTGTTTCTCATCTCCTTCCTCCCTGGTGGGGGAGGGGGAGAGAGAGAGAGAAATAGTATCTACTCTGAAGGTCAGAGCAGGAAAGTGCTGTGTTATGAAAGCCCCCTCCACACCTCCAGCAACACCCTCCCCTCAGTGGTTCACATCTGTCTGTAGCTGTAGCTCCCAAGTGTGGCTGTGGGTTTTTTTTAATTTTTTATCTTTATTTATTTTTGAGAGAAAGAGACAGAGTGCAAGCAGGGGAGGGACACAGAGAGAGGGAGGCACAGAATCTGAAGCAGGCTCCAGCTCTGAGCTGTCAGCACAGCCAAATGTGGCTGTGTTTTAGAGGCCTGAGCTCCATTCTGGAGCTGCTACTCAGTCATTCTCCCTGGGGGTTGGGCCTGGCTCACTGAATTTTAAAAAAACTAGGTAAGTGATTCACATAAAGCCAGTGCTTGGGAACTAGAACAGCATTTCAGCCTAGCATTCCCTTCATACGTCCATCCTTTTTATAATCAATCCCTTCACCACAGTGCCGATGGCCTAGGTCATCTTGGGCTTGCCCTGGGTCAGTGTAGATATTCTCAGGCCAAATTTCTTTCCCTGCTAGTGATGCTGTTTTTGTGTTCTTTTCTCAACATCGTTATTGACTTTTTTTTTTTTTTTAACTTTTGGGCCTGTTTCTTTCCATATTTATAAAGCTCACTTTTTCCCTGAAGCCTCCTGTGTTTTTTCAGTTCTCCATTTGTGGGTTCTCCACTTAAAGAGTCAGTAATAAAAGTAGCAGTCCAAAGGATGGGAGGGGCCTGGAAGTCATGACTATAGGATGAGCACAGAAAGAGCTGGAAATGCCCAATTTGGAGGAGAGAAAACAGGAGTTTCTGTAGGGCTGTCCTGAGGTGGCTCTTCATGTGGAAGTTGGGGAAAACAACTGGGTGGCAGACGTTGGCATACCGGAAGGAAAACCATCTCAGGTGAAAGCCTGTAAGGTAGATCGATGGACTTCTTCAAGAGATAGAATGTTCAGACAGCTACTAGAAGCATGCATTAGAATGATTGGACTCGATGACCTCTGGGGACTTGGCCAATTATAGACATTTTTGTGTGGGGTTGGAAGGATTTTAAAGTCTCCACCTTGGTAAGCCACCTAATTGGGCCAGGTTTGGTATCTCCTGGGCTCTTCGTGTGAGCATCATAATTTGGTTTTGTTCTCTTCTCCAGGTACTTTTGGAATGGAGAAATAGAAGAAGCCACTGAAATCCTGTTGGTGAGTGAGGATGGGGGGGTGGGGGGGGGTTGGGGCCTCGATGGAGAGTGAGACCAAGGTTCCAATTAAAAATGAGCAAAGATCAACTGCTTGAGGTTCTTGCCTCACATCAGGTGCCCTAGGTTAATCTGCAAATGCAACGGTGCCCGGTGACCTGGATGAATGCTGTCTCCAAAATGGCCAGATGAACGAGTAGCTGCATGGCTGGGGCCAAGGTCCTTCCTAAAGCAGGGATTTCTTTTTTCTTTTACAGCTAATAAAGACAAAGACTTGCAAGGTCCGCATGCTGTTCAGCTATATCAGGTAATGCTGGTGTGTCTTTTCAGCCAGGGATGTCCTGGGAACTAAGTGAATGAGCTTGAAAAGCAAGAGACCTAGAGCCTAGTCACCAACCTCTCATATGACCCTGGGCATGTCCCTGTCCCTCAGATTCTCCAGCTATAAAATGAGAGGCTAGAGTGAGTGAATGGAGACAGTAGTTCTCAAGATTTTGGTCTTCGGATCCCAGGGGAGCTTAAGGTTATGTTAAAGTTTATTGCATTAGAAAGTAAAACTACGAAATTAAAAAAAATGTTTTAGTTCATTTAGAATAATAACAATACAACTGTTCTATATAAACATAAGTAATACATTTTTATGGGAAGTAACCATATTTTCCAAGAAACAAAGTGAGAAAAATGGCATTTTATATTTTGGCAACATCTGGCTTGTTGAGAAGGCTGCGTCTCCTCAGAAAACATACTCCCTCTTAAGTACTGGGACACTTTTACGCTCATGATGATAAACTCAAACTTTCAAACTTCTAATTTTTGCTTGAAAACATGAATTTTTTTCCTCAACAAATGGTATCAGTTGTCTTCATTTGAGTGATCGGCTCACTTTGTTCACATTAGAGAAAAACATCTGCCTAATGCTCAAACCACAGTAACCAGCATTGTAAACATGACAGACAAATTATGGTCACTCAGGCTTGAAATTAAAAATGGTGTTCCATGAAAAAAAGTGCAGTTTGTTTAGTTTGGCCTGTGGCTTCAATGGGCAGACAGGTTTAAGACAACATTGAACTTCAGTATCCGGCAGAAGTGCTTTAATGTGCACTTTCCATTTCGTCATTAATGAGACAGGGACTCCAGGGCTGAAGTGCAATAGCAATAGCGATCTTCGCTGTTTTATTGAGGATGTTCTTGAGTGAACGTGACTTTTCTGAAGCCCGAGCGTGCGGTGGAGAAGAGCACCGTGAGGCTCATACACTGTGGTGCCACTGCCTTGCCGCGTGCTGAGGTGCCAGCAGTCTTACTCGGCATTGTTTTGCACCAGCAGTGCAGGGGTCAACACAGTAAGAAGATTAATAGAAAATTAGTATTTTTCGGGGCGCCTGCGTGGCTCCGTTGGTTAAGCAGCCGACTTCGGTTCAGGTCATGATCTCGCAGTTCGTGGGTTCGAGCCCTGCATCCCACTCCGTGCTGACAGCTCTGAGCCTGGAGCCTGCTTCAGATTCTGTGTCTCCCTCTCTCCCCCCCCCCCCCCCCCCCCCCCCCCCCCCCCCCCCCCCCCCCCCCCCCCCCCCACTCTCTCTCTCTCTCTCAAAATAAACATTAAAAAAAAGAAAACTAGTATTCTTCTGAAAACAGTTTTGGCCTCATGGACCTGGCAGAGTGTTGGAATTCCCCAGGGGTCAGTGGGCCTCACTCTGAAAACTGCTGGTCTAGATTGGTGTTCACGGTATGGTTTGGGGAGTAATTGGCATCACCTGGAAGCTTGCCAGGACTGCCTCCTCACTGTCACCCCAAACTAAGGAGTCAAACTACAGTTTAACAAGATCCCCATGGGATTCCTACGCACGTTAAAGCTCGAGAAGCGCTGGCTTAAATCATTGATGCTTGGGGCGCCCGGGTGGCTCAGTTAAGTGTCCGACTTCAGCTCAGGTCACGGTCTCCTGATTTGTGAGTTCCAGCCCTGCATTGGGCTCTCTGCTGTCAGCACAGCTTCGGATCCTCTGTCCCCCCTCTCTCTCCACCCCTCCCCAACACATGTGTGCTCTCTCTCTTCCTCTCAAAGGAAAAAAAAATCAGTGATTCTTGGTGGTGGCACGGCAGCTCTTACTACTAATGTGTTAAAACGGTCTTATTCTGTGTATCCAAATACTGCCTTCATACACACACTGAGTTCTGTATGTCTGCTAATAAAAACACATACGTGAGGGAGCTCCTTTTCTGTTTGCTAGAGGGGATGCTGCCTGGTTTTTGAATCATTGAATAAACCCAATAAGATCTTAAACAAAAAAAAACCAACAGAAAACAAACACACTGATGTGTGCCCTGAAATAAGAAAATGCATTATCCTTGGTCACTGGATAAAATCACCCCAACTCCAAATGTTTAGGCACGTGTGCATGTGTTGTGATTTACTATGCATGCTGTCTCATGAAAATTTTACAGTGCCTCCTTCATTGGAAAGGAAGCAGGGATTGTTCCCCGCATTTGACAGATGGGGGACTGAGGCCCAAGGCCTCATATCTCTTCAGTCTAAGAAGCGAAAAGAACTTGCGTTGTGTGCCGAGGGCCAGGTGAAAGGAATGGAGAGAAAGAAGAGCTTCCTATGGGTTTGGATGGTCGAGGAAGATCCCTGGAAGAAGATCAGTGGTTGAGCTGGGCTTTGAAGGATAGACGGGCTTGTAAGTGACGAACAGAGAACTTTCTTGGAGGAGAAGACAATGCAGAGATACGGGGGGTCGTTTGGGGAAGGCACAGCGATGAGCGTGGGATAGTGATACAGACAGTAACTGCCATGTAATGAATGCATGCAGTGCCCATCGGTACGCCAGGTAAGTGCCTTCTGTGCCTTGTCTCACTCCCCAGCAGCCCAGTCACATAGGTACTATTTTGACACCCTTTTTTTAGGGCCTGTGGAGAAATGAAGTGATTTGTGCACGGTCACACAGCTACAAGAGGCAGGCTTAGAATTGGAACCCATGACCGGGAGACTCTAAAGCCATCTGGCCCACCTCATTCCTTGTTGACAAATGGGAAACAGGCTCAGGAGCAGCGGCCCATGGGCCTGGGCAGGTGGACCGCGGTAGATGGTGGTAGATGGCAGCCTCACAGGAGGCTGGCCGGTTGGGTTTAACTGCATAGGCTGATTCCCATCATAGTCACTCACAGGGCTCTGCTTTCTTTCCAAAGGTTGGTGCATCCTTTTGAAATCCCAGAGGTCTTCAGTCTTCCCATGGACCAAGGAGATGTGCGCTATCTAAAGTGGCTGGAGGAGGGCACGGGGAGGACTGAGTGGGGGCGGCTCGTTGCAGGTCCCGCCGGCTGCCTCTAGCCTGCAGCAGCCGCCCTCTGGGGAGGCGGGGGGCCTCTAGCTGCCTCCTCGCATCTCTGGAGCCTGTGTCTGTGTCAGCGCGGAAGAGCTGAGGAACTTGAGGAGGTGAAGGTCTGAGGCCCCCGAGGCTGGAGGAGGAGGCCAGGTTGGTCTGGCCATGCAACGCAATGGAACTGGATTCTGAGTGCCTCATGCTTAAAGGTGGCCAGGGGGTGGGAGGGTGAGGGCAGTTATATGGGGGGTGGGGGGAGGGCCCAGGGGAGATGGCAGTGAGGGTGACGTTCGTCATCTCCTGCAGTTACTGGGCCTACCTTGGGTGCCCAGGATGCAGGAAGAAGACCCGGTGACCTGTTCATCCGGTGTGTGGGATGAATGTCACTTTCTAGGGGAGCTGGCAAGCACTTTATCCAAAAGGATGAAATGCTAATGGTGGGGTTTCAGGGACAAGCAGGGTTATTTTTTGTAACTAAAGATGGTATTTGTTATTCCTGAATGTGGGAATGGGCTTTGTGATTGGGGATAGGACTGCAGGAGTATTAGGGCTTAGACACAGCTTCGTGGGTGGAAATAGGTCTAGACTCCTCCTAGCCTGAACGTGACAGGTATCAGAAGGTTCTGGTGCCTTGCTCATTAGAAACCTAGGTTCTGAGCCCATTGTACTAACCTGGTCACTTGAGCATTGAAACTGAGCATCCTAAAGTAGGAAAGAACCTTGGGGAGGGTTTTTCAGACTTGCTCCCCTGAGCTAGCGGTCAACAGAAGGTACAGTACCCTGGGTGCTTCCTGGGTGGGGTAAGGGTATGAGACCCGCTCCCCACCCGTACTTCAACCAATATATACCTCAACCAGTAGAACTGTCTTGTATCACTTTTATGTATTGAACTCCCTTGTAAGTTTTTTTGAGTTTTCTTTGATAAAAGCTGGTAAACCAGGGGTCTAAGCCAGTCTCCATTTTATAGATTACCAAAGGAAACTGAACTGCACTGAGGTCCGGCAAGGGGGTGGCGTGTTAAGAACGGTAAAACCAAGACCGCTCACCCTGTGTCTGGTACTCTGCTATGCCTGCTCCCGGGTGTCAGGTGAAAGAGGGCAGGGGAGGCAGCACCCCTTTAGGGTGAGGAGAAAGATTTGACCTAGGTTCCCTCCCGGAATCTGTCACGAGGTAACCCCACTCTGGGGAGACTGTGGGGTCCACAGGCCTCTTTGGTATCCTGGGTCTTCCCAGAGGGAAGGATATGTGCAGAGCTATTGCCAGGCTCGAGTTCTGACACCTACTGTGCTTCTTGAACCTTAGTTCCTCCAAATATAAAATGGAGGCTCTCCCAGGGCCCTTTGGGAACACCTTGTAGGGACTTAAGGCCGAGGCCCTTCCAAAGCTCCAGAGGATCCTTTTTTGATAGCCAGTAGGGATTTTGGAGGGCTACCTCAGGAGAAGGACAAAGAGAATGATACTGGTGATGTCCCTTTTTACAACAGATGTTTCTTTTTTTTAATTTTTTTAAGTGTTTATTTTTGAGAGAGAGACAGAGCGTGACGGGGGAGGGGACAGAGGGAGAGGGAGACACAGAATCCGAAGCAGGGTCCAGGCTCTGAGCTGTCAGCACAGAGCCCGATGCGGGGCTTGAACTCCTGGACCACGAGATCATGACCTGAGCTGAAGTCAGATGCTTAACCGACTGAGCCACCCAGGTGCCCCCTACAACAGATGTTTCTGATACACAGCAAAATCTGGTGTGAAGTAAACCCTGCTGAAAACGCTTTGGGGACCCCAGACGGACTGCCTCTGTTGCTTTCAGGTTAGAGCCCAGTCTGTTGGTCTGCCTTTCAAGGCCCTTCATAACCTTGCCTCAACTCGCTTTTCCCATCTCCACTGCCCACCTCTCCTTGCCCACTGTGGCAAGTGGATGGCTCCAGTATGCTATGTGAAGTTATTCCTGCGTTCCGGACATCCCCTCCGCCTGGAGTGCCCTTTTCCACGAACACCTGGGAAATCTGGCTGCTCCTTTACAAGGCAGGCTCCCTCTGGGTTGGAAGGAATCTCTCCGGCCTGTGTTCCTATTATCCTTGTGCATTACAGCCAGCCTCCTATTTCTAGATTGTGAGCTGCTCGAGGTCAAGAGTATGTCTGAATCAATTTGATCTCTTGCACAGGGTTTGGCAAATATTTCCCAAATTGATGTTTCAAGGATTTGAATAAAGCTTTCTCTATAGCCCAGTTACTTTCTAACTTATGGAACTGGCAAAATCCAGCTGCTTTTCCTTGACCTTTCCTAAAGTGGGACTAATTCCAAAGGAGATTTTTCTATCTCTGGCCTTCATTGGGTCATTTTCGATGCTGACTGTGGACAGAAAGCTTTCTTGGTGGACTTCCTTTGCCTCAGTGTCATAGTTACCTACAGGAAATGGGAGAGAACAAAATACCAGCTCTCTGCTGGTTTTAACTCCGTGTTCTCCGCAGCCTGCAGAAGAATCCTGAGATCAGGGAGCATGACACCTAACATAAGTGGCAGAGCTAGACTCTGAACCCGTCTGATTCTAGATCTGATGCTCTTACTGCCTCTTTTAGAGGTTGGACATACCCTTTTGTAGGCCAAACGCCCAGAGAGCCTACTGTAGCCAACTCTAAAGGAAGGGTGAGTCGTTCTGAAAACATGTATACAGTAATCGGTCTGGCACTTGAAAATGTACTGCAGTGTTTACTTGTCCCCACAGATCCAGAGCCTGGTGACAGTATCTTTGTTCTGCACATCAGGGCACAGGACTAGAGGAGTTCAGTGATTCTGCAGGTCTGTGTGACTCCCAGCTTACTTACTGTAGACCACACTGCCCCCCACCCTGCCCTCTGAGTCATCCTGTGGACCTGGGATAGGACCTAGATGAGTGGCTCCATACAGGAATTCCTTCCCAGCATTTCTCAGGAAAGGTATGTTTTTTGAATCTAGAATTCCCAGAAAAATCACTTGAGGAAATGAAAAACAATACTAAAATTATCTGTGAATACTAACGCTTAAAAGCATAAAGATGTTAACTGGTTTGAAGGAATCTATCTTTATCAAATCAAAACAGAGCAAGAAATACCAACACACGGAGTTGAGGGTGGAGGGACCCAGGGCAGGAGAGAAATGGTTACCCACCAATGAATCTTGCTTGCGATTGTTGCCATGTCCCAGGTGTGTCTGTCGAGCCCTATCTGCTGCAAACTGAGTTGTTTGTACAAATAAGTTAATACACATAATATACTTTATACAAATCCTATGAGCTTTGTTTGAAGAAATAAGCTTTGGAAGCAAAGTAAATTTTAATTTAGCAATTTTGACATGTGATTCCATGTATTCTTAACCTTGCTAGGATATTTGAATGTTATTTGAATACTAGCCAGTAATGTTCCCTGGAGGTTTCCAGTGTTTAAATATTCCCTATAGGCTACAGTTCTTTGTAGTTACTGCTAAGCTTAATATTCCTGTTAAATTTTTTTCAGATATCTATGATAATGGGGGGGGGGGGAATGTTTCAAGTATTTCAAGAATAACTTGTGATTTAGAGAATTTCTGAGAATTCTAATTTCTTGCTCCTAAATTCCAAAGTAAATATTTGTTGTAAATTTGTAATCAGTAACCTAGACTACGAAGAACCAGGCACTCTCCAGCCTGGGCAGGACCATTGTTTTCAGGAGGTCTATATAGCTGTTCACTTTGGAACTTGGACTAGAACCCAGGTCTCTTGACCCCTCAGACCATTCACTTTTCATTCCATCACATTGCTGGCAGCCCAAAGAATAATCCCACCCCCTTACACCCTGGCTTCAGCTGTGGTTTTGTTCCAAGGGCAGCTAAAAGGCTGAACCAGAAACCATGGTAGAAACAAGTGGGAGCGACGGTTAATGAATTTTTTTAAGTGCAGACATGAACATTCAGGGTGATTAACAGGCTACACTTTGTCCCTGCAATTACCGAATCCATTTGAACCAATGACCTGAACCTCCCTATAGCTGATTTTTTTCTTATCCCTTCATGCCTATTTTTCTCTCTTCCAACTGTCCCAAATTTAGACAAGTTTAAAGTAATAACCCATCACATCACACGTATATGTAGAAGGGTTTCCTCCAAACACCTGGGAGCTAAACTCGGCAGGGACTATTGCTGGCATCTGGAGGGTGAGGAAAGCAAAGGCACCTGCTTGGAGTGGCATAGGCCATAAACACCAGATTTCTCGGATTGTGTGACTGCGTGCATTAAGTAGTTTTAGAGCGGCTGTACGTTAACTATTTTAATAAGGTCAGTTTGAGGTCATTCCCCATCTTTTACTTCATGGCCCTCAGCTGTTTTTTGCCCCCATGGATCAGGTACTCACAGTAGAAAAAAAGTTCCACATCCTGTTGGTGGTAAAGGTGAGAATATTGTGGGGAGAATGTGGGAGGGAGGGGTAGGAGTGGCAGGTGGCCAGATGGAGTCCTGTCATGCCTCCTCAGTTTCCAGGAAACCAAGACCAGAAACCAGACCATTCCTCCCGGTACCCAACGGCTGATAGACGGTTCATTCACCAGGGAGAAGATAGTTAATTTTTCAAAGGGAGCTTTTAAATTATAAATCACACATATTAATTATAATTTTAATATAACAAATGTTATTAAAAGCAGCAATTCAAAACCATAAATCTTTTCAAAGGTGCACAGGGTTATTATAAGGTCAGTTGGCAGTAATGCAGCTATTATCTGCTATGAATGAAATGCTGGGGTGTGGAGCCAGGGTGGCCTTCCCAGGCCTTACTCTGACTTCCCAAGTGAGGAAGACACCCTCTCCCCTCTTCCGGCCCAGAGCCTCTCTGGAGCTTGAGTAGAGAAGGTACAGGTGCACTGTGGCAGGCCTTGCTCATCCAGTGCTTTCCCAGAAGCCTAGAAAGCCAAAGCCAGGCAGGAAGCCACAGACTGGATGCCGGGTCCCACACCCCTGCTAGGCTGGGGGCTGGCTTCTCGGCTCCCCTTCCATCTGGCCCCAGCGGGGGGGCTTCCGTGGCAGCAGCTGTGGGGCTGAGAAGGGAGAGAACTGGGCCCAACCCCAGCTGTTCCCTGCCTGGGTCCTGCTGGGGAAGCAGAGGGGAGTGGGTGGGCCACGTGCAGGTGAGGTCCCGTGTGAAAGGCACTATAGGAGCTGAGGTTTAAGGCAAGGGGCGTCTGAACAATCTCAGGGACTCCATGATGTGCACAGCAACGGAAAAACCAGCTCCCCAGGCCTGCTGCCCCCACTGCCGCCCCTTCGTTCACCCACTTTCGCCTTGCAGCTGGCAGCCTGCAGAACTCAGCCAGGCTGGAGGCCATGGTGGCAGTTGGCAAGGCTGGTCCCCATCTGGTCCACCCCCTGCCCTAGTCAAGGCACTTCTTCCTACTTTCCAATCAAGTGGGTCAGTTTCTAATCTCTCTGGAAGCAGCAAAAATGAGGGGTCCCCTCCCCTTCTCATTTTTGGTTTCCCTCCAGATGGTATGAGTTGTAATGTCAGTTCTAAGAATTCTACTTATACCCCCGCTGACAAAGGCTTCCCTTTGGGGGGACTGAACAACACAAGCCTTTTAAAAGTCCCAACCTGTCCCAAAAAGTGATTGTCAGTCTCAGGGTGCGGCAGGGGGTGAGGAAGAGGGTGTGCACCCTCCACGCCTCCCTGTGGGGTCCTAGCTGGTTCATGGGCAGGACGAAGGGGCCGGAGCTGGACTTTCACATTTAGTTGCAGCACAGGGCCCCTGAAGAGGGCCACGGGAGAGCAGAGGGCACGAGCCAGGCTGGCACCGGAGGGAGCGGGGTGCGCGTGTGTGCGTGCGGGTGGTGTGTAGGCCGCGAGGGTGAAAGCGCACGTGTGGATGGCAGCTTCTGTGAGAGTGGGTATCGCTCGGCTGGGTGTGAGGTGGGTCTGGGGGTGGGAGGCACAGGAGACAGCCTGAGGTCTCCTTTCTTCCCCCTTCCTGTCCCGCAAGTTTTTGAGGCCAGGACCTCGGCAACGATGAGGGGGCGGGGCCAGAGAAAGGACCAACTCTGGGACCTCGGAAGCCGACACCTGCAGCGACACCTGCAGCCCGTACTAACCGGGCTCTGGTGTTGGTGCCTTGAGGCAGAGACCCAGCCTCTTGGCTCCTGGGATCCCGAGAGCCCCGGGGTCTCTGCCTCACCGGCAGAGGCAGCCTCCCACTCTCACAGCAGGTTGGGGCAGCAGAGGGGGGAGGGAAAAGCTCGGAGGGGCGTCCTCTTCACCTTCAGCCATGCTCGAAGGTTCCCTGGGCACACCGTGGTCCCTGGGACGACCGGCTGCCCGCGGGTCAGCTGTGAAGGACATCCGGTACGGGGACAGCCATGCGCGCGTAGGTGTGTAAATACCCCCCCCCCCCCACCCCAAACGGGGTAGGAGAGAGGTAAAGGGACATAATGGGACGAAGAGAAAGACTCGGGCCTCAGGGAGAAGGGTCCTAGCGCCACGGGGACACACATTCAGTTACAGGTAAACGGTTGGAGGGAGAGTGTGAAGACACTGAGTGACAGCCAGTGGGACCTTAGACACACAGGCAAAGGGGTGGCGAGCCTGACGAGGCCCAAGAGCGGAACAGGCACGCAGAGAGGCGCCGGCCTGGGCCTGGCAGGCAGGTGGGAGGGCCTTTCGGCCACAGGCACTCGCAGCTGTCTTGCTTTCCTCCCCCGCCCGGGCCTGGAGAGAACGGGCTGCCAGCGTCCCCTGGGGCTCGTCAGTAAGGGGTGGTCCCTTCCCACTCCACCAGGTACTGGACCTTGCCCTCGGGCGTGACCCTCCTGGCCAGCACCTGGTACTTCTCCCCACAGGCTAGCCGCCCAGCCGCGCCAAAGTAGTTGGTGATGGAGGACTTCAGGTGGGACAGGGATGAGTCATCCTCACTGATGCTCTCGAAGGTGTGGCTGTCGACTCCCTCGTCCGGCCGCTCGGGGCCCAAAGCCCCCTCCGCGCTGCTGTCTGAGGGGCAGCGTCCACCCGGCTCGGCTGCCCGCCGTTTTGCCCGCAGGGGCACGTACGCTTTGGCCGCCAGCTTCCTCTTGCGGCTGCCCACTGTCCGTCTGCGTCAGGATTGGGGGAGGAAGACGGCGGGAACGGGGTGGAACGATGCTGACCAGCCCCTCTCCCTGAGGCCCCTCCCGGGCGCCAGGCACCGGGCCGGGCCCCAGGGGGGCTGCAGCATCTCACCACCATCCTCACCACGGTCCCCACCACGGTCCCAAGGAGGCCGAACAGGAGAAGCCACCAGCGGGCGAGTGGCTGAGCCAGGCATTCAAACCCGGGTGTGTCCGGCTCTAAAAGTGCACACTCTCCACGTAGGACCTCAGCACTGCACGCACAGGTGGAGGGGCGCCACCCTGCGCCTCCCGAGTGCCGCGCGGAGGCCTCGCCTGCACCTGCACCGCGGAGGCCCTTCCCTGGGGAGTCGGAGGGGGTGGGGGATGGGAGGGAGGGACTGACGGGCCTCGTACCCAGAGTCTTGGGTTGCAGACAGACAGATGTATGTGGGCGACACACACACACAGACGAAGAGACAGAGAGAGGTGGTGGGGAAACACACAGAAGAAGAGGCATGTGTTCACAGATGCTTAGAAACATAAGCCAAGCCCCGGGGAGCTTGTGAGAACCAAAGAAACGAGAGGAAATAACTACAAATCCAGAGGCAGCAAAGGAGACCGACAACTAGAGATGCTCTGATAGACGTCAAGACACAAGTGTCCTCACATACAGTCACAGGAGCCTCCCGTGCTGCCGAGCACCAGCTACTGCCACACAGGCTGCACCCTTGGCTAGGTCCCCAGGCGCTTCTGTC
The DNA here is from genome assembly GCF_016509475.1 of Prionailurus bengalensis. Taxonomy (NCBI): domain Eukaryota; kingdom Metazoa; phylum Chordata; class Mammalia; order Carnivora; family Felidae; genus Prionailurus; species Prionailurus bengalensis. The sequence goes on from NC_057359.1 coordinate 80,185,249, forward strand.
CCTTCTCCCAGACCCCAGACCCTGCAGGATGCCATCTTCCCCTCCCTCAGGCTTCCAAATCAGTGGCTCTTTTCCTTAGTGACCCAGAAGACAGACACCAGATTTAGACAGCCAGGAAGCAGGGGACCCTATAGTCAGGGGTAGAGACGGGCAAAATCATGGCAGGTAGAGCCCTAGAACCGAAACTGCTCGGCAACAAGTGTCACATAACCTGCAGCTGATGAAGAGCCACCTGAAGGCCCACATCGGAACCAGATGGTCCCGGGCCCCGAGCTTGACACCCCAGCACACAGAGTGGGCCACACGGCACCAGGGGGAGGCGAGGCGGCGGGGGGACGACGGACAGGGTCCATCCTGCGGGAAGCTCACCTGGAGTCATAGGAGAGGCTGGTAGAAGCCGAACCGGAGGTGCTGGCGGCATCCGTGGAGTCCACGTCGGAGAAGAAGGTCTGGCCCGAGCTGGCGCTGCGAGGGGGGAGAGGGTGAGCCTGCCGTCGGCCCTCGGCATCCCTTGGGACCCTCCAGTCAGCCCTGAGCGCCGCCCCCTTCCCCCGGCCCAGCGAAGGCCCGCCTTCCCTCCACGGCGCTTCCCACCACCGTGCCTGCAGGGGCTGCTCCTCGGCCTGTCCATCTCCTACGCAGCAGCCTCCAGAGCCCGAGGAGCCTCGGGACGCTAGAGGAAGCCTCCCCCCACACCCGCCCCCGTGGCGAGAGGTCCACTAAGGAGCCTGGCCACCGCCACCTGGGTGCTATATAGACCCAAAGGGCTTTCATTTCCAGCACCCGTTCGAGCCTCCTAACAACCACGCGGAAACAGGTGGGAGGTGCAGAGAGGCTGGAGGACCCTGACGCCGCAGTCAGTAATTGGTACGTAGGGGCCGCAGCCCAGGCCTGACTGAAGCCCTTCCTCTCCTTCAGGAAGCACCAGCTGGCCTTTGACACTTCCAGAAACAGAACAGTGGGCTGTGTGTCCCCTCCCCGTGGGTGTACTGAGCATGAGGAGCTGTGGGGATACACAGACAGGAGCACCCGACACAGCCTGGGGAGGGTCAGGGAAGGCTCCCTGGAGGAATGGGAATGCAGGGTGGCCAAAGCAATTCTGGTATATGGTGTGAGGACAGGGAGAAGCAGGACAGGGGCTGGACAGGTAGGGAGGGCCCAGGCGAGGCGGCCTTTGACCCTGCTCTGGGGAGCTGTCTCTGGGAGCCCCGCACACCTACAGCAGGAGGATGTCGTGCTGAAAGTTCTATCGTGGGAAGACCCGTCAGGCAGCCTAGTCAGTAGGCCTCATGCAGCGTGGACCCTTTTAACTAGAATGACCCAAGGGACCTTCCACTCCCTCAAAAGGCTCTCTCGTTTGCCCCTTCCAGAGCCTTCCTTCATTGCCAGGGAATGGAGGTCTCACTGCTTGCCTCTACCCCACGCTCCAGAACAGCCCTCTCTGCCGGGTCCCTCGTTGGTACCTTTTCAAACTCTGAATTTCGTCCAGCGAGAAGTCAAATATGCTGGCCAGGTGGTGGTTGGTGCTCCAGGCTGAGGTAAAGTCACTCTGTGGACACAGGAAGGAGCAGGAGGATGGGTCAGTGAGCATCAGACCCGCCCCCCACAGCACCCTCTCTCTGCTGAGGGCCACACGGGGTTTCTGAGGGCTGGGCCTCCCGAAGGTTAGACTCGTCACTCGCTCTTTATTCTGTCTGACCAGGGAGCCACATCAGACCGGTTCTAGCCCTGTCCCTAGCTGAGCACATGGCCTTCCCAACTCTGGGCCGCAGTTACCTGAACCGCAAAAGGTGGCCAGCGACACCTGCCGTGCTTCCCTGGTAGAGGTGTTGGGAAGCACAGAAGAATGAGATGTTGGCTGTAAAAGCAACTTGCTCGCTGTCAGGTGACAGGGAGGTGTGAGCATCGCTAGTATTCGTCCTCCAGGGAGGGCTGCAGCAAGGATGCGGGGCCAAGGAAAGACTGCTCCGGAGCCCTGGGTCTAGGCTGGGCTCTGCCACTGGCTGAGGTGTGACCTCAGGAAAGTCACTGTCCCTCCCTGGCACTCAGTGTCCCCACTGGACTGTGGAGGTGAGGATATTACCTACCCTGCCCCGCCCCCTTTGGCTTCTCAGGAGAGTTTGGGGAGAGAAAGCAGTCGTGGGAGAGTGTAGGGAGAGAAAGCGGTGGTCTCAAAGTGCCTGGTTTTTGCTTGTTTTGCTGCAGAAGGAACTGGCTTCTCCTTTAAGGGATGTGGGAGAGTCCCTGGGGCCTGGGGTGCTTAGTTTCCTGCATAGGAATCCCTAATTAATGTGCTGACCCTGTGTGTGAACATGGAGAGCAAGAAAACAAGAAACTAACACTGGGAATAGCATCTTCCAGCAAAAACTTTGATCTTTTTCTTCTATAAACTCGCCTTTTCTGCTGCTGGAATTCATGAGGCAACAAACTGTGGAGACAGAAAGGGGAGAGGGTGGCTGGGTCAGAGCCTGAAGGCCCGGAGGAAGGAGAGGCAGGGCTGGGGTCACAGCAGGGCGGGTAGGGACAGGCGCTCCTTCACAGGGCTGTCTGGGGAGGGCACATCCTCCAGGCAGCAGGTGTAGGAGCGTGCGGAGGGGGGTGTGGTGGGCAGAAAAGAGGGAAGGATGTTCTGCCCTGGGCGCCCAGGATGAGGGGCTCAGCTTGGCCAGGAGAGTTAGGGACCCCGTACACACTCTCGCTTCCTCTTCCCTCTCTGCCTCAGCTCTAACCCGGCAAGACGGGGCCTCACGATCTGCCTTTCCCTCCAAGCAAGGCAATAGGGGCCGCGGTGGAAGAAATCCCAGATGGGGGATCAAGTCCAGCCGCTGACTGGCCCTCTCAGGGTGCCTCCAGCTGGGCCTAACCAGGTGGAGTTCTTCCCTGCTCGCTTGGATGTCACTGTGGTCTCTGGGCCCACCGCACAGCACATAGGCTGGGGCTGGAGCCGGGAGCAGCGGAGACCCCGAGCTCGGTCCCCAGGCACTGACCCAGGCTTGCTCTTTCCTCTCTTACGCAGCTCAGAGGAGGCCACGCTCTCAGTGGGCACCAGGCCCTTGTCGGGCAGCAGCTTCCCTGGCGGGTTGGGCGGGACCCGGATGCGCAGGCGGAAGATGCATTTCTTCTTCTTGATCTCCTTGCCACAGAGGAACCTGGGGGGAGGGGGTGGACAGGGGGAGGAGAAAGCTCTGGAGTCTGTCGGTCCATCCTCCTGGGGAGGAGAGTCAAGCATTAAAATTACTCTCTGTCTCCCTGGACCCAGAACTGAAATCCAGAGTTGCCCATGGAGATGCTGATTCCTCAAGGCCTGTGGGACCAGGGGTCCCAGGTCGTGGCTGGGGATGTGGCTGGTGGTCCCCCCCATCCTTCCTCTTGCATGTCTGTGGTTCCTGCTGCTCCTCCTCTCCCTCAGCCAGCCCCAAGGTCACCTTCTATTGGAAGTTCCAGCTTTCAGTGGAACTGCTATGGCCAAGACACTGGATCCTGCACCATTCTGTTCTCTGGTCTCCCCAGGGAGACTGGAAACACCTCCAGGTACTTCCCTCATCCTTCCAACACTAGCCGAGCTGCCATGAGGTGAAGAGGTGACTCAGACAGTCCTCCCCCTCAAGAGACTATCTACGGGGAGGGCAGGAAGTCCCACTACTCAAGAATAGTGAGAAGGCAGAAGGAAAATAGAGTGGCTAATTCTGTCTAGCGATGTCTGGAGAGGTTTCACAGAAGCAGGGACCATGTCCTATTCCTCCCTGTGTCCTCAGCATCCACAAAGGGCTGACGCAGAGTAGCAGTTCAATAAACAGTTGTTCCTGGGGGCGGCTGGGGGGCTCAGTCGGTTAAGGGTCCAACTCTTGGTTTCGGCTCAGGTTGTCATCTCACGGTTCATGAGTTCGAGCCCTGAGTAGGGCTCTGTGCTGAGTGTGGAGGCTGCTTGGGGTTCTCTCTCTCCCTCTTTCTCTGCCCCTCCTTCTCTCCCTCTCTCCCTCTCTCGAAAACAAATAAACGTTTAAAAAACATAAAGTTGTTCACGGAACAAATGAGTGAAATGGATGGAAGAGCATCCTAGTCAAACAGAGGGATCTGAGCAAAAGCACTGAGTGGGAGAGCAGTGCATTCAGAATGGCTGACACCCAGAATAAAGCAAAGAATCAGTGGCAGAAGGAGTGGGCAGAGTCTCCTCATAAGAGGCCTTGAATGCCGTGCTCAGGAGCCTGGGCATTCTGTGCAGGAGTAGCAAGGGATGTGCCAGATGTAGGTTCTGAGGAGTCAGAAGTCTGGAGGGGAAAACATGGTGCTGGGGACAAGCTAGGAGGCGGTGGCCCACCCAAGAGATGATGAATGGAACCTTTGGTGCCTGGCCCAGACCCACAGACGGCCAGAGCAGGATGGGCCCTCAGAGATCAGGGGTGTACCCCCTGTGGAGCCGAGCCCAGGGCCAAAATGCATCAGGTCACTGGAGTGCTCAGGGGAGGCATCACAAAGGAGGTGGAGTGCTCCCTGGATCTTGAAGAATGGGTGGGACTCATCTAGTCAAAGAGAAGGGGCAGGACACCCAGGCTGGAGCACAGGCTGAGCAAAGACCACGAGGCCAGAAGATGCTTTACACCCAATCCCACCTGTTGGGGGGGGGGGAGGGCCCATGCACGCGCTCCCTTCCCTGCACGCACCGGCTTTTGTAACTGTTGAGCGCATTGAGGAGATGCGGTCCTCGGTCCGTCACGGGGGTGCTGGTGAGCTGAGGGAGAGCAGCCAGCAGGATAGTCAGACCCAGGCACGTGGGGGCCCCTGTCCCCTCCCTGCAATCTCTGGGTGAGGACCCTGACTTCCTCCAGGATTCCAAATCTTTTCACCTCTCTGAGCTCACTTCTCCCTCTGGAAATGGGGAGAGTAACTCCCGTCCTAGATGTATCAGGAGCTTTAAAAATGCCCATGCCCTTGACCCAGTAATGCCACGCCATGGGATCTATCACAGAGATCTAACGTGAAACACAAAGCTTTAAGTACAAAAGTGGTCACTGCAGCGTCGTTCCTAATGACGGCCAAATATGAAACGTGGGCAAGAAACTACCTGCCCAACAGGAAGGAAAGCACTAAGTAAACCATGCTAGAAACCAAGGAAACCATTAAAAATGTTGCTGAAAACTCTTTCTGGAATATGGAAACGTATTTATGATATAATATGAATTGAAAAAAAAAAGATGATTTAAAAGTTTACTTACTGTATAACCTAAGCCAAGGAAAAAGGAAAAACAGACACAGAAGAAAGGATGGAATACATTAGTAGCAGTTGTTTCTGTGTGGTGTGATGGGTAGGTGACGTTTTAAAGTCTACTTCCTTATGCTTTTTGGCATTTAACAATTTTTCTATCAGGAACATGTATGTTCTTTTTATATATATCAGAAAAAAAGTTATTAAAAATACCAGCTCTATCTGTCTTTTAAGGCTTTACAACACGTATGGCTTTTATAAATTATCAAACACCATAAATGAAGATGTTGTTATATGAAAAGCTTTTGCAAAGCATAAAGGGTTGTCCTTTTTAAAAAAATTGTTTTTGGTAAATTCCTGTCTCATCAAAGAAAGATTTCTGGCAGTCAGTAGAGAATATGCCCCACTCTGGATTGGTAGAGAGGACTCTTAAGGCTGCTGTTAGGGAAAAGCGGGCATGGCCCCACCATGAGAGAGGTTGGGATGCCCTGGCTCCAATCCTGGCTCAGCCCCAAAGCTGTGCTGGCCACCTCTGACCTCCTGAAAGTCTGTGGTTTGTTACTTTACTGCCCAGCTCCCAGGCTCGCAGGCTCCCGCTGACCACTTCTGCTATTCAGAGTAAGATCAGCAGAGGGCAGGCCCACTTCACTTTCCACTACAGCCAGGTAATCTGGAGCAGGTCCAACATCTCTGTAGGGAGCCCTGTTGCAGCCAGATCCACCCCCGGCCCCCTGCTGCTGAGTCAGGGTGGCCCCAATCCGCCCGCTGCCAAAACCCGGGTCAAGGAAGCCCCTCGCAGGGCAAGGGCTCAGAGGCTTGGACCAGGGGATGTGGCAGCTGCAAGGCTCTAGGTCTTTCTCCCAGCCAATAGCCCTTGCGGGCAGGTGGTGCTGCCGAAGGGTGAGTCCTCAAGAGACCCCGACACCAGTCCTGCACTGTGTGACCCTGGGCAAACCTCTCACCTCTCTGGACCTCGGTAAGCCCACTGTGCAATGGACTCTGGCCGTACTGCCTTCCCGTGGCCCTGCATACCTTGCCAAGCTGCAGGAGCTCCCAGTGGTGGTTGACAAAGGCCAGAATCTCCTCAAAGTCAAAGTACTTCTTCTTGCTCTGCACCCCCAGGTTGTAGAGGGCCAGGTGAACCACATCCACCCTGGGCAAGGGGGCGAGTAGGTGGGGCTGGGGTGAGGCGGCAGCCTGCCCAGCCCGGGCTGGAGCCTCCGGGGCCCAGGCTGAAGGGCAGGGGCAAGGCTGGGACCTGGTGGCTGGACATGGAATTGTTCCCGGAGGGAGGTGGGAGCGGAGCAGCTGGGAGGGGACAGGGGTGGGCCTGGCCGAGCGAGCCCCCCCGTCTCACCATCGCAGGGGCAGCCGCTCGATGTACTCCGGGCCCTGGTTACACACGGAGCAGAAGAACAGGTAGAACCTGGAGGAAGGTGGAGAGAGGCCTGTGGTGGCAGGGGCTGACACCCCACCCTAGCCTAGCCCTCGCCCACCCTTGCTCTCCACCGGCCTTCCCACAGTGAGTGCTGTCCTCGTTCCAACGACTAGTGGTCCCTGCAGGAGGCAGCGGCTAGGACGGGGCAGGACACAGACCACACAATACTTCCCGACCTTCCCCTATGCCAAACTCTTCCCCAAACGCCGTTATCCCAGAGTGTGGCTGAGTTCAGAGCCAGCTGAGCTAGGCTGGGCTGCAGTGGGCACCCTCTTCCCCTCTGAGACACACACACACACACACCCACGTGCACACACACACGCAATCACAACCCTGACACACCAACCAAGACACGCAATATCTGGTGTGACACACAGAAGCCTTCTGTTAGCTTAGCCCCATTCATTAGAAGCCAGATCAATCATCCAGCTCCCAGTGGCTCCTCTAGTAGCCTGGGTAGGGGTGAGGCGGGGCCTCCTGCATCCCTCTCCCTCGGCCCAGACTCAGGAAGGGACTGGGGCTTAGGGGAGGTGGGGCTTTGTCTAAGGTCCCCGACAAGTCAATGGCAACTGGGGCTGTGGTCCGGCACAGCCCTCTACTGAGAAGGCCTCCCTCACCCTGAGCTGCCTCCCATAGACAGGTGCCCACCTCACAGACCCCCACCTGCGTAGGGCCTGGCAGGCAGTCTGAAAGAGCCACCGCCACCACTGTCCCCTGTCCCCTCAAGGCTGAAGTGGATCAGATTAGTACCTACCGGTCTCCGAACATCATGGGCTCATTGAGGCACTGGGTGCAGGCCTCGTGGAACCACTGCCTGCACCGGTAACACTGCAGCATCCGCAGGTACCATCTGGAGAGCCAGAGGAGCCAGGGTCAGCCAGGCCCACACTGCTAGCCAGGCATCAGCCTCCGCAACCTCTCCCAACACAAACTTGCACTCCACCGGGGGAAAAGGAAGAGAACTCACAGTTACCGAGCACTTAGGCTGGGCCAGGGGGAGGTCCAGGGAGCAGGCATATGCTACATTGTTTGATCTCACCCTCTGGTAAAAGATGGGCCACTGCCCTAATTTTATAGACTCAGAGCTTAAATGGCTTGCTCAAGGTCACTCAGGAAGCAAACGGTGGATGGTGATTCAAACCCTGGCCTCCCTAACTTCAAAGCCTGCCCTCCTCATGACACAGCTGGAGCCCCCATCTATGGACTGGGCCCCACACACAGCTTCTCAAAAACTACCGCAATGGGAAGGTCTGCCCTAGAGACTTGGCAGGAATATAATGGCTCCTGTAAGCTCCATGGGCAGCGCCATGTCTGGTTTTTCTCACCCAGTACTGTATCTACCCTGTCATGGCCATTCAACAACTATGCACTAAATATGAACAAAGAGCAAAGTGGTATTTCCTCACTGACAACCGATGCTTCATTCATAACTTGTCAGGTGCGGTCCATGGACCGTGAACATCAGAATCACCTGGGGTCCAGGTTAAAATATGAGGATTCCTTGGCCTACTCCAGACCTACTCAATCTTTTGCGGGGGCGGGGGGGGGGCGGGCGGGAGATGCACTGAGAACCACTGCCTGAATTCTGTTAAGGTCTCTATAAGCATTTCTTCCTCTGTTATCCCACAGACCTCCCCACACCCAGGGAAGTTGATGGGGCCAAGGTAATTAATCCCTTGGCCTGCTAGGCTGGATAAGCCTAGCTAGGCCTGCTACCCTGCTAGGCTGGATAAGCCCAGCCTCCAGATACCTACTGGTTGTCAACAGAGCTTGGGTCTAAGATTCAGGACTTTAGGGCATCCCATACGGATATGTCCTGAGGGCAGAGACCCCATCTGTCACTTCTGTGGTTCCTGCCACAAGGTCTGGTGCAGTCAGGCCAAGAGAGCAGGCTCAGTCCCCCATGGCTACATGGAGGCCCAGGCTGGCAAGGAAGAATCAATCAAAGACTCCTGTCCTATAGTCAGGGCAAGAATCCGTCCACAGCATCCCTGAGGTATGATCCCCTACCCCTGCTTGCACACTTCCAGGCCAAAGTACTTTAATGCCTCACCAGCAGCCTGTTTCATTGGCTCGGACAAGATCAAGGTTTACCTTCAATTCCATGCGCCAGCAGTAACAGCTAACATTTATTAAGTGCCTTCCAAGTAACTGGCACTGCATGAGCCTTTACGTGAATTAATCTAATCGCACCCTGTCCACCACACCGTATAGCGGGAAAACTGCGATGAGGACTGCACTCAGGGGCTGCACACAGCCCCAAGGGGCTGGGAGGATCTGGACACTTGGGGCTAGGCTCTTAGCCGCGCTTCCACACTTCCTTCCCTTCCTGGAGCCACACAGCCTGAGCTCCAGCCTCGCTCCCTCGGGCCCCGCCCCTCCGCGGAGCCCCCGCCCACCTCCCCGCCCCCGGAGGCCCCGCCCCCGCGGCCTTACTCTCCGGGCCCGCCGCAGTAGCAGTAGCATTGCTGCTGGTTGGTGCGGTGGGGCGAGTCCCACTCGAGCTCCTCCGGCTGGTAGGACAGCACCATCTTCACGGCCTGCAGCGTCCTGGCGATGGCGCCCTTCTTCAGCGCGCCGCCTTTCTGCGGGGAGATGAGGGTCCGGCTCAGCGGCGGGGTCCCGGTGGGGGGTGGGGGGCGCGGCCACACAGGTCTGCGTGCGGCCAGCACGGGGGAAACGCTGACTCGGGGACCCGCAATTATTCCAACGTTGTCAGAAACGCAAGAAGCTTTTTCTTATCGATCCCAAATCTATGCTCTCTCCATCCCAGAAAGATCTCTATTAACAACAGTATTAGTAGTCGCACGCTGCAAGAAAGGTGACAATAATAACCAATAGGTACTGAGGGTGGCTGCTTACATGGATTTTGTCTTTTGATAGTAGAGCACCATTTATTGGGGGCCACCTACCCCTGGCACCAACCCATATCCATTTTACCGTTGAGGAAACAGGCTCGGGGAGGCTAAGGAACCCGGCCAAGGACGTAACGCTCCCTGGTCAGTGGCAGGAGGGCTGTCTGCCTCCAAAGTGCAGGCTCTGTGACCTGCCGACAGGTGGGAGCCCAGGGAGTCCAGGCTCCCAGACTGGCGTGGGGAAAGGCAGGGGCTGCAAGCGGGGAGGGCTCACCCGCACAGCCAGGGCGAAGATGCAGCGTCGGCAGAACCAAGGTGTGAGCAGGGGCCGGTCGGCACTGCCTGCTATAGGGATGTGGCACTGCTGGTGGTAACCTGAGGAAGAGAGGGGGCTGCTGAGCGCCCACAGGGAAGCACTGACCCCAAGCCAGGCAGCCCAAAGGCCACAGGGCTGGGGAGGGTGGCAGCAGCTAGGAGGAGCCGGGTGCCTGCCAGCTGCCAGGGCACTGGCAGGCGATGCTCACCAAGGCAGCCAAGTTGGCGTCCAAGCAGGCAACTAAAAGACAGCCTGGGCCCCAGTAGGGGAGGCACGACAACCTGGCTTAAGCCTTTGTGCCCCATCTCTCCACCCTCCTCTCTACTGGGTTAGGGGGAGCTCCAAACTGCATACCTTGTCTCACTTTCCTGGAGCCCCAGCTCCCCCCAGGGGTCACTTCCCTGGGCCCTCATTCCCATGGACTGGCCCCCTGTCACTCTGGAGCTCCAAGAGAAACGGGAAGCCGGCTAAGATCCCAGTAGCGAGGCATATGCCATTTGGGGCCGGGGCGGGTGGGGGCCTCCCATGTGCCCTGCTCACCACACTCACCCAAGCCACACTTCCCACAGATGAGGATCTCATTCAGCGGCCCTGAGGTCTTCCCCAGGCAGATGTTGCACTTGGGCTCCTCCCCTGGAACGCCAGCTGAAAGGGAGAGAGGGAGGCCCTCGGGGTCAGGTTCTGCTCACTCGCAGGACTTAGAAGAGTTTAAAAAAATCACCCTCCAGTTCCTGAGCCTCTACTGGACGTGGCGCTGGGCCCCATGGGCCAACTCACTGAATCTCAACTACTCTGAGGTACCTATTATCATTAGCCCATTCTAAAGGTGGGGAAATTGAGGCTCTGAGAAGTCCCAGAAGTTAAGTAGGAGATGTCGGATTCAAACCCATGGCTCTTTAACGTCAACTCCTTTGTTCTTTCTGACCATATCACGCTGCCTCTCCTGCCTAATTTAGCTTGTTTGTTAAACAAAATTCTATGTTAATAATAATAGAATGTTCTAATGAAACTCCATGTTCTTACCAATAATGAAGAACTCATAGCCAGTCTTGCTTTGCCTATATTCCCACCCACTTTCTCCTCCCGTATTATTCTGAATCACTTCCCAGATACCTAATCATTTTCTGAAAATATTTCAGTATGTATCTCTGAAAAATTAGGATGTTCTTTTAAAAAACAAAAACAGGGGCGCCTGGGTGGTGCAGTCGGTTAAGCGTCCGACTTCAGCCAGGTCACGATCTCGCGGTCCGTGAGTTCGAGCCCCGCGTCAGGCTCTGGGCTGATGGCTCGGAGCCTGGAGCCTGTTTCCGATTCTGTGTCTCCCTCTCTCTCTGCCCCTCCCCCGTTCATGCTCTGTCTCTCTCTGTCCCAAAAATAAATAAACATTAAAAAAAATTAAAAAAAAAACAAAAACAAACAAAAAAAACAAAAACATAACTACAGTGCCTTTATTGCACCTAAAAATTAAAAACGGTTTCTTACTATCACCAACAAATTCGGTGACTATTCACATTTCCAACTGTCTCTTATATAAAAATATAATAAGTTCAAGTATGTTCAACTGCTTTTTTTATTAACCTTTTTTTTTTTAACATTTATTTATTTTTGAGCGACAGAGCACAAGCAGGGGAGGGGCGGAGAGAGAGGGAGACCCAGAATCTGAAGCTGCACAGAACTGTCAGCACAGAGCCCGAAGCGGGGCTCGAACCCACAAACTGTGAGATCGTGACCCGAGCTGAAGTCGGATGCTTAACTGACTGACCACCCAGGTGCCCCACAAATGTGTTCAACTGCTTCTAATCTACAAGTTCTTTCTCATCTCTTTTTTTCTCTGCTTTTTTTTGGGGGGGGAGGGGTGGTTATTGTTGAAGAATAAGTATATTTATGTGTGAAAGGTTTGCGTGAATAAATTAATACATTTTGAAACATGTTTCTGTCTGGTTCCCCCAGCCAACTAAAAGTTTTGTTAAGGGCAGAAATGGTAGCTGCTCCTCACGATATCCCCAGGACCTCATAAAGTGTGTGGCACATAACACATGGTCAAGACATGTTTGTTGAACATGAACACGCAGTCTCTTGCCTCTTATCCCACAATACGCCCCCAGGCAGGGGCTGCACTAAGCCGGCACTGGCTTCAGGAAGTAAAGCCACTGATATAAACCAATAAAGCAACAAGCTTAAGTAATCGATAACTACGGCTTGCTCAGCCTTGTGCTCTCATCTTGGGCACAGCCAAGGACAGGGCCCCATCCTGCCGGTGAGGCACAGTCGTCTGGAGGGGGAGACAAGCTGTTCCCCAGGGGCGGTGGCACACGTGTGGTCCCTGGCACGTGCTGGACCTTCTACTCAATGTCTGCTGAGGGGTCTTTCTCACCTGTTGGCTCTCTGGGTCTTCAATAAGAGGGTAACTTGGGAGAAGAGCTCCTCATTGCTTTGGATCTCTGTATTATAAATTGAGGGTGAGGGAAGCTTGGAGAACCTCCAAGTCTACATTAGCCACAACATCTTAGAGAAAAGGGCAGTTTGGAATCTCTACAAACTGGCTGGGTTCTGCGGCCTCTACTTGGCAGGCTCCTTGAGATCATTTCTTACAGTAACAAATTCTTTAGAGACTGCCTCCCTGTAACTCCGGAGCACTGGGCTAAGAGTTTTACGTGGAGTCTCACTTAACCACCCTGGGAGTCCAGTATTTTTCATCATCTCCTTATTGTTCAGATGAAGAAACAGGCTCAGAGAGGTGTCGTCACTTGCCCAACGACACACAGCCAGCCAGCAGCAGAGCTAAACCTTGGTCCGAGGTCTACTGAGCCTCCGCTTGGAGCTCCACGTTGGAAATATGAGAGTGCCGTGACTGCTTAGCGAGGTCTGTCGTGTCCGTGGGAAGGCACAGCGGTGGCGAGACAGGAAGATGTCAGCTCTCCGAGTGCAGGGGTGGCACCCAGCCCAGCTCCCTTTCGCCCCCGAAGCTGGTCCAGCCCCGCGTAGGCATGATCATCTTCACCCTGCCCGGTCCGTCTCTGCTCTCCTGGCTTTCCACCGAGGCTAGAGCTGCCTCCGCTCGGTTTCCTCACACGGGGGTACGGCACACGGTGCTCACGTCTAGAGGTGCCCGTCTGGATTGCCTGGACCCCTCCCCGTTCCTAGCCCCAGACTGACCCACAGCTTCGTGCAGCAGGGGGTGAAGCACAGCAAGAAAGCAGACACGGGCCCGAGACCCATCCCAGTTCTCCCGGCACCTTCCCGAACCACCTTCTCCGCCTTCCTGCCTCCCTTGTGACAGGGGAGACATGGGAGTAATCAAGGGCATGACAGATGTCAGAAGCCCTTTTCCGTGTAAAAACACAACCGGCCACCTTACCGTCTTCTCAGGTGGGCTTGGTGGGGAGTGGGGAGACAAGGCCAGGTGCCAGGAGTGCAAGAGAGAAGGACAGGAGGACAAAACGGAAGTGGAGGAGGAGAGAGGGCCAGGGACGGGGCAGGGGGCCCAAGCTCTTAGGAGTACTCACCATGCTGTATGTCCTTCCACAGGACCCAGTATTTGGAATTATCTTCAAAAGTCACCAGGCAGCTCTGCTTAGAACTACTGACCTGGGGCACGGAGAGGGAGGGGTAACGTGAGAAAGTGGCTGGGGAAAAGCCACTGGGACGTGGTCTTCCTCTCCCATTTCTGCCCCTGCAGGACAGAGAGATTACACCCACTCCTCGCGCTCCAGAAAGCAGAGCTGGGCTGGAAGGGGAAGGAGGACAGCAGTTCCTGGTAGTGCGCGCCCAGACCCTGGAGCCGCACGGTCGGGGGCCAGGGGACCACAACTTGGTGGAAATGCTGAGGACAGCACAGGCCAGGTGGTCATCTGAGATCCTCTCCAACCTGCCTTTGTTTTGTTCTGTAGGACCGCAGGGCTCTTTTCTAAAGACCTGGTTGGATGATGTTGGCCCTAAGGACGGCACCTGCAAGAGCAGACTCTGGCTCCTTCCATGTTCATCTTTGGAGGATGAGGGGGATGAAGGGAGGCCTAGGCCAGAGGATGAGCAGAGAGGCTGAGCCTCGGAACTGGGGCCCGGGAGGAAAGGTTTACCCTCTTGATCTTCCCGAGGTAATACAGTCCATCCGTCCAGCGGCACAGCACATACTGGCCCTCCGTCAGCTTGGACATCAGGTCTTTGAAGTTGTTCTTGGCTTTTGCCAGAGCCCCCTTGTTGGGGAGGTGGTTGGTGGCACCATAGGAGTCCCGAGCGCCTGGGTCCAGAGCGCGATTCTCCATCAGCTTCCCCTGACACTGGAAGAGAAAGAGAACAGGGTTTTTACTCCTCTCTCCCCTGCTCCAGAAGTCCATCCGGGGAAGGAAGGAGACTACCACTTACGAAACCCGGGCTATGTGCCAGGCACTTCTATTATCTCACTGGAGCCTCATGACAACCCTGCGAGGGAGACATTATTACTCCCACTATACACAGAAACTGAGGCTTGGCAAGGGAAAGTGGCCAGTGGGGCAGAGGCAGAGCCGAGATTCATAACCAGGTGGGCTGATTCTAAACCCCACCTCTCTTTCCCACCCATACCATGCTGCTTTCTAAAGACAACGAACACCTCAACCATCCACAGAGTGGTCTCTGCACCCAGGGGGCCTGAATCCCAGGCTTAGGACCCTGAAGCTCTCTCCCTTAAGCAAACGGGCTATCTGAGTGGAGGGTCTTCTCCAGGGGAGCAGCGGAAAGTTTTCACTCTCCCCCCTCTCTGCCCCTGCCCTGACATCTGGCCCAAGGAAAGTCACCTAGGAAGGAAAATTCCTAGCTGGCCTGTGACCCGGTATAGACTGGCCACCTGTGTCTTTTGTAATCCCCCTTTCTGTTCTCAATTATGAGGTGATTTAATGAAAACCAATTCTGGGACATTTAAACTCCCTATGCTTCTACTCAGATGCAAATGTGCTCCACACAGTGAAGTCATTGCTGGTCACTCTCTGCACACCTGTCTCTCTCACCATCCTACGACATGTGCCACTGCCCCAGTGCGCTCTTCTTTCTGCTAATGGTACCACTGATGGTCCCCAGAACCCGAGCATCTTTAGACTTCTCCAACCGTGAATTGCCACAGTCGGCCAACTTCAAGCCTAGTGAATTCTGGCATCTGGCCCCTCTCTTCCAAGCCCATTTTGGTTCAGGCCTCTTTTGCTTGGGCCATTCATTCATTCATTCATTCGGTAACTGGTTCGGAAGGCTCACTTATGCTGGGTACTAGGAAGGGGAATGAGACACCAGTGCCCAGTGCAGGTCACTCCCTGCTTTCCTGTCTCCTACCAGACTCTTCCCCAGGGCCCCCAATTCCCTTTCTTAGGCTCCCTTCCAGAAACCTTCTGTGGCTCCCCCATGTCTTCTGCTGGCATTGAAAGCCTTCCCAAGGCCCCTTCCTCCCCTCTCTGGGCTCACCTGGCTCCGTGCCCTTCCACACACTCCCTGCTGAGTCAAAACACAGCCTTGCACCTCCTACTCTGGTCCCCCTCCCCCCCCCCCCCCCCCCCCCCCCCCCCCGCCATGGCACCGGCACCTGGTGTTACAATTATTTATAGACAGGGAGAGAATTCTGTGTGTTTTTCTGTGTGAGTGCATGTGCACTCCCGTGAGATTGGGCTTGATGATGTCTGCAGCAGTATGTCAGTGTGTATATGAAATGAAATACATGCGTGTGCATGTCAGGGGCCATGGGGCAGGCAGGGCACTGTAGGGGTCTTGGCCCCCCAGACGATAGTGTGGCCACGTTCTCCTCCACCCCACACACCCATTCTGCCCTTTTCTGGACAGCAGGGCAGCGCAGGCATTGGGCAGGGTCAGCGCTCTGAATCCCTGCCTTCTCCCTGCCACCTGGCTCCCAGGCGCTGCGAAGTCCCCGCCCGCCGGGCCTGGGCCCAGGGCCGCGGCAGGTTCACAAACTGACACTTCCTCCCCCCTCGCGCCGTTGGGAGCCGGCCCGGTCGCCGCGCCCCCACTGGCCGGGCGGGGGCCCCCGGGTGGCGGCCCCCTCCCCGCGCCTCCATCCTCCCGGGGCGGGCCCCCGCGGGCTGTGATTGGCTGATTCAAACCCATCTGCAAAGAAATGCCTGTTTGCGGGTTCCCGTCGGCGTCCAGTTCAAATCCGCGGCACCCGGAGCGCGGGGCCGGGCGGGGGCAGGAAGCGAGGATGATTCATGCGCCGGGGCCTCTCCCAGGGCAGCCGTTGGCTTTTTAAAAAAGGGTGTTCAGGAGGGGGAAAAAAAAAAAAAAACCTTGCAGAGGTACCCCCTTCGGGTTCAAGCGCTCCTCTCTTCAGTCGCTCCGACGCCAAGCCTCCCCCGTCCCAGTCCTGCTGCAGCCTGACTTCGGACGTGAGCAAAATCCCAAATGCCCCCGTCGGTCTCCACCCCGCCCCACCCCCCGCCCCGAACGGGAAAAGTCAAGATTTGGGGCTAGGGAGCAGCGACCTGTCACCCACGCCCCCCTAAGGCTCGGGGACTCGGGCGGGGCTCCCCGGCCCCGCGGACGCCGCTCGCCCGCGTCCCAGCCCCAGGCGCGCGGCTCCCCGGGACCCCAACCCCCCCACCCCGACCCCCGGAGGCGCTCGGCCCGCCGCAGTCCGGGGAGATTTCGAGAAGAGGGATGTGTGCCGGGAGCGAAGCGTGTGGCGGGGAGTCCCCGCTGAGCTTACCGCGAGCCTGCGTGTCGGCCGGTCCCACTTGGAGTCTGGCCACCAGGCGCATCGGCGGCGGAGGCGGCTGCGCGCGGCCCGCGGCTGCCCGGCCGAGTGTCCGCCCGTGGGGCCGGGGTCGGGGTCTCGGCGGGGGCGGGGCGGGGCGGGGGCGCCGCGGGGAAAAGGGGGGGGAGGCGGGGGAGGGAGGGGCCGGGGCGCTCAGGAAGGGGCCCCCCGGGCGCGGGGCGCCATCTTTTTCGCGTTTTCCCGCGAATTATTGACGTCCCGCTTATGTAATTAGCGGGGGCCGCGCCGGCCTCGCCATTGGAGCCCGCGGCCGCGGGGCCCCGCAGCGCCTCCCGCCCGCGCCCGCCCCCGCCCCCGCGCGCCCCCGGCCCCCGCGCGCGCATCCCCGCCGCCCCGCGCGCCGGGCGCAGGCCCGCGGCGCGACAGCACGGGGACGCGGAGCCCGCCGCGACCGGGCCACGCCGCGGGCACACGCGGAAGCACCGCCCCGCGCCGCTGGAGGAAACACACTACGCAGCGCGCGGGGCGCAGACCTCCCGCTGGCCCAGACGCGCGGCGGGGAGGTGCGGACGCGCACTGGCTGCAGGCGGGGGCGCAGGCCCCGGGGCGGCCGGACGGGATTCACACACGTAAACACGCAGCAGCCGGCGCTCGCCGCGTGGACAGTCGGGCCGGAGACCAGCACAAGCATAACGTAGATCCACAGCGCACGCAGCACAGACCCAAGTTCCCGACACACGGTACACACGGCACACAATAGAGACACAGACTGGACACAGATACAAGGAGAGACACAGAGTGTGCTCGGCACGGACACACAACGGAACATGCACGTAAGGTAGACAAACAACAGGCCCACGACACCAGACGCATGGCACACGAACACAACGCACAGGAACGAAACACAAAGATAGAATCGCGAATACATACCAGGCACACAAACACAAAGTCTAAATAAATGGCACACCGTGAAAGACAACACACAGGGTCATAGGAATAGCTGACTGAGGCACTGGACATGACTCCAGTCACCTAGAGTCCTTGCCCTGGGGAGGGGGGGGTGCAGACTTGTCCGTATCCAGACTCACTCTGTGGGGGTGGGGTGAACACTTGCAAACAACCCCCCACCCCATCCCTCAGCCCTCCTCTGACCTGCTACCGTCGCGTTCTGCAGACACTCCGTGGAGTCTGGGGGCAGTGTGCACATCGTGGGTGTGGTCAGTGGGCATCCGCATCCCAGCCTTCCATGTTCACTGTCAAGTTGCCCACCATTGGCCCTTTGCCTCCCCGCCTTGGGCTCTGATCTCTCCGGCTGGCTGGCTCTGCCTTCGGGATGCCAGTGGCGGAGATTATGGAAGTAGGAGCTTACCTCTGGGTCTGAAAGGCCAGCTCCACTAATTGCTGGCCGTGGGACCCTGAGTTTCCTTATCTGAATAGAGTTGCTGTGAAGATCAGAGTTGACATTTGCACAGTCCCTGGCACCCCGCGATCCTTGTAGTTTCAAGGAATTACATATTCATTGAGTGCACTCTGGGGGGACCTAGAGCTGGGAGCCACGGGGGGCCACAGTCTCAAGGGGGAATCAGGCTTTGACACAACACACACATACACATATGAGGGGTGTGGTGCAGTGATCCAGAAGTGGAATTGGGAGAGTCCAGGCTTCAAATCCAGCTCTGCTTCTGGGCCAGTATGGGATCTTGGGTAAGCGAGTAGCCCTTTGGGCCGTGTTTCCACATCTGTCCAAAGGAGTTGTTAACACCACCCCATCTCAGGCTGTTGCATGGATGAGGTTAAAATCAGACTATGAATGAAGGTTAAAATAACATAATGAAGGAGCAGGTACATTTGTAAAGGAAAAGGTATGCAAAGCGAGTTTTTTAAAAAAATATTTAGTTGAGAGAGAGAGACAGAGACAGAGTGTGAGTGGGGGAGGGGCAGAGAGAGAGGGAGACACAGAACCTGAAGTAGACTCCAGGCTCCAAGCTGTCTTCACAGAGCCCGATGCGGGGCTCAAACCCACGAACTGTGAGATCATGACCTGAGCCAAAGTCGGTCACTTAACTGACTGAGCCCCCCAGGCACCCCTAAAGCGAGTTGCCAAAACAGTACAAATTAGGAAATAATAAATGCCACCAGAAAAGTATGATGGCACCAGTGATTACTTAGAGGCAGCTCTGACTCTGAATCGAGAAGAGAGTATAAATTTCACGGGGAAAGTGGCAGTAGGCAGAATGCAGAAATAGGGAGGTGAGCCTTCCAGGAGGAGGGAACAGCATTGCAGAAAGCCTGGGACAGAGAAGGTTGCGTTTATGGGGCTGGAGTTCAGGTGGATGGAGGGAAGCAGTGGAAGGTAAGGTCGGAAGAGAAAGAAAGTGGAGCTGAGTTTGGGGTTGAACTTGATTTACAGCCCACAGGCAAACCAGGGCCACTAGCAAGGTTACAAGCTAAGCTTTGGATGTTCTAGAGAGAGCTTCGGGAAGTGCCATGATCTGAATTTGCTTTGGGATCTGGCAGAAGTGGGCTGAAAGTGTGGACAAACAAGAAAAAGGCAATCCAATGGCTAAAAAAAAAGGGGGGGGGGTTAAAAAGGGTTAAGGATATCAATGGGCCATTCACAAAAAAGGAAACCTAAATGGCCAAAAATATGAAAAGAAGTTCAACCTCACTGGCCATGTGAGACATGCAAACGAGAATAGCCTGTGCCACACCATTTCACGTCCACCAGACGGGCCAAGAGTGAGAGTCTGTCCACGTGGGGAGAGGGGCGGGGTGCTGAGCGTGTGACATGGCTAAAACCCTCATACACCATTGGTAGAGATGTACGTGTCTCCAGCTACATTGGCGAAGTGTTGACAACCTCTCATAAACTCAAAGGTGCCCGTTTCTGTGCTATAGTGATCCACTCACTCAGCATATAATTCTGAAAACTTAGACCTTCATTAATTGTCCATCTACAGCTGCCCAGAGATAGACACATCGTGATCTGTTCATACAGTGGAATGATCTCCTGGGAGTGAAAATAAACCAAGGCAATAAGCTTGAACATAGATATTATCCAGAAAAAAAAAAAACAAAAACAAACAGCATCAAGTTATAGAATAGGTACAGCGTGATAGAAAAATTTTTGTTTTTTTTTTTAAACACTCAAAACTGTCCATGTATATATTTTTAGGGATACAGTCGGGTCCAAAAAGTATTAAAACGTGTGCAGGAAACCAAAGACACCAAATTTAGAACAGTGGATAACCTCTGGGAAGGGAGGGTTGGGAAGGCGATCAGAAAGAGACCCACAGGGGATTGAATTCTATCTGTTATGATTTCTTAGGAAAAAGAAGAATATCTCAAGCAGAGGTGGCAAAGTGTGAAGAGTTGACAGAGCTGGGTGGCCAGTCCATAGCTGGTCCGTCTGACCCTTCTCCTTCTCAAGCCTGAAACTTTTTCTCTATTTTCTGTATGTTTAGAATATTTGCTGGCTTATTTTTTTAGTAATCGCTACACCCAACATGGGGCTCACCCTCACAACCCTAAGATCATCGCACACTCTCCCAAGAAAGCCGGCCAGGTGCCTCTGAAATATTTGGCAATTTTAAAGATGGGGGAGGTGAGGAGACCAGGAGACTGTAGAGCAGAGGAGGTTTGGTAATAACATTACCTGTCACCGGTGCAGGGCCATCATAGCTACAATGTCCTAACACATCTGGCAAGGAGGTTTGCCAGAGTTGGGGAGCTGGGCACGGCAGGCTTCAGATCCATTTACAGGGGAGAGAATGGAGGCTTGGGGAAGTGATTTCTCCAGGGTCACATACCCTAGGGAGGGAGGACGGGTCCCTTCCTCTCCGCTGTGTCTTACCACCTGCCCATCACCGGAGACTCCCAAAGTCCAGAACCTCCAGAGCAGATCACGGGCCTTACAGTAATCCATCCTTCTTTGGTGCACTGCACTGTTCTAGTTTTTTCTTCTGATTAGGGACAGCTTGGAAAATACAGAAAAGCACAAGGAAGAACACGAACATCACCTGTGGTTTTCGTTGTCTTTTAAATTTTCTGTAAGGTTTATTTTTGAGAGACAGAGCACAAGCAGGGGAGCGGCAGAGAGAGAGAGAGAGAGAGAGAGAGAGAGAGAGAGAGAGAGAGACACAGAATCCGAAGCAGGCTCCAGGCTCCAAGCTGTCAGCACAGAGCCTGAGGTGGGGCTCGAACCCATGAACTGTGAGATGGTGACCTGAGTCAATATCAAGAGTCAGATGCTTAACCCACTGAGCCACCCTTTGTCTTTTAAAGTCAGTTTCAGGGGCGCCTGGGTGGCTCAGTCGGTTAAGTGTCCGACTTCAGCTCAGGTCACGATCTCGCGGTCCGTGAGTTTGAGCCTCGCGTCAGGCTCTGGGCTGATGGCTCAGAGCCTGGAGCCTGCTTCCCATTCTGTGTCCCCCTCTCTCTCTGCCCCTCCCCTGTTCATGCTCTGTCTCTCTCTGTCTCAAAAATAAATAAATGTTAAAAAAAAATTAAAAAAAAATAAAGTCAGTTTCACTGAGGAGTGCCTGGGTGGCTCAGTGAGCATCCAACTCTTAATCTTGGCTCAGGTCATGATCTCACAGTTTGTGAGTTTGAGCCCCGCCTCAGGCTCTGTGCTGGCAGTGAGGAAACTGCTAGGGATTTTCTCTCTCTCTCTCTCTCTCTCTCTTTCTCTCTCTCTCTCCCTTTCTCTGCCCCTCCCCTGCTCTCTCTCTCTCTCAAAATAAACTAAAAAAAAAAAAAAAAGCTTCATTGAGGCATATGTAATTCCTACACAGTAAAATCACCTACTTGAAAAGCACAGCACTAATGCTAGATAAGCTGGGGGTATATGAACGTGCTTGAACAAAGAAGAAATGCATTTCACAAATATGAGTAATTATTATTGTAATACAATTTTTGGAAGTAACTATAGTAAAGTTACTTTCACCTTGAAGCCAGGTGACCAGCTAGGTGGGTCTGTGTTTCATTGCCTGAACTTGGGGGTCAGTTTATAATGTCCCCGGCATGAGGTGCCGGAGAGTTTCCAAATTACAGTAGAAGGCGTGACCGTTAACACCATTTAAAAATTAAAGACAACGGCAACAACATTTGGCGGGGTCAGACCGTGACCTATTGAAGAACCATGGTCTTGGTTAGCTGCCAGGCCATAAACGCCTTTACCTGTGGCTTTTGTGAGGAAATGAGAGAAGGCAAGAGCCTGTCCCCCTCTTGGAGTTCAGGAGGGTAGAAGAGCGACTACACGGAGACACAGGGGATCCTCCTGGCCCTCCCCCCAGACTTGCTGCGGAACCGTAGGTGGGGCCCTCTTCTCTCCTCCAAAATGCGGGCTCCCCATCTGTTAAAGTGGTGCTTTACTCACATTTGAAGATTCAGCAGCCTTTTAGGGAAACATGCTGCAGGCGGGCCCTGTGTGAGAGAGAGAGGAGGTGGGCAGCAGAGAGAGAGAGAGAGAGAGAGAGAGAGAGAGAGAGAGAGAGGCACCGTGAAGATGAGTAAGACAGCCGCTGGGCTCAAAAAATGTCTGGTCCAGAGCTGGCAGGTGGGATTGGAGGGACAGACTCCTCGATCGACAGGTGACTGCGATGGTGGGTTAATGCACCGGGTGTGATGGCCCTGAGCAAATATCGAGGGTCTCTAAGTTCCTTCTGACAACTGGTATTTCATTCTATGAACTTAACGTAAGCTTGGTTTTTCCCTCTCTGGGTAACTTTGAATAATCCGGGCTTCCGGTTAAACTGGTTAAACCCTAACATTTAGAACAAGTGAGTAGTTCCCAATCTGTCTCCACAAAGGCTTTTCTATAAAGATTTGACCACCAAACGCTGCATTTATTATATTTTGTCTTCTCTTTCATATGAATGAGGTCCACATTATTGCATTCAATCAGAACTTTGATTGATATGATATAAATAGTGTGGTTGTAAAAGAAAGAGTTGATGGATAGACAGACAGACAGACAAACAGAATTCAAGCCCAAAGCAAGGGCACTGGTATTTAGTCCATCTATGCCATTTTATAGCAGATACTTCCAGAAAGGATTAAAGACATCTTTCAAATTATCCACACATTAAAATACAGAGGAGCCTTTCGTGCTAGTGCATTCCAATATTTTCCAGGCATCTCTTCTGGATCAAGCAGTCCATGAATCAATCAATCAACGTGGGTAACCAAGTGTCCAGCCCCAAAAGAGAGGGAAAATGGACAAGTACTGGACCCAGGAGCCATCAGAGGAGAGCAAAAAAGAAGACAGTGGATGTAGAATGTGGCCACGTGTATGATTCACCTGGTAATGGTAGAACTGAGACTTGAACCCAGCTGGGTCTGGTGTATTATTCAAAAGCCACCGGTCCTCTCATGGCCCCACCCTGCCTCCTTCGCTTCATGATAGAATGATCACGATAATCACCGACGTGGATGGAGCCCATGCCACACGCCAGGCTCTGCCCTGGGCTTCACATGAGCTATTATTATTCCATTTCGCTCATGAGGAAACTTGGCAGAGGTAAGCCACGAACCCAGGTAGTCTGGCTCCAGAGCCTTTAACCCCCGTGCCCTTTGTTCCCTGTGAATTGGGGACAGATTGGGTCTTGTAGGGGCTTGTGCAGCTTCAGATACCCTAGATACATCATACAATGATATTTCACCTTGCAATAATGCATTAGATGTGAATAGCACTTTGTACTTCACCCAGGGTAACCTCACACCTCTCACTCCATCCCCACAGCAAGTATACAAGACGAGCAAGGCAGGGATTATGATTCCCCCAATTTGCAGATAATGAAACGGAGGTTAAGTGATATGTCCAAGGCCATGCAGCTAGAACATGTTAGATACCAGACTCGGGAGGCAGGGAGTCACAACAACCAGAGAAGACTTTCCAAGTCAAGTTGCCCACTCCTCGTTTTCAGGTGGGAAAACCAGTGCCTGGAGAGCAAGCTTGCTCAAGGTCGTCCAGGAAAGATTTGTTCAAGGTCAAGTGGTAAATCAGCAGCCGAGCCATCATGTGATCAAGGCTTCTGCCTCCTTGCCCAGAGATTTACGTCATGTTGCTTTTGTCGGATCTCCAACAGTCCTCTTGAGTTTTTCGACTGCCAGACTTTGTTTAAAAACCCTTCTGGTTGAGTGTTCTGTGATACGTGACATTCTCATGAATTTCAGAGGGTGGGGGAACATCTAAGTGACCTTTCAGCTTGGAGAGCCTGTGATTCTGCCACCAGAATTCTACAGCAATTCCAAGATAATCCTCACTCTTTTGGTGCTCTCAGAAGAAAATCTCAAGTCTGGTCTCTCTCTGGGGTCTGTCCTGCTCCCTGATCTTTGGGTCTGGAGTGGGGCAGTAGTGCCAAGAAGTTTAGCTAGGACCGCTCAGATCTGTGTCTTGCAGCAGCTTCTTCCAAGATTACAATTCAAGGTCCCATTCGCCTCCTGCCAGGGAAGAGAGGAAACATCTGGGCCAGCGTCACATGGAGGCAGCTCCCCAGCTTGTGTGGGAGACACCCTGGGTAGGAGGCTGTGAACTCAGAGCTCTTCATTCCAGATGTGGCTCTGAGCTTTAGTGTCTGGATCTCACCTGTGAGGCTTGGACAGACACAGGGTGTGTGTGGTGGCCGGGTTGGGGTGGTTGAAAGAGAAGCTTGAGAGGGAGTCCAGAGCAGTGTGCACCCGGGAAGGAAGAGCGTATGGGACTGATCAGGGATACCCCACTGGGGTGACCCTTCTGTGATGGTTAATTTTCTGCATCCATTTGGCTGGGCCCTAGTGCCCAGGTGGTTGATCAAACACTGATCTAGGCATGGCAGGGAAGGTATCCAGTAGATGTGGTTAACATCTACAATAAGTTCATTTAAATAAAGATTACCTCTTGCAGCATGGGTGGGCCTTATCCAATCAGTTGAAGGCCTTAAGAACAAAAACTGGGGTTTCCTGGGGAAGAAGAAATGCCTTCTCAAGACTGTAGCACCGACTCTTGCTTGTTTCCAGCCCTGCCTTGTGGATTTTAGACTTGGCAGTCCCACAGCCATGATAGCCAGTTTCCTAAAATAAAGGGATCTCCGAATGAATTAATGAATTAATGACGTTATATATATTTCTCCAGTTGGTTCTGTTTTGCTGGAGAACTTCTTCACGCCCTCTGTCCCTTAGCCCTCTGTCCGCATACCCCAGCCCATCCCTCCTTACGCAGACCAGACCCCCGGGTTTCACTTCAGTCTCCTTGTCCACCCTCGTGACCACAAAAGGTCCAGAAGGATCCAGGTGGGAATGGGGTTGTAGAAGAGCAAACTTGGCAGCAGCTGGAAGAGCCGAGAGGTCTGGAACCGTGTGGGGAGACAGACCAGGTCGTGCCTGGCTTTTCAGGATGCGAGCAGCAGCCTGGACAAATGGATCTGTCTGCTAGGATATTTTTCAGGCGTTGGCAAGAGAGGCTATGCCAACGTTTTCCCAGCCTTTCCCAGCATTCGAAAATGGTTTTCCTGGGAAGAATCTCCTTGATCCGTGCCCACGGCACCATGGGAAGGGGGCTATTTCCTGCCGGCTCTGTAAACGGGCTGGGGACCTATGATTTTGTAGTAGTCGGGATTCTTGGTTACAAGTAACCAGGACTGTCTGTGGCCATCTTCAGCAGGGAAGGACTTAAGGGAAGACAGTGAGGGCAGTCAAGGGAACCACGGGAACCCCAGCCAATGGAATACTGCAGGCACAGTCTGATCCAGGGGCCTCGACTGAGACTGAATTTTACCAGCAAGGATCCACTCACCACTCACTCAGGAGTCAGCCTATGGAATGAGTACCTGATTGGCTGAGGTTGTATTTCACACATGCCTATTCACTATCCAGGCAGGAGGAGACGCTGGGGAAGAATCTGGCTTCGCTTTGCTTTTACAGTAATGGTGGCCATGGGAAATGGATGCCAGTTTTTTCCTTCTTCACAATGGGGAATTCCCCCCAAAGGAAAGCAGGGTTCTAGGTGGGGGGTAGATATTGGACAGATTACAAGTAACGGCTAAACCTTTGGAGCCGTTGTCCTTCTTAAGCCACTAACAGTTAGATGGTGTTGCTTAAAAAGCAGCCAAGTGGACAGAACTTGGATGTGAACTTGGATGTCCTGAGATCAAGTTCTACCGCTTACTGGCATCCTGGTTCTGGGCAAGTTATCTCACCTCTAAGAGCCTCGATTTCCTCCTCTGAAAAGTGGGGAGAATAACAGCACAGACAGCTCACAAAATTGCAGGTGAAAACACTTTGTATTTTGAGCCCTAGAGGGTGCTGGTGTTGGAGCATCCATGCCCGAGGCATCTTTTCATCCTGGTGCCCAGTTCACAGCCTGGCACCTAGTAAATGCCCAGTAAATGTTTGTCGAGTGAATGGATAAACAAGCAAGCAAGTGATTTTTATGGTCGTCCTAACTTGACCATCAGCTTTGCAGAAAAAAAAGGACAGACGTTGTTGGACTCTGATGTGGGTTTCGTGAGCTGAAGCTTCACAAATGATATTATGTGTATATATATATTTTAAACAACCCCTTTGACATTTTCATTTTAATATGTGAGACTCGGCTACTTGTCTCAGAGAAAGTTTATAGGAAAAAAAGCTTCCAGCTGGCTTTGGGGCAGCCCATAAAAATATACTGAAAACTGACCGGTTAGAGATGAGGGGCTGTCGGGGGATAGAGATCAGTGACGCCATAAAACCTGGTGAGGCCCACAGCATTTCGACAATTAGCTCTCTGGGCAAGAGGCTGCATTCTTCATTCCTTCCTGGTTCCTAGTCAAAGGATGGGGCCCAGAATCTCTTAAAGAGAAAACACAGCTTTCAAATAACAAACACGTCTTTGACCCAGGCAGGCTGTGATTCAAAGGGTTTCAAAGGGCGTGGGGGAGGGAAGGGTTTTCAAGAGCTTTAACTGCCCCGGCCGATCAGAATGCCCCCAGCTCTCCCTCCCTGCCAGAGTTCCAAACGCTACCCCTGTCTCCACTCAAGTCTGACCTCCTCCAGGAAGCCCTCCTTGGTAACTCCAGCAAATCATGGGTTTGTTCAGCCCTCTGACTCTTTGACTTAAAACGCTCCAGAGGTGCCTCCTAGTGTCAGGGTCAAGTTCAACCGCCTTGTGATTTGGCCCCTTCCCGCCTCTGTGGCCTCTTATGCTCCCCACCCCCAGCCTTGATCCGGGCGGTGCCAGAAACCTTCAGCTCCACCTTCTCCCCCCTCCTCTTGGGCCTCAGCATCTTGGACTGTACCCTTGCTTTGGCTGGGATTTTCCTCCTCCTTCTTTATGTGGCTGGGTGGTATTTACTCCCAAACTTAGCCCAGGCCTCTCCTCCAGAGAACGGGGGGAGACAGTTTGAGTCTCCCAGGACGGGTTAGGTGTTTCTGCAAGGGCTCCCCAGGGTACTCACCGCACTTACTGTGCAGTCCGCTCCCTTCTGGGACCTTTGCTCATCTCTGTGTCTCTACATTCAATACCGGCTCTGGCTCAGAGAAAGTGCTCAGTTTTGCAGTCCTGTGCCTCACACCCGGCAGCACATACTGAGGTCGTCCCGGGAGCCTTGAAACGCAGACACCTGCGTTCTCGTTCCCGCAAGCTCGGATTTAATTGGTCAGGGGAGGGGGGGAGGGCTGGGCCTGGGGTTGGGGAGCATGGGTTGAAAACTTCCCCAGGTGGTTCTTACGTGTGGCCAAGGTTGAACAGCACTGTGATTTATAGCACTTGACTTAGGACTTCCCCGGCAGCTCAGAGGAGCTGTACCCAGGGCACCTCTCACAGAGCATGATCTTGAACTCACAGCTCCATTGAACTTGCCACAGGTTGTGTTGAAAGAAGCACTATTCATGCTCCTACCTGGAGCAGCGGTGCTCAGTAGCTATATACCCCCTGCCCTGCTGCACCCCCCTCCCAACCCTCCAGGCCTATTAGGAGGGACCACCTGCATCACGATACTTGGGAGAAGGATGCCTGTCTGAGCCCCACCCCGGATCCAAGGAGCCCATCTGGGACCCCGCAATGTGAACAAGCTACTGGATGATTCTGATGCACGCCCGTGTGCTACAGCTCGGGGCTTCGAGCTCCCCAGGACTTGCAACGCCAGGCGAGGAAGTTAACAACATAATGCGTCTTCAGGGAACCATGGGAGGGGATTGGAAAACTACTTAGCCCTAGCCAATCCTTGTTCTTTGGGAATGTGGGCCCCATGTTGTCATTCTCCACCCCCCATTCTTTTTTAATAGACCTCCCAAATCTGGATTTTTCTGTGAAATCTAACAGTTTAAAGTTGACAGGTGATTCAATCACGTTTTAAAAGTTTTTATTTAATTTCCAGTCAGTGAACACGTAGCATTAGTTTAGGGTATACAATATTCAGCGTTTCTATACACTTCTATCCATCACCCAGTGCTCATCACAAGTGCCCTCCTTAATCCCCATCACCTGTTTCACCCAACCCCCGCTCTGGTAAGCATCAGTTCTCCATAGTTAAGAGTCTGTTTCCGGAGCACCTGGGTGGCTCCGTCGGTTGAGCGTCCGACTTCGGCTCAGGTCGTGATCTTGCTGTTTGTGGGTTCGAGCCCCGTGTCAGGTTCTGTGCTGACAGCTCAGAGCCTGGAGCCTGCCTTGGATGCTGTGTCTCTCTCTGCACTCCCCCACCCCCCACTCATGCTCTGTCTCTCTCTCTCTCTGTCAAAAATGAACATTAAAAAAAACAAAAGAGTCTGTTTCCTAGTTTGTCTCTCCCCTTGCTCATTTGTTTTGTTTCTTAAATTTCACATATGGGTGAAATCATATGATATCTGTCTTTCTCTGACAAATACACTTAGCATAATACACTGTAGCTCCAACCACGTCATTGCCAATGGCAAGATTCCAATTCCTTTTGATGGCTCAGTAATATTCCATGGTGTATTTTTTTTAACGTTTATTTATTTTTGAGACAGAGAGAGACAGAGCATGAACGGGGGAGGGTCAGAGAGAGGGAGGCACAGAATCTGAAACAGGCTTCAGTCTCTGAGCTGTCAGCACAGAGCCCGACGTGGGGCTCGAACTCACGGACCGTGAGATCATGACCTGAGCCGAAGTCGGCCGCTTAACCGACTGAGCCACCCAGGCGCCCCTCCATGGTGTATGTTTTTTATCCATTCATCAATCGTGGACACTTGGGCTGCTTCCGTAACTTGGCTATCGTTTCTTTTTTTAATGTTTATTTATTTTTGAGAGAGAGAGAGAGAGAGAGAGAGAGAGAGACAGAGCACAAGTGGAGGAGGGGCAGAGAGAGAGAAAGAGAGAGGGAGACACAGACTCCGAAGCAGGCTCCAGGCTCTGAGCTGTCAGCACAGAGCAGGACGCGGGGGTCGAACTCATGAACATGAGATCATGACCTGGGCTGAAGTCAGACGCTCAACCGACTGAGCCCCCGGGGGGCCCCTGTGATTTGCCTATTGTTGATAACGCTGGTATGAAATTCAGGGTGCATTATACCCCCTTGTAATCCAATCAATTTAAATATCCTTCTCGGACCAAACAAAGCTCACCCGAGGACTGCATTTAGCCAGTTGACTGCAAGTTTGCTGTAAATGTTTCCTACAAACACTGCATATGGATTAAGCCAGGGCGAGGCATGCTTGCCCTGTGCTGTCATCCTCTCCCTGCTGCAGAAAGGCTGCAGGACTTGGGCCAGCATGGAGGGCCTACGGGAAAGGTCCCCTGACACCTGTGCTGTATGTGCAGCGTTGTGGACATCGCTCCCTATGTTTGATGATGCTCTGTCTCTTCTGCGAACGCACCGGGAAAAGGCCTCTCTGGTCCTGGGACCTACGTGAGTCATGTTTCTCCTCTTGCAACTGGTTCATGGATCCCGCACGGCGTGGGATCTGGTTTTGGCTGCTGGAAAGCTCAGAGGACAACCTGTAGCCTGTCTCTGTACCACGTAGGACCTCAAGGCCTGTACTTTGGATCGCTGTTTCATTCCTGGGCTCTTCTGACCTTTTCAACTTCTGTTTTCCATTTGTCACTCGTCCCGTCCCGTGACCACACCTTTAAAATTTTAGTCTCTCAAATACAGAAGTTCTGTTATGTGTTTTCTGGAACAAGGCATGCTATAAATAAATAAGCCCATACAAAGTAGCAAGGGCTCAAAAAAAGGTTTGTTGAGTAAGTGACTGCTTAAATGATTCATCTTGCAGAACCACCCAGAGCCTTGCACAGCAGGTGTTCAGGAAACGAGGGCAGGATGCTAGGGTGGAAAGCGACAGTTTAGAGATGGAGAGACAATAGGTCTGTCATTTCCCAGCCACTAGGACCTTACACAAATGATTTAACGTCTCTTAGCCTTCATTTTCCCACCTGTAAAATGGGCATAATCTCAGCACTCACCTTATTCATCAGAGCTGTTGGAGGATTGAGTGGGATAATGTATGTAAAGTGCCTGGTACATAGCAGGCCACTTGATAAATAGCGGCTGTGACTATTAATAAGAGCTCCCTCATATACGATGTCATTCTTTCATAGCCTAATTAATAAGGTGCAGCAGGAGTGAGAATAGACTCTTGCTCTGCTCAAGCCCGCTAGAATCTGACAAAGAAGCCACATGTACACGCTGGGGAATAAAATGGAAATGAGTTCTGGGAAGGTCTCCAGTTCCTCAGCTCTCTGTCCCAAGTCTCTGCTTGCCACGCCCAGGGCCCCCGTGGTTACAGCAGTGATGGCAGGTCGCTTCCTGTTGGGGGTGGGGTGGGGGGGTGGGGTGAGGGGGGCGGGCATCACTCTCCAGCGTGCTCAGGTGCGGAAGACCCTGTCCTGCCCCGTGCATAACTCAGCTCCCCAGCCCGAGTCCTGAACACCCCTTTTCTGGAAGCCTCTGGCAGTTTTCCCCAAGCTTTCCAGCTCCTTCCCTGGCCCTGAGCGGCCCCTTTCCTAGTGATCACTTAGGAGCAAATTCATCATGAAGGGTCATTTGCCCTCATTGCTTGATGGCCGCACCCCCACTGCAGGAAATTTGTGTCCTGTTGGTGTTCAGGGGGAGCACTTCCCGAGGACTGAACGGAGCACAGGGAGGGCAGTCCTCTGGGGACGGAACATCAGGTGGACAGTCAGGAACGTAGCCCTGTAGTATCGTGATGGGTTAGGTAAATTCACCACAGATCTTCGCCACGGGAAGTGGCATTATGGGGAACGTAAGGTCTGCCTAAATGCCAAAAATTGATCCAGAGGGGGCATCGTTGTGGAGGGCAGAGGTTCCCAAAGTGTGGTCCCGGCACCAAAAGCATCAGCATCAACTGGGAATGTGTGATAAATGCAAATCACCCAACCCCACCCCAGAACTACTGAGTCACAAAACCTGGGTGTGGGCCCAGCACTCTGTGTTCTAATAAGCCCTCAGGGTGATTTGGATGCACGTGCCGTTTGTAGACCAGTGGCGTAGAGCCTGGGTTCCAGCTCCCAGCCTGAACTCCCTCATCTGTAAAGAAGGCCGGTGCTTCTACAGTAGGAGTGTGTCAGGGAAATGAGACTGATGTGGGAATCGGGCCTCACCCGGTGGGTGCCGAGCAATCCCCTCACCTGGTCAAGCATCAAGCCAACCTTGGAGTGTTGATTGCCACCCGGTGCTGCTCGGGGACGGGCGCCGTCAGTCACAGACCCTAAGACAAGGGCTTCAGCAGGGAGGAGAAAAGAAGACAAAGTTACCGGAAACCTGATTGGAAGGGTTGGTTGGGCCCCTAAATGCCAACCTTAGGATTTTTATTTGAAATGTTTGGTTTTTTTCTGCAACAGAAAAACAGGATCCTTGGGATTCCTGAGGCCCCTGGGGCCGCCTTGCCCCGTCCTTCTAGACCACGTTGCAGCCCCTGGCAAGTCCCTGGTGGGGCTGCTGGAAGGGCACCTGCTGGCGCCCAGCGGCCCCCCCTACACAGGTTAGCTCGCAACCTCCGGTCAGGCCCTCCCTTCGCCCCCCTGGGCGGCGCTCCGGCAGGGGGTGGGTAAGGCAGGGCAGGAGGCCCCGGAGGCCTGGAAAGGCCCTGGCTGCCCCGGTAGGGCCTGGCGCGGTCCGGGAACCGGCTCCTGGGAGAGCAGAACCGCGTGCTTGGAATGCAAGCGTCGCTCAACGCATTCCTTCTGGCTGCGGGTGCTGGGCGGCGCTGGGCCCGGCCGGAGCGGACCGAAAGGAGGAAGCCGACTGCGGCGATCCATCGGCCGGGCGCTGCACGGGTCGCCCCTGCCCCGTCCTCCTGCAAGAAAGCACGTTTATTTGTGCTCCTGTGTTGTCTGTCTCCCCAGCCACCCGGGGCGCGGGTGACCACTGATTCCCGGG
Organism: Prionailurus bengalensis; assembly: GCF_016509475.1. NCBI lineage: Eukaryota > Metazoa > Chordata > Mammalia > Carnivora > Felidae > Prionailurus > Prionailurus bengalensis. The sequence goes on from NC_057359.1 coordinate 80,217,063, forward strand.
ACTAGCACGGTGCCAGGAACGTAGTAGATGTTAGGAGGATTTGATGAGTCAACACTTCACAGACAATGTATTGGGAGAAGGCTTTAGGAATTTCCCCCCTTAAACCCAGCCCACAGTCCCCCAGAGCGCTCAGTTCCCTCCCACCTACCATTCCCAGGGGAAGCTTCCCTGTGTCAGGATCTCCGAGTGTGATCCCAGGGAATGGCCCGGGGTTGGATATTCAGCTCCGCCCTGATGACAGCTGGGCTCAGGGCCGCTAATAGGACTTGTCCAACGTCACGCAGCTAGCAAGGAGCTCTCCCCCTCCCTCCCCTACTCCATCGGGATCTGAAGCCAGGTTAAAGGACCCAGGTCCAGTGCTCTTTCTGTCTGAGCTCCACAAGGAGACAGGCCCTGCTGAGACTTCACCCTGGCATCCTGGGGGTTTTTCTCACTTGGATTCCAGAGTTGCTGAAACTCATAAAGGAATTGACTCCTTAAGAAAACAAAACAGGGGCGCCTGGGTGGCTCAGTGTGTTAAGCGTCTGACTTTGGCTCAGGTCATGATCTCACGGTGGGTGAGTTCGAGCCCTGCCTAGGGCTCTGTGCTGACAGCCTGGAGCCTGCTTTGGATTCTGTTTCTCTCTCTCTGTTCTTTCTCTGCCTGTTCTCTGTCTTTCAAAAAAAAAAAAAAAAGAAAAGGGGCGCCTGGGTGGCGCAGTCGGTTAAGCGTCCAACTTCAGCCAGGTCACGATCTCGCAGTCCGGGAGTTCGAGTCCCGCGTCGGGCTCTGGGCTGATGGCTCAGAGCCTGGAGCCTGTTTCCGATTCTGTGTCTCCCTCTCTCTCTGCCCCTCCCCCATTCATGCTCTGTTTCTCTCTGTCCCAAAAATAAATAAACGTTGAAAAAAAAAATTTAAAAAAAGAAAAAAGAAAAAAGAAAAGAAAGAAAACAAAGCATAGCAACCTCCAGCAAGATTTTCAATAAAATCTTTTTTTTTTCAGCTTCATTGATGTATAGTCGACACATAAAATTGTGGGAGGTTTTTGAGCTCTCAAATTTAAGGGAGCCCAATGGCCTTAAACAGGGTCTGTGATTTTCCTGTTGTTTCTGCTCCAGCTATAGGAGCATGATCACGTGATTAACAGGCTCTTTGGTAACGCCCTGAAAGCCCTCCAGTTAAAATTAGGAACCTAATAGGGACTTCGGTTACCATTGTTATTCAACATTGATCTGCAAGCCTAAGCCGCCCTTGTAAGATGTGAAGCAAGAAGGTGAGGGGGAGAAAAAGACACTATTACTGCTTAAGGACTCTGAAATTGGAGTTGATATCAACTATTTTATCTGATTCTTGTAGCACCTCAGCAAGCTGGGCAATGCTTACTTGTATCTCGGTATTATTTTCGTAGTTTACGTGCAAGGGAATTAAACTTCGTAGATCATAAATCACTCGCTTGTGTTTGTCCACCCAATGGTCCTGTGGCTCCCGAGTGCTACTGCTGTTGGAAAGGAGGCAAAATGAAGCTGAGTTAAAGAGGATCTGTTTGTGCCCCTTGGAAACCAAGAGAATTAACTGAAAAAGCTACTAGGATTAATAAGAGATTCAGTGAAGCGACTGGATAGGAAAGGTGATCACAGTCCTGTATATCTGGACCATCTACGTACCAACAAAACCAACTAGAAAATAGAATTTTTATTAAGAAGATCTCAGTCGTAAAATACCAGTGACGAAACTGAACAAGAAATCTGAAAAATCTACAAGAAGAAACGACAAATTCTTATTGAGAAACACACAAAGAAATAAAGGGAGGTTCTATCATACGATGGTCTTGGATGGGAAGACTGGATATTGTACAGCTGTCAGCTTCCTTCGAGTTACATTGCAAGTTTAATGAGAGTCCAACAAGAAATCTTTGAAATATTTAATAACGTTTGTTGTATCTGGAAGAATACAAAATCAAAATATGTTGAAAAATAAGTCACTAAAATTTCTTTTTAATGTTTATTTTAGAGAGAGAGAGAGAGAGAGAGAACACGTGAGGGAAGGACAGAGAGAGAGAGGGAGACACAGAATCTGAAACAGGCTCCAGGCTCTGAGCTGTCAGCACAGAGCCCAAGGCGGGGCTTGAACTCACGAGCCTTGAGATCAAGACCTGAGTCGAAGTCGGATACCTAACCGACTGAGCCACCCAGGCACCCCAAGAGTCATTTTTTTAAGAAGATTAATTCGATGTGTGAAGGAAAATAACAGCTGTCCTGGAACATTTTAGAACATACTAAAGCTATAAAAATCAAAACAGAGTGGAAAGGATGTAACAAATGCCAAAAAAAAAAAAAAAAAAAAAAAGATAAAAAAAAAAACACAACCAGCTCACAGACAGTCCTTATCACCTAGAGGCTTCAGTGTATGATAAAGATAGCAGCACAAATCACCAGGTAAAGAATGGTTCCATAGGAAGGCTAGTACGATTGGCCAGCCATCTGGAAAAAAGTCAGAGCCTTGCCTCTCACTATATATCAAATAAATTTCTGATGGAGGAAAGAGTTTAAAAAAATGAATCCATCCAAAGGGCTAGTATCCAAAATCTATAAAGAGCTCACCAAACTCCACACCCGAAAAACAAATAACCCAGTGAAGAAATGGGCAGAAAACATGAATAGACACTTCTCTAAAGAAGACATCCGGATGGCCAACAGGCACATGAAAAGATGTTCAGCGTCGTTCCTCATCAGGGAAATACAAATCAAAACCACACTCAGATATCACCTCATGCCAGTCAGAGTGGCCAAAATGAACAAATCAGGAGACTATAGATGCTGGAGAGGATGTGGAGAAACGGGAACCCTCTTGCACTGTTGGTGGGAATGCAAACTGGTGCAGCCGCTCTGGAAAGCAGTGTGGAGGTTCCTCAGAAAATTAAAAATAGACCTACCCTATGACCCAGCAATAGCACTGCTAGGAATTTATCCAAGGGATACAGGAGTACTGATGCATAGGGGCACTTGTACCCCAATGTTTATAGCAGCACTCTCAACAATAGCCAAATTATGGAAAGAGCCTAAATGTCCATCAACTGATGAATGGATAAAGAAATTGTGGTTTATATACACAATGGAGTACTACGTGGCAATGAGAAAGAACGAAATATGGCCTTTTGTAGCAACGTGGATGGAACTGGAGAGTGTGGTGCTAAGTGAAATAAGCCATACAGAGAAAGACAGATACCATATGTTTTCACTCTTATGTGGATCCTGAGAAACTTAACAGGAACCCATGGGGGAGGGGCAGAAAAAAAAAAGAGGTTAGAGTGGGAGAGAGCCAAAGCATAAGAGACTGTTAAAAACTGAGAACAGAGGGTTGATGGGGGGTGGGAGGGAGGGGAGGGGGGTGATGGGCATTGAGGAGGGCACCTTTTGGGATGAGCACTGGGTGTTGTATGGAAACCAATTTGACAATAAATTTCATATATTGAAAAAAATAAAATAAAAAAATGAGTCCATCAAAATTAAAAGAGAATCAAAATGACTCTTTTTCTACATTGGTTTTACATTTTACCCTTTTGTTTGGAAGTTACAGAAATAGTCCAGAATCCTCAGGTACCCCATCACCTAGCTCTCCCCAGTGACAGCTTCTTATGTAACTATGGGACATTTTCAAAACCAGGAAATTGAAATTGGTACAATGCTATTAACAAACCACAGAACTTACTTGGATGAGGACATATTACACAATATGAAATACAATTCCATTTAATTTTTTTTTTAATTTTTTTCAACGTTTTTTATTTATTTTTGGGACAGAGAGAGACAGAGCATGAACGGGGGCGGGGCAGAGAGAGAGAGAGACGCAGAATCAGAAACAGGCTCCAGGCTCCGAGCCATCAGCCCAGAGCCCGATGCGGGGCTCGAACTCACAGACCGCGAGATCGTGACCTGGCTGAAGTCGGACGCCCAACCGACTGCGCCACCCAGGCGCCCCTCATTTAATTTTTTTTAACATTTATTTATTTTGAGAGAGAGAGTGCGAGTGGGGGAGAGGGGCAGAGGGAGAAAAAAGAGAGAGAGAGAGAGAGAGAGAGAGACAATTTTAAGCAGGCTCCAAGCTCAGCTTGGAGGGCTCAATCCCACGACCCTGGGATCATGACCTGAGCTGAAATCAAGAGTCAGATGCTCAACCGACTGAGCCACCCAGTTGCTCCTAGATTTTTTTCTTTTTAATTTTTCTTTAAAGTTTATTCTTTTATTTTGAGAGAGAGAGCCAGTGGCGTAGGGGCAGAGAGAAAGGGGAGAGACAACCCTGAGCAATCTCTGCAGTGTCAGCGCGGAGCCCGATGTGGGGCTCGAACCCATGAACCGTGAGGTCATGACCTGAGCTGAAATCAAGAGTTGGGCACTTCACTGACTGAGCCGCCCAAGTGCTCCTATATATTTTTTAATGGTATAGAAAACTGTCAATAGGAAACAGGAAATGCAAGGTAAAGAATGATGTACACATATCCCAATATTGATGATTGTGTGTGTGTCTGGTTCATCCATATATGTACCTATACCCCATATCTATGTCTGGAAGGAAATATACCACCATGTTAATAGTAGTCATCTCTGAGTAGTCGGATGCTTTTCTGTATTTCCCCTTCCCTTTTAAAAGTAATGAGCAGCTATCACTTTTATAGTATTATTTTTCAATGGCTTTATTGAAGTATCATTTACTCGCCATAAAATATACCCTACCTTGGGGCGCCTGGGTGGCGCAGTCGGTTAAGCGTCCGACTTCAACCAGGTCACGATCTCGCGGTCCGTGAGTTCGAGCCCCGCGTCAGGCTCTGGGCTGATGGCTCAGAGCCTGGAGCCTGTTTCCGATTCTGTGTCTCCCTCTCTCTCTGCCCCTCCCCCGTTCATGCTCTGTCTCTCTCTGTCCCAAAAAAATAAATAAACGTTGAAAAAAAAAATATACCCTACCTTTATATTATTTTTAAATTACTATATAATCTGTCCGCTTAAAAACAAATGTGTGCTTAGAAAATAGAACGTGATTTAAAACTAAAAACGAATCTAGATAGTATCAGGATTCCACCAAAGAAACAAAAAAAATACACCAGTATGTATGTGTGTGTGTATATGTATATATGTGTACATATATATGTATATATATGTGTACATATATATGTGTATATATATATATATATAAACACCACCGACCTATACACTTTAAAGGGGTGAATTGTATGGCACGTGAATTATATCTCAATGAAGCCATTACCAAAAAAATTCCTGGCTCTGCCCCTCACAATAGCTGGAAGAGGGACATCCCCTGCCTCTGCCTCAGTTTCCTTCTCTTCAATGGCGATGGTGACAGCAGGGACTTCATGAGCTTGTTGTGTTAATGAGAATTACTTAACTGTTTCACACAGTGCTGGATCTGGATACACCTGGAGCCCTTGGTAAATATTAACAACATGGAACATTCTCTAGGGCTGGGCACCACCGTGCTAGGCAGGTTCCCGCATGAGGTCAGCACTCTTCCAAGTGCTAATGTGTGCGGACTGGGCAGGGGAGGAGACGAGGCCCAGAACAGGCCAACCCAGAGCTCTCTAAGGGATGGGGCAGGGACTGGAAGCCAGGTATTCGTGATGCTGGAGTCTGGGTTCTGAGCCATCAGACACTCTGGTTTTCATGTAGCTTTGCCTTTATGTTTGCATGGATTTTTTTTTTTTTTTTTTTTTTTTTTTTTACTACTCGGACCCACTTTATTCTAGAAGATGTTGCCTGCACAGCCTGAAGCTGAGTTTCAGCCACCCCCACCTCCTTCCAAATTGCTTCTGGCCTTTTCTCTTGCTCAGGATACTTTCCAAGGTATAAAATGCCCCCAGAGAAAGGCTGCCTGAGACCTGGCAAGCGGCCCGCGTTGGGTCCCCAGGGTCAGGCCTTTGGGAGGAAAGGCTCAGACTCTGCTCAGCCCCCTCCTCGCTTGTAGAGACCTCCTGGCCTGGGCCTCGACATGGAAAACGCGCAGATTATGATACTCTACTTGCCGTGGGATGTTGAAAGGCTTGCTTACCAGCCCTGAGAGGCTCCAAACGTGGAGCCCGGTCCCCGGAGACCCCCGCTGGCAGGGAAATGGTGGCCTGGGGCTGGCCCACACCCAGCAAGCTTGAGAGCCAGCGGCGCTGAGGCTGCTAAAAATAAAAGTCAAGTCTCGCAGGGACGTGGGCCGGGCCGGAAGCGGGACTCGCCCCAGGGGGAGGGGCGTGGGAGAGGAGGGTCTTGATCTGACCCCCACCTGCAGGGTGCGTGGGGGGCTGATTCTTCTCCCCAGCACCAGCCCCCCCGCCCCATCCCCAACTATAGCACAGGGGGTGGGGCCCGGTCTGCCCAGCCCAGCTCGAGGCAGTGAGAAAAGTCCACCTCGAGAGCGCTGACCCATAGGAAAGCAGTGCGAGCTGCGTGTGTAATTCTGAATTTTCCAATATCGACATTTAAAGAAAGAAGCGGGAGAAATTAATTTTCATCATATAGTTAATCTAATATATTGAAATGCGGGTCATTTCAACGTGTCATCAATATAAAAACTGTCATGAAATAAATTCTCCTCTTTGCAGTGAGTCTTGGAAATGCGTGTATTTTACATTTATTTTTGAGACACAGAGAGAGACAGAGCATGAACAGGGGAGGGGCAGAGAGAGGGAGACTCAGAATCCCAAGCAGGCTCTAGGCTCTGAGCTGTCAGCGCAGAGCCCGACGCAGGGCTCGAACCCACAGACGGTGAGATCACAACCTGAGCTGAAGTCGGACGCTCAACCGACTGAGCCACCCAGGCGCCCCAAAGTGCGTGTATTAGAGGTACAGCTCATCTCAATTTGGAGTGACCACATTTCAAGTGCGGCCTTAGTTCCGAGTTGCCGTGGTAACACATTATCACAATCTCAGTGGCTCAAAACAGCATAAATGTATCATTTTAGGATTCTGGATGCCGCAAGTCTTGAAATGAGTCTTATGGGGGCTTTTAAAATCAAGGTGTTGGGGCGCCTGGGTGGCTCAGTCGGTTAAGCCTCCGACTTCAGCTCAGGTCATGATCTCACAGTTCGTGGGGGTTCAAGCCCCGCGTCGGGCGCTGTGCTGACAGCTCAGAGCCTGGAGCCTGTTTCATATTCTGTGTCTCCCTCTTTCTCTGACCCTCCCTTGTTCATGCTCTCTCTCTGTCTCAAAAAAAATAAATGTTAAAAAAAAATTAAAAAAAAAATAAAATCAAGGTGTTGGCAGAGCTGGGTTCTTGCCGGAGACTCCGGGGGAGAATTCCTTCCTTATCTTTTCCAGCTTCTGGGGGCCACCTGCATGCCGTCCATGTGTCCCTTCCTCCGCCTCCAAAGGGCATCATCACAACCCCTGCTTCCGTGGGCACATCTTCTCCCCCCTGCTTTGGTTGTCTGTCGCTTTGCCTTCCCTGACTCTGATCCCCTGAACTCTCACCTATGAGGATTCTTGTGATCATATTGGGTCCACCCAGATGATCCATAACCTCCCTGTCCCGAGATCCTTAATCACATCTGCAAAGTCTCTTTGCCATGGAAGGCAGCGTAGGCACCCTTTCGGGGGTTAGGATGTGGAGGTCAGCCTGCCACACGTATCGGTGACTACCAGGCTGGATGGCACAGCTCTAGGGAATCGAGGTGGAAAGTCTGGTCAGATCTCCTAGCTTCACAGTGCAGCCCAACCACTAACAGGCTGTGGGGCCTTGGGCGAGTCACTTCATGTCCCTGCTTGACTCTGCTTGCCTCGTGCATAAGATGGGGCTGATGATGCCCACGCCTGAGAAAATGCAACAAGGTACCGGGCATATAAGTGCTTGCTCAACTGCAAGAGGGGTGGCAATACACCGGCAGGCTGGAGGCCGGGGCTGCCCCGTGCCGGGACACCTGACTGCTTGGAGGGTCCTCAGAGGCCATCGGTACAGCAGCCTCGTTTTACACATGGGAAAACCGAGGTCCGGAGCCGGAAGAGGCTTGCAAGAGGTTCCTAGTGATTTGGCAGCTGAGCCAGGGAGGGGACCCAGTGGGCACCCTTCCCATCCATGTCACATTGCCCAACAGCTACGAGTCTCAGTTTCCTCACCTGTAAAAGGCAACTCGGAACAGGCTCTGGTGAAGGTCAAAGGATGTCCAGGTTTGTCCAGGGTGTCCAGGTTTGAACGTGCTCTGGGGACAGAGGGTTGTGTGAAGGAAGGTCTCGATGACACCTGGGCACAGCGTTGAGTATCTCTCCAGGGCAAAGGCAGCTGTGCCCTCTGCCTCCCTGGCTTTCGGGCCTCTGGATACTTCGGAGGACCTCAAGGGACCTGCTGAGCATCCTCACAAGCTCTTCCTGTCTTTCTGTCTATTCTCCTCTCCGCCTTCTAGAACCAAGTCTGGGAAGCAGCAGGAAGCTGGCTTTCTCCTTGTTGACAAGGGACCTGGAGCTCTTTCCTGGCAGGTGACCTCTCCAAGGCTCAGCTCTCACCTAGCTCTGCTCCTGTGCGGGCTGTGGATTGGTTGGGAGCAGGGGACCAGCTAAGTGCTCTCTGAGGCCTGGGGCTCTTATTCTAGCTCTCCCGCTGGCTTGCCCTGCTGGCCTGGGCACCTGCCCTGGCTTCTCCGTGCCCAGCTGAACAGTGGGAGGCTGGGGTTTAGGCCAGAGGTGCTTGCATTCTGGGGCACCCTCCACTGTCTTTCTGGGGGCCAACAGATAGCCTATTCCGGAGCCAAACTTTCCCCTGCACCAGTGGGCGGGGCTGGCCAGCTGGCAGGAGCCAGGGAGAAAGGCAGGAGTGGAGCAGGAACCCCAAGGTGGCTGTGGTCTGTGTCAGGTTCCCCCTCCAGACCAGTGTTCCAGCTCCATCTTGAACCTTGGACGGGGCGGGGCTGTCCTTCGAGCTGCAGGGAGACCCCTGGGCCAGAAGGAGGTGTGGGCATGGGTGGTAAGGCTCTGAAAACAGCCGGCGGCAGTTCAGAAAGGAATGCTCCAGATATTAACACCCTAATCCGCTCTTTAGCCAGGTTCCATGCCTGTGGGAGAAAGAGGTGCGTGTTCTTCCTTGGGATCCTGGCGATGTAAGAGTTGGCAGAACCAGCACGGTGCTGAGCATGCTGGATATCCACCTGTGTGGTCCCCCGAGTGCCAGACCCTGTGCTGCGTCCTGTGCACCACCCCCCCGGGGAGACCCCTGGAGAGAGACGGTGGTCCTGCCCTCCTCAGGTTCAAGGGTCATTTTGTAGGCAGGGTCACCGAGGCCCACAGAGGGGAAGGGGCTGGTCTAAAGTCATTCACTCATTTGGAGGCAGAGGCAGGAAGAGGGAAGAGGGTGTTATGGCTTTGACTGATGGATCCTCGGGGGGCTGGAGGCCGAGGGTTAAGACTATAATGAGGATTGTAGTAGTAATATGAGGTGCAGGCCATGTGCTCACCACGCCCTTGCCATACGTTGGCCTGCTTCACCCCACAACGCCCCTATGAGGTAGAAGTTTAATATCACCATTTCACACATGGGGAAACTGAGGCACGGGGAGGTTCAATAACATGCCCAAGGACACGCGGCTACGAAATGACAGAGGCGTGGCTTGAACTGGACTGTTGGACTCCGACACATGCATCCCAGACCAAATGCAAGGGTAAGGCTTGGGGAGACAGTCTTCAGTGACCTGCACCCCTTGACCCAGCTCAGAGGGAATCCAGCTCGTGTACTGTGGGGAGGCCGTGACTGGCGGCCCTGTGAGGGCAGACAGGGCCAGAGCCTTAGGTCCTCCTCAAGGAGCAGGGGCCAGGACTGAGAAAAGATATCACCGGAGATTCCCATGGGAAGAGGGCCTCTCTCCGTCAGACTCTTTGCGCTCAGAATCCAACATGGTCAGTGCTGGAGGCCTGTAACTCTCGCCAACCACCTGTCCACTGTGCAGAGAGGGAAAATGAGCTCAGAGATGGCAGGTGACTGGCCCAAGATCCCACAGCAAGAGTATGGAGTCCTGAGTAGGCCGAACACGGGACGTTGTGACCGTCTTGGGGGTTCAGAGTGTCCTCATTACCCCGCCCACCTGGCCCCCTATAGCCATACGTGGGAGGACAGCAGCAGTGGGGGGGAGGGGCTTTCTCACCCACTGTCCCAAATGCTCCCATTCCACTGCTGGCCCTGGGATTTCCCGACAGGTGGGGCTGTGCTTGGGGGTGGGCTGGGGGGTAGAAATCCGTTGTTTCCAGAAAGAGAATCTTTAGTATCCATACCAACAAGCTACTGGGTGCAGGGAGAAGGGCCGGGCGTTGTGGCAAAAGACCCCGGTCCCGGGCAGGCTCTGCCCCTTGGCAGCTGGGTGCTCCCGGGTGAGTCACTTTTCTCCTCTGAGCTCCTTGTTTTCATCGGCACGCAGAGAACAGAGGCTGCACTTCTCCCAGAGTGGAGCCTACCGCCCCAGAGGGAGGGGAGAGGGTCGGGATGGCGGGCGGGGAGGGACGATGGCTCCGCTGACCTCCAGGAGAGAAATCTCAGGCCACCACCGGAGCCCCCAACCCGCCGAGTGCTCTGGGTCTCCCTGCCTGGACGGTGGTCATGTAACAGCTATGACAACACCAGCCCCGTGCTCCCCAGCTTTTCTGAGGAGGAAAACGCTGTGAGATGGGCGGGGATTGAGGAAAGGACCGGAAAGGGAGAGTGGGCGTCCTTCCCCTTGGCCCAGCTGAGTGTGATACCCCCCTCCGGAATGGTCCCCCAAAGTCTGGGCCACTTGAATGTGCCTTGCTTAAACAGACACACACGTCCCAGATGCTGAGGTGGCACATGAGATCCAGCTCCTGGCAAAGGGTCACTGGCACGCCAGTGCTCCCCTGACTTCATCCTTCCTCACGGCCTGCATCGTTCCATCCTTGTGGTGCTCCGGGCGTGGGCATCTCCCCTGGAGAAGAAGGGATGGCAGCCGGCCCAGAAGACTGCTGGACACACTTCTCATTTGTTTGACCATCCCCCAAAGCACTGGAGAGGATGCCACAGTGGGTAAAACCTCTGGTTGTGGGGGCAGAAACCTGCCTATCAGCTGTGTGTCCTTGGGGAACTTGCCTGGCCTCTCTGAACTCGTACCTTCATCTATAGAGTGAAGGAAAGGATAACCTTCCTCCCAAGCCAGTTATCAATATTAAGTGTGTTCCTTGCAAGTAAAGCCAAGTAAAGTAGGTGCTCAATAAATAAGCTATCATCATTTTGTTACGGCTGTTTAAAAAATCAACTTGTGGTCTGCCCAGAACGAAGACCGGATCTCTCCCTTCTGTGTCATTTCCGCGACATTATGTGGATCAAGTCGCTGGACTGTAGGGCTTGGACCTGGCATAGACTGATCTGGATCCTAGTTCTGGCTCCTGGCCCTAGTGTAACCTTGAGTGGATGATTTTTACTCCTCAGAGCTTGCGTTTCCTCCTCCATGAAACGGGAGAAAATCACCACACTTCCTCGTGGGGTTTTACGCAAGGTTCCTGAAGGGACGCACGCAAGCCCTCGGCACAGAGTCTGCTGTTCGGCGAGGCACCCATGGCTGTTTGGGATCCTTGTTTCTGTTTTCATCAGACTGGGACTCCACCGTGTACAAAGCTAGTGGTTTCTGTGACCCTGACACCCTGGCCACAACACTGGGACATTAGAATTTTCAGCCACGTGGCACAAGTGAAAACTGAGGCTTCGTCAGTGTCTGCTCTCGAGCTCAGCAGGGAGGCAGGGTCACTAGGGGAGAGCACGTCCTGTTTGCTGTGCTGGGGTTCAGAGGACAGATCCCAGAAGGCAGAGGACAGATCCCTGTCCCCTGGCCCAGGCTGTGGGTGTGGTGTCCCGCCCACCAGCTTCTGGACGTGTTGTCTCTTCCAGACCCACAAAGCCAATCCTGTCCTGGGACTTCCCCCGGAGCCCCGCTGGCACGCCATGCAGGAGAGAGAAGAGTCCAGACCTTCAGTTGGGGGCTCACCCCTCAGAAGTGCAACCTCATGTGGGTCACTGCGCTTCTCTGTGCCTCCGTTTCTCCATCGGAGTGGGAATCCATCAAAAGGGTGCATCTCTATTCCACCACTTACCTGGAGTGGCCTTGAGAAAGTTACTTCCCTTTTCTTAATTTCTGTGCCTTTGCCTATAAAAAGAGGCTAATGGTAAAATGTTACAGTGGGATGTCAATGAAAACAGGAGGGCATAAAGCTGTCATTGCTATGATTTTCGCTGCATAATTAAAAGTCTTCGTGTGCCTGCATCCACTGTTTCAAAAAAGACAAAGAAAATGTACTAAAACGTCCCTAGTCCCTCTGGACGCTGGGCTCATGGGTGACTTTTACTTCCTTCTATATATTACTTTTGTAGTTGTTTTTTTCCTAGTTTTTCTACAATGAGTGTGTGTCTCTTCCAGTAAGAAATGAGCAATTAAAGGCCTAAAAAATAGCTGTCCCTACTATTCAGGGTTGTTAGCGGACCACAGTGAGGAGACGGCTGGTGAGCCCCCAGCTGTGGGCAAATGCTCTCGGTGCTGACCGTGCTCACCCTCTCCTCCTAGGGGTGGTCGGGGTTGGCATCAGGGTCGGGGTGTGCCCACAGGGCTGGCCCCTGTGGCTGGCAGCGGAGGGACCCATCGCCTCTTGAGGCCTCCCGTGAGGATGTGACCTCATCGCGGCAGAAGACACAGACTTCAGCCAAAGGGAAGCTTGAAGAGGAAGGAAAGTAACATGAAACCAAAGACCCGACTCCTAATTCCAGCTGTCTCCTCCACTCCCCCGCTCCCACTTGACCTTGCACAAGGCACCTGGTTTCTTTGGCCACGGCTTCCCAATCTTTAAGACGGGGTGACATGGTGCCCGCCTCACGGGGGAGCTGTGGGGACCCAAGAAACAGTGGCTTTGCCTCCACCTTGCCTTCCCTCCCCTGGAATCACCTGAGAGAGGAGAGGTGAGGTGACAAGTGAGGCGACAGGGCACTAATCTCAGGGCTTTGCTGGAAAACACATGGGTGAATGTTTTATCTTATTTTTTAAATGTTTTATTTATTTATTTATTTTTTAATTTTGAAAGAGAGAGAGAGAGAGAGAGAATCTGAAGCAGGCTCCAGGCTCTGAGCTGTCAGCACAGAGCCCCACGCAGGGCTCGAACCCACGAACCGTGAGATCATGACCTGAGCCGAAGTCGGACGCTTAACTGACTGAGCCACCCAGGCGCCCCTCTTGCCTCTTTCTAATGTGGGAAATTCTCCTTCTTTTTTTAATTATCTGAAACATTTTGTATCTGAAACATTTCATATTCTTCAACAGAGATGAAGGGGATTCATCTCTGATGAATAATTTAGTATGCATGGTAAGCCTACTCTGGTTATTTTCAACAATTGTCTGTTTGGACTTATTAGTTGTCCTTTGGTTTTACCACTGCTTGCCCTGCATCAGTTGTCAAATATTTCAATTTTTTAAAATATTTATTTATTTTCGAGAGAGAGGGGGGGAGCATAAGTAGGGCAGAGGCAGAGAGAGAGGAAGGCAAGAATCTGAAGCAGGCTCCAGGCTCTGAGCTGTCAGCACAGAGCCCCACGCGGGGCTCGAAACCACGGACCGTGAGATCATGACCTGAGCTGAAGTCCAACGCTTAACTGACTGAGCCACCCAGGCGCCCCGTTGAATGTTTTAAATCATCGTCTCGTCCTGCTGTTAACAGCCCAAAGGATCACCTGCGGGCGATCTGAGAACCACTCCTCCCCCCCCCCCCCCCCACTTCCTGGTGCTGCTTTCAGACAGCTGGGACTGCCTTGCTGCCTTGGGTGCTACAGCCTTCCCCTCCCTTCCCCTCCATGCTTCTGCCTCGCACACCCTCCCTCCCTGCAGCCAAAACTGCCTCCCACCTTGGTGTCTTCCCCCTCCCCCACACTCCTATCCTCTGCATCTCAAAATACTTTAAGGCTGAGTTTCAATGTCACTTCTTCCATGAAGCCCTCCCTTCCTGCTTCACCCAATGGACCTGGGATCCTGTGCCTTCTCTGAGCTACTCTTCCACATCAGTTTCAAAGATCTACTTATGTACCTGCTCCCCCCACTGAACTCAGAGTCTCTCGAGGGTAGCGGGTAGCGTGCACATCTTAACCCCTCCTCCCTAGTGTCTGGCGAGGGGAGGACAGGCGGGGCTCAGTGAGGCTTTGCTGAAACAGTGGCTGCCGCTCACGCCGTAAGAAGCGAGGACGTGTCTCTTCCCATCAGAAACGTGTGAGCAAAGGCAAGAACAGCAGTTGTCTTTAGAAGCAGCTTGTCCTCGATCCCGTCAGCTCAGCACCCAGGGGGGAGGGACGAAGATGTCACTCGCCAGGACACAGGTGCTGAGGCAGGAGTCCCCAGCACTTGCTGGGCCAGACCTCTACTTGTTGCTTCCACTTGTCCAGGGGAAGCAGGGAAGTCTCCACTACTGACCAGCTGTCCGCCGCTGGGGCAAGAGAAGGAAGCCTGGCATGTTCACGCACAGCAAGGTGCTGTCGAACATACAAAGCACTCATGCTTCCTTGCTGTATGTGGGCCTCGTGAAACCCCGTGCACGGGGCAGGGCCAGCGAGGGCGCTGCCCCCCATTTTCAAATAAAGAGGCTCAGGCGCTGTGGGGTACCTGCTTTGGGCCCAGGTTGGATATGCACTTCATGGAAGCCTCAACAGAAATGTAGAAAAATTTCTTTCTTTGGTTTTATACATATTGAAAAGGACAGCCTCTGTTCAGTGGCTCAGAGGCTCTGATCAGTCAACTGAGAGAAGTGAATACCTTGCTTAATTAGGTGACACGAGATGCAGGAAAGTGCAAAGGTGGTGGGGCCTCCGAGGGAAGGAGAGCAGAGTCTGGGCCCCCCTCCTTCTCCACATTTCTTCCGGCTGATCCTGGGAGCTTTCACCTGGAGGAGGTGCAGGGGAGTCCTGCTGGCGGGCACGGGGCTCAGGACCTACGCGGGCCCCCGCGCAGTGGGGAACGGAGATGCCAGACCCGGCATGGCAGGTGCTGTGCGGGCCAGCCCGGCCCACCTGGCGGTACTGAAGGAGAGTCAGAAGCCTGGTGGGCATGAGGTTCCTGAACGTTTCCAGAACCCCTTCAAGTCCTAGGTCTCTTCTGGGCCAGAGGCCCAAAACTGGAGACTTTCTGGACTGGAAGGAGCTTGAAGGTCTTTAAATCCAAGCCCCAACTTGATGCCTTCCCGCCCTGGGCAGAGATCTTCCTGTCTGAGAATTTCTTTGCTCGGGCGCTCCTCCCTACGCTCACCATCCATGCCCCAGGCCTGGTCCGTAGTCCCTCCCTCCCTTGGTCACAGTCCGCCTCAACCTTCAGGGCTGGAGTGGCTCCCAGGCCTGCAGGGTTGTGTGCTCGGTGCAGAGGGCAACGAACGACCCGGCTGCCGTCTCCTGGGTCCTTTGCCCCTGTGGTCCCAGCCCAAGGCCCCGCCACCTAAGCTGATGGCCAGCCACGGTCAGTCTGGCAGGCCCGCTGAGATCCTGCCAGCCCGGCCCAACATCGTGCCCTGGGATCTTGGGCGCCAAGGGCAGGACCTCAGTCATCTTACTAAACCCCCAGTGGTGCTCACTCGGGAGTCAGGTGTTGTTCGCAGAGTCCCTACCCGCCCTAAGCGCTTGTCTCCACGATGCACTTGAGGAACATGGTGTCATCCTTCACGTAGGCATGCCTGGGTGACTGCAGCCTGTTGAGGGGGAAGAAGAGTGGGCAGCCACTGGCCACGTTGGTCTCACTCTGCGGCCGCTGGAAGGATGCCGAGCTCAGGTCGGGCCGGAAGGCGTCGATGGCGTGCTCACGGTTGTTCTGGTCGAGAAGCATGAAGGTGACCTGTGCGGCAGGGGGCAGGTGGGAGGTCAGGCCCTGGGCGGCAGCACCGAGGGACACCCGTACAGCCCCTCTGCCCCTGAGCTCAGGCAGACTGGCAGCCAAAGACGCAATGTGGGGACCACACCTGGCATGCGGCAAGAGCCGGTTAATGGAAGCATCTGGTTTCTGGGCAGTCTTCAAGGCTTGCCCCATGAGTAGGGATCAGAAGGGAGGGAATTCAGAACTGTGGTCAACTTTGGTCGGGTGCTAAAGGCGGGACCAAGCACCGACGAGGAGGCCAGACTCCATGGCCTCCAGCGCCCCTTCCTGCTGGGAACTGTTTGATCCATCAACTACGCCTGGAATCTTCTGGGGCAAGGCTGGGGGCAAGAACACACAGGCCTTCTGCAGAGGGGCTGTTAGTCAATGCCCTGAGATGTGAATGGAGTTTCTGGGATGCACAGATACGCGGCCCCTCAGAAGCCAATGATCTACGTATGACACACACCCCTTTCTCCGGCACATGTCACTGAAACACCCGATGCCTACCATAGTGGTTCTCGAATTGGGCAGCACTTTATTTTAAAACGTGGATTTATTTATTTGGCGGCGTGGTGGGGGGGGGGGGAGGGGGAGGGGCGCCGGGGAGGGGTGCAGAGAGAATCCCAAGCAGGCTCCTTGATGTTAGTGTGGAGCCCGATGGGGGGCTGGAACTCACCAACTGGGAGATCATGACCTGACCCAACACCAAGAGTCGGACGCTTAACCGACCGAGCCACCCAGGTGCCGCCGGCTGCACTTTAGAGAGCCCTGGGAAAGCTTTAAAAACCCTGATGCTCAGGCCTCACCATTTACAGTAGTGAGACTAGCCGTTGGTATTTTAAAACTCTGCCTGACAGGCATGGGAACCACGACCTGCTGACTGACTCATACCCAGACCACTGTGGCGTCCCCACCCCTGCCCCACCTGTCTTCCGTCCATCTCCCTCCACCCTCGCTGAGGTCTGTGTGCTCGACCCCACCCCTTCCTTACCCTGCCCCCTTGCCACTGCTGTTTGCCTGCAGGGAGTGCCCAGCCTTCCCCCACCTCCCTGCTCCCATCCTCCTTCTAAATACTTTTAATAGGCTTTATTTTTTAGAGCAGTTTGTGGTGCAGCGCCAAGGCGAATGGAAAATGTAGAGATCTCTCCATACCCTCTGCTCCTACCCAGCCTCCCCTCCCCCCCCCCAGCACCCACCCCAGGGTGGTCCATTTGCTGACGCACCTAAACTGACACATCATAATCACCCAAAGTCCCCAGCTGACCTCCGGGTTCACCCCTGGTGCTGTGCGTTCATCCTCTGGGTTTGGACAGATGTACAATGGCATGTACCCGGACTTATAGTACACAGAATAGTTTCACTGCCCTAAAAATATCCGTGTTCTGCCTCTTCGTCGCCCCCTCCCCCCGCCCCCAACCCCTGGCAACTACTGATATTTTCACTGTCTCCATAGTTTTGCCTTTTCCAGAATGTCATATGGCTGGAACCACACAGTCTGTAGAGTCCCTTTCAGACTGGTTTCTTTCACTCAGTGATTTGCATTTAAGGGCCCTCTCTGTCTTTCGATGGCCTGGTGGCTCATGTCTTTTTAGCACGGATAATATTATCCACTCACCTACGGAAGGACATCTTGGCTACTCCCAAGTTTTGGCAATTATGAACGAAGCTGCTAGGGCCATCTGTGTGCAGGCTTTTGAAAACAAAAGCTTTCAACTCGTTTGGGCAAATACCAAGGAGTGTGGTTTCTGCATCATATGGTAAGAGTATGTTTAATTTTGTAAGAAACTGCCAAACTACCTTCCAAAGTGGCTGTGCCCCATTTTGCAATCCTGCCAGCAACGAATGAGGGTTCTGGCTGTTCCAAGTCCTTGCCAGCATTTGGTGTTGTCAGTGTTTTGGATTGCGGCCATTCTAAGAGGTGCGCAGCGGTTAACTGCCTCCCTCCCTTTTCTCTGAAAATGCTGCCAGTTCAGGCTAGCCCCCCAGCACCTCCACCAGGAAGTTCTCCTTATTCACCCCAGCATGTGAGTTTCATTTCTGCGTGCCATCCCGGGGAGCTGGTCCAGGCATTTTAGTCCCTGGACTCATGATAGCCATGGATACCAGACGTGAACTCCGGCTCTTCTCTTATAAAAGGTGAAGTTGAAATGCAGAGAGGACCAGGGCACAGGCTTCCCCACCCCGCCCGGTCACCCCCACCCACCCCCAGCCCGTACCTTGTTCCGAAAAGGCCAGGGCAACAGAGCATCATACTCCCCTCTCATGACCACAATGAAGAGAGACAGGTGGGTCCTCTTCCCCGTCCCGTCCCCGTTCAGGTAGAGCCGCAGACACAGCTTGTAGCCGTACTTGGCAGTGTAGAAAGCTGAAAGGTGGAAGCCAGAGTCAGCACAGGGGTAGCTGGAGGGCATGGCACCAGCAGACGAGGAATCTGGGACCCGTGCTAGGCGTGCCCAAGGTCAGCGGCTTACGACTAAGCCGTCTGGGGCTGGAACCCAGCGCTCTTCTCCATTCCAGGGCATCAAGGAGAACCAGGCTCTTGGAGATCATCTAGCTCAGTGGCTGTTAACCCGCCGTCAGACCACAGATTGCCGGGCCTGGACTTTGATGCACTCGTGCGGGGCGAGGACTGAGAATGTGCATCTCTGACGGGGGATGGTGATGCTGTTGGCCCCCGGACCACACTTTTGATTTAACTAACTTGCATTTTGCAATGGGGAAACCAAGCCCAGCAAGGGCAAGTGGGCTGGCCCTGGTCTCACAGTGTGCCCGGGGCAGAGCCAGGCCTAGGGGCCAGGGCTCCTACCCCACAACACTGACCTCTTTCTGCTGCCCTAGGCTAAGTGGTGGGGGTCCCCTGGAAGCTGGGGGAGACTGGGGCAGCTCACAGTTCTGCCCGCCACCTCGGCGAAGGCCCCTGAGGGATGAATCATCATCCCCTGGTGATTACGCAGAGGGGCCCGTGGGCTCTCTCCGTGGGTGGCCGAAGGGGCCGTCCAAGCGTGGGTGCCAGTGGCTGTCACCACGAGGGCTCCTCTGGGAGGGGCTGATGGAAGATGGTGGGGCGGGGGCAGGCAGAAAGAGGTGGAGGAGGGACAGACTGACAGGCTGACTCATCTGTCCCCTTACATTTTGGTAAAACAGGAAGCCAGAGACACTGCTTGCTTTTTCCCCCCCTTTGGAAAGAAGTGAGGAAAAAAGGCCTACGTGGAGGAGGTGAGGCCACCCCATGAAGGGGGCTGCCCCTGAGGAAAGGGGCCCGGCTTTGGGAGCCAGCCCTGCTCTGTGCTGTGGAGCAAAGGCCAATGCCTCTCTTCTGCCCAGCCCTGTTGGTCACGGGTGCAGAGGAGCTGAGGAACAGGGAAGGTATGAAGCTGGGGCAAACGTGAGAGGCTGTTAAGATTGTAATTTGCAGAGGGGCACCGTGGTGGCTTGGTCAGTTACGTGTCTGACTTCGGCTCAGGTCATGGTCTGGCGGTTTGTGAGTTCCAGCCCCGTGTCAGGCTCTATGCTGACAGCTCAGAGCCTGGAGCCTGCTTTGGATTCTGCATCTCCCTCTCTCTCCACCCCTCCCCTGCTGGCGCTCTGTCTCTGTCTCTCTCACAAATAAACATTAAAAACTTAAAAAAAAAAAAAAAACAACCCATAGTAAGATTGTAACTTGCAGAAATCCTCCTAACGATCCACCCCCTTACTTAGACGCATGTGTGTTAGGAGTCGGGGAAAAGCACATAGGTCGGAGAACTTTGTGCACAAATATACACATTGTTTCAGAAACGGACACAGGTTAATTCAGAGAAAAGTCTACTGAGTAACCAGCCAGGCTCAGGGGCCCCAGAAATGAATGCGAAGTGGCCCGGTTTACAAAGCACTCACTCACACGCTACCCACAACCTACCAAGGCACGTTTTACTGAACTCTCCACTGGCCTGACTTCAGGCCACTGGCTCTCTGATGGCAGGGGCCTGCGGGATGCCCCTGTGGAAAGCATCCTCTGCACCCCTCTCATTTCCTCGAGCTCTGGCTCCAGCACTCTCTCGTAGCCCATAGCCACATAAGTAGACAACAATCTTACTCCTGTTTGCAGAATGTGACTGATCTCAGGGAGGCAGAAGGCGTGCCCGGTTCAAACAGCCCGAGCTCCATGTGGCTGGGCAGGGAGCCTGCCTCCTCCACGGTCCCAGTGTGGCCTCAGCGGTCACAGCATGGCAGTCACAGAGTTGGGCTGCTGTCCCTGCTTGTTTCCTGGGTCCAGGAGAGCCTGCCTCCCCCTGCTGGTCTGTGCCCCGGGGGGAGCCGGTACCTGGAGAGAAGAGGCTGACCGTCCGGCCACAGGCCGACTCGTGGCAGCGCCTGGTGACATTGGTGATCTTCCATAGGAAGGTGCCGTCGAAGGAGGCCTCCTCCATGAGGCGGAGGCTCTGCTCCAGCTTGCCCAGGGCCTGGTCTTTCTGGGCCAGGGTCTGCTGCAACTCCACCACCTGTGGGGAAGCCCATTCAGCCAGGGACACCAGAACGCAGCTTGGGGATGGGGAGGGGATGATAGGATAGAGAGACAGATCTGTTGAAAGTATGCCTTCCTGACCGTGCCTCCCTCAAGTATCTGTTTCTGTTCATGCTGTCCCTCCCGGCTGGAATCCCCCTGCCTTTCTTCTCCACCGGCCACCTCTATTTACCCATCAGGCATCTGGCATACACAGCCTTTCTTCTGGGAAGCCTCTAACCACTGCCCTCGCTCAGCTGGTCTCTCTCTCTTGTCTGTGTTCTTACAGAGCCCTTACAGCAGGTTTTATAAGATGCATCTTTCTGCCCTTCCTACCAGATAGATGATTTCTCCTAACGAAGGCTGGGCCCATGCTCACTTTTCTCTCTGTGTCCAGGCCTTGCAAAGTTCCTGGCATGTAAGAGTAGAGCCAGGAAGGCTGTTGATGAACTGAAGCCATGGTTGCTGCCCTCGGAGAGCCCTCCTTCTAACTGGGGCAAGAGTTACATGAAGAGAGGTTTTACTCGGTCACTTGAACCCAGTGCCTTGCTTTTCTGGTGGGTTCGCCCGTTGACATTTGAAAAAAATACAGATTTATTCTTGGGTATGCTCGGGTAGGGAAGGTACGAATGGAAGTGAGTATCCTGTAAGGAAATTGAATCCCTGATTTTACTGATGGGAAAGCTAAAAATCTTGAGAGGGGAAACGACTTACTCAGACCTACCCAGCAAGTTAATGGTGGAGCTGAAACTAAAATCCAGGCCTAACTCAACTTGAGACAATGATATAGTATTGCTGGACCATCACCCCTCCACCCCACCCGCCAAAAAACCCCAAAAACCAAAACCCAACAGCAAAAAACAACATTAGCATGGTGACTGGTTATATCAAGAGAAGTATAAGCTCTGGAACAAAGGAGGGCATAGTCCTGCTCAACCAAGAACTATCAGATAGGTGAATTATCTGGAGTTGGTTTGGGATCACCCTCCAAGTGTGGGGAATTCTCTAGAGACTGAGACAGAGCATATGAAGACAGCATGAAGCAATGTGCTTTGATGAAGGTGTGAACACACCAGGAGTGTTTAGCTTCAAGAAGGAAACACTGTATCTGAAGGGCTTCTATGGGGACTAGAAGGCAGATTTGTTTTGTGGGCCCTGAACAATGCAGGGGAGACACAGAGAGGCTGATTTTAGTTTAGCATAAGGAAGAACTTTCTCATAGTGAACAATGTCTACCAGTGGAATGAGATGCTTGGGAAGGGACTATCCTATCATGGAAGAAGTTCAGGCAAAGGAAATGAAGCATACTGGATGGAGGAGTTTGCCCTGGACTACAACTTGAGACTCGGTGCTCTTCCTGAGCACGGGAGAGATATTTCTGATGGGCAGGGGTGATTGCTCTGCGCGCGGAGAATGCTTAGAAGGAAGGCGGCTGGTCCACTGCTCTGGAGACAAGATGGGGCAAAGGGGACCCCCGCGCCAGTCTTGAAGGTAAGCTTGCCTCCCATGCTCACCCTTTGCTCCAAGCTCAGGATGTGCTCGCGGTCGAGCTGGCTCTGGTGAATGGAGGCTGCTAACGCCAGGTGGGAAGCCTCCACCTCCTTGTTGAGGACAGCGACGATGTTCTCAAACACACGCAACTTCTCCTCTAGCTCAGCCAGGAGCTTCTCTTTCATTAAGTGCTGCAGGGCCAGCTCATCCTGGCTCTCAGAGCAGGGTGCCCGGTAGCAGTCAACATCCAGGTCCCCAGCCACCTCCACGGCCGCCTGTAGCTGCAGGTCTGACAGATTCTGCTCCAGGGCCAGGGGCCCAGAGCCCAGGCCAGAGCCCAGCTGGGCCTTCCACTGTTTCACGAACGCCAACAGCAGGTTTAGGTGGGTGGTCTGGGAGGTGACCTCATGCTCCTGCATGAGCTTTGGGCTCCCCTGTCGAGAGAGCGGGGCTGGTCAGTGAAAACAGAGAAGGCTGAGGAGAACCAGGGACCAGGGGAGACACCTGCCACCCAAAGGCTGCCAAGGAAAGTCAGATCCATTCACCCAGCACAAGGGTGTGTGTAGCAAGAGGGATTTGGATGAGGATCCTGGCATCAGACACGCCCAGGCTGAGCCATGTGCACCCCAGCCTCTAGAGCAACAATTCTGCCCTGCCCTTGAGTGCAGTGATAATTCAGGACCACGGAGAGAGGCCTGGGGGTGGGGGGTGGGGTTGGGGGAGGGGGTGTATTTTAGCGATGCTACGGGGCCCAGGTGAGGCATTAAGAAGAACTTTCCTGAGTATGGGGATGATTCACTAGTGGGACTTGTTGCTCGGGGAAGTCATTAATGTAAGGGACATCCAGAGGAGTAGCTTGATGTCGTGGGAAAATCTGGGAGGGGCTGAAGTGGGCAGGTCTCCTTTCTCACACCCAGATGCTTACCTTGTAGGAGCAGCCAACACCAGCAAAGAGGCACCCAACTTCAGCTTCAGCCACCTCGGGGTGATCCTGGAAACAATAACCAGGTCATTAGGTGTCACGTGTGTCCCAGTGGCCACCACTGCGGCTCCCTGCAAAGCACTGGGATCTGCCAGGGCATGAGCTGGGCTGGCTCACATGACTTTGCACAGGCTGTTCCTTCTGCCTGGATGACTCTTTGCCCTCCTTCGAGCATCAGCCCTTGCAGGACTGTCCTTCACAACAGGGTCAAGGCCTCCGTCATGATCCTGGGCAGTGCTGCTACCTCTTGCACTGGGGCATGTTCCACCCAGCCTTACAGTCGTCATTCGCTCTTTGGTCGGCCCCACGGGTCTGGGGGTCTGTCACAGCTGTGCTCCCAGCATTGTCCCAGGGGAGACACTGGGAGGATGCTGGGCTGCATGACTGAGCACCTCCCTCCTCCTGAAGCCCAGGGGGCCTCTGCTCCCAAATGCACCCCTCCTTGGCAATCCATCCTTGACTGACTGAGGCATGTCTGCTCTGTACTGCTGTCCCTTACAGATAACGTGTGCCCTGAGGGGAGGGACGCAGACAGGATGCGACAGCAACTTGACAACACTGTTAACCAACTTATGCACCTGAGGAGTTTACAAAATGCTTTCATGATCATGATTCTGATCAGGGCCCCTAACAACACTGTGAGGAAGGCAGAATAGTTTTTTTGGTTCCCGTTTTACTGATGAAGAAACTGAGGCTCATAGAGGGGAAAGAGTCTGCCCAGGAAGGAACAGCTATGGAGCAGCAGAGCCACAGAGCTCTTTCCACACAATATCACCATCTCTTATCAAGAATAAACCCATGGGAGGGGGGGCCTGGGTGGCTCAGTCAGTTAAGCACCCGACTTCAGCTCAGGTCAGGATCTCACGGTTTGTGAGTTTGAGCCCCGCATCGGGCTTCGTGCTGACAGCTCAGAGCCTGGAGCCTGCTTGGGATTCTGGGTCTCCCTCTCGCTCTGCCTCTCCCCTGCTTGTGCTCTCTCTCTCTCTCTCTCTCTCAATAATAAATAAACATTAAAAAAAAATAACAAACTCATGCGAGATTGGCAGAAAAAATTTTCCAAAACATATTATCTATAAAGAGCTTGTATCCAGAATATATAAAGAGCTCTCACAATTCAATAAACAAGACAAGCAACCTAGCAAAATGGGCAAGATAATGAATAGATACATTGGAAAAGGAACTAACTAACCTATGGAAATATGCTCAACATCACTCATCATCCCAGAAATGCGAATTATAACGAAATACTACAGTGAACTACCACGATCTACTCACTAGATGGCCAACATTAAAAAAGAGCGACAATATCAGTTTTTGGTGAGGATGTGGAGGAACTTGGGAGTGAAAAATGGTACACCCAACTTTGGAAAAATTGATGCAAGTATATCATACAGTCAAATGGTACTTAAAAAGCAACTGTCTTATAAAAGCACGCTTATAAAGTTATTGCACAACCCACACATTGCATTCCTAGGAATTTACCCAAGAGAACCTGAAACACACATCCCTGTGTGTGTGAATGTTCAGAGTAGCTTTCTCCATTATGGCCCCAAACTGGAAGCCATCCAAACATCCATCAAGGGGTGAATGGATACACAAAGTGTGCTGTGCCCACACACTGGAACAGTCCCTAGCCATCAGATGAACTGAACTGCCGATACGTGCAAGGACACCGAAGAACCCCCAGAGCATTACGGTAAGTGAAAGAAGTCAAACACTACAAGAAAAGACTACATACTATGATTCCATTCTTAGGAGATTCTAGAAAAAAATAAACGCCAGTGACAGAAAGTGGATTCAGTGGCTGCCTGGGGCCGCAGCTGGGGAGACTGACTAGCCGGGGCGGGGGGGGGCACGAGGAAGCTTTTTCAGGCGTGGAAACATTCGCCACCTTTGCTGTAATGGTCACACGATGTATACATTGCTTGGCATTCGTCAAACTCGAGCGAAATTCACTTGAGTGAGTTTTATTGCGTAGAAGTAATACCTTGATTTTTCCAAGAGCTTTGTTTGTTTTTAAAAAAGAATAATGTTATGCAGCAAAATGAAGGGAGATACGGAGAAACGAGGGGGGAGAGGAGAGGTCTTTTAGGCTAAGCAAATACAAGGCCACACTAGTTATTATTCTTTAAAAGTAAAATAAACAAGAGCTGTGGGTTTACTGAGTATACTTGGTGTGGGGCACAGAACACAGCTCAGCAAAGGGCCGCCCTCCCCTTCACCGCCTGCCCCGGGGCTCCAAGCACAACTTGTTCCCGGCAAGGAATGGAACACAGATGTTTCACCGGGGCGGGGGCAGAGGGCAGCTTTGGCAGAGACCCAGCCTGTGGCGACAGGGCCTCTCCCAGCAGGTAGCTTTCAACACTTGGCCACAATGGAGTGCCTGAGGCTAGAAGTGGACCTGGTTCCTGAGTGAAGGGACGGACCAGGGGTAAGCTCTCGCCCCCTAAGTCTGAAGCGAGTCACAGAAGGGATAACGAAGCAAAAGTGACAAAACTAAGGGTGGAATTTCAGACATCACCCGCAGGTGGAGGAGCACGTGTTCTTTTGGCCGCTGCACCTTGCTGGCGTGATCTGTGCAGGCAAAGCGCGCTGCGGCACGGAAAGCACCTTCTGGATGTATCAGGATGCGCGGATGGGCGTGGCCTGTGATCGGCCTCCCATGGCTGACAGGGGGAGGCCTTCCGAGGCCTAGGTGGCCAGCCAGGCTGCCCGCAGGCCCGCCACAGTCCGCCTCTCGCTCCTTGGACTGCCACACGGGTTAGCGGGCTCTGGGGTCAGCCTGTGGGGGTGCAAAGCCCATTTCAGTCACCTCACACACTGGCTGCTCAGCCCTGGGAGAGCCATTAACTGCTCCCTGCCCCGGTTTCCTCATCCGCAAAACGGGGATAATCATAGCACGCTCCCCAACTGCCTCATGGAGTTGTGAGGATTACATGAGCTGATGCTTACAAGCGGTGGTATTAGTTACTTGTTGCTGCTGTGACAAAATACCACACGCGCAACGGCTTAAAACAACACAAATTTATTCTCTTGACAGTTCTGGAGATCGGAAGCCTTAACCTCAAGGTATCGGCAGGACTGAGTTCCTTCCGGAAGCTCTAGGAGGAGAATCCGTTCCCTTGCTTCGTCCAGCCACAGCCTGCATCCCTCAGCTCACGGTCTCTTCCTCCACCTTCAAAGTCCGCAGCACAACAGCTACCAAACTCTCTAACTCTGACTCTTCTGCCCTCCTCTTATGAGGACCGTTGTGATGACTCTGGAGCCACCTACACAATCCAGGGTAGTCTCTCCATTTCAATTCAATCCTTAATCTAATCACATCTGCAAAGTCCCTTTTGCCGCTGTTATGGGCGGACTTGTGTTCCCCCCACCCCCCACCCCACCGCCCTCCCCTGACCCCGCCAATTCATCCGTTGAAGGCCTAACCTCCAGAACATGACTGTGTTTGGAGACAGGGTCTCTACAGAGGTCAACATGAGGGCATTAGGATGGCCCCTAATCCAATAGGGGATTCTCTTGTAACAAGAGAAAGTTTGGGCACCAAGGGCGGGCAATTTGAAGATGCTGGAAGAAAACAACATCGACAAAGCCAGGGAGAGAGGCCTCAGGTGAAACCCACGCCGTTTTCAGCTTCTTGCCTCCAGAACCATGAGAAAATAAATTTCTATTGTTTCTGCCAACGTGATCTGTGGTGTTTCGTCACGGCAGGCTGAGCAGACCAATCCAGCCATGTAAGATGACGCAGTCCCAGATTCCGGGAGTCAGGATGTCGACATCTGTGGATACCATTCTGCCCATCAGAGTGTTCGATAAATGTTAGCCTCCATTAGTAGCAGTGGTATTATATTATTTGTATTTTTATTCCTATGGATTAAGCATTGCCCTTAGGACGTTTTTTTCCTTTCTCCCGTTGCTGTCACATACGTGCTTCTCACTTACTTATCACCTCTCGAACTCTTAATAACTAATCCTGTAAAGCCCTATTTTGCCGTTCGATTTCCTCGGGGAGGCGAGGAACATCCTCAGCGTATTCGTCTTGAAACTGCACCAAAGCACTCTTGCGTGTTATCTCGTGGGATCCCTGCAGTGATCTCTGGAGGCAGGCAGGGTGCCGGCAGCTTCATCTTCATACGGATGGGGAAACTGAGTCATGGCGCGTCTGAGGTCACACCAGGCTGGGTCTGGGTCTCCTGTCCCATAGTTCCAGGACCTTGCAAGGGTTTGCTGCCTTCTGGGCACCTGTGTGAGCGCCCGCCCCATCGGATCTCACGGCACCATGAGGAGGAGGTTGGGGCTTTGAGGTTCTGCTTGTCGTCCAAGCGGGGAATCTGAAGCTCAGGGACGACCAGTGATTTGCAGGGGGTGATGCAAGTCCAGGGCAAAGACGAGGTATAAGGCAGGGGCCTGGAGTCCATGACCAGGGTCCCTCCTCTCACCAAAGGGTGGCCTCACCTGAAGGCTGGGGACTGAGGGGCAGGAGAGGGAATCAGGCTGGGGTTGCAGAGGAAGAACGGGGCATCTGTCCCGGGCCAAGCCTGGTATATGGCTGGTGCCATGAGCGGCCCCTGTGTGAGTGGCCTCACCGCCTGCAAACTGCTAAAAATAAAATTCGCAGTGGAATTTTCTCTGAAGAGGAAACAGAAACAGAAAACAAAACCCCAGCCCTGAGGGAACACTTGTCCTTCTGTCTGTATCCGAGAAGTCTGGGGGCGTGTGGTGTTCCCAGCCACCCTGCTTACCCAGGCCCTTTGTGATGGGGTCATCCAGAGGCCCCCCCCCATTTGGGGGCCTGTGGGCTTCCGAGAATGTGAGAGCATTAAGAGAGTGCCAGAGCAGAAGAAGGGCCTCTGTGAAGCCACTGCACAGAACACAGGGCCTGCGGCGGGCCAGGCACTGACCACACCGTTGCATCAGACCCAGAGGCTGGCTCAGGTCTTGCTCTGGCGTCAGCTGAGAGATAGGCACTTTATGGCGACAGGGCGGGCCGGGTCAGTGTTTGTCTACCTGCCAGTTCCTGCCCTCCTCTGTACCCGAGCCAGTTTCCTCTTTGGGACCTTCTGCTCAGCTCACCACTTCCTCCAGGAAGCCCTCCCTGAGTCTCCTAGTAGAAAGCAGCCTTGCCTATTCCTGTTTTTCCAGCACTTGGTGGATTCCAGTACTTCGGGCCGACTGTATTATTTAAACCTGCATAAAACACTTGGGGTGATCCCCCAAGAGAAGCCGCCATCGGCCTAGGTTTACCATCCCCCTCCTTGTCGTATGACTTTGGCTCAGGCACACCTTCTCACTGAGCCTCAATATATTACCTAAAATCTAGGTAAAATAGGAATATTACCATCACCCATGACACAGGATGCCATGGGGTCGACAAGGTTACAGACGTAACTATCAAGTTCAGAAGTGTAGGGGTGCAGGGGTTCATTTCCAGGCATCACACATCAAGGGACACCGAGAAATGGGAGAAAGAGTTACCACAAACGCATAGAGACTGGGGACAGACTCCAGAGGGACACGGTCCGTGTCTTCCCACAGATGCAGGCCTGCTTTGGGGGACAGAAGCCTATGACTGACTTGCCTTTCGTGGCCGTAAGGGAAACAGACTTCGGCTCAGTCCAAAGAGGAACCAAGAGGTAGAAGTGATTGTTTCAGGAGGTAATGAGCCCGTGGCTTACTGTAAGCCACCAGCATCAGATGCCAGCTTGCTTTTGGCCTTCCTGAGCCGTCTCCAAGGGAAGAGAGTGAGAGACGCCATTGTATTCACAGTGTCGCAGGCAGGCAGAATTGAACGTGATTTTCCAGCCACTGCGTTGCCCCCTATTTCACTGTCACTTCTATAGGAAGGTCATTCCAGGCAAGAATGCAGCCTCTAACTAGGCCAACGGTGATCCTTTAATATCTGCGTCTTACGTTAGCTTATCAGCCCGTGGCTGTGAGCATTTCTGGGACAGATGTTACTCTAATGAAGTCAGAAGACAAGGACACGCCGATAAGCAGATGGCATGGAAAGTGTTCACAAGGCCAGGCACCTCTGCGCTGGACTTGGCCGGGCTCCGGCCACCCCGCACCCCATCTCCCAGGTTTCCCCAGATGCACAAACTTCAGGATGACCACATATGCAAAGTGTTGACTCCTAATCAGCTGCTTTGGTCAAAAGTCCCCCAAAGTTCCCATCAGGGGCAGGAGGGGTCAGAGGAACCTCTGTTCTTTCCAGTCGTGGCTTTGTGCAGGTGTGAGACTTCTGGCTCATGCTGGCCCCCAGCTTTCCACTGGGGGTGCAGTGCCGACCTCCTCAGGCGGGGAAGCGGGGGTGGGGATGGGGTCTGCCGTTGCCTGCACCCAAGAGGCAAAGGCCTCCCACGCAGGCAGCACCCACTCCCACCTGGAAGCCTGTCAGGGTTCCTATCATTCCACCATTAGAGTCATTTCACTGGATTTAAGGCGGCAAGCTTCAAACTGTGCCCTGCAGGACGCCAGGAGCCCCTAAAGTTCCTCGGGAGCTGGGACAGAAGGAAAGGGCACAACTAAAGGTTATGGGGTGTCAGGCTCCCCCTCAGTCCGATTCACAAAGATGAGAAATTAAAGCCCCTGGAGAGATCTAAACTCTCTCTTACTTATATTATCCGAGATTTTACAAGGCGTGTGTATTAATTTTGTTAAGAGGCAAACATAAACCAAATTGGAAACGATCTTCCTGGAGCACTCAAGCAGGCAGGGGCCTCAGAAGGCATGTGGCATACGGCCTCCTCTTTGCGGGTGGAGTGGGGGGTCCCCCGCAGAGCCAGGGGTCTGCTGGCGTCTCAGGGTTAGCTCACTAACACGTCCCAACGGGGAGGCCTGCCTCAGTGTATCCAATTAGCTCTTATACCATGTTGCAAGCTATACAGTTCTAGAAAAATGCATCGGGTCCTCACTCTTATTTCCTTGAGGGCCTGCAGGGGAGGGGCTGCTGAGGAAAGGATGGGGGGCCCTCAAAACCAGCTCTGGTCGAGGGCAGGAAATTCCTCCAACTCTCTGCAGGAAGGGGGCCAGGATGGAGAAGGGAGAGGAAGGTGTGGAGACTTGTCTGCCTCTGGCTTCCACAGGAGGGAAGGAGAGCCGCCCACACAGGTACTCTGGACATCACAGGTCCTGGAAAGGCTTGGCAGAAGCCAAATCCGGTTCTTCGTTTTACAGATGGAGAAGCAGGCACGGGCATTATCTTGGCCGCGCACTGAGTCTACAACATCCCTGGACACCAGGCTCCTGACCGCTGGGCTGTGGTTTCAGGACAAGGAGGGAACTTGGGCTGAAAGAAGCCAGGTATCTCGCAGACAGAGAGGGTGGCCGAACGGTGAGACCCTGGTCACTAGGGCGTTTCACGCCGAGACTCCCCAGTGGGTGTTGGGGCCCTACGTGTAAGACCAGGGGTGTGGATTTAGAGCTGTGGTTCTTACAGCTTGGGACCAATACAAGTTTTGTTTTGTTTTTTTTTAAGCCAGAAGATTAACATAAAGACTGCCACTT
This sequence comes from Prionailurus bengalensis, assembly GCF_016509475.1. Classification (NCBI taxonomy): domain Eukaryota; kingdom Metazoa; phylum Chordata; class Mammalia; order Carnivora; family Felidae; genus Prionailurus; species Prionailurus bengalensis. The sequence continues at coordinate 80,247,352 of NC_057359.1, forward strand.
TTTTTTTTTTAATTTTACCAAGTAAACACTTTATCAAAAATCCCGCCATCTATTATCACTCTCATTTCATTTGTACAAAGACACGTACAGGGAGGGCATAATCCCAGGGTAAAGGTTGATTCTATAAGTGGAAAAGATTCTAGTTTTATATATAAAAAAAACAACAACCCACAAACTCACTACAATTTCCTTATTCTTATCACTTTGTCATATACCGGGGGGGACTGGACCAGAGCCGGCCGGCATGCGGGAATCTGCCCTGGAGACATGCCGGGTGAGGGTTCTTCCAGCTTGGTAGGGACAGAGTTCTAAACTGCGGTGCCTGAGAATGTGTCTTCGGCCCCTCACACGTCCAAAGCTATTTCTTGTTCCTAGAAGCACAGCGGAACTTGAGACAGAAGCTGAGAATGCCTCTCCCTGTCCCTGGATACAGGGGCAGAAAGAAGTCTCGATCAAGAGGTGATGCACCTGTCCATAAAGGGCCAGATGGCAAATATTTAGCGCTTTGAAGCCTCCGTGGCAACTACTCACCTCTACTGTTGCAGGGCAAAAGCAGCCACGCACAATACGTAAATAAATGAGCAGGTAGTGGCTGCAAACCAATAAAACTTTATTTATGGACACAGAAGTTTGAATTTCATAAAATTTTCACATGTCCCAAGATGCCATTCCTTTGGCTTCTTAAAACCATTTGAAATATAAAAGCCATTCTTAGCTTGTGGGACACACAAAAAACAAACAAACAAAAACAGGTGGCAAGCTAGATGTGGCCCATGGGCCGTAGCTTGCAGACCTCTGGTCTAGACTGGTGTCCTCGCCCTGAATCTGTCACAGATCAGTGAGGTATCTTTGGGTAAGTCCCTTTGCCACTGTGAATGTCAGTCCACCCACTGCTTACAAACTGATGCAGTCCAGACTCCAGACAAGGGGGCAGGTATCTTCCAGAGACTTTGTGGGCAGCTGCCCAATGGCTTCAACCTCGACAAAAGGGAAAAAAAAAGGACAAATACTCTTTCCAGGCCGTGCCACGTACCTTCTCCTGAGACAGAAGGCTTCCTGGGCTTACAGACTGGGGGTCGTCCCCTCTGCATTTTGGACACATCCGGTCCTCGCCATTCCTGGGGACACATGAACAAAGCCTGCTGAGTGAAGCATTCATGGCTTCTCGGCACCAACCTTCATCCTTGTCGCTGCAAACGTCCAGGCCGTGCCCGGTTTCGCAGCTGATTTCAGTAAGCGTGCAGGCAGGTCCACAGCCCCAGACCCACCATTCCCAAACTTCAAAAGTACTGGGCACCCGGTACCTTCCCATAGTTCGCAGTGAGCTCAGTTAGCAGCTGCACCTGCCCTGGGGTGACTGGAGGCTATCATCACCCTTACCTACCCCACGTAGTGGGAGCCCTTCTGTTTCACGGCAGAAATATTAACATGCCCCCGTCCCCGCTGGAAGAATTACATAGTAATGCACTGACTGCCTTTTCTAACATCTGAAAAAGTCCCGAATTCCAAAATATACCTGAGCCCAGGGGTTCCGGTAGGGATTTGTGGATGCGTGGTTATATTTGCTCTTCCCGGCTTCCTCTATTAGGCTTTGGGTCTCTTACTTTCAGTAATTCTGGATGAGCACAGTCAGAATAAGAAGGGGCCTCAGAGAACAACCAGCCTGGGTTTCCTTACCAGGAGTGGGTATCAGACTCTGAGAGCAATGACACACGGATCTATGTGCTTTGAGAAAGCTCCCGAGGGGTTCTGAGCCACAGTGAGAGCCACCGGTCAGGCCCAGCTTACACGGGAGGAAAACGAGGCCTCGGGGACGTATGAGTTGGCCAAGTGCAGACCGATTCAGGAGCTGGGCAGAACAGACCCGTTGCAAAAAGCCTGAGATGAACCCCCCCCAAATCAGCTTGATGGTAAAAGCAGTCAAGCTTTGCTCCCCGCCCTCCCCCCCCCCATTCCCCACCTGGCTTTTCCACAGCCACATCCTCTCCGCTCCTCACAGCCTCCCCAGGCAAAGCCCCAAGCAAAGGTCACGTTGGCGCAAGGCAGTTTGGGAGCACGTTGGCCAGGAAGCTGACCGGGGACAGGCTGCCCTAATCTCTCCATTAGGCCTCATTGTCCCCCTCTGTAAAACAGGATAATAACGGTATCCACCTTTCCTGCCTTCTTGGAAGAGCCAAGGAAACAGTGCTTAGCACACAGCAGGTGCATAATAGTTGCCTCGGATGGGATGTCGAGGATCATATTGTCACACCTGAATTATTTATATTGTAACTACAAATATACACGTTTTTACATATTATATACAGCATGTATGATGTATATTATATGTACTTGATACATATGTAAAATGTATACTCTATGTAAATACATGTATCTGTATTTATATGCGGATATACACAATCTAATATATTATACAGAAATAGATAAATATAGATGTGTATAAACATAGACATCTGCTTCCCCTTTAAAAGCACGGCCAGCACACAGTATAAGGAGGCGGGTGGTATCGTGGAAAGAGATGTATTTTATGGCACTTTGTCATTTGCTATGGGAGCTTATGCTCATCCTGACAAGAACGGGCTCGTGCGTTGTTGGTTGGGCCTCGTACCAATCCCGGGAGGCAGAGAAGAGCTTTGCAGGCATTTTACAGACAGAGAAGCTGAGGCTTCGAGATGTTAGGCACTTTGCACAGGCCACACAGGCAGAAAGTAGCCCCGCTGGCTGCAGAGCCCGCCTCCCCCCGGCCCCCGCCCCGGGTGGCCTTCTGCAGGGGTGCGGACAGCTTTCAGTGCCTGCTTCTCTCTCCACCACCAGTCAGAAGGGCCAGTGGCATGGACTGCATGGAAAGGGTGTGGAAACTGAGGCCCGGCCAGGTGGTCACCCGCCTAAAGCCATCGGTTCCTCTCACCCTCTCCTCCTGTCAGGGGTCCCTCCCTGCCCACCCACCCTTTGCTCCTCCGACCCCTCACCTCACGTTCTCAGAGAGACAGGCAGCACAGCAGAGGGCCCTGGGCTCTGGTGGGTCCGGGCAGGCGGTGGGGGGCCACCCAAAGGGAAACTCGTTCTCATCAGGGGCTGGGCGGGGGCTGCTGGCTGAGCCAGAGGCCATCCCGGGGTCCCAGGCTGGCCTGGGGGGCCCGTCTACGCTCCTCTGGGGCGGGGACCGGGCCTGTAAAGTCTGTGCTGAGAGAAGAGGTGAGTTCTCTCTGGTGAGCAGGAGTCTGACAACTTTATCTTTTTGCTGGCTTGTGTGGTTCAACGTCACGGCTGAGTCACAGCAGGGATGGGGCAGGAATTACCCTTTGTGGTGCAAAAAATCCCCTGGATGGTGACTGAAGGCTTTAGGAGTGTCCAGTCATTCTTTAAAGTGAGAGAGAAAAGAAAACAAGTCAGAGAGAAAAAAGAACCGTGCCGTGGATTTTCAGGAACTGCAGTCAAAAGTTCCCCTCTCTGAGCACCTCGGGCTGCTTCCTGCTGGCTTCCTCCTCCTCCTCCTCCTGGGGACTTCAGTGGCGCGGTCACAGCCGGTGTTCCCTGTCACCCTGAAGCAGCCCAGAATTCTCGGTGAGGGTGCTCACCGCCCCAGTGGAAATCCCCAGGGTGCTGGAGGCTGGTTCAAAAATGCAAGCTCCAGGCGCTTTAGCTGTGCACTGGCCAGAGTGTCTCAGGTAACAGTCACTTCCTCACAGTGGGTCTTCTTAACCTCATCTGTAAAAAAAAAAGGAGTCGTAACAGGTTGTCTCCAAGGCCCCTCTGGGCTCTGAGATTCTGCAAGCCGGTGGCCAAGCCACCGGAGGCAGCTGAGAGGCTTCTGATGCCCCGGCCCTGCCCGTGGCATTCCTCGTCAGTCACGGTGATGACACAGGGCTCTCCCCTCCTTTGAAATTAGGCCTCGGGACCATGATCTGGGCCCTCCCCCCGCAGGAAGTCATAGGTGGCCACATACTTGGGTCAGGTGCTACCACGTCCTGGTTCTGAGAACAAAGCTCGAAATAAATACTAGGTCGCAGGGAGTTGGGCTAAGCGGCCAAGTGGGACGGAGACCCATGGCTGTGTAGGAACTATGGTCCCTGGTATGTCTTCTGCATCCTGGGCAACATTTTCCTTCCTACTCCATAGAAAACCTGCTGAGAATCCACTGGCCGCATATAGGCACAGAGGAACGAGATGCCTGGTCCAAAGTCAAAGCCCCCGGTAGCGGAGCATCAGCAACAGGTCTGTGGGACTCTAAGATCTGTGTTCTTTTACCCAAGCGTGAGGGACAAAAAACAAGGCAACTTGGTGGCGCTTACAGAGCTGGGATGGAGGGCAGAGATCCCAGCCTGTTTTCTCACCTACCGGATGGTAGCTCCACATCTTCCTATCCTGCTGGATTTTGCAAACTTTCATAGTGATTTCAAATCATGGGCTTTGAGGTCTGACAGATGGGAGTTGGGATCCTGGGTCTTCCATTTACTAGCTTTGGGTCCTGGGACGTGGCCTTTAACTCCTCTGAATGGCAGTCTGTGCATCTGTGAAACGGGGATAATAGTTTCCACCTTCCCCGTCTGGTGTGATGGCGGAATGAGGTGAAGGGTGGGAACCTGGCGTGGTGCATGGCCCAAGGGGACTGCTTGGAAGGCTTTGGCATGGTGTTCCACTCAGGGCCACTGTGCTCCCAGCTCTTCAAGATCAGGGAACAGGATTAAGATGGTAAATTTTGCTTATATAGCGTTTCCACACCCCTCAACTTTACTTGAGCCTCGGAAGTGGGCAAGGCAGGTCAGATGTTGTCCTCTGACCCCAGAAAAATTCAACTGCCCCTCTTCGCTGGAACGACATTGGGGCTCCTGGCAAAGAGGGCACGGTACCCTACCACGGCAGTGTAAACTGGGACCTCCCTCTTCACCAGGGCCAGCCATGGCCTGGCCCTCTCAGCAAACGACCTTGGGGCCTATTGCAGAGAAAGGCAGTCCCTTAACCACATACCCCAAACCTGCAAACTTCCCTGCATCCCCACCAATTCTCTCTTTCCCTTCCTTCGGCATAGACAGGATCTTATCTCCCATCCAAGTTCTGGGTCCCTCTCCCCTGGTCCCCTTTCTCTCCTCTCCGTCTTCCAATGCCTCCTTCTCCACCAGCTCTTCCATACGAACATCAAAATATGCCCAAGTTGTTCCAATAACAAAAGTGGAAAATGATCGGTACAGCATTTTAGGGCCACGTTAAGTACTTTTAACTGTCTCAGCTAATCTTCACATGATCCTTAACAGGCAGGCATTGTCCATCATCATCAGATCTCGCAGATAGTGTGCGGGGACCCCTGACCCCAGAGCCTGTGCTTTAACCACACGGTCTGCTTTAAACTGCTCTTCACCCTTATCCCAAAGTCCTCCCCTGCGTCGACACTCTCTCCTCACTTTATCAGAACTTCTGGAAAAGACTGGCTCCATGGAGAATTCCTCACTCGAATCTCCGGGAACCAGCTCCCCAAGATTCTCAATGTTGGAGTCACCAAACGCCCGGGGCCTGTCCCCGCTATCCGACCAGCCCTCTGGCCAGCACCTCACACCATTGGTGGCTTCTCCTTTCAAATTCCCTTCCTTCCTTTGGCTTTCGCACCCTCTCCGTGTACCTCCCACCCCCCACTTCTCCGGACACTCCTTATCTTCTCCTTGCCCCCTTTCTCTTCTGCTCTGAACCTCCACTGGCCCCATCTCCGTGGCTCCACCGCGGGATCTGCACGGTTGGAGTCTCTCCGCGCCGCATACACCCCCTCCTCCCAGCCATCCACTTGCCCTTTCCGGCGCCCTTGACCAGACCCCTGGGTCTCCGTGGGCTGGCCCCAGGATGGGGTTGGGCGCCCGGCTTTTCGATCCCATAGCGTCCCCCACAGCCCCCCTGCTCCATGAGGCCGATGCCGGGGATTGCCTGTCTGTGCCCCCCAGCCTCAATCGTGCATCCCTCCCGCCCCCGGGCAGGTGACTGTCGCCTCGCCACCGCCACATCAGGTGCGTGCCCAGTGCCGAGAGCAGAGCGGCGCCCGCCACTCTTCGAGGAGGGGGCGAACCCCCGGGGCTGCCCCCGCTGCCCGCAGGAAGGGCTGGGGTAGGAGTCCGGGGGCGGGCTCCGCAGCCGCGGCGTCCAGGTCACGGGCCGCGCCGGGAGGCCTGCGCCTGGGGAGTCCCCCGCCCGAGCCAGCGGGAGCCGGGGCGGCCCGGCCCGGGGAGCAAGGGGGCGGGGGCCGCCGGCAGCCCCGGGGCGGGTTGGCCTGGGGTGGGGGCGGGGTGCAGTGCAACCAACCTCGGCGCCGCCGCCGCCGCCGTCGCCGTCGCCTCCCCGCGGCCCAGCGGGAGCTTCCGGTGGGGCGCCGGGGACGTGGCCCGGGAGGCGGAAGCCGGGAAGGCCCGGGGCAGGTCCCCGCGGCCCCCGCCGACGCCCCCGGCCGCCCCGGGGGCGGGGCGGGCGCCTCCCCGATGGGGAAACTGAGGCTCGGGGCGGGATCTGCGGCGTGGGCGGCGGCACGCGGCCACGGCCCTTCTCCCCTGGCACAAATGCGGGACTCAGAAAAGCATTCGCGGAGGAAACGAATGCGCACCTGGGACTCGCCCCCCTGCCCGCCCCCCTCTCCGGCTTGCCTGAAATCCCGCGTGGGGACGGGACGAGCAGCAGCAACACCCCCAAGCTTGGCTCTCCTGGGTTCGCGCCAGGAGCCGGGCCCAGGGCTCGCGCGGCTGCGGGCTGCTCGGCGCGCAGCGGTCCGCAGAGATGCTGCAGAGCGGTTCCGAAGGCACGCGACCAAACTGGATGTTTTAAGGCACCGAGTCTGGTTTCACCTACATACGCACGCACACCAGGCCACTTACCCGCCGTGCGTTTGGGTGCATCAGTCAAAATCGTTACGGAACTTAGTGGAATTTTTAAGAGATACGAACGGCCTTCGGTTTTATGAATTTGACGAAGGCTCCTTCTTCATCACGCCTCTGATAGCTGCAGGACCGTTAGCTGAGGGAGGAGTGAGGCTGCCCACTTGGTTGGTTTGCTTTGGTTTTAGTTACTGGGAGAGGCATCTAGTAAGTTCTCTTTATGTGTCAGGGTCTCTTTTTTTTTTTGTCTGATACTTAACTGTGTTTTTATTTAAAAAAAATTTAATGTAGGGGCGCCTGGGTGGCGCAGTCGGTTAAGCGTCCGACTTCAGCCAGGTCACGATCTCACGGTCCGCGAGTTCGAGCCCCGCGTCGGGCTCTGGGCTGATGGCTCAGAGCCTGGAGCCTGTTTCTGATTCTGTGTCTCCCTCTCTCTCTGCCCCTCCACCGTTCATGCTCTGTCTCTCTCTGTCCCAAAAATAAATAAACGTTGAAAAAAAATTTTAAAAAAAAAATTTAATGTTTGTTTGCTTATTTATTTATTTATTTATTTATTTATTTATGGGGGGGGGAGAATGAGCGGGGGAGGGGCAGAGAGAGAGAGAGAGAGGGGGGGGGATAGAATCCCAAGCAGGCACCCACCCTCAGCCTGGAGCTGGAGGCGACCGATCTCCCCAACCCTGGGATCGTGACCCGAGCTGAAATCAGCCTGATGCTTAAGCACCTGTGTCCACCCAGGTCCGCCCCCCACGCCCAGGGTTTAGTATTTTAACCTGAGATGTGTTTAAGCCTCCTCCCCAGGGCAGACCTTCTTCTAGCTTCTGAGGGAGTAGCTGATGCTTCAGGCAGAGAGCGGTGCTGCTGAAGGGCGAGCCTTCAGGTCCTCCCTGGAGGGGACACACCTGCTCAAGCAGAGGGTCTCAGGGGCTTCTAATAGTCGCAGCCTGTGGGAAGTTTGACCAGTGGTGTCCTCCGGAGGGTCCATCAATCCTGACAGGAAAGGATTGAGTTTTGCATCTCTGGTTTAAAAACTCATTGATTCGGGGCATTTGGGTGGTTCCGTTGGTTAAGCATCCGACTTCAGCTTGGGTCACGATCTCACGTTTGTGAGTTCAAGCCCCCAGCCGGGCTCTATCCTGACAGCTTGGAGCCTGGAGCCTGCTTCGGATTCTGTGTCTCCCTCTCTCTCTTCTCTCTCTCTCTCTCCCTCCCGCACTCGTGCTCTGTCTCTGTCTCTCTCTCAAAAATAAATAAACATTAAAAAACGTTTTTAAATTAAAAAAAAAAACCGATTCCCGACTCAGTCCAATCCGGGAAGGATTTGGGACCTGTGAAAGCCATTCTCTGGTCCCACCTCTCTCCCAACCACCTCTCCGCCCCCCCCAAAACAAAGCAGTGTAAGTGCACCAGCAGCCTGACCTCACTCTCTTCATGTGTCACTTCCTGTTTTCAAATTAATGAGCTCATTTGGTGGAAATTCACCAAGGGAAATAGTTTAATTTTGGAAAGTACCAAAAACTTATCTGTAGTCATTTGGCTTATTCTGGGGGGCTCTTGAAATTGAGGGGGACTCACCAGAGGACCTCTGAGTGCTCGGGGAATGGCGAGGCTGAAGAAATTGAAAGCCAAGCCCCATGAGGCTGAATCTGACTCAGAAAGGAAACGAAACCTTTTGGAGACCACTCATCTCTACCCGGTAGAGAAAAAAAAAATTTTTTTTTTTTCTAAAAATAAGTTTAAAAAGAAATGTAGTCCGTCTGGCTAAGCCCTAAGATCTGGTGGTCTGAGCGGGAGGCCGAGACTGAGGAACAAGAAAGAGAAGGGAAGTAGGGAGGGTTTGAGCCTCAGCGGTTCCTTTCACATCTGTATCTGCTGGGTTCGTTCGAAGAGGCACCAAGAGTTCCATCCTCCGCTTCTGCCCCAAACCTTCAGCCACCAGACTCTTGATATTGACGTTGCCCTCCTGCGCTCCTAGCCTTTTGAGCTTGTGGCTCCTGAAAGGAGCGATGTGCGGAACGATCAGAAGGACGCTGGGTAATTAAAGTTTTGTGAGCCGTGCTGCACTGTTCGAGCACATGTGACAAGCCCCTTACGTGTCCGACCACCTCCTGGCCTGCCCTATTTCCCAGAGCAGAGATTTTTAATCCCTTCCAAGATGGAGAATAGAAAAATGGTAAAAGCTGACCGCACTCTGACAACTTGGTACTGGGAGGAAAGGGACTATAATCTTCCCTCTCTCTGCCCCCACCCGAAATCTCTAAGCGATATACTGGAGGATATATTTATATATTGGAATGAGCACTGGATTAGAAGTCAGACTTGCGTTCCATTTGGTTTTTCCTCGCCTCTAACCAGTTGTTTGGGATAAATAAATGAATGCTTAAGTCATAGTCCAAAAAAAAAAATAGTTCATAGATTTTTTTTTTTTAATTTTTTTTTTCAACGTTTATTTATTTTTGGGACAGAGAGAGACAGAGCATGAACAGGGGAGGGGCAGAGAGAGAGGGAGACACAGAATCGGAAACAGGCTCCAGGCTCCGAGCCATCAGCCCAGAGCCCGACGCGGGGCTCGAACTCACGGACCGCGAGATCGTGACCTGGCTGAAGTCGGACGCTTAACCGACTGCGCCACCCAGGCGCCCCAGATTTTTTTTTTTTAATAGTGGAAAATAACCTTAAAGACCATAGAATGGGTTGGGTTTTTTCAAACTTCGTATTAGCTGTAGGACTGTGTCTTTGAATGCTTTCTCTCATGGAACCCAAATAGATAAAAATGCAAGGAGCAGAGACTGTGTCAAACAGAGCAGGTGGCCCGGAGCCTGTGCACTGGCCTTCTGTCCTCCCTAGCCTGACCTCTGGGCTCTGGGGATGTGCTTTAGAAAATCATGGACCTAATGAGATGTTCTCAGGTCCCACATGCGGAAACCGGGATTCTCTCCTGGTCTGACTTGCCTCAGCTGTCCCAGGCCGTTCACCCCAAACTCTGACAACCGTGACTTTACATGCGCTATGGAGTTCAGCTGCTGGTGACCCAGGGCATTAGAGGAAGGGAGACGTTCCCCTGGACTGGGTCATCAGCCTTCTGGGGGAAGGCAGGATCAGGTGTCAGCCTAAGCATCTGGAGGATTGGGGTCTGTGGTTATGGTAAAAATGATAACAGTGACAAGAGGGGAACAGATACCCTCAGGGATCCTTTGCACACCATGACTTTTAGTTTACAGAATCCAGGTCTAGGGTACAGGTGTGTGAAGTGGGGCCACCCGACTGCTTGTTCCAGACCAATATGGCAGCTCACCCTCCAGCCCCTTAATTCTGGACATTTCTTTAACAAGAGACACCTTAATGTCTTCTTCGGGGAGAGGAGAGGAGCTGAGTCATGGTGATCCATTTAAAGGTCAGGGGGAATCTTCCTGAGGGCGGGCCGGTAGAGGAGAAGGAACTCAGAGAGTCCATTCTGGGGGAGGATAGAAGGTGCGTCACAGTTGCTGCAGACAGTTTCAATGACCTCACCCTGCGTATATTTACTGAACATTTACATGGTGTTAGGCCATAAGCAAGGCCCCACTCTACCGCTGTGAATGACACAGACATGGCTCCTAGCCCATCATGGCTACCATCTGGATGTACATGAACCAACTGCGTGAATCCAGTCAGCGAATGACAGCCAACTGGGCATGCTGCTATTTGTCAACAACCCTTAAAATGTGGAGCCCAGGATGGGCTATCCTCCCTCTGCTTCGAAATACCGACGGCTCCCGATTTTTCCCTTATATTCCTTCTTTTCGTTGCCAGTAACCTGCCTTGTTCCGCATATTCACAGCCTGTGTTTAGTAAAAACAGTTAGTGAACAGCTTTCCCGTTAGCATTATCTTTTTTTTTTTTTTAATTTTTTTTTTTCAACATTTATTTATTTTTGGGACAGAGAGAGACAGAGCATGAATGGGGGAGGGGCAGAGAGAGAGGGAGACACAGAATCGGAAACAGGCTCCAGGCTCTGAGCCATCAGCCCAGAGCCCGACGCGGGGCTCGAACTCCCGGACCGCGAGATCGTGACCTGGCTGAAGTCGGACGCTTAACCGACTGCGCCACCCAGGCGCCCCTCCCGTTAGCATTATCTTAATCCCCTCTGATAACTGCTGATTCCTGCGCCAGGAAATGTAATTAAACAGATGATTACAGGCTAGTGGTCACCTAGGAGAGGAGGAGACCAAATTATACTGGGTGCTTCCACCCAAATTCCGTACTTCTCCGGGGTAACTTCTGTACAAAGGACATCAGCGACAAAATAAAGAAATACACCAAATGATTCTGTGAAAACTATAGCCTCTCTGCTTTGGTGTGATGACGAAAAATGTCCCCCGAGTTTCTTTCCCTCAGCCTCCGTTAACACTCTGTAGGAAAATTATAATACACTATAATAATTATAATACATATAACTTTTATAATGATATAAAAATAATTATAATACATATAATTTTTAATAATAATATAAAAATAATTATAATACATATAATTTTTAATAATAATATAAAAATAATTATAATACATATAATTTTTATAATAATATAAAAATTATAATACACTTAATTCCTACTCCGTAGGAATAATATAATAGGCAATTTACAACATGTGCCTATTTACAAGTTTTTTTTTTTCTTGTGGCCCCACTACAGTATAGGAGTTATGGGAATATAGGAAATTAGATGCATGAAAGTAGGGTTGTATTTGATTTCTTCATTATTGTTGTCGGCTTAGCACAGTGCCTGGCACATGGGAGGCGTTCGATAAACATTTGTTCCATGGGGACTGCCGTGTAACACACGATCCGTGCACATTTTCAGGGAAGGTGAGCATCGTTAATGATGCATCATCAGAACACATTTCAGTGTCTTAGACTTGGGCGTTTTTAGGGTGTTGTGATGACAGAGGTAGCATAAATTTGATAAGAAATCTGGGGTTGTTTGTGGAAGGGAGTTTTTGAGTCTGGCGATTTTCACCATCTTAAAATGGTGAGTTTTCCACTCTCCACAGAGTTTCAGATTGTAAGGTCAGGAACAAAGTGCCTCTGAAGTTCCTTGAATTGCAGTCTTCACAGCTGTCCCTAGGGGGTTCCCAATTATTTGTGGGACTGGCCACTTTGAAACTGCAATGGGGATTTCAATTTATGACACAAATGTCAGTGATACTCATGGGGATAGCGACGTGGTTTAGGCAAAGAGCTTGACCGATGGACCCTTTGATAAGGACAAGCTCCTAAGAGGCCAATAATGAGGAAGGCAAACATCTTTGGATTAATACTAGTCACCTACTCCCTCTCTTCACTGTCTCTGGTCACCTGTGTACCCCGCTCTAAAAGCTTGGTTTTACGTGTGTTAAATTCCTTCTTTCGCGGGATCTGGCCATCAAGACTCTCCTAAAGGTGGACGCCCCGGGCCTCCAAGGCCTTTTCCTGGGCTACAGACACACTGCTGTGCCTTTACACATACTTTTGAGAGATTGGGTTTCCCAGGCTCTCGGCTGGTGCAAAACAAGAAAACCGGATGTTTTAGCTCAACGGCAGTCAACCTCAGGCTGAGGAGGGGCATATCCCACTCCGTCCTGAGGACTCAGCCTGAGAGAGAAAAATCAGGCAGTGGGGAGCGCTTTTGCTTAGGATTCAGGACTGTGGGGAATGTCCCATCCACCCTTGGGTCTCATTTTCCCCCATCTGTGAACTGGGAGAATGACCTCAGAGGAATCCTTCAGGGCGAACCCTTTAGCCACTCACACCCTGGTGCTGGAGAAGGGGTACCGCTCTCCCACCTGTCTAGGGGCTCCTCTCCCCACCTGGACCAGGACCACCTCTATAACGGATGCTGGAAGCTTCCACCGGATGCCTCGTCTTTTTGGACTCCAGACTTTCTTTCTTTCTTTTTTTTTTTAATAAGAGAAAACAATGTGAAAAACCTCCTCTGATGAATTTCTTTCAGAGCTCGAGCCAGATGAATTCCCAGCACAAGCCAAGACTTGGCAGCAAGAATGTGGGATGGGGAGTAAGAGGCTAAGAATCACGGCTATAGCTAGTACTCCGTCGAAATAAGAAAACAATGCCCAAGCTCGGGGCTGGGGAGGGTTGTGAGTGTGGGGTTGGTATTTGTTCATCTCTTCTGACCTTCTTATCTTACAGAAGGGAAAATGGGGGCCCAGGGAGGGGAACGAGCTTGCACAGCAAGTCACAGGTCCAGAGGGGTCTTCCTCTATGTTCTGGTGCTCTTTTGTCCCAAGATGTCTCAATAATACCCCGTCCTGTCTTGTTCCAGCCTGCATGTTGCACACAGTGGGGGCCCGGTAACTATCTGTTATGAGGGGCTTACGTTCCATCTTAAGAGGATCTAGGGATAGTAGGAAGACATCCATCCTACCATTCACACCTGTAGGCTCCCAGCGTGAATTTTAACAAATACACTTTTAGCTTAAACCATGAGCCTCTTTGCTCATTTTATTTTATTATTTATTTTTTTTTTAGGTTTATTTATTTATTTTGAGAGAGAGAGCAAGCAAGGGAGGGGCAGAGAGAAGAAAGGAGAGAATCCTGAGCAGGCTCCCGAGTGTCAGCACAGAGGCCGATGCGGGGCTTGAACTCTCGAACCTTGAGATCACGACCTGAGCTGAAATCAGGAGTCGGATGCTTAACCGACCGAGCCACCCAGAAGCCCCTATTATTTATTTATTTTTAAAGTGAGCTCAGGGCGCCTCGGTGGCTCGGTCGGTTAAGCGTCTGACTTCGGCTCAGGTCATGATCTCATGGTTTGTGAGTTCAAGCCCCGCGTTGGGCTCTGTGCTGACAGCTCAGAGCCCGGAGCCTGCTTCGGATTCTGTATCTCCCTCTCTCTGACCCTTCCCCTCTCACACTGTAGCTCCCTGTCTCTTAAAAATAAATAAACATTAAAAAAAATTAAAGTGGGCTCTATACCCAACGTGGGGCTTGAACTCACAACCCCCAGATCAAAGGTCACATGCCCTACTGACTGACTGAGCCAGCCAGGTGTCCGGTGTTTGCTCATTTAAAAAGAACCATAGTATATACATTCAGCAACACTTTCTGGGGGAGAGCCGTTGTCTTAATCATTTGGGAGCTGTAACTGACGCATTTTGGAAATGTAAAAATCGAATGGGCCAGAAAAGCCATTCTTTCCGGCTGCCATCCTCGGGTACTATCGCTGGTAACCAGTGTCTGGCCACACAGCCTGAGCCTTGGGTAGGGTCCGCCGGCCTCTCTGCCCCTCTGATGCCTGCAGCTGGAGCTGCCCGGGGAGGCTGGGGCCCTGGCACCAGCCTCTGCCCAGTGTTGCTTCTCCTTTCAGAGAGAACATGTCTGCACACAAGCCCTCCTGAACCAGCTTGGAATCCCTCCAAGGACAGACCTGGAGACCAGCCAGGAGCGAGGGTGCTCCTGGGAAGGACGCATCCATGGGAAGCAGAGACCGTGGCAGGCTTGCAGGATGGCCAGGTCTTCCGAGGTTTGAAGAAAAACTGGAAATCTGGATTTTTATGCAGAACGTCCTGATTTTTAGAACGCTCCGTGAGCCGAAACACAAATCCAAACTGGACGAGCGTCCCCACAAACTGTGGGCTCCAACTTGCGCCCCCTGATGGAGCCTGGCACACACGTGACCTAGGCAGGCAAGCCCTGCCCAGAGCTCACCCAGACTTTGCACGAACTGTGTACTTACCCAGGTGCAGACCTTGCAGGCACGTGATGGAGAGAAGTCATCAGACGTTTACATACACTCGCTATCTCCTACGATGTCATCGTAGTCTGTTAACTTTCCAGCTAAAGAGACCAAGTGTCATCTCCAAAGTCAAGTAGCTAGCCTGTGGCTGGGCTTGCACCCTGGGCTGCAGACCACAAAGCTAGTGAATGGCCACCCAAACCGCCTCCCAGGTGCCTGTACTCCCAACTGAAAGCCTGCTGATTTGCATCCCTTGCTAAACTCAGCTCCTTGCGCTCAGGGACTGTGTCTCATCTGTCGCTGCGTCCCCATCCCCTAGCACAGGGCACAGTGGAACATAGAAAGTGCTCAATAAATACTTGGTTGGGGGGGCTGTCCTCAGGCAAACAGACAAGTGTGCATAGACAGTCCCTATGAACCCACGTAGAGTCACCTAACTCTACCATGACCAGGAACACCTGGACACTCAGCCTCCCACGGGAACACCCCCCTGCCCCCGTCCCCCACCTCCCAGGGCATCCAACCGAGCTGGGCCTCCCTGAGCCCCCCTGCCAGCCTCCCCTAAAACCTTCACAAATCGTTTCCTGGAAATCTCAAGGCGGCTGTGGTGTTCTTTTTCCCTAACTCAGGAGACAACTCAGCAGTTTTGTTTTTCAAAGTCTGGGACTCATAAACCTGGAATCCTTTCTTCGTTTTTTCCACTAGAATTTTCCTTGGCTGGACGCCTCTCCCCAGGGCCTTGGCCAAGAGGTTACGCTCAGCACGCCCTCTGCCGGGCTCAGTCCTCCCAACCTAGTGGGCAGTTGCAGAGGGGGAAAGACGGGACCCGTCTCAGATGCAATCACTTTACAGAGGGGGAAACTGAGTCAGGCGGTGGTAATGGGGTGAGGTTGGGGAAGGTAGGCTCCTTCCAAGTATGTGCCAATGTGTGCTACAACTAAGTGGCTTTGTGATTTTAAACTTAACAGAAGACCATCGGGGAAGGGAAGGGGAAAAATAGTTTCAGAGAGGGAGGCAAACCTCTAAGAGACTCTTAAATGCAGAGAACAAACTGAGGGTTGATGGGGGGGGGCTGTGGGAGGGGAAAATGGGTGATGGGCACTGAGGAGGACACTTGTGGGATGAACACTGGGTGTTGTATGTAAGCGATGAATCACGGGAATCTACCCCCGAAACCAGGAGCACACCATATACGATGTATGTTAGCCAACCTGACAATAAGTTATATTTAAAAATAAAATAAACTGGGGCGCCTGGGTGGCGCAGTCGGTTAAGCGTCCGACTTCAGCCAGGTCACGATTTTGCGGTCCGTGGGTTCGCGCCCCGCGTCGGGCTCTGGGCTGATGGCTCAGAGCCTGGAGCCTGTTTCTGATTCTGTGTCTCCCTCTCTCTCTGCCCCTCCCCCGTTCATGCTCTGTCTCTCTCTGCCCCAAAAATAAATAAACGTTGAAAAAAAAATTAAAAAAAAATAAATAAATAAAAAAAAAAGAAGAAGAAAGAGCTTCCAGAGCTCAAACATGGCAGAAAAAGCTCTCTGCTCTTGCTGGCCTCTGTGTGGGGCAGAAGGCAGAGGTCTGGGAACTTGGTCAGTTTCAACTTTTTCCTTGACTCCCCATCACATTTAATTGGCAAGGAAATCAAGACACGGAGAGAGGTTGGGGGAAGGAGCAGGAGTGACATTCTCTGAGCGTCGGCTCTGTGGTAGCTGTGTGGACAAGATCTCTCTCGCTTAATTGTCACAGCAGCCTCGTTGCTGAGGTAAGTGGTTTTGTCTCCATTTTACAGGTTAACGCATAGAGGCTGAGGGAGGTCTCGAGATCGGAAAGGGTAGGGGCAAAGCTGGGGTTTGAATCCGAACCTGCTGTTTTCTTGGCTTTGCAGGCTTCTAGATTTTTCCCGTTTGGCTTCAGTGGGCCCAGGGTGAAGATTTTGTGGCTGGGCTCACGGACACAAGGTTTTTATGGCCCTTCTGCTCAGAAAGGACGGCCCTCCCCTAGGCCTCTCGCAGAGGCAGCTTGGGGGGCCCCGGGGCAATGGGCTGGGCAGCTCCGTCAGGCTTGAAGCTGAGGGCCCCAGGGCTGGAAGGAGGGTCCTGGGACGAGCAGCTGTGCCAAGACCCCTTAACTAAGAGTAAAAAGAGGGTTGGGTGTCTTTATAAACTGAACTCAGGAGAAGATCCAAAGGGCAAGGGTTTTCCTGGAAAAGAAAGCAAGTCCTGGAAGGTTTTTGTTTTGTTTTTCTTCTTAATGGGACCCTGGTTAATGACTCAAGGAAATGAAGAACACATTTCACCAAGAATTAGTCACTGCCTTTCTCAACCCGCCCTCCATCTTGCTGCCCCGTTGGAAACCTTCAGGACTGACTTCCTGCAGACAAAGATCCAAACCCCGTGTCTTGTTCATGTCGGGTCTGGCTCGGCCTTATCTTTCACTTGTCCCGTTTAAACAAACTACTTAGTGGTAATCTACACACTCCTCCTCGATTCCACCACTGGGCATGTGTCCACACAGTTCCCCCTCGTTTCAGCTTCTGCTTGTCTTCCTCCTTTAGGACCTAGCTCAGAGGCTGCCTTCTCCATGGAACCTTCTCTACTGCGTCCAGCAGGGACTATGCTGCCTCGGGCTGGCCTTACGGATACATGTGCCAGTTCTCCTCAGAGACCGGAACTCTTGAGAAACAGTGGTGGAGGCACCTTTGATTCCCCTGTGTGAGCACGTGTGTGTGTGTGTCCTTCATACTACTTAGCGGTATGGTGTAATGGCAAAAGCCCCGAGACCCTTGGGGCTGCCTTTAGATTAGAGCTGAACAAATTTTGTGTTGGAGTGAGCTCTTGTGCGGCCCCCTTTCGCAAGTCAAGAAAGAGGGGCTTCTTCGCACCTGAAACTAATATAATATTGTATGTTAATTATACTGAAAGAGAGGGAGAAGGACGGAGAGAGACAGATGTTCCCTGGAGTCTACTCAGAAAGCTTAATATGTGTCTATGGTAGTTTGAGACGGGGAGACAGGGGAGACTGGCATCTCACGGCCACCATAGAAATCTGAAGGATGAGAGGGGCGCCTGGGTGGCTCAGTGGGTTAAAACATCCGACCTCGGCTCAGATCATGACCTCACGGTTCGTGAGTTCGAGCCCCGCGTCGGGCTCTGTGCTGACAGCTCAGAGCCTGGAGCCCGCTTCGGATTCTGGGTCTCCCTCTCTCTCTGCCCCTCTCCTGCTTGGCTGTATCTCTCTGTCTCAAAAAAATTAAAAAAAAAAAAAACATTAAAAAAAGATTCAAGGGATGATAGATGGGTACCATCTTAGGCAAACAAGACAAAGGGGAGGGGGCACTGTCAGATCGGCCTGAATGCCCCAAGATGGTTTGTGCAAAGGATGCTGTTCCCAGGGACTAGAAGTGAGCCATGCATTGGAAGAACTGATGTGAAGGCCTGTTAGGTGTGTCTAACGGGGGGCACGAGCTGAAGTTATCTCTGGATATTTAGGTCGCAGAAGGAGTGAACAATGGGATACAAGGTGGTGCCATGCCCACATTGGGGTAAGAGGTCCTCAGAGCTTGTGGGGCAAGTGTCTGAAAAGTCCATGGATGTGTCCACACAAGAGTTAGCTTTAAAGCCATCTTATGATAGTGTTGGTCAGGTAAGAGCTCTCCTTTTTTTTTTTTTTTTTTTAAGTGTTTATTTAGTTTTGAGAGAGAGAGAGAGAGATACAGAGACAGAGCATGAGCAGGGGAGGGGCAGAGAGAGAAGGAGACACAGAATCCGAAGCAGGCTCCAGACTCCAAGCTCCAAGCTGTCAGCACAGAGCCCGATGCGGGGCTCGAACCCATGAACCACGAGATCATGACCTGAGCCGTAACCAAGAGTTGGACGCTCGACCGAATGCGCCACCGAGGCGCCCCTCCTGCTCTCCTTTCTTCTGCCTCTCCTCACCTCGCCACTCCCCACCCCTCTAGCCCTGGAGAAGTCAGAATCACAGCAAAGTGGGGAAAAGAAGCAGCTGTCCACGCCCCTGTCCCCAGCTACAGCAGTCCTACCTGCAGCGAGCCCTGTTGGAACAAAAAGTGGAATTAAAAAAACATTTTTTTTAACGTTTATTTATGTTTGAAGGAGAGAGAGAGACAGAGCATGGGTGGGGGGAGGGGCAGAGAGAGAGGGAGACACAGAATCTGAAGCAGGCTCCAGGTTCTGAGCTGTCAGCACAGAGTACGACTCGGGGTTCGAACTCACGGACCTCGAGATCATGACCTGAGCCGAAGTCGGACGCTTAACTGACTGAGCCACCCAGGTGCCCCTAAAAGGCAGAATTTTAAATCAAATTTGGGATTTTGCTTTTGTCTGGGACTGAGCATCTCATTTAGGAATAGCGTTTGTTTGGTGATCGAAGTGGTCACCGGACTTTTCATTTCCTGGGAGTGGCAGACAGGTTGGAGGATGCTTGAAGTCTCATTGAAGGGCAGAGAAAGGGCAACCCTCCTTTGGGGGGCTGGGAAATGAAATTAAGTTGATTTATGATTATACACTGTGAGTCTTACTTACTCAATGGATTGATTCTCTTTGCTATTGTAAAGTGGGATGTCTTCTTCGGTTATATTTTTCTACTCACCAGCGTTTGCTTCTATCACTTCTTCCAAAGCAGTTAAGTCCCCGTGCTCCCCCTAGATAAAGTCACTTAACAGGCACTAAACGTTGAGCTGGGCTTCAGGCTTCAGATCCCTACCTTGAGGGAGATTTTAAGGAGCCTCATGTCCACTGGCCAACAGACTCGGTATCTATTTTCCTTTGCTGCACGTTCCTGTATGACAATCAAATTCTGATTCTCCTGTTCTAGTAAATATAACAGCCTTCAGTTTATATCTGCCCTGTGCCAGGTCTTGTGCTTCGGGATACAGAGAGGAGCCCCGGTCCTCAAGGAGCTCACATAGAGATGACGGGACACGGATAAGCCATCAGGACACTCGGTGTGTGGTGAGAGTTCCAGCATAGGTGTGCTCACAGAGGGTGGCTTACTGGAGATTTCACCAAGTCTATCCTTTTTTTTTTTTTTTAATTTTTTTAATGTTTATTCATTTTTGAGAGACAGAGAGAGACAGAGCATGAGTGGGGAAGGGGCAGAGAGAGGGAGACACAGAATCCGAGGCAGGTTCCAGGCTCTGAGCCATCAGCACAGAGCCTGACGCGGGGCTCGAACTCACAGACTGTAAGATCATGACCTGAACTAAAGTCGGTCACTCAACCGACTGAGCCACCCAAGTGCCCCTTTTTTAAATTTTTTAATGTTTATTTATTTTTTGAGACAGAGAGAGACAGAGCATGAGTGGGGGAGGGACAGAGAGAGAGGGAGACCCAGAATCCGAAGCAGGCCCCAGGCTCCGAGCTGTCAGCACAGAGTCCGATGCGGGGCTCGAACTCACGGACTTCAAGATCATGACCTGAGCTGAAGTCCGATGCTTAACCAAATGAGCCACCCAGGCGCCCCTCGCCAAGTCTAACCTTTGATGCTGCCACAATGCTTGGCCTGTGGTAGACACTCTGAATCAGACAATTCCACACTTACTTCTCATCCGCACGCAGATGGTCGTTACGTAATGGCAGTCGCCGGCTCTGTGTGCGTAACAGTATCATAAGCATTTTCCAGGTTCCTACCTGTCTTTAGAATGATTCTCTTTCAGAGGCGACCTACCATTTCATAGAATGTGCATGCCATCATTTATGTAATCGTTTCTCCCTTTCTAGGACATCACTTTGTATGTCATGTAGCTCTATCGTATAAAGTACATATACATATATATATATAAAGCTATATTGTATAAAGTATAAAGGCCGGTGCCTTACTTTACAGACCACAGCCTTAGACGCGTATATCCCATGGCTACTCAGTGACTCCACGTGGGCGTCTAAAAGGCTTCTCGTGTAAACATAACAAGCAGAAATCCTATTTCTCTTCTGTATGGTTTCCTAGGGCCATAGCCAAGTATCACAAACTGGATGGCTTAAGACAACAAAAATGTATTCTCCTGCAGTTCCGGAGTTGAGAAGTCTGAAATCAAGGTCTCGGCGGGATTGGTTCCTCCCGAGGGCTCTGAGGGGGGACCTTTGCTATGCCTTTTCCTGTCCACTGATGACGAGCTGGCAGTTCATGGCATCCCTTGACTTATGGATGCCTCACTCCAATCTCTGCCCCCTCCTCATGTGGCTGGCTCTCCTCAAGTGTCAGGGTCTCTACATGCTCTTCTCCTTTCTGTGTGTCTCTGTCTCTGTGTCTGAATTTCTCTCTTCTTATAAGGACGCCAGGCATGTTGGAGAAAGGGCCTACCCTACTCCAGCAGGACCTCATCTTACCCTGACTAGTTACATCTGCAATAACCCGATTTCCAAATAAGGTAACGTTCTGCGGCGCTGGGGGTTAGGATTTCAACATCTCTCTCTCTTTTTTTCTTTAATGTTTATTTTTGAGAGAGAGAGCGCGAGCGAGCAGGGGAGCGGCAGAGAGGCGGGGGACAGAGGATCCGAAGCGGGCTCCACACTGACAGCAGAGAGCCCGATGTGGGGCTCAAACTCGCGAACCATGACCTGACCAGAAGTCAGACACTCAACCAAATGAGCCACCCAGGCGCCCCTCAACATAGCTTTTTGAGGGGGACACAGTTCAACCCATAACGTCTTCCCTTCTCATTTCCCAAATTTTGATCTTCTCCCGTCTTCCCAACGGTATAATTGGTACCTGTGGCAGCTCAAGTCGAGGATCCATGAGTAATCCTGACTTCTCTGCCTTCATCACCCCATCCCAATTCCTTCCACAAACCCTTCTAGCCCTGCCTCCAAAAATATTGCAAATCCATCAACTTCTCTTCTTCTCCGTTTCCACCATGCCGGTTCAAGCTACGATCCCTTTTCACGGGAACAGCGGCAAGAGCTCCTAACTGCCCCTTTCTCATCCACAATATGGTCTCATGCCCTTGCTTAGTATTTATTATCTACTGAACAAAGTTCAAACACCTCACCCGTGCTTGCAAGATCCTATTGATCTGGCCCTTTCCCCTCCTCCGAACTCATTTTGGATCACTTGCTTTCTTTGATCAGCTTTCTTGCAGTTCCCTGGAACACTGGCCTCCTTTTCTGGAATACTCTCTTCTGGACCTTCATATGGCTGCCCCTTCCTGTCCTGAGAATCTCAGCTTAAAGGTCATCTTATTTAGTGACATTTAAGAGACCATCCCTGGCCACCTAATCAAAAGCAGCCACCGAGTTATTCTCTACCACAGACCTTTATTTTAATTCTCTGCAGAGAATTTTGTAAATAGATTATTTTTCTCATTTATGTAGGTATTTATTGTCTTTTTCCACAGTTAAAATGTCATTCCTAGGAGAGCAGGGACCTTGTTTATCTTGGTTCCACCATCTAGAACTGTGTCTGGCACACAGGAGGAACTCAATAAATATTTATCAAATGAATAATTAATCCCGCACAGGAGATCTTTGTGTATGAACTCCCCCTCTCCCTACCCACTTTTGGAAATTTATTTTATTATAAATAATCCAAGAGGAGGAGGATTCCTGGATCAAGGGATAGAAACATATTTTGGCTCATAAAATGTATTGCCAGAAGTGGTTTGCAAAGATGTAAGGTCAGTTTTCATTTGTTAGGCAACTTTTTGAATCCCACGTGCCAAGGTAGTGATTTTTGGTGTGTGGGGGAGGGAGGGACGGAGGGCGGGAGACACAAGTTGGGATGGCAGGGATGGACGGGTGGGTCAGGCCTCAGCGGCAGCAGGGACCAACCATTCAGCGGGCCACCCATTCCAGGAGGGTCAACAGCCTGGCTCTACAGACCTGCCTGGAGCTGCACACGCAGGGGGCCTCACTCGCTGCATGAACTTGGGTGCAGCTGCAGGAGCCAGGCTGAGCGGAGTAGCTGGCAGTTACACCTGCCTTTTGGTACAGCGGAGCCTAGTTCTGGAGGCCAGGTCGGGAAGCGGAGAGGGTGTGGAAGCCGAGCACACACAGTGGGGCTTGCACCCGGTATACTGGAGGCCCCTTTGCAAAGGTTATTCCTGGATTGGAGCTCTTTTTCTTAGAACCTGGAGTCTGGGACTTTCGGCGTCTGTGCACCTGCTTTGCACAGTTCTGCACACAGCCGGGCCCATTCAGCAGTGTCCTGCCCTGTCTCCTAAAATTGCTGCAAGGGCTAAAATAGCAGATGTGTGTAAGGTGTTCACAACTGTGCCTGGCACATTGTTGGCGTCATCCAAGTGTTGGCCATTACTCCTCCTAGCTCTTATTCCTCACGGGACAACTGTGAGCTTCCTGATGGCAGACGCTATATTTGAGGCAGAAGAGTCTAGTGCTAATGGGTGAGGCTGCCTCAGTTCTAAATCCCGCCTCCACCACCTACGAGCTGAGTGATCACGGGCAAATTTCTTAATTTCTCTGTTCCTCAGTTCACCCCTCTGTAAAATGGTAATAATGAAAGTACCGGCCTCGTTGGGTTTCTAGCGGATTAAGTGAGTTGATGAATGCAAAAAGCACAGACAGTGCCTAACATATAGACAGCACTTAGTGAGCGAATGGATTTAATGAATGCTCTGATCTGCCCTGAACACATTCCACAAGGGTAGCCTACATTTTCTTTAATGACCCCCTACCTTCTCTTTTTTTCTTGAGATCTCTCATTGTTGCCTCGTGTTTCTCTGGCTGCCAGAATCCCTCAGCCTTTCCTGCAACCCATTCCTGAAAGACCCAGGCACCATTACTCTTAACTAAAGTGTTGGCTGTTAAGGGGTTGCTTCCGTTCATGCAAAAATCCTGACTTTATGGGACACTTCTAGAACCTTGCTATGTCTGAGAACCAGCACTGTAGGCATCATCTGGGAAACGCAGAATCTCAGGGCCATTCCAGACCTACAGAATCAGAGCCCGCATTTCCACGAGCTCCAAAACAATTCCTCTTAAACTTTAATGTGCCTCTGCTTTTCCTGGAGATCTTTTTAAAATACAGATTTCTTGGCTCCACTCAGAGTTTCTGTTCAGTAGGCCTGAGGTGAGGCCTGAGAATCTGCATTTCCACAGGGTGATGGGGATGCTGACCTAAGACAGCCTCTCGGATCAAAGGAATAAAGCCCAAACAGGAAAATTTGAGGCCCTGGGGGAGACAGCTTTTTAAGACAGCACACCCCTTCCCAGTCTTTTAAAAGCACGTCAGGCAGCCTCTGCCTCTGACATCTTAGCACAAAGATGCTTTTGATTATTAATGCTATTTCCATATTTATTCAAAATCCTACAGCTTATAAATTCTTTCATGTGTTTGATCTGATTTCATCCTGCAACCACCCTGTAGATTGAGCCAGGAGAAGGGCTCACCTCGTTTCCAAAAGAGAGAACTGAGGCACAGAGAGTTACGAGGGGTAGAAACCCCACAGCCGGCTGGCTGCCATTGGCCACCACAGACTGTGTTCCCTGGGCTGGCACTGAGGTACTATTTCTTTTTTTTAACTTTTTTTTTTTCAACGTTTATTTATTTTTGGGACAGAGAGAGACAGAGCATGAACGGGCGAGGGGCAGAGAGAGAGGGAGACACAGATTTGGAAACAGGCTCCAGGCTCTGAGCCATCGGCCCAGAGCCCGACGCGGGGCTCGAACTCACGGACCGCGAGATCGTGACCTGGCTGAAGTCGGACGCTTAACCGACTGCGCCACCCAGGCGCCCCACTGAGGTACTATTTCTAATCCTCGAAACCCTCCGAGGCTGACAATGCTACTCTGTCTTCACAGAAGAATGTTCAGGAACATTCCCGAGGTCACAAACAACAGCAGTTCTACTTCTTCACCATAGTTACTTCCCCTTAGTAACAGGTCCTGTCTCTGTCTCTTACACACACACACCTGACCACCCCAACTCAGCCAAACAGAAAACCCTCTTTCTAAGATAGTCCTGACTTCTCACATCTCCTCTGTTGAAACTGTTAGTCCTGGGCCCCACAGGGGGCTCTGACCTGTGCTGGCCGGTGAGGCCCAGCTGGTGGGAGGGGACACCAGGCCCTAACAGGAGGGAAGAGTGTACCTCGGTGGCTAAGAGCCTGGGCCCCGGGGCCCAAAAGATGCCCGACCACTTGTGAAGGTGTGTGACCTAGGGCAATGCAGCCTCCCAGACCCTCGGCTGTTTCCTTCCTAAAAGTAAGAATGGTGGCAATCATCCCTGGGCCGTGAAATGTCGATAGGTGCTCCACGAAATGCAATCAGTGTGGCGCCGGGCAAGAAACGTGTTAACGTCACCATCCGTGGCGTGCCAGGGATGTGTTCTTAGCCACCCCAAGTTACATTCGTCATGCCAGGCCCTGTGCGCATCACTTTCTGTGTGCTCTCCCGCTGAAGTCTCGCAGAAATCCTCCCGAGGGTGAATTCTTAGTGCTCCCGCTTTTCAGATGTGAAGACAGAGGCTTACGGAAGTAAAGCAGATGCTTTCGTTTCTACTAATGACCTCTATGAGCCGAAGGCACAGTGGGCATCCTCGGGGCAGACCTCCCACACCGAATGGTTCCTGTAACACTCCCGGAAGGGGCTAGTGATGGGACACTTAGTCCCTCCACCAGAGCCTACTCTGTCTTTGAAGGGCTCTGGTTGGAAGAAAATGCTTCTCTGGAGGGAGACCAAATCAATTTCTCTGTAACCGCCCCTCATCTGCGTGGCAGAAAGAACGCTGGGCTAAGACTCGGATGCCCTGGGCTGGTGTCCCAGGCCTTCCACTTAACAGCCTTCTGACCACCAGCAGGCTGCTCCTCTGGGCCTGTTTTCCCAGGTGAAAATGAAGGAATTGGATGTGATGGGCTCTAGGTCCTTCCTGGCTTGGACATTTCAGATCATATAATTCGTGAGTCTCTGTGTGTGTTATGCACACATATCTGATTATAATGATGGAAACAGTGAAGGAGTGGACATTGTGTTCCAAGGAACAGATCTGCTTCTGCCAACATGTCTGTCAGGGTGGGGACCCTGCCAGCTGAGAAGAATCCAGAAGGTTCTTAGAAATGGAGTTCTCATCTTGTCTTAAAACAAACCCCTCCCTCCCTCCTTCCCTTCCCCTTCCTGCATTTCTCCACCCTCTCTCTTTCATTCTTTCCTTCCTTCCTCCTCAATTCCTTTCTGATTCAGAACCATAAAGCCACATTTCAATCTCCCCATCAGAGTTAAAGATCATGTCCCTGGTGACTCATTTCTCACATGACACCAAGCGTGCAGAATCAGTTTGTTTTCAGGAGCAGAGAAACCTATGCAAACATGACACGGAGCTGCCTTATGTCTCTGAGAGCCTCTCCCATCGGGCAGCTGAAATCCCGGCTCCTGAGGCAGGCGTCGGGCCCACGCGTGGACTTTCACAGGGGCTCCTGGAATCGGACGCAGATCTGGGCACTGTTTGTGAATGTGCATTTTCTAGGAAAAAGAGTCTATGCGAGAGAAGACAGCTGGGTGCTGGATTGGTAGCTGGGCTTGGTGACCGTAGGAGTTGACCTGGTATTCAGAGTCAGGCTATCCTGTTGTCTGTGTCTGATGTCACAGAACACAAACATCACACAAAATGGATCAACATGGGAAAAAAGAAAAAAAAAAAAAAAAAGCCTAAACTTTGCCATAATCACGTTAGAGCAGAAAATAGGAACAGTATCCAAACCACAAAAATAAGCAAACACCTCCCCCTTTCCTGGCTAATGTGAGTGACTGCTACTTCTTTTCCTTCCACTTAGATAAGAAATCTGAGTGCTCCCATTTTTCAGATGTGAAGACAGAGGCTTGTGGAAGTAAAGCAGATTACTCCTGCTTCCTGACAGCGTCCAATCCGGAGCAAAGCCTTCCTTCCTTAAACCCTCCCTAAAATAATTCACCACAAGCCCAAATCCTGTAATAAGTCCTATCTAACATCCTTTTCTGAGAAGCTCTATGGTTCCCGTGCTGTGTGTTCTCTTTCATTGCAGAGTCAATGACCTCTGCCTCGTTCGATTGGTTGACGCAACATCTCTTGTCTGTTTTACAACAGTGGCCTCCTGCTGCACGCCTCTGCTCAAAACCTCGCAACGGCTCCCCTTTCCCTCTGAGTAAAGCGGAAAGCAAATACCCTGTCCGTGACAGGCCTGATCTGGTCTCTATGCAGTCTCTGGCCTCATCGCCACCCACCTCCCCTATGCCTCGCTCTCCTTCTATTACACCAGCCTCTTTGCTCTTCCTGTAAGACACCAGGCCTGCTCCTGCTTTGGGCCTGGGTACTCAGTGCTCCCTCTGCCCGGAACACTCTTCCCCTAGGTGGCCACCTGGCTCCCTCTCTCGTCACCTCCAAGCCTCTGCTCACATCTCACTTTGAAGCCCACTCTGACCAGACCACTCTATTGATAATGGACACCCCTCCTCAGCTACTCCTCAGCTCCCTTACTCTGTTCTCCTTTTCTTTTCCTCATAGTTCTTATCCCCTTCAGACAGGGCCAGGTGCCCAGGTATTGTCTTTACTGTTCATGATGTGTCTCTCCGTCCGGGATCGAAGTTCCATCAGGGTGGGGATCTGGGTACCAAGCGCCTAGAGTTGGGCTTAGACTACAATTACCAATCAGGGCATGTTTGTTGGATGTTGCTGAATAAATTAGCATCATCGGGGCTGGAAGGTAAGACTGGACATGACTTTGGCTCAGGATTCCTCACTGAGGAAAATGGAGTGAGGCTGCCTGTCTCAAGCTTGGCACACTGTCAATTCCACATATTTTCTTTCTTTTTTTTTTTTTTAATTTTTTTTTCAACGTTTATTTATTTTTGGGACAGAGAGAGACAGAGCATGAGTGGGGGAGGGGCAGAGAGAGAGGGAGACACAGAATCGGAAACAGGCTCCAGGCTCTGAGCCATCGGCCCAGAGCCCGACGCGGGGCTCGAACTCACGGACCGCGAGATCGTGACCTGGCTGAAGTTGGACACTTAACCGACTGCGCCACCCAGGCGCCCCTCCACATATTTTCTTAAGACAGAGTTTCCTAAACATCAATCTTGTGCATGCCAACCTCATGATTTTCCCAAGAACAACCTATACTTTTGTTTACTTAAAACTTTTCCTTAAATAGACTTATTTTTTGACAGATACATTTATTTTTGAAAAAAATTGTATATCGTGGTTTTGAGGTGCTAGTTGTATTTTTTCTAATATATGTTAACACAAACATATAGCTGAATCACTATATCACCTACCCAAAACTAATATAACCCTGTATGCTAACTAACTGGAAATAAAGTAAAAACTTAAAAAAAACAACAACATCTAGCCATTAAAACGAATAGCGTTCGTTTGTAGCATCTAAATCTTCTTACTGCCTCCAGGGGAAACCTGCCTTATGCTTTTCCCTTCAACCAGAAAGATCCTTCTGCCTCCCTCTCCCTACCCAAATCCCGCCCCGTCTTTAGGAGGTCCACGGAAAGCCTTCTAGCTCACACACTCACTCACTTCTCTGAGCTCCCTTCCTACTTTCAGAAAGAAATACATGCCTTGCTTACATGCCATGTGGTTTTGTTTTCTGTTTCCCAACATAAGATTATGAGATACCTTCTTAGAGCTGTAGAAAGGCGTTTGAATGTTCCACTCCCTTGTTTACAGACCACCAAAGAGATGAGAAGGTTTGTCCCAAGTCCCTGCAGGGGCAAAGCCAAGACTAGAATTTGGGCTTTCTGATGCCCCATACTCAGCAGGAATCCGCAGACACTTAATGAGTCCCTGTGACACGTCCAGCATTGTGCCAGGCACCAGAGACAGGGGTGAACAGAACAGATCCAGACTTGCCCACACAGAGCTGACGGTGGAGCTAGGAAGCTGCACGCTGAATAAACAATATACCTGCTTGGAGACATAGTTGCAAGTGCCTTGGAAGAGCTGCTCAGGGTGGAGCAGGGACCCCAGCCTGTTTGGGGGGGGGTTGTGAAAGCCTCACTAAAGAAGTATGCTGGTGGATTTCTAAAGGGTGCGGGGCTAACTCAGAAAGTTTTGATTTGATGTTTGAAAGCTCTGAGGTATCGTGGGTTAATTAGGCCACTGTGGCCCAACCTATTTGCCACAGTGCTTGGGGAAGAGAGAGACCCGTGCCTCCCAGCACTGCAGCCGTCGGCTCCATACATCCTGCATTCAGCAGGAGGGGGACAGGAGACGCTTCAGGTCAGCTCCGGAGGGGGGCCTCATCCCTTGCTGGCAGAGAGTCGGGGCATGGTTGTTTTTGCCAAGGGAGTGCCCACAATGTGAGCCTTGACATTAACGAAAATAAATTCTCAGCTCCTGGAAGTGGAAAATCTTAGTATTACTTACAAGGCACACTGCAAGCCTCGTGTAGTTCTGCCTAACTGGTAAAATGCAGATTTTACAAAAAGGGAATGTGTTACAGTCACTGTTACTGTTACAGCCAGAGTTTATCTTCCTGTTTCCTGGTGAGATTTCAATGGAGTTCGTTAAACTATACCTAAGAAACTCCAACTGCATCCTACCTTGGTCTTAGAAAATTAAACCTGACAAGCAATGTGATGGTCATGATGTGGAAGAGGGATGTGTCTGGACAGAGGGAAAGCCTTGGGGCTTGGTCTCCACTGCTGCCCCTTACCAGGCTGGGAAAATCGCTTCACTTTTCTGAGCTTCCATTTCCTCCTCCATAAATTGGGGATAATAATAATCCCTGTACCTTGTGAGATTATTGAGACATTAAATGGGAATCTATTGGGAAAATTCTTTCCTAAGATCTAAAGGTCACTTAGGGGCACCTGGGTGGCTCAGTCGGTTAAGCGGGCCACTTTGGCTCAGGTCATGATCTCTCAGATCGTGGGTTCGAGCCCCATGTCGGGCTCTGTGCTGACAGCTCGGAATCTGGAGCCTGCTTCGGATTCTGTGTCTCCCTCCGTCTCTACCCCTCCCCTGCTTGTGCTCTCTCTCTTTCTCTCTCAAAAAATAGACATTAAAAAAGAAAAAAAAGAAATGAACATCCTGTTATAGACCCTCTTTTAGAAAACCTCAAACACGGCTCCAAGACCTGGTTAGGGCCCAGCAGGAAGGTCTCCTGATCACCACTTGGCTTCTCCTCACCAGGTGCTGCACTGCGGGCTGCCTCCCAGGGTGATTATTGCTGAGGGAGACCCTGGGGGAAACGGACAGGTGCTGGGAGGGAGCGGAGGGAGTCGTGGGACCCCCATGGGGGGAAGGGGAGCCACAGGGGCAAATGCTCCCACCTTCTCAGTTTGCTGAGGACTCTGAGGCTGGGCCTTCTCAGGTCTCTGCCTCTCAACTTGCCCATCTGTGTGGGTCCAGCTGGCCTCACATAAAATAATAGGCCTCTTCGCTTTTTCCCACATTTTGAAAGCAAAGTCAGGTTTTAATGACCAGCTCTCTGCCCCTCGGTATTTTCTTTCAAGCAAAGGCCATGTTATTGTAAGATACTCCATTTCAATGGGGGCTATTCTTTGGTCCCCGGCAGACATTCCTGAGCGGTAGGTTTTAGGAGGCGGTCCAATTTTTATTGCTTCTGGTGTCCGATAACCTTGGAACGGGTGTCTGTCTCCATGCCCCCTAAGGCCGTGTTATTTCAGAAAGTTACAGCTCTTAAAATCATCCTCTACTAAAAGCAAAGTGCCACTAATTCTAAGTAAAGTGAGCTTTCCAAATAAGACCAGCTGTGAATGTTAAGAAGAAGAAGAAGAAACAAAAGAAAAGGAAGACACTTCCACAACAGGAGTCCACAGCGAAAACCCTACATGGTTGAACTTCCTCAGGGGTTTTCGCAGCCATTTAGAAAAATGTCTTCAGCAAACTCATCTAAATTAGCCAAGAACGCCTGGCATGATGGGCACATTGCGTTTGTAGGCCAATATTCAATCCAGGTGGACGAATCCAAAGGGTAGAGGTACCTGCCGAGAAAAAAGGAAAATGAATAGCGAAGAGCCCAATTCAAAGGCACTCAGGCTGCTCACCCCATGTGTCAGCCGGACTCTGCTGGGCCGGCCTCCCCCTGGGAAGGGCCACAAACCCTCAAATCTCGTGAAGCTGCTTGGGGCCCCACGATTAAAGGCGGCAATGGCATCTGTTTCAAGATCTATTTTTTTTAAGAAGAGACCATAAGATGCATATTTAAACATCTCCCTCTTTACAAACAGAACAGTCTAAGAACTTACTGAGGGGGCAGATGTGGCAGAGAGGGGGTCGGAGGGGCGCCTTCAGAAACACCTACACACCCAGGTGCTCAGTCGGTTTATCCATCAGTGAGTTCCCAGCTACCCTGATGGTTATAAGTAGTTCTTTGTTTCCAATTCTCATTGTTTCATTGCTTCTTGGCCTTTTGGCTAAGGTCAAGTGTAAATTCACATTATTTTATTTATGCTCCTAATGGTTTGTTGGTTAACAGCAGGACACATGAGAAACATATAGTGTATTTAAGAATAAATTACACCTAGTTTTGAAGGAAAGATCAGAGGGATTCCAAAATGACTTACTTGAAACTGAAATTGTATTTTATCTGGAGGGCTTCTTTACCCATAATCAAATATTGTCTTCCTTTTTCCAGATCAGCGTTAGCACATGTTGCCTTTTTAATGAAGGTGACGTCAGAGTCTTTCTGGGCAACAGCTTCTCCTGAGAGGCACAAACATGTAAGGTTATCACATTCATGTTATAATGTCATGATTATAAACTCTCACAATTCTAGTACCTCGTGGCTATTTACTCAAGAGTATATGTTTATCTCGAGTGGCAATTGGAAAGTGACAATGTCTATATGGTTAAGACTCTGGAATCTGGAATCAGGCTCTCTGGGACAAACCTCAGCTCTGCTACTTGCTGGCTGTGTGGACCCGGACAAATGAGGCTCAGATCCCTCATCTGAAAGATGGGAGTGACGATAAAACCCACCTTGGGAAACTGATGTGAGATTAAATGGGTTAACATATATATGAAAAGTGATTAGAACACAACAAGTGCTATATAAGTGCTTGTTATTGTAACTCCTGTAGAAACAGGAATTAAAAGAACGTCTCGGGGCGCCTGGGTGGCGCAGTCGGTTAAGCGTCCGACTTCAGCCAGGTCACGATCTCGCGGTCCGTGAGTTCGAGCCCCGCGTCGGGCCCTGGGCTGATGGCTCAGAGCCTGGAGCCTGCTTCAGATTCTGTGTCTCCCTCTCTCTCTGCCCCTCCCCCGTTCATGCTCTGTCTCTCTCTGTCCCAAAAATAAATAAACGTTAAAAAAAAAAAATTGAAAAAAAAAAAGAACGTCTCTATAGTTAAACAATATTAATCCCCAAAATACCAAAAAAGTATTTGGTAGCTGGCAATGGACAACTTTGTAGAAAAATGTAAGACGTGTGAAGGACTTGGAAAATTTTAAGGAGGATAACTTGGGATTCCCAAAGAACTCAGAGACTGGCAAGAAGCTATCTCTCCTACCTGGAATGCATTCCTCCCCATGTTGTCCTGTTAAATTTCTACCCATCCTCAAACACATCATCAATTCTCAAGGTTTCCAGTAAACACTCCCAGAGGCTCTTTCTCATAAATATCTCTCTATCTCTCCCTTACTCCCATTATACTTGAGCTTCTATCACAGTATTTCACCCCACATGTATCTTCAGCGAGCCTGGAAGCTTCTTGAAGCAGGGACTGGGCCCGATTCATTGCTATAGATTCAGGACTGATGATGAGTTATTAAACTCTGACAGAGTTATCCTGTACATAATAGTACATACATCATAATACATAATGTACATAATAGTAACTACATCAATAGCAAACTTTAATTAGTGTTCTTTAACTAGTGTGCACACATCAGCTCTCCTGATGACCATTAAAACATACATGACTTCCCCTGGCAGCAATATCTAAACAATATTCCCAGCACTGTTTACCAACTCAGCCCCTGTCACGGCCTTATCATTATTTTTAAAAGCCTCTGGTTATGGAAAATTTCAAGCATATTCAGAAAGAGGGAATAATTAACCTTGGCTCAACAATCACTGATCTTTTTTTTTTTTCCATTTATATCTTCATTCCAAGCACCCTGTGTTTTAGGGGAAACACCAACTTGTCATTATCCTTGAACTGTATAATTGCTCTCTGTTTTAAATAGTTTAGGTTTTAGTTTGGCTTATTGTTAGTGTGCAGCAATTCTTGGGTAAGTAGTAAATGTGTGATGTTTTGATATTTATAGAAATTTAAAATTTATATATATTAAAAAATAAACACCCAGAAAGAAGAGATAATAAATTATGCAAAATTTTCTTAACATTTCCTTTTAAGTGTCATAAATGTGAATCTTCTGAATGGACAGGAGAACAGAAAAGAAATGATATTAAAAAGAACTACAGCTTGGGGGGCACCTGGGTGGCTCAGTTAGTTAAGTGCCCGACTTTGGCTCAGGTTATGGTCTCATCAGGCTCTGTGCTGACAGCTTAGAGCCTAGAGCTGCTTCGGATTCTGTGTCTCCCTCTCTCTCTCATTGCTCTCTGCCTTTCAAAAATAAACATTAGGGGCACCTGGGTGGCTCAGTTGGTAAAGTGTCTGACTTCGGCTCAGGTCATGGTCTTGTGGTCCGTGAGTTTGAGCCCTGCATTGGGCTCTGCTCTGTGCTGACAGCTCAGAGCCTGGAGCCTACTTTGGATTCTGTGTCTCCCTCTTTCTCTGCCTCTCCCCGCTTATGCTCTGTCTCTGTCTCTGTCTCTCTCAAAAATAAATGTAAAAAACAAAAAAAAATTTTTAAATAAATAAGAATAAATAAACATTAAAAAAGTTTAAAAGAACTATAGCTTGGGAATCATCTGATACTGCACAAAATTGAGAACAGTCTGGAATGTCTTTTGATTCTGTGCAAGAATCGGTGCAAAATAAAACAAATAACTTGCATTTCTGGAATGAAAAGCACTTGATTATTTCAGTAAAAATAGGAATGGCTTATTATTGCTTATAATGTGAAAGCTGGATGCAATTGGTGCTCAAAAGTTGGGCTGTGAAACGATCAAAGTGCTAAACACCTGTTTTGTCAGAATGACGATCATGGTTCAAATAAACAAACTTTGTGATCATCAATGAGAAAAAAACAGAATAACATGCTAAATCAATTTCATACAGTGAAACATTTGAAACAATAAAAACCAGAAAAGCATTTTATCAGAGTACTGATCCACCAAATAAATATTTGGAAAGTATTATTAGAATCCAACTCTAGTCTATGGCTAACAATGATCAAGCATTTTCAGACTCAAAACTCTTGATAGAATATCAAAAGAGAAAGAAAATCAATATAAACATATTGCAATTTAGATTTATGGTCCTACTTATTGTAAAATTTATATCTACTGAAATGAGAGCACAGCTTTTTGGAAAATCTAAATAAGGTGATAAAATTAAATTCCAATATTTTTTTATTAAACTCTTTTTTAAAATGTTACTTGTTTATTAATTAATTAATTAATTAATTTAGAGAGCACATGAGAGTGGGGGAGGGGCAGAGAGAGAGGGAGACTCCCAAGCAGACTTTGCACTGTCAGCACAGAGCCCGATGTGGGGCTTGATCCCATGAAACATGAGATCATGACCTGAGCTGAAATCAAGAGTCAGACGCTTAACTGACTGAGCCACCCAGGCGCCCCTTAAATTTCAATAATTATTGAGAAAATTAAGTACTTAACATCAAAAGTGTTTAAAATAATGTAAAAAAAAACCTGTCGACTTCGAAGACTGCTTAATGGGTTTTATTGATATCAAGGTGGTACTGGAAGGAATAACTGAACAACTGTTTGAGAGAATGGAGTCATGAGGAATATTCATGTGAACTCCTTACTGGTGCAGATGCAATGCCAAAGAGGAGTCTGGGCTTCAGCAAAAATTTGGAAGTTCCCAGCTGTTCAATTTGGCTTTGACTGAATTATGTATCAAGTAGATATCAAGTGTCTCTGGACAATATAAAGATACGAGCCAAGCAAAAGATCACTTTAAATATTGTCTCAATAAATTTAGTGTTTACTACCACATATCTAATACACACTAGACAGAAGTAAGTAATAAGAAAGCTTTAAAAATTGTAATAATGAAAACAATTGCAATAATCAAAATTGGAAAAATATTCGGATTTTGATGGGCAGCTGGTAGTGCTAGAAACATGAGGGCAGTTTGGAAATTATAAGTTTGATAGATTCACTTTGATACATAATCATGTACACAATTGTGTTATAGGAGCAAATATTTAGAAAGTGGATAGATATACTTTTTGGTGATTTGCTTATGATAGTCTAGCAATTTTGTCAATACCATCTTTAGCTGTTCAAGAAAAGATATTTCAGTTTTGATAAGCTCACAGATTACAGAATGATAAAACCATATAAAAATAAGTAAAGGAAACTACAAAAGTGGAACAAGAGCTGTTATAAAATCAAGAATGATCATAAATTTGATATAAAACAAAATAAAGTCAACTTAAGGGAAAAGCTAATTTATGAAAATATTTTTGTTTTAGTGACAAGAGTTAAAAATATGACAAACTTTTCAGTTTTTTAAAAAATTTATGAAGTCTACATTTTTTGCCTTTGACATTTGGAAAACTGAGGGTTGAGGGGAATAAAAATTAAGAAAATTGGGAAAGCTAAATATGGCATTTCAATAAATTGTTTTTATGATTTAGCTGATAATAGAGATATGTTGAATATGTAAAAATGTCAGACAGTATCCAAAGGACTAGAAACACTTTGAATGTAATTACTACCAATTTAGCTTGAGCTGAGAGAGACTTCATTACCATGAACAATACTGTCACCATAGGAGAAATTACTTATTGAGATTATAGGTTGTGTAAAGACTATCAATGCAATAAAGATGTAATTGGAAATGTTTGAGGTGGTTCCTCATTGTCAAATCAAAGCTCAGATGGGCAATTCTGTAGTGAGGCAAGCAAAATAAAACTGACAATTTCTAAAAATAAAAAACGTATTTGGAATTATTAGAATGATTTAATGGGGGCGCCTGTGTGGCTCAGTTAGTTAAGCGTCCAACTCTTGATTTCGGCTCAGGTCATGATCTCACGGTCCTGAGGTTGAGCCCCACATCAGGTTCTGAGCTGATAGCACAGAGCCTGCTTGGGATTCTCTCTCTCCCTCTCTCTGCTCCTCCTCAGCTTGTGCGTGTGCACATACTCTCACTTTCTCTCTCAAAATAAATAAATAAACATTTAAAAAAGAATGATTTAATGAATCATTTGTGTGGTAATTTATGTAATCTGACAAGCAGCATTATAACATTTATAGCTTAGTTTAATTAGAGAATAAAAGGGAACATATTTTTAAATGTTTTATGTGTTATTTTACATACAAGTTCATTTTATTCTATTGGTTATTGAAACTCTCATTTATCTTCACTGAGCCTCTAACCCAAGCCTTTGCACTTCACAGATGTCCTTAACTGGTTTCCCTCTTTCTATTTGTGTTCCCTCCAACAGAAGAAAGCCAGAGTTATCTTTTCTTTTCTTTTTTTTTTTTTCAATTTTTTAAATGTTTATTTATTTTTGAGAGAGAGAGAGAGCCAGAAACAGAGTATAAGCAGGGGAGGGGCAGAGAGAACCAGAGACGCAGAATCTGAAACAGGCTCCAGGCTCTGAATTGTCAGCACAGAGCCTGACACAGGCTTGAACTCACAAACAGTGAGATCATGACCTGAGCCGAAGTCGGATGCTCAACCGACTGACCCACCCAGGCACCCCCAGAGTGATCTTTTAAAATCATAACTCAGATCATACTCTTTGCCTACCTCAAACCTTTTATTAGCTTCCCTTTGGAATTCTAGAATAAAATCCAAATTTCTTGCCATGCCTTATAAATCCCTGTATGACCCAGCTCCTGTCTATCTCTCAGCCTCTTCTTACGCTAGGCTCTCCCTGTCTCATTATAGCCCAGTCACCCCCTGGGGTTCATCAGTTCCCTGATGGTGCCTAGTTGCTTGCTGTCTCAGGCCTTTGCATATTTGGTTCCCTCTCTGCCCCGTCCCTTTAATGGCTACACCCCTAAACGATGCCATCTGTTATCACAATACAGAAGCTTCCCACACTAATTCCATATCTCAAATATAGTGCTGGCTATGATTAATAATTGTTTAATTTGTTTTTTTCATTTCCTTTTTAAAAACACGTGTTTCCGGGGCGCCTGGGTGGCGCCGTCGGTTAAGTGTCCGACTTCAGCCAGGTCACGATCTCGCGGTCCGTGAGTTCGAGCCCCGCGTCAGGCTCTGAGTTGATGGCTCAGAGCCTGGAACCTGTTTCCGATTCTGTGTCTCCCTCTCTCTCTGCCCCTCCCCGTTCATGCTCTGTCTCTCTCTGTCCCAAAAATAAATAAAAAATAAATAAATAAAAAAAATAAAAAATAAAAAAAAATAAATAAATAAAAACACGTGTTTCCTTATATTATGGAATATAAGGTTTATGAAGGCAGGAACTCTGGTTGTGTTATTCAAGTTGTTTTCTCTGTGTCTAATAAAATGGCCCACAGTAAGTACTAAATATTGGTGGAGTGAAAGAATAAATGAATGAATTCTCACCAGCTTTGTAGATATCCAGGAGGGTTGCCGTGTACTTAACAAAGACATTTTCTTTGGTGATGGATGTGATACGAACTTTATAAGCTGGTAGAAGAAACAACACAAGAATTCGTGCTTAATATCACTAATGCCGTGTCCAGTAGAAGCCAGAGTTTGTCAAACAAATGAGAAAGGAAGCATAGCAAGCTTTTACGGGCACCCTGAGGTAATCTCATTTCTTCCAAAAGGCCTTCCTAGATTCTGATAATGACTCATGGTTCCATTCTACTTAGAACCATTTGCCTTCACCACTGTTACAGAACGGGCTGATTGGGATAAGAGCAATATTAAATTAAAAGACAGAAGCACACTAAACAGACAAAAATATGCCTTTGTTAGATGGAGTGTTCAGATTCTGATCCTTTAAGATTAGTGGGGTCACGCCCATGGGGAACGTGGAGGAGATCCTTCTCCATAGGCCCACAGAGGGTTTATCTACCATTCAGGCCTGCCCTGTGGGCCTCCTGTCTCCTTGCCTTGATCCCTTGCCTACCTCCACTGGCGTTGATCTTTGGGTTTTGACGGGATTCCTTTTTCTGACTCATCTTTGCTTGGATTGACAGCTATCTGACACGAGACATTCTCTATCCTGGTTTCTCTTCCTTCAGGCGTTACCTTTTAATCCATGGTATTTGATCTCACTTTTGGAATGGGAAGCTTAAAGAGATCTATCCCATCTATGTGGCCTAAGAAAAGATCTCATTTTTGCTTTGGGTGGGGTTGAAGTGAATGATCTGAAAGGTTTGCCCATTTTGGGGATTCTAGCTAGCGAGCTAGATGAATGAACTCATTGTGCCAAAACAAAAGCTGAATGAATTAGTAGTTTAAAACAGATTTTAAAATGTCCCGAATTTCAGATTTATGTCTCTATGGTGCATATGGGCAACGTACCTGCTCTGGACATAGGTGGAGAGAGGGAAATATTTTATTTTGTTTTTATTTTATTATTCTAATATCAACCCATAGTCTTCAAAAAAGCCAGATAAGCCTTTTATTGAGAATAATAAACTACATCCAGATTGCATTTATTCTATGTGTTAAAACAGGTTTTTGATATTCAAGAGTTAAAATAGTTCTAAAATGGAGGGAAGAAATAATTTGGTGAAATTTTTATTTATTAAACAATACAGTATTCAAATCTTAATGTGTTTTAAAACCTGCAGTGGGTCTTGGCAGAGTTAGGCAGCTTTTTTAGCTTTTTTAAAAAATCAAGATGAATTCTAAAAAAAGAAAGACTATAAACCATACCCAATTCATCCTGAGATGGCTGCATTTCCACTAAGAGAGGTCAGTATAATATAACAGAAATGATACTGGAGACCAGGATGCATCCTCATTTTCCTACCGACTTCTTGCATAAATTTGAACAAATTACTGAGTCTCCCTGAGCCTCAGTTTCTTCACTGGCAAAATACAGATAATTCTCTGTTACCTCAAAGAAGTCTTAGGGGGCCCCACTGAGGAGCCATATATGAAAACAGTTGGTAAACACCAAGTGCTGAATTAGATATACTTATCTTCATTTATAAATAACACCCTACTTACACACACACATGGTTTGAGATAGTGTACAAAATGCTCTCTTTCTCTCTCAAAACACACACACACACACACACACACACACACACACACACACCAGAAATAAACATTAGAAACTATGGATAGAAAACAAGACTACAACCATACTGGGCATCAGATTTAGCTCTGTGCTCCGGGTTGCCAGAAGGAGATGCTCCTTTTGAAGTGAAAGATTGCAGTTCTGCATACATTTAAAATGATTTAGTACCGATATTTTTACCTTGTCTTTAAAGGGAGTTTGAAAAAACTCCAAGCCCCCGAACCACCTTTGTCTCTCCCTCTGCTCTATTGACTGGAAGAATATGCTAGTGAAATCTTACATCTTCCTGGCTTCTCAAAAGTTTTCTTTAACTATATTTTAGTTCAGTTTAATTCAATATGTTTAATTCAATGTGATCTATCGGAGTAAAGTGTCTTGGCCGGGAGTGTACATCACTCCAATCATTTTAAATGAAAGTTACATTTCTTTCCTGAAGGATGAATGATTTTGCATGTTAATGCCAAAAATCAATGGCATTTTCCTTCAAGGGAACACATGGAGTACAGTATTCACAGATATAATCATTGTGAAAGGTTGTTGATCTTTCTAACTGATCACATATTCATAACATCTCATGTTGAATGGAACTCTACATTGAACCTTTGAACTTACCATAGGCAATGTCTGGTTTACATGCTGTTTCTTTTCTAGTATCTGCAGAGATTGTCAGATCCAATTCTGTCTGCATCTGCCCGCAGTCAGCTGGATTTTGCGAAAAGTTCTAAAAGTTAGGTTAACGTAAAGAAGCAGCCACTCCCTTTGCATTAAACACAGTTCTCATGAGTCCTGAGACAATCCAGTATAACCTTACAAATACCAGACACCTACAACCTGTCCACTTTCTCCTCTTCCACAAAGTAAAACATTATGCAAAGCAAAAACAAAACAGACACAAGCACAAACAAAATCTTGAACATGAAGGCTTAGAATGGGCAGTCACTCCACATTCAGTTCTTTAGAAATGTATATGTTTTCGCGGAAGAAAGGAGGAAAATTTTCCCATTCCCTTCCTGCCTTGAAGGAACCAAGATGATACCTGGACTGATTTATGGTTATAAAATGGTATAGTAGGTACCTAAGAAATGTATAGATGTTAAGGTTTCTGAAAAACAAAATAAACCTCAAACCAGCTCAGACCCACATGGAATCGGTTGTTGACTGTTGTTGGGTTCTGGGTCTTTTTCTTGACCAAGAAGACTGTCTTAGGTTTACAGAAGACTGAAGGTAACCGAACAATAAACAGAGATGTCACAAAGTGGGAAGGACAAGGGAAAAAAAAAAAGAAAGAGGAGCTAGTGGCTCAGTCTTGAGCCTCTGTTCTCTTAGGTTGTGGTCCTATTACATTAAAAAGACCATGTGAAAAGTAAAAATTTCGCATCATGCTATCCCTCTGATACCCAACAATTGTCTAGATGGTGTTTCTCCCGCTCTGTATAGTAGAAGCTATCAGGATGTTCACGAGTTGTTGAGAAGTAGTTTTATCACATTAAAGGAATCAGCTTTCAATCAGCTGAGATTATATGTCTACTTCTGAGGAATGAGTTTGTCAAATAGCTTCCCCCAGATTAGCCCTGGATTATGAGTGGCTGCTTTAAACAAGCATGCAGCCTAAACATGTTAAATGAAGTTTACCTTCTATGCATTTGCATGTTACTCCTTCACAGAATTTCTGCAGTCTGGCATCGAATGGGTTATAGAACATGGTGCACTGCTTATCTGTGGCAATGAAAACATAGTTAGGAGAAGTGGCTTGATTAACTCTCAATACATTCATGGATCCGTGAGTCTCCCATGGGAACTTGGAGATCACGTATCCCAAACCTTTCGATTTTGTAACTTAGGTGCAGGGAGGTTAAATTGTGAATTGCCTCTCCTGGCATGGGCCCCTTCCACCCTCCCTCAAACACTTCCCTTTCTATGCTTGAAACTTACTGTTCCATATTTATTTCTTAGAATTAAAATATTTGGTGCTTCCATAAATGAGAGGAAATAAATTGTGTTACACGAGAGTCAATCGAAAGAGCTGTAATTGTTTAGGCTGGAGAAGAACAGGGGAAGTGGGGCTTGGTATGTTCCATGTGATTCCAGAAGATACAACTAGAATGAATGGATATGAGAGTTTGGTTCATTTTAAGAATTTTTTTTTTTTTTGGAATAAGTAGAACTGCTTAATGTGGACTTGTCTGCCCTGTGACCCAAAGAGCTCTCCAATCACTTAGTATTAGAGGCTGAGTGATCAAAAGTGGGGGTCATTCACTCAACATTTATCAATACGTGTTATGTACTGAACACTGAGTTAGACGCTGGGGGCACAAGGACGAAAGCCTTCCATCTGGGTTTGGTGAGAAAGACATGCAAACAGATGACAACAAAGCAATGTGACAACTGCTACAACGGAGCCCTTGGCAAAATGTGATGAGAATATCAGTGGACAAGGTGATTCTTGGAGGATGAAAGAAATAGGGGGGCGGGGGAAATGGGCTTCTCCAAAAATGAGAGATGCGGTGAGTAGTGTAATGAAGGCAAAGTCATCCTCTGCAGCAATCTTCGAGTCAAGCTGATTACCTGGTCTGTGGTATTCA
The DNA here is from genome assembly GCF_016509475.1 of Prionailurus bengalensis. Classification (NCBI taxonomy): domain Eukaryota; kingdom Metazoa; phylum Chordata; class Mammalia; order Carnivora; family Felidae; genus Prionailurus; species Prionailurus bengalensis. Next base: position 80,288,700 of record NC_057359.1, read on the forward strand.
TACACTGTGAAAGTAGCAGGATTCAGAAACCCAACTTGAAACAGCTCAAATATCCGGAACCGAACACAAAGGAACTCATCAGAAGGAATCTGTCCGACAAATTCAAGGTTTGAGGAAATTAATGGGAGAGAAGAGACTCAGCATTTTTAGCCTGTAGATTTTGGATAGTGATTGGAAACGGAGAACGGTGGGAGGTGGAACTTACCGAATTCAGTTGCAGAATAATATGTCCATCTTTGATTTGGTAATCAGCTAATAGTTGGTCTACCCTTTCCACAAGCTAAGAGAGGAAAGAGAAGGCTTGAATTTAATTTCATGACCTTTAAAAAATTTTTTTTCTCAAAGTTGATCTTTTTGTTTAAATGCTTTCATCCAATATTGGGATGTTAGACATGGGGATGTGATCCACTATTCAAAAAAGCTGAAAAGCAGCTCCTCTTCTTGAAGAAGTCTGGACATGTTATCATATGCACTCACGTTTTGTTCAGACCATGCACACACATGTCCCCACTTTACTTCGGAAAATCAAAGCTTAGGTAGATTGTTGGTTTGGAAAGAATATTCTAGGTGGTTCCATGAAAGTGATATATTAAAAGGAAAGAAAACAGCTTTATCTGTAAAATAATGCAGTAAAGAAAACCAAACATCCATAACCATATGTAAAAGACAACATTTACAGCTTTTAAGTCTTCCTGGTTTGCACCGATTCCAGTAGGCAAAGAGATATCCATCACTGCATGGGAAGATCCCGATGATGATTCTTCTTTGCTGGGCTTGTAGCTAAAACAAATTAGAGATTAGGAAATGCAATAGATATGTGGACAAGATTCTTCAAGAAAAGGTCTTAATTCTTACTAGGCTTTACTTTTTAATTTGGGCCTCCACTTCCTTGCCTCTCTATAATACATGCATTGCAATCTCTAAAGTTTAGAGTTGCAAGAGACTTTTGAGTCATCTATTCTAACTTTTGCTCACTTGGCAAATACTTTAAATGGACCACCATTCTGGAGCTGGAAAACATCATAGAAGTCATTCAGTCCAAGCTCTTTAACTAGTTGAGGAAACTGAGGATGAGAGTAAGGTACTTGTTCAAGGTCACATGACTAGTTCACCCCAGAGCTGCATAAACCTCTTGATTTCTATTCTAGTTCTTTTTTTTCTAACAGAGCACATTTGAAAAAGAAAATTAGTTCTATATTGGAAAAAGACTCAATAAGCATGTTTAGGAAAAGACTGGAAGGAAATACCTAAAATGTTAGCAGCTACTTTCTTTGGATGGTGAGATTATAAGTGATGATCTCTTTTTCTTACCCATGCTTTTCTGTGTTTTCTAAATTTTCCACAATAGATAATTTATTCTTTAAAAAAATTTTTAATGTGCATTCATTTTTAAGAGAGAGAGAGAGAGAGAGAGAGAGAGAGAGAGAGAGAGCGCACAAGCATGGGAGGGGCAGAGAGAGGGAGACACAGAATCTGAAGCAGGCTCCAGGCTCTGAGCTGTCAGCATAGAGCCTGATGCGTGGCTCGAACCCATAAACCACGAGATCATGACCTGAGCTGAAGTCAGGTGCTTAACCAACTGAGCCACTCAGGTGCCCCAATAGATAATTTATTTTAAAAAAGTGTTTGAGGATTATCCTTTGCTAGGAATTGTGTTTGGGAGGAAGCTAAGGAAAAAGGCAAAGGGGGTAAAATGGGAAATTTAGTGTTTAAGGTTTTTTTTGTTTTTCTGATAAGAGAGAGAGGAAAAAAAAACACTGAACTGGGGAATCAGGAAACTTGGGATTCACCCAGTTCTGCTGAGACATTTCCACAAATTGTTCTCCCTTTCTAGAGCTCATTTTCTTATTTGCAAAATAAACTGTGAAGAAGAATGAACTTGTGTGTTAGTTTTATCTTTATAATTCCAAGGCTTCGTTTTGAGTGGCAGAGGTTGATGCCACCATTAAGCAGAATTAGAAGATTTAAAAGGGGCAAGCTGGCAGGTCCGGGACTGGGGCCCAGGGACAGGGGCAGAGTGTGGTTCTGCAAAGGTTGAGTTTCAGGTCCCAGCTTCACCTCAAGATCCTTGACAGGTAGCCAGACTTTTGAGAGTGGAGCTTAAAGATCAATCAGGATTAAAGGAAGAAACGGGGGAGACAGTGTCATAGGGGGGCAGATAAATTGATCTCACCTGGAGGAATGAGTTTTAATTAAATGGGAGGTTTTATTTGAGATGGAGGTGGCAAGGGATCCCTTTCCCCCAATTGCACCTAATCAGGGCAGACCCCATTAGATGTCTTGCATGTAATAGTTACCGTAAAAGATATTATAAAATCTCCGGTTACAGAAATTTAACCCCATTCTTCACCAAATTAACAATTAACAACAGACTGTAAGACAACATGGAACTGTAAAATTATATCTGGACATCTCCCCGTAACTGGGCGGGTGAGTATCACCAGAAGCAGAGACCTCTTGCTCACAGATGCAAATACTCTGTCAACAGAATGGAAAAGGGCCTCCTGAATGGCGAATGTCTATGAAAAGTTGCTGGAGCCTTGATGACTGGTTGCCATGGTGACTGTTTCAACCATGGAACAGAAACCTTCCTTTCAAGAAGCCCCTTGCCTGCTGCCAAAGACAGCAATCTCCCCCAAAGGCATTTTGTTCAGAGAGGAGAGAAGAGAAATCCTTTTTTTCTTCTCTTATGGATACAACAGAGAGGTTGTAAGAAGCTAAATACAGGAAAGAGACCCCCTGAATACAGAAACTGTATGCTGGTGTGGTTTTTTTTTGTTTTGTTTTGTTTTTTGTTTTTAATCAGGAGAGAGAATATTGGATGGCAGAGAATTTTTCACATAAATAAGTACTACACAGTTACTTTTGGACTTTATCCAATCTAACTTCAGCTTTACAGAGCCAAAGCATATTCCACCTGGCTTTTTTGAACATTCTGTTCTGAATTTGTAAAAGTCAAAAAATAGAAAATTCAATATTACATCTCCATTTGCCTTCTTTTGTATATTAGCAATCTGGAATTAGGCCTCCTGTCAATGAATTCAAATGAATGAGTTTGTTTTTTTTTAAGTTTAAATTTTTGAAAGTGAGAGAGAAAGCACGAGCAGGGGAGAGGGACAGAGAGAGTCCCAAGCAGGCTCCACGGTATCAGTGCAGAGCCTGATTTGGGACTTGAACCCACAAACTGTGAGATAATGACCTGAGCTGAAATCAAGAGTCGGAAGCTTAACGGATTGAGCCACGCAGGTGCCCCTCTAATGAATGAGGTTTTGATAAGAGCCTTTGTAGGTATTGCACAGCTGTGGAACATAAGAACTGGAAAACACTTGGGGATGAGATAGTTCGGTATCCTTGCCCTACAGAAGAGGCCCAGAGAAGTGAGCTGGTTTGCTACAGGTCACGTGAGGACTTTGCAGCAGAGGCTACCCCCCCAGGTGGCCTCCTCCACTATCAGAGAGCCCTCCTTTGCGCCCACTATAGGGTCCCACGCCGTGACTCTGGCTTTGCCCTGAACAAGTTTGCTCACCTCTCCCTGTGACAAGTATTGTGAATATAAAGACAACTCCCCCAGAAGAGAGGTACCCAAGAGCAGAAATGGCAGTTAGGAGGAAGGGAAAGGGGAACCTTCTTAGCAGAAAGACATGAGGGAATGAGGAAGGATGTTTGAGAAGGAACAGAGGGCAGAGACTGGACAGGGATGGAAGGAGATATCGTGAGCAGACTGGCCAGTGAGGGAATCCTGAAGAGAGAGAGATTGGGCAAGCATTGGCAATGGCTGGGAAGGAGGCAGTGGGAAGCAGTGTGCTGTTCCTTGAGGTCAGTGGGCTCAGGTTATACTGATTGGAGGAGGTGGCTCAGATCCTGGACTGGGTGTCAGGGTCTGCGGCTTGAGGCCCTGGCTTTGCCACCAACTCTGTGACAACTTGGCGGGTTACCTCACCTCTTTGTGTCTCTGTCTCTTTATTTCTAAACTTTTTTTTAAGTTAATTTATTTATTTGGAGAGAAAGAGAGAGAGCATGAGCAGGAGAGGGGCAGAGAGAGAGAGGGAGAGAGGGAGAGGGAGAGAGGGAGAGGGAGAGAGAGAGAGAGAGAGAATCCCAAGCAGGCCCAGCACTGTCAGTGCAGAGCCTGATGCAGGGCTCAAAGTCACAAACCGTGAGATCATGACCTGAGTCGAAACCAAGAGTCGGAGGCTTAACGGACAGAGCCACCCAAGTGCCCCTTTTTATTTCTAAAATAAGGGATTACGATATCATCCCTAAAATCCTTTACATCTCAAATCTATGACACAACTCGATGGAATTTCTGAGTTATCCATACTGAGTGCTTTGACATCACATGTGATGATCAGTAAAATCATCAGAGTACCAACCACAGAAATCAGTTATTGAGAATATGAAGAATAAGGAAACAGAGCCCAACAGGAAGTGCTGAGGGGTAATGAAAGGAAGAAGGCAGAAGCCTGCGCTCTAACATGGCTTTGCCACTGACTGATTCACTCTATGTGAGCACTAAGATACGTACACATATTTTCAAAAGCCTACACTTTTAGAAGTGTTTTAGGATGGTGGATGTGGTGAGCAGAATAATGGCCCCTGAAGATGTCCACGTCCTAATTCCCTGCACCTGTGAATACGTTACCTTATGCAGCAAAAGGGACTTGCAGATGTTATTAATTTAAGGGTCTTGCAATCAAGAGATTATTCTGGATTATCTTCGGGGGCCCAGTGTAATCACTAGGGTCTTTATAAGGGAAAGAAGCAGGGGAGATGGTTGCCTCCAGCATCTGGAAGAGGCAAGGAAGTGGATTCTCCCCTAGAGCCTCTAGGAGGAAGGTAGCCCATTGATTTCAGGCAGGACTTCTGACCTCCAGAATTGTAAGAGAATAAATCTGGGCTTTGTAACCATTAAGTTTCTGGTAAATTGTTACCAAGGAGCAACAGGAAACTGTTACAGTGGCCAGTTCCGGGCTCTGGAGTTAGCCTGTGGGGGGCTGGTGGCTCTTGACGCTGGCTGCCATCAAGATAACCTCTGGGGGTGAGGCTAGAGTTTTGGATAGTTCTTTTTTTTTTTTTTTAATGTTTATTTATTTTTGACACAGAGAGAGACAGAGCATGAACAGGGGAGGGACAGAGAGAGAGGTTAGACACAGAATCTGAAGCAGGCTCCAGGCTCTGAGCCGTCAGCCCAGAGCCCGACGCGGGGCTCGAATTCACAGACCATGAGATCATGACCTGAACCGAAGTCGGACGCTTAACTAACCAAGCCACCCAGGCGCCCCGAGTTTTGGATAGTTCTAAAAGCTCTCCAGCTGACTTCCATGTGCAGCCTGAGTTGAGAACCACTGGCTGATAATGGCTAGGGAATTTTCTGAGGGAATGGGATCTAAGTAAGAGAGTAGAAGCTGCTTATAAGAAAATCTTTTGCTTTTTCTTTTCCTCATCCTTCTATCTCCTCTCTACCTTTCTGGAAGACAGAAAAAATTGATATTATAGTGTTTGAATTAGAAGAAGGCCAAATGTGGGAGGGAAAACTATGAGCAAAAATGAAGCTGTTCTACAAAGTAGCTAAGAATACCCATTATGTTCTGCATTTTAACAAGCGCACAATTTTGCATCTTCCGGCCATCTTAAAACTCCAAAAGATGTAAAGAGATAATACCACGGCACAAGTGAGGCCCTGAGTCTGTGCTCCCCTCTGTGGAAACAGGCTTACCTGGCACATGCTACTATGCGTTTGTAATCTGAGTCGCTGTAGCGTCTGTAGCTGGAAGCTGCGCATACAAAAAACAAGCAAACAAAAAATGAGAGTAAACCATTCTTAGCTGTTTTGTGCCCTGTCGCAACAGAATAATTAACGAAAAGGTCCCTGAACACATTTAAACATGATTTTTGATTTGGAAGCTGGTGCTGCTGGTGATTTTAATGGCAATTCATGGCTGCTGACAATACCAATAGCTGTAACAGTTCCTGCTCTCAAAGAAGTTATGATTTAAGGAAGGAGTTATTGAAGGTAACGTGTTTGCAGAAGGTTGGAGGCAGAAAGGGCCGATGCTTGGATTCACTGGTGGCCAGAAAGTTTCCTGGAGGAACAGGCCTTTGAGCCGCAGATGGAGGCTATCAGGGCAGAGGAGAGCATGTACCCTGACCCCAGAGCCAAGGTTAGAGGGGTACTTCAGGGTGCAAGGGGGCTTGCTTTTGGAGTGGAGGAGAGAACCAACCCACCAGGAGAGGGATGTGAAGGCCACAGGTAGAAAAAAAAAAGGCACACAATTACAGCGTGTATTGTTCTGTTTTACCTTCTATGTCTTGGGCTTCAATTTTCAAATGAAAGCTGCAGATTTCCTCAGAAGTACTGGTTTTGTGAACCACAGTTGTTACCTACGTTGGGACGTGTGAACAACAGTCTATTTAAAACAGGGCAGGGCAGCCACTCTGGAAAACAGTGTAGAGGTTCTTCCAAAAATTAAAACGAGAACTACCCTATGCCCCAGCAATTGCACTACTAGGAATTCATCCAAAGGATACAGGAGTGCTGATTCAAAGGGGCATATGCACCCCAATGTTTACAGAAGCACTATCAACAATAGCCAAAGTACGGAAAGGGCCCAAATGTCTATCAACTGATAAAGAAGATGTGGTATGTATATATATATATACACACACACACAAATATATATAATGGAATACTACTTGGTGACGAAAAAGAATGAAATCTTGCCATTTGCAACAACATGGATGGAACTGGAGGATATTATGCTAAGTGAAATAAGTCAGAGAAAGACATATATCACATGACTTCACTCATATGTGGAATTTGAGAAACTTAACAGATGACCATGGGGGAAAGGGAAGGAAAAATAAGATAAAAACAGAGGGAGGCAAACCATAAGAGAGACTCTTAAATACAGAGAACAAACTGAGGGTTGATGGGGATGGGCTAAACGGGTGATGGGCATTAAGGAGGACACTTGTGTCGTATGTAAGTGAGATCACTGGGTTCTACTCCTGAAGCCAAGACTACACTGTATGTTAACTAACTTAAGAATAAAAAAACAAAAAACAGGACAGTGGGGAAGGCATCATGGCTGTACTGTTGCTGCAGGTGAAATGCCCAAAGTATTGATTCCACAATCCAGTACAAATGGGGTATAGCAAAGACTCATTTCCCAACAGCTGGACTTTCAGCAAACTCTATAATTTGAAACATACCTGAGAAGCCCAAGTAGGCAAAAAAAAAAAAAAAATGACATCTAGCCAGGCAGAATCTTGCCAAATCCCATGTGGTCAAAACTGAGTACTTTACTGTATAGAAAAGTTCCTAAGCCTCTTGTCCTGGAACCTGTTTACTCTAATTTCATGCAAAACACTTCAAGGCCAGGAAGTATGGTTTTCTCCTAACCCCCATGCCACCGTAGTAAATGACAAATTACAGGTGTGCAGGGAAGGACAGAGGTGCTGCCAGAAGTACATATACTGAGAGCAACTAGAAGTGACAGAGAAATGCACAGTCTGTCTCCCCCACCAACCCAACCATGCAATTTCATAAAGTCTTAGACGGAATGGACATGCCAAAGATAAGAGCGTAACTGAAATCATCAGTAGAGTGTTAATTGATGCTTAGAATATGTAGTTCATCTTAGCCATTCGGCAGTCAGTCACACGTTTCTCTAAGCTGTTTGTGTATGTGCATGCAGTCTACAGTTAAAATAATAGAAACTTAAGTCCTTACATATATTCATCAATCTGCAATGATGCTGGAGAATTGCGATGTGACTATGTTACGAACCATAGAAAGCAGGGATATGTATGTGTGTATAATCACACACATGCGTCATACGCACATACAACTACAGAACCATAAAATTATATATATATATATGTATGTATAATTATATATATATATAATTTCCACAAATACAAAGACTATATACGTACAAGGATTAACGTAGCCATCTGCAAAAAGAAATTGTGAGGATTGCTACTGAGACAGCTAAAAAGAATGAGTAAATGAATCCTACTTTAGTCCTGGTTGCCCAAGCCTAGATCTCTGTAACTTTGTGGCAAAGTCCCTAACTTTCTTTCATGTTACTTAGTACAAGCAGACATATGGTTGAAATCGGCTGTCAATGAAATACTTACGTGCACTGTAGCCACGCCATTGCTATACCCAGTACTGACGACGAGGTCATCATTGAGGGGCACCTGGAGAGGTGGATGAGAAACTGTGCTTTGTTTTCTTCTTCAATAGGGAGGGAGGACAGAACAATGAAAAGTAGCCTGACACCTGCCAGCTTCCTCTCTCTGGGCTTCTGTGAGATTCAATGGATAAGACAGTGGAGATCCTGTGCACACAGACGCTAGAAGTGCTGGAAATTCCTTTTCCCTTGTCCGTATGAATACCACGTCTTGAGCTCTCCTGAGCAAGCCCGCAAAACCAACACAGCAGAAGCCACTTTGGGTTATGTTTTCATTTATATATGGTTATGATAGAACTGGATCTTCATCTCCTTTTGCCAATGGAATAAATCCCTTTCAGTGCCTCAGGAGGAGGCTCATCTCTTCCACTTCCGCTGGTCTTTAATTCAAACCCCGTTGCCCCATCCGGCACCTCACTTAAGCCTGCCAGATCCTTAGGTGCTGACACTCTTCTTCCGTCCTTCCAGGAGGAGAGCGAAGGTCAGGACTGGGTTAAGAAAGCCTCCCTTCCAGAGAAGCTCTATTGTACAAATGCCCCCTGATGTGTGGAAGGCGTGGGAAAGGCCATTCTGAGCAAGAGGCCCAAAGACTTGGTTTCTTGCTCACTCCAAGGCTGCGGGCTGCCCCTTCCTTCACTTAGCACACTAGTGCAAAGGGGATTCGGTGTGCATGAAGAGTTGTCAGCCCTTCCTCTAGATTTTAGTAAATGAAGGTAACAAGGCCAATTCTCTTGTTCTCCCTGATGGAAGATAGCAGCATTTACTACTGAAAAGCCAGTGCATCAAGATGCTGCATGAGGAATGGGTTCTATGAACTTGAGTGACAGATAGATTTGGGAAATGAATACTGTTGCCCTGCCCCCGTCCCCATGTCCCTCCATTGCCCATTCTTCCCCAGGGTCACCACAATTACTCATATACATATGAAGGGTGGGGTAGGAATCCTCTATGAACAAACTTGATTAACTTCATTTAAACTAGAGTGTCCCACACTAACTTGACCACCAAACCTTTGTTAGGTAATGCATTTCAGGAAATGCTGGCATAGAGATATTCCAGACTAGATACTCATAGCCTGAGTTTTATACAAAGACAGCGTCATGGGCTGAGTTTTAGTTATTTAAAAATGGCAAGAGGCCCTTACAGCATTAGCCCTGTAGAGAAGAATTAACTGCAGTTACATCTCTGGTGGGCCTATCTTGCCGCTCAGGTCAAGAGCTCCTCGTGAGATCTTAGACCATCGGCTTGGAATGTGAACCTCTGGTGAAGTCTACACGCTCCCAGACAAAGAAGACACATTACCAACCCTGGGGGCCATAAGCACACGTGCCTGCAGAGGCCCATGCACCAAGCAAGGGCACACAAAGGGCGCGCACACACACACACACACACACACACACACACACGTCACGTGACTGCCAGAAACTGGGACCGACTGAAGAGTGCTTGCTGTGGCCAACACCCTATTGCCTGATCGTCCGTTTTTTTAAGAGTTTGGAGGCAGATTTTTATTTGAGGTCTCTGGACTTTCAAGTGTTGGAATATGTCTATATCTCTGTCTATATATCCATATCCATACCTATCTTTTTTTTTATCTGTGGGCCAATTGTTTTTAATTTTCACGTTCAATTTTATTTCTCATGCCTACTTACTTCTCCCAAACATGGATTTGTAGAGCATGTAGACAGTTAAAAACTATTTCCAGTCATCTGTGTATTTAAATATGACCTAAAATAATCTGAAATGTGGTAATTAGAAAAATATATGTTAGCAGCCGTTTACTAGCAGCTACTCTTATTGACACAGAAACTAGTTCTTCCAACGTGTCCTTTACATTGGGAAATTTTCACAGGCCATTGAGGTTTTCATAAAAAAAAATCCAGCAGGGGTACATGGGGTAAGCTGTCAGGGGACCCAAAGGCCAATCCCTCAGTTTGGCCATACTTTGTGTGTATGACAGGCCCACGTGGAACCACTGGTGGATGTCCACATGTGTCTTCCCTCTCACTCCTACCACTGCACCATTGTGCATACTGTTCTCTTTGACTAGAATGTTTTCCCCCTTTTCTTCACCTTGCTTACTCATCCTGATTCTCCCAGATTTAACCTGCGCATCTGGACGCACTTGACAAATTCCTACCTCTCACCTTGGGTCAGGAGACCCTGCTCTGTCCTTCCATGTCCCTACCAAGGCTCTTATTTTTTTTTCTGTCTGTTAAAACAGCAGTATCCCCGAGTACCCAGTTTCTTCATACACTTTGCTTTTGAATTCCCAGTGCCCGGGACATAGCAGGTACTCAATGTATTTTTAAGTGGTAAATAGATACATTTGTAAAGTAAGAGAGGAACACATGACTTCAAAGGGCCCACCCAGTTATAAAATGTTATAAAAAGTCCTTAATTTACCTCTATTGGCCTCCCAAGGAAATTCGTCTCTGTCATCTTATAACGGTGGAGGTCACCTTTATGCTTGTAAGAGACATTGATGTCCATGTTCAAGTGGAGTTGTTTTATCAGGAGTGAATATTCCGTGAGGCCCTCGATGGCATTAATCGTATCCTGTCAGCAATCAGCAAGGCACAAAAACAGGTTTAGCTCATTTACACCTTCCCTGTATTTACAAATCCGCTTTCTTATGAGAGAGTGAGGATGCACTGACCAGTGGGGAAACTCCAGCTGACTGAGTGAAATTGGTGAAGGGCTCCTAGGTGGAGGTCTCTCCCTCCCCAGTAAGGATGCTGCTGTTGGCAGGGAGAGGAAGGAAGTGTGGCCTCAGTTCCAGGCTCTCCAGGTGTCCTGGGTGCATGACCTCAGGCCAGTCACTCTTTGCAGAATGCCTCCTAATCCTTGCATGACTGTCTCCTTTTTATCCTTAAGTCTCACCTTAGATAACTCCACAGTGAGGCCATAAATACGTTCTCCCTCTCTATTATTCCGTTTTCATTTTCTGGTTCTACCACTGTAATGTAAGATTTCTTGGCATCCATTACATTTAGTAGCTACTGAACAAGTATTTGTTGAAGGAATGAATGGGTGAACTTTATTTTTCTAGGTCTCATCTTCCTCATGTGCAAGATTGGGAAATGTGACTGACTAGATCAGAGGCGTCAAACACGTGGCTACCCCGTCTGCCTGTGACATGGCATGATAATCAATGGGACACTCTTCCCTGCTAAGCCTACACTTGTCTCCAAGATGAAATTCATTTGCCTCCTCAGATTAGATAATCACTAAAGTAACCTTAAAGGACCCCTCTAGCTCTAAATTTTATAAACACATAGAAACACATTCTACGATCATCCAAACATTCAAGGAACAGAGAAGATGCTAACGTTTGAGCTCATCTTTGAAAACAGAGCATATTATACAACTACATAATAACTACAAAACATACATACATAAATGAGTTTACACTGGTAGCTAGGCAAACCGTAACAGTCAGTATTTCTCTCACTTTTTACTCATTTTGGGGGGTAGGGAATATCAGTACTTTGGTCCACACGGTGGCCTCTGTTCATTACATAGGATGTGATGGAATCACTGATAACCTTACTAGCCCTTCGTGATCATTAAGAATCATAGAGGAAGTAGTGGATTTAGAGTCAGGAGATGTGAGTTTTGATTTTGGCTGTGCCACTAACTCCATGAACGAACCTCTTGGGGCTGACTTCCTCTGCTGTAGGAGAAGGGTGTCACTGCAGATAATCTCTAAGGGTCTTTTCACTCTAGTCATTTATTCAGATCTTGGCGGGAGGACGAAAGCATGGGCGACAGAATGAATGTGGCACATGTCGTGCAGGAGGAGGGCAAATGTCTTCAGGAGGGTAAAACCAGACAGAGAAATGTTACCTGGGTTGAATAAAAGCCGCCTCCGTACCTCTGCTCTTCAGATAGCCATCTGATGATTGGGTTAACGTAATTTATGTCTTTCAAGCTCAGACTGGTGAGTAAAGCGTAGGCAGTGGTTTCTACCACGTGTGCTGTACTGGGGTTAGGTGTGGATGTGCTTTCCTGTTGAAGATCATCTTTCCAAAAGCGATAAATGACTGGATCGCCTGAACATCAACAAATCACATTCATTAATGTGATTAAAAATGTGAATTTGAGGGGCGCCTGGGTGGCTCAGTTAGTTAAGTGTCTGACTCTTGATTTTAGCTCAGGTCATGATCTCACAGTTTGTGAGATGGAGCCCCACGTCGGGCTCTGTGCTGACAGTGTGGAGCCTGCTTGGGATTCTCTCTCTCCCTCTCTCTCTGCCCCTCCCCTGCTCATGCTTGTGCTCTCTCGCTCTCTCTCCCTCTCTGAAAATAAATAAATAAATAAATTTAAAAAAATACATGTGAATTTGATATACTTCTAGCAGGTTTCCAGACGTTTTTACTGGTAGTGGCCTTCTGATTTCTAGAAGTTTCTTACTCTTTTGTAAGAAGAACTTCTTCAAGGTGACCAGTACATAATAAGATCTCTTAATACAGTGCTCTCTGTCTTTACCCAAAAAGGTCATCATGCAAAGTCCGCATGTACTGGGGAGAAGCAGTACTGTAAAGGGAGAAGTGTGACCAACTGGTAACCAGTACACCCAGGTTCTAGTCTCTGCTCTACCAGGAAATGACCATGTCATTTTGGAAGAATTCTGTTTTGTTCTGTGGGACTCATTTTCTAATACCTTAAAGTGTACGTAGTACTTATTTCCTTGCAGTGAAACTCAGATGAGATATCAAATGTAACTTTTTATCAACCAGAGAGCACCATACACATAGAAAGCTTTATTGTTATTATTGACACGGTGAGATAAATTGGAGAACTTTTCTCCCTGACAGAAAAAAAATCTACAACCTAGAAATTGAGATCACAGCCAAAATCTTAGTTCATTCTTTTTTAATCTCTTCGAATTTAAAGCACTAAAGATAATTTCATATATGTAGCACTTTTCATAAATTAGGTTCTAAATTATATTTGTTATTGCTGTAGTAATTTAAACTGTCACTTTAAGTCCTTTTTTGCGCAAATTATATTTTAAAAAACAGTGAGGCATATTTGGAAATTATTTTTGAAGATTAGTCAAAATTTTGATGTATCTGTTTACAATTCATAATTACATTATTTACATGACTTTGGGTAATGCTTCCCCTCCCTCTCAGAGACTCAGATTTGCTGTATTCAGAATAAAAGATTTGGTTTTTAAAGATACTTGCAGCTCAAACATTATTTGAATTATTAAGATCTCTTCTAGCTCTTCAATTCTATGATTTTATGATCCCTATCTTACAAGACCCAAGACATTTCTTTTGTGTTATTTTAAAAGCACTGTACAAGTGGTTTCGAGGTGTATTTTATGATTCAGTCATTTTTAAACGATGACAGAAATAAAATCTTGTAAATAGTGACACACCTCGTGTTAGATTTATTAAGCTTTCAGAAAACCTCAGCCAGAAGAGGGCTCAGAAGTACCCAACCATATCCATGCTGGTATGGGCACACTGGCCAATGATCACTGCTACCCTCTTTCCATTTCTTTACTCTTGACCTATAGGAAGTAGTATCTTTATGTTTCAAAATGAAATACATATATAGCCAATTCAGTACAATATAAGCCAGAATGGAAAGTGCAATAAACTGGTAATCAGTACACCTCTGATAAAAAATCCTCCAATGCCTTCCCTTTTCACTCAAAGCAGAAGTTAAAGGTTTAGTGCTTCCACTGCCCCCCTCCCCTCCACCCACCCAGTACCTTGATGTGAATGAGACACAGGCACCTTTTGCTCTGGGCAGAAGCAGACCCAAACTAGGATGCATGGCTAGGGGGACGCATGGGCTGGATTTCAGCCTCAGTTCACTGGCTTGGGTGGGGGCTGTCTACATTGCACAACTGTATACAGGGGTTCTTGCAGAGCTCCTGTGATGACCTCCAAAGCTGTATATGACCTTCCTTGTCATTCATGGAGCTCCAGGCACCCTCCTGCCTCAGGCATTTGCACATGCGGCTTCTCCATCAGGAACATTCCTCAAGATATCCACCAGCTTGCTTCCTCACCTCCTTCAGGTCTCTACTCAAGTACCACCTTCTCAGTGAGGCTCAAGCCTGACCACTGTATCTAAAATTACAACCTACCCCTTCTCCTTGTCTCCTTTCCCTGCTTTATTTTGCTTCCTATCAATCATCCAACCTATTCACTGTATGCAGTATTTTACTTACCATGTTTGTCTGTCTCTCCATAACTAGAATGTAAGTTTCACAAGGACCTGGATTTTTTTTTTTTTGCTTTGTTTTGCTTTGTTTTGGTCTGTTGCTTTATCCTCAGAACCTGGAACAGTATCTGGTACATAGGAGGTACTCAGTACATAAGCTGCGTGAATGAATAACAGCACTTAATATATCGTATTGTGACGGTTGGTTTCTCGAGGGCAGACACCGTGCCTTACTCAACTTTGCCTGCCCTAACCTCCTTCACAGAATTAGCACACTCTACATGCTTAAACGCTTGCTGAAAAAATTGTGTGAAATAAGTCATACCTTTAACCAAAGCTTTCTTCTTCAGGGCTGAGACAATTGAACGAAACTGCGGGTGGGTTTTATCTCCCAGGGAAAGAGCGTAAGCAGCAATGGCCAGTGTAAAGGTGCTCTGGGCTGAGAGGGTATTTTCAAGCAGAAAGGTGTCAGCTTTAGTGATAGCCGTGTTGATTTTCTGGAAACAAGAACAGAGGGTACCTAAGTTTGTCAAGCCTCAACCTGTCAACTGATGCGAACCACCCCAGGGGGCACCATCCTGGGGCAGGCAAGGCGAAGGGTGGAAAGAAGACTGTCCTCATAGAAGTGGATGGTGTCTCGCTGGAACAAAACCCTCTGGGAGAAGGAGCAGAGCCTAATCTCAGAAGGGAAAACGTGCTCGTCCAAACCGGGTTAGGCCTTTTGCCCCTGGCAAAGAGCATCTCTGGAGACGTTTTCGCCTTTAGTTTCTGCTTTCTGCAGCAGGTGCAGCCCCTGGGAAGGAGAAGCCAGGCCTAGACTTTCACCACTCCCCCTCGGCAGAGCTGGGACAGACTCACATTTTCAAACAGAGTTTTACTAAAGAAAACCATAAATAGCAGGAAAAGAACCAAAAGCTACCAAAGTGCTTTTTGATCCTAAGAATTCCTGGGAACATCGTCTCTATTACTCGGTCCCGACTTAAGTGCGTGAGGAGGAAGCCGGAGTGATGTCGTGGTCAGCTCTCCTGGCTCCTCCTGTCCCAGTTCCACTGCCCCTCCCTTACGCACCAGTGGGTGTCAGCTTGTCCTCTAGGCCCCTGGGAACTTGTCCTTGTTGACTGTTTTGCCTCGTTAAGTATAAATAACAATTCTCTTGGAAAAAAATACAAACATTATTTTGTTCTGTGGCTGAGACCCTATAACCCTCTTTGGGATTTTCCATGTCTGTTCTCTATGCTGGTTTGAAGGACATGTCTCATTCGCTTCTGATTTGTAAGCAGGCACGTTTGACCTCAGTGTGGGATGGTCTCTCCCCCGATCAGGGAAGCTCCTGCTCCCTTGGAGTCCTTCACATTGATCCACGCAGGCGAATCCTCTCCTCTCTCCCCACAACTTCCAAGCAAATGAAACGGCACAGCCCAAAGAAGCAGACAGGCTATCGTGTGTTCTCAGAGGTTCCACAATACGAGATGCCTTGGGTGTAGGGTAACAGTCACATCCGCATCAGAACATTACCAGAGATGCAGGCAGGAGGCAGAGGAGACACCGCCATTTTCCCATGTCAGCCACAAGTTACTGGTTCTACTGTCAGCTCCACAGTTTGCTGGCCTGTGACACTGGACAACTGAATTCACCTTACCCAGGGTCTCTAATACCTATCATAATTCTGAAATCCTTTGATCCTGAAACTAAATTTATTTTTTTTATATATGAAATTTATTGTCAAATTGGTTTCCATACAACACCCAGTGCTCATCCCAAAAGGTGCCCTCCTCAATACCCATCACCCACCCTCTCCTCCCTCCCACCCCCCATCAACCCTCAGTTTGTTCTCAGTTTTTAACAGTCTCTTATGCTTTGGCTCTCTCCCACTCTAAACTCTTTTTTTTTTTTCCTTCCCCTCCCCCATGGGTTCCTGTTAAGTTTCTCAGGATCCACATAAGAGTGAAACCATATGGTATCTGTCTTTCTCTGTATGGCTTATTTCACTTAGCATCACACTCTCCAGTTCCATCCACGTTGCTACAAAAGGCCATATTTCATTTTTTCTCATTGCCACGTAGTACTCCATTGTGTATATAAACCACAATTTCTTTATCCATTCATCAGTTGATGGACATTTAGGCTCTTTCCATAATTTGGCTATTGTTGAGAGTGCTGCTATAAACATTGGGGTACAAGTGCCCCTATGCATCAGTACTCCTGTATCCCTTGGATAAATTCCTAGCAGTGCTATTGCTGGGTCATAGGGTAGGTCTATTTTTAATTTTCTGAGGAACCTCCACACTGCTTTCCAGAGCGGCTGCACCAGTTTGCATTCCCACCAACAGTGCAAGAGGGTTCCCGTTTCTCCACATCCTCTCCAGCATCTATAGTCTCCTGATTTGTTCATTTTGGCCACTCTGACTGGCGTGAGGTGATACCTGAGTGTGGTTTTGATTTGTATTTCCCTGATAAGGAGCGACGCGGAACATCTTTTCATGTGCCTGTTGGCTATCCGGATGTCTTCTTTAGAGAAGTGTCTATTCATGTTTTCTGCCCATTTCTTCACTGGGTTATTTGTTTTTCGGGTGTGGAGTTTGGTGAGCTCTTTATAGATTTTGGATACTAGCCCTTTGTCCGATATGTCATTTGCAAATATCTTTTCCCATTCCGTTGGTTGCCTTTTAGTTTTGTTGGTTGTTTCCTTTGCTGTGCAGAAGCTTTTGATCTTCATAAGGTCCCAGTAATTCACTTTTGCTTTTAATTCCCTTGCCTTTGGGGATGTGTCGAGTAAGAGATTGCTACGACTGAGGTCAGAGAGGTCTTTTCCTGCTTTCTCCTCTAAGGTTTTGATGGTTTCCTGTCTCACATTCAGGTCCTTTATCCATTTTGAGTTTATTTTTGTGAATGGTGTGAGAAAGTGGTCTAGTTTCAACCTTCTGCATGTTGCTGTCCAGTTCTCCCAGCACCATTTGTTAAAGAGACTGTCTTTTTTCCATTGGATGTTCTTTCCTGCTTTGTCAAAGATGAGTTGGCCATACGTTTGTGGGTCTAGTGCTGGGGTTTCTATTCTATTCCATTGGTCTATGTGTCTGTTTTTGTGCCATAAATTTATTTTCAAGGTGGTCCCTCCCACTAAATGGTTAGGAAACAGAGGATGGGTGTTGGAGAAAGGAAACTCTTACTTACCACCAGGGAGCATATATCAAAAGCCTTTCTAATTCCAATCACAGCAAAGGCTGTCAGATATAAGGTGTTCTCCCGGGCTTCGACAGGCAAGGTACCCTACAAGTAAGCAATGTTTTAAAAACAGAATGAAATGGCATCCTCACAGTAAAATGACCTGGGTCTAATCTCCGTTTTGAGCCTAATCTCGCCCTCTCCCTTCATCATCAGTCCTGCAGGACTGCTTGCCATTTCTCAGCAAGATCTGGGTCTTTCTTACTTGCATATGTTCACGTGATTTTCTCCTCCTCATCTCCCCCCTCTGAAGCTCCAATTCATACCTCTTCACCACAAACTCTCCCCCTCCTTTAAGACTCTGTGAGGGACACCTGGGTGGCTTGGTTGCTTGAGTGACCGACTTGAGCTCAGGTCATGATCTTGCGATTCATGGGTTTGAGCCCAGCCTTGGGCTCTGTGCTGACAGCTCAGAGCCTGGAGCCTGCTTCGGATTCTGTGTCTCTCTCTTTCTGCCCCCTCCCCGCCCCGCTCGCACTCTGTGTGTGTGTCTCTCTCTCTCAAAACAATAAACATTGAAAAAAAGTTAATGGGGCGCCTGCGTAGCTCAGTCGAGTAAGCATTGGCTTCGGCTCAGGTCATGATTTCATGGTTGGTGAGTTCGAGCCCCATGTCTAGCTGTGTGCTGACAGCTCAGAGCCTGGAGCCTGCTTCAGATTCTGTGTCTCCCTCTCTGCCCCTCCCCTGCTTACACTCTGTTTCTCTCTCTCTCTCTCTCTCAAAAATAAATAAACATTAGGAAAATTTTAAAAACTATTTAAAAAAAAAAAGACCCTGTGAAAATGCCACCTCCTCTCTGCAGCACTATCCAACCTCTGTTCTCCCATGCTATTTCCTCTTAGGGCAGTAACATTCCAATGTGATGCTTATAAGACCTTCTAAAGTGCCCTCTATTTACCTCCCCAGGGTTATTTCACGCCACTCACCCCCTAGCTCTCTCGGCCCCAGTTATTTGAGTGAACCTCCCTCCCTCTCCACCTCAAAATGCCAGGCACACTGTTTGCGTCAGATGGAACATTCTTCCTGCCTCCCTCCTACGTATTTCCCAGGGTCCTGGCCAAGTCATTTTCTTCAATTCCCCCACACCGGATTAGATCCCCTGCTTTCAGTGAAACTGTATTTCCCTTTTCTTAACATGCATCGCACACTTGAAATAACTTGCTTGTGTCTGACTTCTCTGCTAGACCATAAGCTTTATGGCCTCAGCGACCACATTAGTTTAGTTCACTGTTGTGTCTCTACCATGCACCCCTTAGTTCCCATTCAGTAAGCGTTTCTCGTATGAATAAATGAACACACACAGTTATATGTAGATTAGTGTTGTGAGTATGTAGAGCCTACTTTCCTTACCAGTGTGTGAGCTTCTCTGTGGCGGGCCATCCTTCCCACACCTCCTCCCAGATTGTGCTCAAAATAGACCCTTGCCTGTATTAGGTGCTCAGTGAATGGTTGTCGCATAAATAAGGATAGATGGATGGATGGATTGGTAGGTGGGCATCTTAAGTAAAACATTGTTGTAGTATTTTACTCTTCAAATAGCACCTGCATGGTGTCAGTTGCCCTCCATTTCTTGTGGGAGTCCTAATCTGCTATTGGTGCAGCAGAGTACCATTATGAGCCCCATGTTAGCCAGGGAGGGATTGGGTTAGGTCAGGCAAAAAAATAAAATAAAATAAAATAAAAAAAAGGCTGTTGAATCTTAAAGGAACATTCTAAGGAGCAGAAGATACTGTAATGGCATTTTGGAGAGATACTATAATTGCTTTGTAATTCAAGTTTATAAGTAGATTCTAACCTTAAACAACACTTTGTTGCAGTTTAACAAACTGACCCCAATCTCTCTTACTAACAGGATGTAAATAGAGTCTCGCCTTTCATGACAACACCTTGCAGCCCTGACCTGTAAGAGGGCTCTGAACTTCACATACAGGTTCTCTACCAAGGGTGTGGGGACATATTAGTATATTTTACCTGTTCTGAGATCTCTAGCACTTACACCCCATGAGCCACCAATGCCTGTTACACAAGATGATGTCAAAGACATCACTCATGTGACTTATAATGAATTTTCTGAACTTTCATATTCTTTGCTTGTACATGACAGGAGTTTCTTAAAGGGTTACGTATGTTTTCTCTTCTTGAAACTCCTAAAATAGGATGAGAACAAAACTCAAACTTGTAAATTAAACTGTTGCTAATCTGTATACTTGGTTTCCTTACCTGTAATTTTATTGGTTGATAGTCCGAATTCTCCTTGAAAGATCCATTTTCTAGTTGACAATTCTCCACCAGCCACAATAAAGTATTACAAATTGAATTTTGGTTCTGTTCTATGTATTTATTTAATTGTCCAAGCACTCTTAAAGCAAAGGCTGTTAACCTTTAAGACAAAATCACATGACGAATATTTAGATGTTCAATCCCTATGGGCTCCCAATTTATAGTGTGTTTTAGTTAATACAATATTTATTCTTTAAAAGAAAATAATATTTTTAATCATACAGTTCTGAAGTAAGTTGTCACCATTGCACAGAGGAAGAGAAGATTTTAGGAAGATCTCCAAAAGCATTCAGTCAACAAATGTGAACAGCACATCTTTTGTGATTGCAGTATTGTTGACCAGCACACAAACTAAAAAGTGGTGCCTGATGATTAAAAACAAAATTACTCTAAAGTTAAAGACAATAGTGGGGAAGCAAATAGTTTTGAGTCAGGGCATGGACACATGAACTTGAGACATTGAGGAGCAAAATCCTAAAACTCTAGATTGTAAAATGGGTAAAGCTGTCTAATCTAAAGTCTTGTCCAAAGCCTGAATTTTCCTCCCCAACATTCATGGGAGCGTTTGCCTCGCTTCTCCTTGAGCCATGCCATTGATGCAGAACTCACCACCTCACAAGGAAGCTTGAGCTATCATGATTACTGAGGTGTTTTGGTTTTTTTGTTTTGTTTTGTTTTTGCTTTTTGAAGCAATGCCAGTCTTTACTAAGATCTCTTCAAAGAATACGTAAGAGTATCTAATTCATAAGCCCACAACGCCTCTACTCCCTCCTCCCGCTCCCGTTCTCTCTCTCCGAGCTGCCAAGAGCTGCCCACTCTTCGGCCCCTCAGGTGCTTTTGAAAGTCAGCCCACTTGACTTTCACCCTCACTTAAGAAATTTATTTTCATTTTTCTTTCTACAAGGAATGATGCATTATTCTACATACTTTTTTTGTATCTTCGTTATATTTCTCAAAAAAATATTTTGAAAGTATTCAAGTACTGACCATTTTCTTCTGTGTATATGTTTCTCTCAAGGAACTTGTAGAGTTGGGTCTGGGAAAGTACCCAGATATTTCTGTGTTTCTGGCTGAACTCAGGCTTGCCTAGAACTCTTGAGAGGTATTTACTGAGAGGTGTCTACTGAGAGGTTATTGTATCTTCTGGGGGGAAAGGGGATTTTCTGTTCTCCAGGCATTTAGTCCCCAGCTGCTGCTGTGCTGGTTTCCAGTCTCACCAACACCAACCCCTTGCATCCTGGTTGGTATCCTCCAGTCGGCATGTTCCAGGGGTCTATGTGTCTTTTAAGATGTGCCACCCACACATGGTTAGACCCACTTCTAAGGTACAATCCATGGGACTTGATGACTGATTGGATATAGAACAAAAAGGAAAGGGAAGATTCAAACTTTAGTATAGAGTATTGCTGCCCACATATTAAGGAAACAAAAACAAAAGAATGAATTTGGCATGGATTATGTTTGAAGGGCTTTGATTCCCAGATCCCTAGAAATATGGATCTGGAGCTTAGGAAAAAAGTTAGGCCTTGAGACATTAATTAGGGAATCACCTGTGTAGAAATTATGGAAACCATGGGTTAGGATGAGATTGCACAATGAGAAACTACAGAAAATAAGAGGGTCAAGAATGAAATCTTGGGGACTGTCAGTAGTTAAAAGGGCATAATATAAAAGTCAGTTATTCCAGATTGTAAAGTTCTTTTTTTTTAATTTTTTAATGTTTATTTATTTTTGAGAGAGAGAGGACAGAGTGTGAGCAGGGGAGGGGCAGAGAGGGAAGGAGACACAGAATTGGAAGCAGGCTCCAGGCTCCAAGCTGTCAGCACAGAACCCATGAACCGTGAGATCATGACCTGAGCAAAAGTTGGACACTCGACAGACTGAGCCACCCAGGCGCCCCGTAGATTGTCAGATCCTTAAAAGTGTTTCACACAGTTGAATCTACAAGGCACCTGGAACACCATGTTTTCATTAAATATCTCGTCAGCACATGATAGCATTTTTTTGAAAGCAGATTGCCTTGTAGCCTTTCAATTAATTCCAATGGTCTTTCCTTCAAATCATCAGAAATAAGGAGGTTATCATGCTTCACTAAATAAGCACTTCGTGAGCACCTGCTATGTGTCAGGTATGTACCAGGCACGAGGAACACTTGGAACTGCCCATGTGGAGAGTACATTCTAGCGGCAAGATAGACTACACGTGAGATAAGTAAGAATGTTAGTGACAAATTTTAAGGAGAAAAGGAAAGCTTGGGATGAAATGTTGGGATGAGAATGAGATTAGAATGATTAGCAGAGGCCTCGCTGAGAGGGTGACTTTTGGTAAAGACCTGAGGGAGGTAAGGGAACTAGGCACTGATGCCTGGGGAGGAGCATCTCAGACAGAGGGAACAGTCAGTGCAAAGGCCCTAAAGTGGAAGCATCCCGCTAGGTTCAAGGAACATCGAAGAGGCCAGTAGGGCTTGCGTGGAATAAAAGAGAGAAGTGAGGGATGCAGTTGGAGAGGTGAGGCGAGGCCAGACCAGGTAGGGTAGTTCACAGTAAGAAGTCTGGTTTTTACCCAGGGTAAGTTGGGAAGCTCCTGAACCGTTTCGAGTGACGTGACCTAACTTATGTTTTAACAGGGTCACTCCAGCGGCTGTGTTCAGCATAGACAAAGAAGGGCAAGGGCTGAAGACAAAAGACAAGGGGAGGCTAGTGCAATAACCCAGGTAAGAAATGATATATTACTTGGTCATCAAAAAGAATGAAATCTTGCCATTTGCAACAACATGGATGGAACTAGAGTGTATCATGCTAAGCAAATTAAGTCAGTCAGAGAAGAGTAAATATTGTATGATTTCACTCATATGTGGAATTTAAGAAACACAACAGATGAACATAGGGGAAGGGAAGGAAAATTCAGATAAAAACAGAGAGGGAGGCAAACCATGAGAGACACTTGAATACAGAGAACAAACTGAGGGTTGTTGGAGGGGAGGTGGGTGAGGGGATGGGCATTAAGGAGGGCACTTGTTGGGATGAGCACTGGGGGTCGTACATAAGTGATGAATCACTAAATTCTACTCCTGAAACCATTATTACACTATATGTTAACTAACTTGGATTTAAATAAAGTTAGAAAAAGAAAGAAAGAAAGAAAGAAAGAAAGAAAGAAAGAAAGAAAGAAAGAAAGAAAGAAACAAGAGTGGCTTGGACCAGGATGGTGTGATGGGGTTGGTGAGAAGCAGCCAACTTCAGGATATGTTTTGAAGGTACAGCCAAAAGTATTTGCTGGATCGGATGTGGCTTGTAAGAGAAGGAGGGCAATGAAAAATTACTAGACTTTTAGCCTGAGCAACTGGATGAATGGACTTTCCATCAAGACCGTTATTCTTTAGTTAGTTAGGCAACCATTTTATGAAAATGCAAATCAAAACCTTTATACTCACCAAGTGCTAGCACTGCCACCCTTCCACATGCTGTAAGAAGAGTCAGCATTTCTGTAGGACATGATGCTCACCATCCCTACGAGGCACCAGAGAAAGAACACAGTGCTTCACTGACCTCTATCTCTACTCACAGAGTGCTTTATTAGCTCCTGGGAATGGTAAACTTCCTTCGGTGTTGGGCAGCACGCATGTGCTCTGTGGCCAACGTTAAATTTCTCAAAAGAAGTATGTGAACTGCTTGAATGGGGAATTATCAAGTAGAACATTCTGAGCTCGTTCAAGAAGTAAGGAAGTGCTCTGTAGAGGTTGGAAGGCAGATGTCTTGTCTCTCGTCCAGGCATTTTGGTAAGTTAAGCCAAAATGCTACAGAAAATAGTGTTTATTTATGTAGTTGCATCTACCTCACGATTCTCTTTTTGTAGAAATGCTTTTACAATTATGTGTTTGTATAATTCATAAAATTATATATTGGTTTAATGGCACCATTGGTTTAAGAACCACAAGATCTTTAGGTATAATGTGTAAAATGGATTTTTTTTTTTACCTTCTTTTAATTTTTTCCTCAGGTTCTGGTTTTGAATAAGTGACTTAGTAGAAAAAATGTTCCAATTTTTTCCTGCTTCCAGGTAGTGAAAAACATAGAATACTGGGACAATGCTCATCAGTTCTGCTTCTGCATTCCCTTTGGGGAGGTGGGTAAGAATGTCAATGCCTTCCTGACTCAGAACTGTAGACATGACCTCTCCTATAAGCAGTCCTGTAAGAGACAAACAAACAAAAACTCAAGGTAGACGAAATCAATTGCTATCAACTTCTGAGTAATGGTATATTTTAAACAGAGAGCAGACTTGGGGTGTCTGGGTGGCTCAGCAGGTTAAACGTCCAACTTCGGCTCAGGTCATGATTTCATGATTCATGAATTTGAGCCCCATGTCGAGCTCTGTGCTGACAGTTCAGAGCCTGAAGCCTGCTTTAGGATCTGTGTCTCCCTCTCTCTTTCTCTCCCCCACCCCCCACACACTCTGTCTTTCTCTCTCTCAAAAATAAACACTAAAATTAAAAAAAATTTTTTTTTTTAATACAGAGAAGAGCAACTCTCTCTGTTCTTTCCTTTTTATCTAAGCAATTGAATTCCTTCTTAGCTGGGGAGAGACAAAAAAGATCTGGTCAGGAATATGGATTTAAAAGAAACACCAAGGAGCACCTGGGTGGCTCAGGTGATTGAGTGTCTGACTCTTGATTTTGTCTCAGGTCATGATCCCAGGGTCATGGGATTGAGCCCCACCTGGGGCTCTGCACTGAACATAGAGCCTGCTTAAGATTCTCTCTCTGCCCCTCCCCTGCTCTCTCTTTAAAATAAAATACATTAAAAAAATTAAAACAAAAAATAAAGAAACATGAAGAATAGCCTTAAAAATAACCACTCAAATATGGTGGTAAGATGGTATAATGTAGTGGGCAGATTACTGCATAGAGGACATGGAAAATTAGTTGTCGTTCAACCTGATAGCTTCAGACATTGTAGACCCTATTAATCAATTGCTCCCACAAAGGAAAGCAAAAGCCTGGACTGTGAGGGCTTTGTCCATAACTCACCATGCAATGTTGGGCAAACCAGTATTTACACATCCAATAGGATCGCACATGATTAGAAAAGTTGTTCCCTGGGGTGCCTGGGTAGCTCAGTCTGTTAAACATCTGACTTTTTTTTTTTTCTTTTAATGTTTATTTATTTTTGAGATAAATAAAGAGAGAGAAAGACAGACATACAGACAGACAGAATCCAAAGCAGGCTCTAGGCTCTGAGCTGTCGGCACAGAGCCCGATGCGGGGCTTGAACTCATGTACTACAAGATCATGACCTGAGCCGAAGTTGGAAGCTTAACTGACTGAGCCACCCATGTGCCCCTAAACATCTGACTCTTGATTTCAGCTCAGGTCATGATCTCAAGTTTTGTGAGATTGAGCCCTGTGTCGGTGCTGATAGCGTGGAGCCTGCTTGGGATTCTCTCTCTCTCTCTCTCTCTCTCTCTCTCTCTCTCTCTCTCTCTGCCCTTCCCACCCTCACACTCACTTGCACGCTCTCTCTCTCTCAAAATAAATAAATAAGCTTAAAAGTTTTCTCCAGTACTAACATTCTGTGAGTCCAGGGCTCTCTCTGAGCTAAAATGTAGTCAGGACATTCTATTATTTTAATGATATGTTATTGACTTATAAAGGCTAGGGACGAGGGAAAGCCCACCAAAGCTTCTCCTTCCGCCAATGTACCAGAAGGAAGAGAACCCCTTTGGGACTGATGTTGTGTTTCAGCAGAGCAGTACACCCCTGGTGAGGCCACGTGTATGTCGAAGAGCCTTGTCTGGTGCAAGAGTGGTCGCTAAGATCATGGAAAGTTTTAGAGAAGTCTTTGGGTCAATGACAGCCCCCCACCCTCCATCATGGGAGCATGAACCTCTATTTAAATCAGGCCAGTGGAAGAAGACGGTTGGAAAAGTGGTTGGAGGTTTGAAGGTGGAAGGGGTAGAGATGGATTTGTATATGCTGCTGAGGAAAGAGGAGGAGAAACAGAATAATCACGAGGATATTTGATGGTAGTGCGAAGCATAAAGTGAAATGAGAAATAAAAATGGCATATGTCAATTTACCTTTTACGCTCACGATCCTTTTGACTTTTGTTTTGGGGACCAAATCTAACGGTATCCTGTATGGGAACTCTTTTCGTCTACTAACGACACCTGAAAATTAAAAAAAAAAAATTAGATTGGGGTGGTTGGGCGGATCAGCTAGTTAAGCATCTGACTCTTGATTTTGGCTTAGTTCGTGATCCCATGGTTCATGACATTGAGTTCTGCATTGGGCTCTCTCTCTGCCCCTCCCTCCCTCTCTCTCTCAAAATAAATAAATAAACATTTAAAAAAATTATTGGATTTACACAGAATTCTTGAGGGAGCACCAGTAGCAGATTATTTATAATATATCAGCTTCCAAGGAATTGTTTTAAAAGACTCTTTTATAATAACATTAAAATCTAAAAAGGAAATTAAAAATAATCAAGGATTTTTATCAAACCCTAGGCTTATATAATCTCTTTAAATAGAGCATTCAATTTAACTGTAAGCTTCCTGGTCAGTACAAGATAGGAAATAAATAGGATATATAAATTTTATCTACCAGAAAAAAGGAGCACGCCGTTTTGTCCAAAGAGAGAAAATTATTCTCAGAACTGAAAGCTAAAAATAACTAAAGTAATTCCTTAGTCAAGGGTACATGAGATTATCTCCTTTGGGAAACATGCCCTGAAATTCTTTCCAATCTCGCTTGATTTAACTTAGACACTTTTGCTCTATGCGCAATAACAGAGTTTTAGCATACCTGTATCAGAGCATTTTTCTACTTTAATCGTTGGTTTATTTCACAAAAATGACATTTATCATTCTATTGGTAGAACAAGCATTTTGCTGAGCTCTTAAATGCATTGTTATACTGGATCTGACAACAATCCTGTATGCCAAGTCTATTGTCATTATTTTTATTTTATAGATGAGGAAACTGAGGTTTGGAAAGCAACTTGCTCAAGGTCACAGAGCTGTGCAGATGGGGCTTGGATCTGAGCTCAGGAAGTTTTACTGCAGAGCCCACAGCAGTCACCACAAAGAGACCCCCACCCCCCGACACACACACACTATTGTCTTTCCAAGAAAGCTCTGAGGGCAGGAACCATCTCTTATTAAATGTTGTAATCCCAGCATTTAGCACAGTCCCTGGCACAGGGCAGATGTTAACAGACAATAGTGACCTTTTGCCATTCAATGGACAAGCCAGAGGACTTTGCAGAAGAGACAGGAATGTTCCTCAGGTAACTTCTTTCTTCACTAACCTTTAATAAATGCCGAGGATATAATATTGAAATAAAACTCAGTGAAGACATTTAAGAGGTTTGCGGTGTGATTGAAAGAGCATGGGGTTCAGAAGGAGCTCACTTTATACGTGACACTGGGCAGGACACTTCAGCTTTCTATGCCTCACTGTGCTCCTCAGTTCAACAGAGGCAATCACATTTTCCTCCAAGGGTTTTTATGAGGGCGAAAGTAATACAGACAAAGAGCCTGGCAAACAGTTCATGCTCAATACATTGTACTTAATGACAGTAGGCTCTCTGAAATTATCTAAATTCGATCCCCCACTATTTTTCCACTGATGCCCACCCTTGACTATCTCAATTCTCATTAGCAACTGTGCTCCCAGATGGGAAAGGTACAGAAGAGAAAACTAAAACTAAGAGAAGTAAATTTTACTCTTTGTCAGAAAGCATGATAGAAGACTCATCAAGACATCACATAAGAAGCTGGATGCCAGAGGTGGGGCCCCTGGGAGGCACAGTCGGTTAAGCGTCCTACTTCAGCTCAGGTAGTGATCACAGTTCCTGAGTTCGAGCCCCGCGTCAGGCTCTGTGCTGACAGCTCAGAGCCTGGAGCTGCTTTGGATTCTGTGTCTCCCTTTCTCTCTGCACCTCCCCCACTTGTGCTCTGTCTCTCTCAAAACTAAATAAACATTAGAAAAATTGTAAAAAAAAAAAAAAAAAGGTAGATGCCAGAGAGATTAAAACATTTACGAGTTAAATCTATAAAACCAATAGGATACAACATTATCTTTGTGGACTAAGGGTGGGGAAAGACTTCTTAAAGATTACCCCCCAAATATATAACAGCCTTAAGGTAAAATTATAATGAATTTGACCGTATCAGAGTAAAGGATTCCTGTTAAAATTATTGCTCAAAAAAGTACACCAGAGACAAAAATCTTAGTATATGTGCTACCAAAGCAAGCACATCAGAGACAAAAATCAATAGACAAGAAAACCCAAATGGCAAATAGGAAATAGGGCAAAAGATAAGAATAGGTAATTCACAGAATAGGAAGCGCAAATGGCCCATAAACATATGGAGAAAGGTTAAAAATCATTTGTAATCAGAAGACTCCACATTAAAGCAACGAGATATTGTATGCCCAAGCGGCACATTTTATAGATGCAGGTAATAATACCAAGTGTTGGTAAGGATATAGGCAGATGACAAGCTCTATGCAATGCTGGTGGATCTGAAAGCAGCACAGTGGTTCTGAAGACCGATATGACAGCTGTAAATAATATTCAGGATATGTATGCCCTTTGACCCAGGGGTCACACTTCTGGATATACAGTCCAGCTAAAGGCTGATGCGGATCTGTAAAGGGAGACGTGTAAGGATGTTCAGCATGGTTTATGGTGCTGGAAAATCTGTCTCTAAGAAAAACTGTGGTGGAATAGACTCTGAGACACTATGTAAGAAGCAGTGGCTATTTCTTTAAGACATAGTATTGAGTTTACAAACTTGCGACACAGAATAGGATGTAGACGAGGATTTGAGTGCATGCCAGGAAGAGAATGGAACTAAGAGTAGGGGTCAGCAATGCAGGGAGAAAGCATGAGAGGGGCCTGCCCTGACCGCCAACGATGTGGTGTGTGCCAGGAAGAGAGGAGGGCGAGACGGGCTCCCTGCAGCCGAGGGAAGAAAGGATTTGGAGGCAAAGGGCTCGTTGGGGAGAGAAAGCAGGAAGTCAAGATGAGGGCTCGTGGGACTGAGTTTCCAAATTTAGTTCTCATTTTAAGCTGATGTCATGCAATTTTAATTACAATTTGCTCTGACACTTCCTTCTCTCTCACTGACATACAGTTTTTCAAATTTTCAGTGATGTTATTGTCCATTTACTTTTCCAAATACGTCTTAGCCTTTTTTTTAAATGGAATTTTAGGGGCATCTGGGTGGCTCAGTCAGTTAAGTGTCAGACTTCGGCCCAGGTCATGATCTCAAGGTTTGTGAGTTGGAGCCCTGCCTCTGTCAGTGCAGAGCCTGCTTGGGATTTTCTTTCTCTTTCTCTCTGCCCCTCCCCAGCTCACACTCTCTCTCTTTCTCTCTCAAAAATAAATAAACAAACAAACAAACACTTAAAAAATGGAATTGTATAAAGTATCATACTGGTATAGAAATTCCAATATATAAATATTGGAAGTATTTAATAAAATCTCCAAACTCAACTGGACAGAATTACTTGTCATCTTTACCCTATTTAGCTCTCCAGAAAGTAACAAAGCTGCTTAAATCTAAATTGTCTCAAACAATAAGGGAAAAAATCAGATGGCAAGATTGGAAAGAGACACAGACATATTATTTATTTGATCAAGATGTTTGATGGAGAGATTTATCTCCAGATAAAAGATGATTCCCATCTTGTGGCCCTGATGTCCACGCCTGGGATGTGTAAGACAGGGCCATTTTGGGTACAGGAGGCATTAAAGGTACAAAGGAAGGAAAGCCAAAGGACACAGTGGCTCTGAGGCTTGATTTAACTGCACAAGGCCCCAAACCTCAGGATTTGTAATATCTCTACCCACAGATCCTTCACAATGGACAGGCTGGAAGAAGGTCTGTGGGAAGATAAAATTAAAGAAAAAAGTTAGCATATGCATGTAGGATGAATTTTTCTTTTTGTTACTCTGTTGAAGTCATCCTTAGAATGCTTATGATTCTCAGATGATTTAAATGTAAACGTCTGAATTCTTTGCTTTCTCAGAGGAAATGGCTTTCTTGATGTGTAAGTAAACTTTTTTTCTCATTGCTATATCACTGCAAGAAAAGGAAAATGATTCGATGCAATAATAAGGTAAAATTTAACCATTTACTAAGGACTATGGAAGGCTGTCTTCTTTGTTGTTGAAAAGAATTGTTAGTTGAACACATTCTAAATTTCATATATATATTATAAATATAAGTATTTATATTTACATATTTATTTCATGTATGTATATACTTAGGCCTTGATTAGATGCTCAAATGTTTGCAAAATTCTGTGAGAAGATTCAGAATATCTTTATTGATGGGTAAAATCAGGGAAGCAGGAACAACGAGGAATGGGTTAGTTAAGTGATTAATCAGCATTTTTGTGTTTTCACATCATGCATGTTAAATTAGCACATAGATGACTTTTTCTTAGGTGTTCTTTGGGTTGATGGCTCTATAAGAAGGTATTGTAAATTATTATTGTGATAGATACAAAATGACTAATATATAAGAGAAATCATGTAATTATTACTATTTCAATGCTTTGCACTAAAACTAATGGAATTATTTTTCTTTGTTCTAAACACGTTCAGATTACAGTATAACACATGCTATCAAGAATGTCAATGAACTAAGAAGTGGTATTTCTGATCCCAGACAATTAACATTAAAAAAATTTTTTTAATGTTTATTTTTGAGAGACAGAGTCAAGCAGGGGAGGGGCAGAGAGAGAGGGAGACACAGAATCTGAAGCAGGATCCAGGCTCCACACTACCAGCACAGAGCCCGACATGGGCCTCGAACTCACAAATTGTGAGATCGTGAGATCGTGACCTGAGCCGAAGTCGGTTGCTCAACCAACTGAGCCACCCAGGCACCCCCAGACAATTAACATTTTAAAAAACAGTGTTTCAGGTTACCTATACACTTGAATTTCTAGGGCAAAAGATAACATATAAAATACAAAATCATTTCGCCTACCGTAAATACCCCTTGGGTCCAGAGTAACACCAGCATAACTTTCCTTTTTGACACCTTCTGGCTAAAAAGGCAGAAAACATTCAGTCAAGAATATAATTAAACTTAACTCCTTCAGTTAACTTGTTCCTCATTTAACTGTAACTTAATTTGTTCACTGGATTTTGGATGCCCCCTTCAAATGACAAAACAACATAATTAAATTTATATGACCTGAATTCTTGGATCAACTTGACCACTTTCTGATTGAAAAATCATTTTTTTAAAGGTCAAATATGCTTAAATATTTACATTCATACATACAAGGATAAGATTTTCTGGCTATTTTCATAATAGAGCAAATATGTAAATAGAAGTTATTATAAGCCAGGTAATTGATCTAAGTGCTTTGTATGTATTAGCTCATTTAACCTCAAAAAATACTCTATGAAGTAGATGATATTATTACTCCCATTTGATAGATGAGGAAAATGACACATAGAGAAATCAAGAAACTTATCCAATGTCACACCGCTTGTAAGCAGTGGAGCCAGGATTCAAACCCACAGAGCCTGTCTTCAGAGTCTGTGCATGGAAACACCATGCAAGGATGCATAGAGCATGCCTTGGACAAAATAGGTCAGTACATGTTTACTGAAGTGATTTCATGGCTTAAAGCAGAAATCAGAGAATGAAGACCCAAGAAGGCCCAGTTCTGTCATTAACTAGCCATGTGACTCTTGGTGAGAATCTTAATCTTAGTAAAATAACATGAAAACACTCAACAGACTATGTGGGTAAATAGTACTTTAATAAATGATAGTTTTCTTTTTTACCCTGTTTACTCAGTTGTAAATGGAAAATTTCTGTAGACTATAAATCCTAAACTGTAAATGCATGGGCTGTATCTTATCTACTGTTATATCTCCAATACCTGGCATGATGTCTGGCACATAGATTTTAAGACCTTCTGAATGTGCTAGGGGGAAAAAGCTTGAAAGGCTATATACCAAATTGTTAAAGCTGTGTATCTCTGGGTGTGGGAGTTATCAGTGATTTAATTTTCTTCTCTGTGGTTTTTCAGTATTCTATATTTTCTACAATAAGCAAGTATCATTGTTTTCTTTAAATTTTAAAACACTATGTCAGACTTAAGGAAAAGGTATGATAATAGTAAAAAGAAAATCTGAGATAACCTCCCCCCCCAGTTTCCCACAAATGTTACCATTTTATTACATTTACATTATTCTTCTCTGTGTTCTTTCTGAACCACTTAGTGACAAGTTGCTGACATTTTTTTTCAGACTGAAAAAAGTTGGGTTTTTTTGTTGTTATTGTTCTTTTCCTTTCTTTTTAAAAAATTTAATTCCAGTGTAATCAACATACATCATTATATTAGTTCCAGGTGTACAATATAGTGATTCAACAATTCTATACATTACTCAGTGCTCATCACGGTTAAGTGTACTCTTAATTCCCTTTCTATGAAAAAAGTGTTTTTAAAAAGAATCAGAAAAAGCGTATTTTTCTTACCACCACTCGTAATGTTTTTACTAAGATTTCTTTTCCAAGTGAAGTCTCCAGTGAAAAGTTGATGTTGTGGAGGCCGATTTCCAGGGGAAGCACGCTGAAGGTCACCAAATGACTGGAGGAACCTTCTACTCTCTGGGACAGACATTTGGAGGGATTTATGCCCTGGTGGCCAATGGCTTGGCTTCCGGATGTACAGATTCCCTCCACGGTAGACATTTTAACACAGAACTGAAATATCACCAGTAAACAGTTACATTAAAACACTTTATGATAAGGAAAGTATGCCTGGACCATGTTTGTCTGGATACAAACTCTCCCTGATATCTTTACAGTGTTAAATAATCCCTTAGATTCTAAGGCAGAGGAGAAATGTGTATCAAAATTCCTTATACAATTTAAACTAAATCCTCAAGCAATTACTTGACACTTGGGGTCTTATAATCATAGAATTTAAATATATTTCAATGTCAGCGGCACCTGGGTGGCTCAGTTGGTTAATCTTGGTATTGGCTTGGGTCTTGATCTCATGGCTCATGAGTTCTAGCCCCCATTGGGCTCCATGCTGACAGTGTGGAGCCTGCTTGGGATTGTCTCTCTCTCCCTCTCTCTGCTCCCCCACAGCTTGTGCTCACTGTCTCTCTTTCTCTGCCTCTGCCCCTACCCTGCTCATGCTCTCTCTCCCTCAAAATAAATAAATAAACTTAAAAAAATATTTTGATTTCAAATATCTACTTTTTTTGCATCATAGTATGAGGGTGATCAATAGAAAACATTCAAGCATAGCATATACAACATTAGGAGAGTGAAATGGAAATATGTGTTCACAAAGAGGAATTGGTATTTAATCTGTTGGTAATTACAGTTTATTTGGGTATATTAAAATGGAATTTTATGGCATTTAGATTCTGCTATATACATTTAGAAATTTGATATAACCATTTCATTAAAATATTAATATTTAAATATTCCAAAAGTTATAGATTAGCATATTTTTTGAACTTATGATAAAAAATTTTAGAAGCTAATTCAAAATATGTCAATGGGGTACATAGCTTTCCCCTCAGCATTTAGAGAGCATGTAAGCAAACTTTTTGGAAACCGCTGAGAATGAAATTAGAGCTTTTTAAAAAATATAGTTATTATGTGGATGGAACTGGAGGGTATCATGCTAAGCAAAATTAGTCAGAGAAAGACAAATATATGACTTCACTCACATGAGGAATTTAAAATACAAAACAGATGAACATAAGAGAAAGGAAACAAAAATGATATAAAAACAGGGAAGGGGACAAAACATAAAAGACTCTTTTTTTTTTTTTAATTTTTTTTTCAACATTTATTTATTTTTTGGGGAGAGAGACAGAGCATGAGCAGGGGAGTGGCAGAGAGAGAGGGAGACACAGAATCGGAAACAGGCTCCAGGCTCCTAGCCATCAGCCCAGAGCCTGAAGCGGGGCTCGAACTCACAGACCGCGAGATCGTGACCTGGCTGAAGTCGGACGCTAAACCGACTGCGCCACCCAGGCGCCCCCATAAAAGACTCTTAAATATAGAGAACAAACAGGGTTACTGGAGGGGTTTGGGGAGGGGGGATGGCCTAAATGGGTAAGGGGCATTCAGGAATCTACTCCTGTAATCACTGTTGCACCATACGCTAACTAACTTGGATGTAAATTAAATAATACATAAATTTAAAAAAATAAATAAAAACTATAGTTAGATTTTTGGACACACTGAGTTCCCATATAAAGTTTTGTGACTGTGATTTTCAAATGAAATCAGTCACCCTATTGCGTAATTCTCTATTTAGCTGTGTGCGGCAGAAAGAAGAGAAATGGTGGGTCCAACCATGGTTGGAATTTTTCAGGGAGTGTACCCAGGAGTGAGAGAGAATTAGGGGAATTAACGTGACTTTAACTAGGGTGGTTTATGATTATAGTGGTAGTTTATGGATTCTAACCTGAACAAGGAGCGAAGTAAAGACAGCAGAGGGCTAATGGATAACAGAGGAGTGACGAAGTCAAGGGATTGGAGGTTTCAGTGATGTGCAGACCTGTAGCTACAAAGTAACGGTGCAATGTCTGAAATAACTTTCAGAGGGGACCCGGACATCTACAAAGCAAAGATGAGCATGACTGGTAAAGACAGAGAGAAGGAAAGGGCTGTTAGATGCAAGACGATGAAGAAACTCAGAATCCAGGGACATAAATGAACTGCCTGTGAAGCCCTTTCTCTGAGCCTCCACAGTATACTGATTATCTTACAGACTTGTATTCTTCTTTAAATTGGAGTTATAAGAATACGTGTCTTAAGTCTGCCTTTCTTCATCCCTTCACTGAGCTGAATTTTTGTGTTTTTGTGTGTGTATGTGATCATTCCATGAATAGAATTCATATAAAATCAGAGAATTCTTCCTTTTTCCATTTATCTGAACATACCATAAATACCTACTCACCCGCATACCAGACATTCTATAGTTGTAAACAGTTCCTTTCAACTGGATCTGCTCCCCTCGTACAACAGAATATGGTATATTCATTTCCAGGAAGACATCTTTGAACACCTGTGCCTTGAGAGTATCAGCAACACATATACCTTTGGTCCAAAGGGAAAGCAAAGTAGAGGCATATTAGGGAATTCCTATTAATGCCTTATTAGTACTACTACGTCTAAGAATTGCTTTCCTTCAAGGAAAAAGGAATACTGTATCATATTTTTCTCTGTACTGTCATGTCCTTGAATTTTCCACTCATTGATCTTTCTTTCTTTTTTTTTTTTTTTTAAATTTTTTTTTTAACGTTTTTATTTATTTTTGGGACAGAGAGAGACAGAGCATGAACGGGGGAGGGGCAGAGAGAGAGGGAGACACAGAATCAGAAACAGGCTCCAGGCTCTGAGCCATCAGCCCAGAGCCTGACGCGGGGCTCGAACTCACGGACCTTGAGATCGTGACCGGCTGAAGTCGGACACTTAACCGACTGCGCCACCCAGGCGCCCCGATCTTTATTTCAATAATTGTTGGTATTAACAGAAAACTTCATTTCTCCAACAAATATTTAATTCTATTTAAGGCATGAGGATGTTTATCAACTCAAGTACCAAATCTCTTTTTGGATATGCATTATTGGCTCTATTTAATGGGTATAAAATTTTGATTGTGGAAACCACGATTTTAAAGAAATAAAAAATACAAACAGGTGAAACCAACCCTGAAGTGATTTATAAAGTACCTCCACTAAATCACCACAAAAGGGAATTAGCCCAAGGGAAAAGTAATACATTTGCTTCTAACTCTATTCAAGCTCCCAGTCACTGAGAAAACAAAGGAAATGGGAAATGGACATTAGCATTTATAAAATGCTCGTCAATATGGTCAGAGATATGGGCATATCCAAGTCTTTTTGTAGTATATTAAAAAGATATTTAACAAATGACACCACTGAAGTGCTGGGTGAGTTTATAAATTATAACAAAAAAACCACATTTTGCTAACAAAATCACTCCTTAAATGAGCATACAACTTAAGTTTGCTTACCACTGTTTGAAATGCCAACACCTTGAATTTCCCAGGTAGTTAGAGAATCAGGTAGCACAAATTGCAATTGGCTTCTGAAAATTAATGTGTATTAACATTATTCAAATACAGTGAAACACTGAGTAGCCCAATTTGCCCCCATTCGCTAAACAGAATGTTTGCTGCCTACTATTTTAGAAGAAAGAAAAAATTCACAATAAAGCAAAATGACATCAGGTGTTAAGGAAAAATCAAACCCGAAAAATAGATTCATTAACTCTCCTACTTGTTGCTTGTTTTTATTTTATTATTATTATTTTTTATTTATTATTATTTTTTTTCAACGTTTATTTATTTTTGGGACAGAGAGAGACAGAGCATGAACGGGGGAGGGGCAGAGAGAGAGGGAGACACAGAATCGGAAACAGGCTCCAGGCTCTGAGCCATCAGCCCAGAGCCCGACGTGGGGCTCGAACTCACGGACCGCAAGATCGTGACCTGAGCTGAAGTCGGACGCTTAACCGACTGCGCCACCCAGGCGCCCCTGGGAGTTGCTTTTTGACAATGCTTTATGCCTAATCATCTTCGGAGAAGATTGCATGTTAAAACTTTTTGATTTTTCCACCAGCTCATTGTCATCAGAGCACCAGCTGTCATTGGAACCCTTGTTGCTTGTTTTTAAATATTTCACTTGTATGAGAATTCAAATTCAGAAAGATGCCTTGGAAACACCGCAAACTCAAAACATACAGAAAAAATATTTATCGTGTGCTATGTTCTAAAATAGGGAAGAAAGGTAATGCATCTTAACGGTGCTCATAACAAAGTCAACATAAGTAAGAATTTCTTTTTTTAATATATATTTAGGGAGAGAGGGCAGGGTGGGGGAGGGAGGTAGAGAGAATCCCAAACAGGCTCTGCTGTGTCAACATGGAGCTCGACTAGGGCCCAATCCTGAACCGTGCATGACCTGAGCTGAACTCAAGAGTCAGATGCCCCACCGACTGAGCCACCCAGGTGCCCCCATAATGAAAAAATTCTGATTAAGATTAAGCTTATACATTTATTTCTTTGATCCAACAAACAGCTGTTGTCCACCAACTTTGAGTCAGGCATAGCACTAAATATTGAATATGCAGCACTTACGAGACAAAAACCTATTCTCAAATAGTTTATAGTCTAGTAGAAGAAACACTTAAGTAAATACATTGTAGTTCATTGTAATAACTGTACCAATAAATCATTTAAAAAGTTCAGAGCCAGTGTGCATTGATTCAACACATTTATTTGAGTGCCTCTAACAAGCTGGACCCTATGCCAGGTCTGGAATATAAAACAGTAATCTGAATTTAGTCTTTGCTCTGAAAGAATCCTTCTCATGTGGGAGACAGCAGGTAAACAGGCCATTATAACACTGTATGATATAGGCAACAGGGTTGATTGGGAGGGGTAATTACCCCAGGCACTGATAGGGTGGGGGAGAGTGGTGGGAAGGCTTACCAGAGGAAGTGCTAGCCCTGGGGGAATGTCAGCTGAAATGGGTGACACTGTGGAGGGAAAATTAGAGAAGACGAGGGTAGAGACGAGGAGACCCATTTTAAGACTGATGCCAGTGTTGGGCCTTGGGGCTTGAAAAGTCGATGCTTTGAGCCCCCAAGGAACAGTGATGCTCAGGGACTCAGCACTGTTCATCACTGTTTCCAATGCCTGGGATAGAGTAGGCATTCCCTAAGAGTGTGTTGAAAAACAAGAAGAGAATCTTTCTTCTTATTAATCAGTATTTATTTCCTAATACAGATATTTCAGGATGAA
The DNA here is from genome assembly GCF_016509475.1 of Prionailurus bengalensis. NCBI lineage: Eukaryota > Metazoa > Chordata > Mammalia > Carnivora > Felidae > Prionailurus > Prionailurus bengalensis. Next base: position 80,326,434 of record NC_057359.1, read on the forward strand.
AATGCCTGCTTAATTCTCTCTCTGCCTCTCCTCTGTTCTCTCTCTCTCTCTCTGTCTCTGTCACAAAAATAAATATAAATAAATAAATAAATAAATAAATAAATAAATAAATAAATAAATAAAATGGGGCATCTGACTCTTGATTTCAGCTCAGGTCATGATCTCAGGGTTTGTGAGTTTGAGCCCCGTGTCGGGCTCTGCACTGTCAGCATGGAGCCTGCTTGGGATTCTCTCTCTCTTTCTCTATCTGTCTCTTCCCTGCTCTCCCCACCCCCCCCCCAAAAAAAAAGAAGAGGGAGAAGAAGAAGAAAAAGAAGAAAGAAAGAACAGAAAAGAAAAGACAAGACAAGATGATGGCTGCTCACTGCAGCATATAGCACACATTTGAGCAAAGGCTTACTGAAGCGGGATGAAATTAAATAGAATAGTACCCTTCCTTACCAAGAGTTAATTTTGTCCTGGAAGTAATGACTAGAGCAAAGCACACAGTTAAAAAAAAAAAAAAGGTAAAGCAAATAAAACAAAATTTAACCAAATGGTAATATTGCCTTAACTCTTAAATAAACTATTGGGAAATGGGCAGTTTCCAGATTTTTGGCCATAATATTTGCATTTTCCCACATTTTTCAGAGGAAAGTCAAAGAAGTATAATACCTTCTGGGGACATGATGAACTTCCCATAACCAGCTTTCTGGAAAATAGCTCCTTATTTCTGGCTTGCTCACTGGTAACAGGGTCTTTATATCTGGGGGGAAAAAGTATATGTGATTATGAAAAAACAACACACATTTTATTTAGAGCCAAATTTTAAAACGTGATCAGACATTAATCTATAACTTAAATACTTTCTGAAAGGTCAATGAAACATTTTGTTTAGTGATTTTCAAATAGAGCTTTATTAATTTTTTTTAATGCTTATTTATTTTTGAGAGAGAGAGAGAGAGAGAGACAGAAAGCAAGCGGGGAAGGGACAGAGAAAGAGGGAGACACAGAATCTGAAGCAGGCCCCAGGCTCTGAGCTGTCAGCCCAGAGCCCAACACAGGGCTTGAACCCACAAACCGTGAGATCATGACCTGAGCCAGTCAGACGCTTAACCAAGTGAGCCACCCAGGTGCCCCCCAAAATAGAACTTTATTTATTTTTTAATAAAGTTCATTCATTTATTTTGAGAAAGAGAGGGTGCAAGCAGGGTAGGCACAGAGAGAGAGAGAGGAGAGAGAGAATCCCAAGCAGGCTCTGCACTGTCAGCACAGAGCCCAATGCAAGGCTTGAACTCATGAACCGTGAGATCGTGACCTGAGCTGAAGTTGGACGTTTAATGGGCTGAGCCATCCGGGCGCCCCACAAAATAGAACTTTAAAGGTCTTGGAATTTCTCCACTAATAGTACTGAGAGAACAAATAAAGCACAAAAATATCTTCAATGATTTGTTTCTTAAATTGCTAAATGTTTAGTGTTCCTGAGATTATAGAAGATACTCATCAATCTATAAAGTTATTTGCATTTTTACTATTACAGTAATTGTGTTTATATTATAAAATAAAGAAGGTTTACCTAAGGGAAATTTATTTCTACTTCCCTTAATAAAATGGACAGAATTTCTGCTTCTGTCCAAGATGCACTGATAAGAGTTACTCTTTTGCCTTAAAAAAAAAAAAAATCAAGAAAGAAAAATCCCCAGGAACTAAAAACACCAGGCACGTTATATAAAACAACAGTTTTCAGACATTAGAGCATAAGTGACCCAGGGCCATGATTCCTGAGAGAAGGGACACTGGTTTGGTGAACCCTGAAATTGTCCAGGTTTACTGTCTGCAGGCAGTTTTCAGGCTGCAGAGCAGGGAAAGAAACCCATGTAGACCTTTACAGAGTTGCAAAACCCATAGGAGTTTTGGGAGGCCAACCTGTCTAGAATGAGGGGCAGAGCGGAGCACCAGAGAGGTGGGGTGGATTGGGGGCAATAGCAGAAACTCAGTTCCATGCAGTGGAAGCCAAACCAGATGATTATAGTTGAAAAACCGGACAATGAAAAATATATGTACTAGGTGGCTTGTGAAAATGCTCCTTGAAATAAGCAAACATCTGAAAACAACCCAAATATCTCTAATAACATGGTTTTTAAGAAATGACCACAAAAATTTACGTTTGCAGAAATATATCCATTCGGGTGGACGCTGTTTAAGACACACTGTTAAGAGAAACAGATTCTGAAAACAGGAGCTGTCATTCTGCTTTTGTTCCTTTTGTTTTGATTAGATATAGATGCAATGAAAGTCCTGAAAGTTCTGGAAACATATCAATGAGAGTTTTCTAAATCCTGAAAATATATTTTATTGAAATGGAAGATTTAATCTTTTGTGTAAGTACACTTAACCTCATGCTAGGTTTAGAAATTGTTTGCTATATTTGGTCAACATAGGCATCAACAAAATTTTTAATGGTTGTAATATCACAGAACCCTAGAATTCTAGAACTCAAAGGCATGTTGGAGATCATCTAAGCCTACACTTCTTGCTTTAAAAATGAGGAGGTTGAGGCTCAGAGGAGATACATAATGATTCAAGTTTATAGAAAGAGCTGGCCTTACACTTGCCCTTGGGTCTTGACTGTGGCCCTGTGCGCTCTGTTCTCTACTACATATGCCTCCTTTGATTCCCCAAAACAATAACTGATTTTCTTCTAATGAGCATTTTTTTTCCTAATTTCAATTAAAAATTTTGTTCTTTTTTTATGTTTATTTATTTTTGAGAGAGAGGGAGAGAGAGAGAGAGAGAGCATGAGCAGGGGAGGGGTTAGAGAGAGAGGGAGACCCAGAATTTGAAACACGCTCCAGGCTCCCAGATGTCAGCACAGCCCAACGTGGGGCTCAAACTCATGAACTGTGAGATAGTGACTTGAGCCAAAGTTGGCCACTTAACTGACTGAGCCACCCAGGAGCCCCAGTCTAATTTCAATTTTAAATAAAACATGAAAACTGTCCTTTTTTAGCAGAACAGGATCATACAAGATTCCCCATACTGAGCAGAATTCTGATAGAAAATGTCAAACTCACGCAGCCTTCCCAGCTGGATGTTTTTAAGAGGATCCTCATCACGGTGCTTCTTTGCGATAAGACAACATTCCTTGAAGATCCTGACGCATCTGGGACCTATTGTAATGCGGGCAGCACGCTGCTCACAGTCCTCATCTTCGTTAAGGTAGGCTCCGTCGTAGCAACATTTCTTCAATACTGTGTGTTTGTATTTAGCAACTGAAATAGTAATGATGCAAATGTCCTTGATTATGCACAGAGTCGTAGCACCCCAGGTTCAGAAGGGATCCTGAGGGGTCCTTGGGTCTACGGCCACATGACCCTGCCCCCACCCCCGGACCCCTAGCAACAGCCAAGGCTAGGTGAGTGACCCCCCACACTCAGCTGGGTACTCCAGGAATGGGGAGAATGTGGTCTCATAAGGCAGATCATTCTCATTCGTATTAAATGTTTAAAGAGCTTCTTGCAATTAAGCTAAATACTGACTTTTGACACTGGCACCTTGGGTTCAGCACCCTTTGAGTGAAATAAGTTAATGGAGAAGCCTTCAAATATTTGAAGATGGCTATCAGCACTGTATAAGTGCTTCCTGCTTTAAGCCACATATCCTGCTTTTTAAAACTTTTCTTATAGGATGTGGTTTGTGGAACTCCACTGGTGGCATCGTAAGAGCTAATATTTAAAAAAATATTTTTAACGAATATAAATTTGAATGTATAAAAATGAATATGAATAAAAATTTTTTAATGTTTATTTATTTTTGAGAGAGAGAGACAGAGCATGAGGTGGGGGGGTGGCGGTGCAGAGGGAGAGGGAGACACAGAATCTGAAGCAGGCTCCAGGCTCTGAGCTGTCAGCACAGAGCTCGCCTAGGGCTTGAACTCACCAACCATGAGATTGTGACCTGAGCCGAAGTTGGACACTTAACCAACTGAGCCACACAGGCGTCCCAATAAGTGCTCATATTTTATCATAAGTGCCCAAACTACTCAGTGTCTTTCATATTGTTAGAACTTAGAACTAGGGTTGGAATTAAAATAACTCCTGTATAGATGGAAGGAATTCTTATCTTACCCTAAGCATGATTATTAGTTGAACTCTGGCCACCGACTTTCAGTTCAACATTCTTCCTCTTTTAATATCACCAGTGATCATATTTCCATTTAAATAATTGTTCAAAAATAATTTCTGTGAGACTGATTTCCCAAAGAATAATCCAAAATACTATCAGCTGTTAAATACACGGCATAGAAGAAATAGGTTTCTAGGTACACTCCAAAGTTAATCAAATCATGATTTTGGTCAGAAGAAAATGGAAGAATATAATTTTAATTGCCAAATGAAGTCTATGCAGAGGAAATATTTGTAACAAGTAAAAAGTTAACCTTTTAACTTTAGAGATAGAAATAATACTTCTTTTCCTCAGACTGAGGTTATGCCAAATGAAGTTGTAGAGTTATTTGGATTCATATTTCTGAGAGAGGTAAGCTAAGACATCTGTACATATCTTTCTTTTCATCCATTCCATTTGGATTAGGAATAATTAGATAATGGTTCGTTCTCTCCAGCTTTTGAATAATAGGATCATAACCTTTTTACAATTGCATCAAACTTTTAGAGTACCTTCCTCCTGTATTTTCTTTTGCAGCATTCTCTTTGGCCTGAGAATTTCTTTGCAGGGCTTATCTGTTAAAGGAAGAAGAAGAAGGAGAAGGAGAAGGAGGAGAAGAAGAAAAAGAAGAAGAAGACAAGAAGAAGAAGAAGAAGAAGAAGAAGAAGAAGAAGAAGAGGAGGAGGAGGAGGAAGAAGAAGGAAAAGGAGAAGGAGGAGGAGGAGAAGGAGGAGGGGAAGAAGAAGAAGGAAAAAAGAGTTAAAATGACAAAAAAGAAAATTCCATGAAATTATTTAAGTACTTAAAACATTCATAAGTCATTCATGTATTCCACAAATTCTGAGAGCCTGTGTTTGACTAGGCACCGTGCACAACACATCTTAACATTTATCTTACCTTAGAGGAGCTCATGATCTAGTGTCCTCTAGTTTGACTTGTTTGATCCAAGTTTGGCTTTGAATCCTGCAACCTCTTTGACCCACTGATTACAGAGAAATATCTAAGCATTTAAAGTGAGCAAAGTTTTTGTTGGGTATGCTACTTTTATTATTTGCTCTTTGTGCTCTGTTATTATGAATAACAGGTCAAATATAATTATGAACAGTTTTATAGCCACAGAAAGAATATGATTAAGATGTGGTCCTTGTCCTTCAAGAGCTCACAGTGCATTGGCTGAGGCAAAATACATAACGAAATGGAAGAATATTCAGTGATGCCCTGCTACTGTGTTACTTATAAATAGAGCTAGTCCCCACAGTATTCTCTCTGTGAAAGGAGGAGGGAATGATCAATTCTGTATGGGGAAGAAACCTTATTGAGGAGGGGATTCTTTTATCAGCTTCTCCAGGCTAATACAAGGGAAAGCAGTCCTGATGGGGAAAGGCCTAAAGGTATAAAATAAAATAGCAGAGGGCCACCCCTAGAACTACACTTGGGTCTGCACAGCTTAAACCTCAGGTAAGATAGAGCAAGACAAAAGATAATTGGAGAGAGCTGGGGAGAAGACCATGGAAGATCCCCGAGGACTACACTAAAGATTTTGTACTTTATCTTGATGGCCAGTAAAACATTTTGTACTGGGGCATTACGTAGTCATGTCTCTCTAAGATCAGTGTAGAGAATTTGTGGAAGACAATTACAAAAATGGTATCAATGTGAATTGATCAATGTAAATTTCAGTAATCATTTTGAAGAATAAACCAAAAAAAAAAGCTGAACATTTTACCATCTTCTCGGGTGTCATCTACATTTGCGTTGGTGAGAAAGAGGAGTCCAGCCAGATGGAATACATCTGCATTGTTGCGGCCACCACCTGCCCCACAGCCCAGGTCGCTCGTCTCTAAGACTTGAAATACCTGTCCAGAGGTGGTTAGCTAATTTAATAATTCTTAGGAATTAACTCAAGGCAAAATGTGGAGTCTACTTAGATGTATAAATTGTTTCCCTGAAGAATTAAAGGTACTGGCTGTCACATGGGTAGAACAAATCAGGCCATCGTTCATCTGTCAAACGGCCAAAGACCAGATTTCCCAACTTCATTATTTTAGTGTGTCCTTTTATATTTATAAATACACACGCATTCAATATTAAAACAAGAACTAAGTTTTACGCTTTGGTGAGAAGATTCTTAGGAACTAACCCATGGTGTGTTGGACATAGAATGAATGCTGTGGTCAATATAAGATCCAAACAAACAAACAAATAAATAAATGCATGAATGACTAAATTAACAGACAAATTAATTTTTAAGTTGCTAAAAAGAAATGAGCACAACCTCTTATGTTTAGAGGAAGAAGGCTCTAGGTTCTAAGTGGGTGAGAACTTGTTTGGGGAAGCTTATTCCAGTTTTAATTTTGATCCCAAATGTTTTTTTTTTCTTTTCTGAATGGTTTTAACTGTATAGTTATCTTTGTTTTTTGTTCAAAGAAATTCAAGCCTACAAAATAGTTAGCAGGGCATAGGGGAGATAAATGGGAACTTAGGGGAAGTGAATAATTCTCACATTCTTTTGTTCCAGATTTTAATGAGAGTAAAAAAGAAAACAAAAAACAGAAAAGTCTCCATAGGCTGCCTATCCAGTCTTCCATTATGCTGCCACTTTATAAAGCCCCCCGCCTCCAGGTTCAATCTCAAAATCGTCCAAATTGATGGCACTTTTGCCCCAGGAATATAATTGCCATTATGGTCATATGCTACACTTGGAAAAACAAAAAAGGATGAATCAATGTTTTAGAGACTAACATGAGGATAGCTTACCTTCCTAAGAGCCATTGTTTTGAGGATATTTACAGAAGAGCAGATCCAGTCTTCCCTAATTCTTCCCCACAACCTACCCTTGGGGCCACACTTTGTGAAGCATTATACAGAGCCACCCCAAGACCCAGTAACCAAGGCCATGCACCACTTAACTCTTTCCAGAGGTTTCTTGGCTCTTCTCTGGACTCCATATATAGCACTGTCCACTGCTGATAAAGCCACCCAGGAATTTGACTCAGTTGCCATATTAAGAGATACATGTTGGCTTGGAGAATACGACGCATCTGTACTTGGAGACAGATGAACCTAAAAGATCATTTGAAAAAGAAAAGACAAGGTTATTTGCATGAGACAAAACTTCACAAGTAGTTATATTTATAGTCTCCTTTATTCAGAAGAAAATTTGATTGTGACTCATAATTTGTGGCTTACCTGGAGCTGATTGCCACACTTTTCTTCGATATTTAACCAGACTGAATCAGACACCAACTCTGCTGTCTGCTCTCCTGTGACGATGTAATAGACCAGGAGACGGGCTGAAGGAACCATGTTTTGTGTCACTGGAATGTTTATGTTTTGATAGGATGAATCTGGAAGTTTCTCTCTTGTGCCAAAGTGGACAATTTTGCCCTTAGATAAAATCTAAAAATAAACAGCAGTAGTGACCATGTTAAAAAACAAAAGTTTTGCTTTCAATATGGAGCTTGGAGATGGAGTAGAAAGTATGTTAAAGAGAAAGAAAGGTTCCTGGTTAACAGGAACCAGGAAAGGTCAGGAACCTTTCCGTTTACTTAATTCTTTTCTTTCTCACAAGTCAGTTGGATAGGAATATTACACCCACTGTGTAGATAGATAAAGGGACTGGGGCTTGGGAATTAACTAAATGTCATACTGATTTTAGCTCAAAATCACATAACTAGGAAATCAGAGAGCTAAGAGTTGACCCCAAATCTATTTAAAGTGATCATGCTGTCACTAAAATCTCTTTTGTTTTATTGATTAAAACAAAATGGATGCATGAATAGAGTGCATCTTATTTGGGAATTAAGGTTTTTTTTTTAATTAAAAATTTTACTTTTAATGTTTATTTATTTTTGAGAAAAAGAGAGAGACAGTGCAAGTAGGGGAGGGGCAAAGGGAGGGAGACAGAATTTGAAACAGGCACCAGGCTCTGAGCTATCAACACAGAGCCTGATGCTGGGCTGGAACTCGGGAACGGTGAGATCATGACCTAGGCCGAAATTGGATGCTTAACCAACTGAGCCACTCAGGCGCCCTTTTTTAAAAATTTTTTAATGTTATTTATTTTTGAGAGAGAGAGACAGAGTGCAAGCAGCGGAGGGGCAGAGAGAGAGGGAAACACAAAATCCCAAGCCGACTCCAAGCTCTGAGCTATCAGCACAGAGCCTGATGCGGGGTCCGAACCCATAAGCCATGAGATCATGACCTGAGCCAAAGTCGAATGCTTAATCAACTGAACCACCCAGGTACCCCTGGAATTAAGTTTTAAAGCCAGAGATTAGGTTCTGTATTGGAGGCATATGGCTAAAAAACAAGTTACAAATCACATGAACCCAAAATGTTCTCAAACTTAAATTGTCCTCAAACTTAAATAGACTGCATATGTGGTTTTGGTACATAGTTCCTAAACAGGTCCCATAATTCTTCATCCATCAATATGATCTGTGTTCCTCATTTATTTTTTTAAACTTCTTTCTCAAAAATGTTGAAAAAGCTATCACCACCTGTTTGGCCTGGCCACTGGAATAATTCATTCCATTTCTTTGGCAATGTCAGGAAGCCCTTAAGATTTCCCCCACCTTCTGTCCTAGGTTTCACCTATAGGCTTGATTGGCCACCTTTGTTTAATATAAGGGATGTAATAGGGATGTTGCTAAAGGGTAGAATTGGGGTAGATATCATATGACTCAACTCTTTTTTTTTTTTTAATTTTTTTTTTTCAATGCTTTATTTTATTTTTGGGACAGAGAGAGACAGAGCATGAATGGGGGAGGGTCAGAGAGAGAGGGAGACACAGAATCGGAAACAGGCTCCAGGCTCCGAGCCATCAGCCCAGAGCCTGACGCGGGGCTCGAACTCACGGACCGTGAGATCGTGACCTGGCTGAAGTCGGACGCTTAACCGACTGCCCCACCCAGGCGCCCCAATGACTCAACTCTTAAGAGCAGGATTTGAGTCTCCCTTTTATGCCAATGAAATGCACATATTTGAAATAGGTTTAGGCCTGTAATCTTTGGCCATGAAATAGAGCAGAGGTAATGTGAAAATTTAATCAGTCTCTGTGGAGTAATCAGGCTCTCTTAGGCGAAGGGCGTATCAGATAAGGAGTCAGAGGTTCCCAGTTCAAATAAAAAAATATTCCTCTTCCAAGCTGAGTGACCATGGTGAGCGTTTTAACCTCTCCGTTCCTCAGTTTCCTCATCTGGGAAATGGTCATGAAAATCATGACCCATCTCAAAGGTTTTTGAAAAAACTGATTATCAAATTGAATTATGTCCTTGAAAGTACCTTGTAAAAACAAATATAAGGGGTCATTCTAATGTTCCTCTGTAAGCAAAGAGAAATGTTCAAGGTGGGGGAATAGATAGTTTTAAATCTATCATTACTGTACTTACCAAGTAATTATAGTGAGTTATTTTGTTAATATATGGACTTCTGGGGGTAACAATAATATTCAGATATTCTCCCACAAGCAAAGGTTTATAGTTTCCAGTCCAGTCAATATAAAGGTAACTTTGGCTGAGAGATGAATATGCTATTGCTTGGTAAACTTTGCCGGCTTGATTTTCTTCTGGAAGATCTGGGTCATCAGTCTTGACCTGAAAAGGGAAATTTCAAAAAAGATATGTGGACTGTGATGAAATATTTTTTATGAAACATACCTTGTAAATTTCTTTCTTTGCTTTATAAATTTCTAACTTTCACAACACCAGATGCTAAAGAGGAAAAAACAAAAACCCTCCACTACTCCAATGTTTGTACAGCTGTGATATCAAGTAACTTTACAAAGACTATGGACAATAATTGGAATAATATGGGGTTATGAGCCATGGTGGGAAAGTCTGGTGAAGGGGAGAGGCAAAGACGCTTCCGGAACAAATATTGGCACCTTTCCTGAAATGTCCTGGCAAGTTGGGGACTCCTCTTCCCATGAGTTGGCAGGGATTGGGGGTAAGAGAAGGGTGGCAAGAGGAGGCCTTGAGGACTGGGGACAGGAGTGAACATCGCACAGACTTTCTGGTCCAGTTTCATTGTAAGGTAGCATCACGGAAGTGTACTTATAAATATGGAATGGGGCAGAAATGATATCATGGCTAATAACCCCTTTGTTATCAAAGGGGTTATTAGCTCACACTCTGGAGTGAGCTATGCATTGGTTTGCATCCCAGAGCCACCATTTATTAACTCTGGATAAGTTAATCACAAGAGAGGTTAGAAGCCTATATTTCCACAGCAGCAAAATGGCAAAAATAATATTCTCTAATTCATAGAGCTGACTAACTGGGTATTAAATGTGTTCAACAGAAAGCTCTTAGCATTTCCTAAGTGCTTAGTAGATGATAGTGAATGTATGCATGTAACTGTCATTAATGTGCATTAACTAATCATTTATGGGGCGGGGGCGGGGGCGGATTGGGAACTTAAACATTAGTTGCTGAGAGAGAAGCCTGTTAACTGAGCTCTAAAGTAGAGTGGCTTATGCAGCTAGGAAAAAGGGAAACTTCCATCTGTGACCCCTTTGTGTCCCTGAAAAAAGATAAGAAGTAGGGGTGAGGGAGAGAATGTTTCTACCGCTGACTTCCACTGCTATACTTATTCTGAAGCTATACCTATTCTAATAAAGTCTTGCTAATGTAAGAGAAAATCATTAATTCCCAAATAGAAAATGATAGATTTATCTTCCTCAAGAACCAGGCAATGGATTAGCATATTGCCTCTGGTGCCTTCCCCAACCCCGTCCCCCCCCCTCCCCCCCGCCTTTGAATGCAAAATTGCGGATCTGTTCTCTGGACTCATGTTTAAAATCTACTGCATCTGTTCTGCACACTAGCCAAAACACACAGTCAAAAAGCACACATTGTCCCAGAAAGTCCAACAGGAGAATTCAGCTCACGTTAAACTCCAACATCCTTGCTCCAGATGGAAGATTAACCATAAACGAAGCTACTCCATCACTGGAACGTGTTACACTTTTCTTCGACTCCAAGTTAGACATCTCTTGGTTTACATCGAACGTTTGTGCGCTCAGGGTCACCGGGACCCCTCCTACCAATTGGTCAAATGAATTCTTAACCTGCACCTGTTTGCCAGAACAGTCCAGATCCATTTCAGCAGCTCATCACTTTTTTTTTTTTTTAAGCGGAACAATTCTGAAATAATTTTTCTTCTTCCCCACCAAAGTATAAATTATTCACATTTAACTCAGTAGAGAGAGGCATGGCCTTAGATTATAGAACGGCCTAATTCTATTTAGATACTTTAAGCACATACAAAACTTGCTTTAGCTTGGTAACTCTTTCTCTCTTAAAAGCCAGTGACCCACAGTGAATATTAAGTAACACATTTTAATTATACTAAAGTTGATTTTTAATAGCAACACATTTTCAAAGAATAAAAAAGTAAAACACTCTGTTCTAGCTTTCTAAGCTAAGAACAGGGAACAAAGATTTTCATCTTAAAAATGATTATATTTTTTATATTACAAATGATAATATGTACTATATATAGTGAAATATAAAACACTAAATAAAATATAATTAGAAAGTCCAATGAACACATTAACGCTATACTACCAATATTTTAAAAAAGAAAAGTAGAGGGAGGAGAGAAAATAGTAAAAAGGAAGGAGGAAGCAAACAGAGAGAGAGAGAGAAAGAGAGAAACAGAGAAGCAAGGACAGAAAGAGCCAAAATGGAAAGGATGGCGAATAACACAGAGAGAGGTGGAGACAGGTGTATACAAAGACCACGGGGCAGACTGAAAAGCACAGAAATGCAAACTCAGATAAGACACATGGGAAGTAGAAAATGGGGAGAGAAAGGGGTTTTATTTTCAAGGAGTGATATTTCTAAGGCTTTTGAAGAACATGCCACCAAATAATTTTAAATGTTAGCATTATTTTTACTTTTTTAAAATTTTTACTTTTTATTTATTTTTGAGAGAGAGAGAGAGAGAGAGAGAGAGAGAGGGAGAGGACATGAGCAGGGGAGGAGCAGAGAGAGGAAGACACAGAATGTCAAGGAGGCTCCAGGTTCCAGGCTCTGAGCTGTCAGTACAGAGCCTGACGTGGGTTTTGAACTCACGGACTCTGAGATCATGACCTGAGCTAAAGTCAGACACTTAACCTACTGAGTCACCCAGGCGCCCCAAATGTTGGCATTTTTTTTTAACTATAAACTTACGGTGTTTTATTTACATATAACTTAATGCAATGCTTTTTAAGGGAATGCCTAGCACAGGCTACCTGACTACTTGCTAAATACCGGCACTTGCCCTACAGGCTGAAATCACTCTGAGGCTGAAGCTGGCCAGCAGTTTCCCACCTCCTTCTGCATCTTAAGGAGCGGGTTTTACAAATGAATTCCCTCTGTGATTCCCTTCTCCAGCTTCCCTCCCCTGTTTGCCATCCCCATGCTCTCTGTAAACAGAAAAAGAGAACCATATTCAGCAACCTTCCCTCCTTCATCTACCTTGATAGAATATGGAATCCCGGGCTTCATGAAAAGAGGAGTAGCAACCAAATTCAGTTTGTAGGGAGAGAGGACATATTTGATGCCAGGAATTTCTGCCTCTTCAGAAAATCCACCTAAAGAAATGACATGCATCACGTTGACCTTTTTTAAGAATATGCCAATCCCTACGGGGATCTGTTTGACCTGTGTATGTCTCCACAGATTATTCACTTACTTGCTCCATTCCTGCACTCATTCATTTATCAGTAGTCTTGGTTCAAAGGGGGCAGTGCAGAGAAAAGTTTAGACCTCGGGTGTTTTCCAAAGCCTTATATCCAAGGCTTGTGCAAGGAGAGCTACAGGGTTGGACTGGGGAGGAAGGTGAGGAAGGGCCACCACTTTTTGTCAGTGGCCTGAGTTTCAGTTGAATATGTACAAGGGATTATGGAGAGAGGGAAAGGACTAGGCACTAAGCTTTGCAGGGATTCACCTGTAGAGCACAGGGATATGGAGAGATATGGAGAGGAAAACAGAAAAAGAGTGCCTGAGGTAGACAGAGTCCTGAGAGTCCACTGGCAGGGGCCCAATAACATACAAAGCTCCAGTATCCCCAAAGTCCTTTCCAATATTACATCCGTTACATCCATATGTATATCCTATACGTCGGCCAACTGGGCAATCAGCTAGATAATCTCAAAGATCAAGTCTTGCCTGCTACCTGTGGTATGTCCTCTCTATGGATGGTGTCCTACTTCTCCCCATCTACCATCCCTGCCTCAAAACCCTACTTATCCTTCAAGACTGATTACATTCAGGGTGCTATACTTGGTTGCTCAGCAATCATCTAGGAGCTCACCTACCTCTGAAGGTCAGTAGCATTCAGAACTTTGCCTAGAGGGCAAATAGAATTCCTGCTTATAACAGAATTCTTCGTTTCCCTGTCTTACAGCCGATGCTAGTTTGTAAGCCACTTGAATGCTGGGATTACACGCATTCATATTTGTAAGCCTCTATGTTTAGCAACACTCTTTGAATATCTCATAAATGTAGCTTAAACTGAATTTATTTGAAATAAATTGAGAAAAAATAAAAGTAAAAAACAAACATTAAAATAATGTCAAAAGTAATATCCTGGGCAAGGAGTATCATTCTCCAACATCTATCAACCATTTGATAAATACAAGGTACTCAATAACTGGATAAGTATTGCCATTCTTCATTCTACTACCCTTCAAGGACAAATACAAAGAGGCGGAAGGGGCCTTAGGGATCATGAGGTCTAACTCTCATTTCACCACAAAAAGGAGGGGCTAGTGCTGTTACATAACTTGTTCAAGTTAGTTTGGGGGTTTAATACAAACCTGAAAATATAAAGAACATCAGTAATCAAGACACCAGAAGTAAGACAAATTGACCGAATTTGGAGTAATAATTAATGACTATTACAAACCACTGGAGTCGGGGTTGAGAGCACTAAGATAGTTTTAAGGATGCTAAGAAAGTAATAAGTGGAAAGAAGGAGGAGGAGGGGGAAAAGGAGAAGAGGGAGCAGGAGAGGAAGAAGGAGGGAGGGAGGAGAAAAGAAGATAGAGGGGAAGGGGGAGGAGGGGGGCTAACACCTTATATGGTATTCACTAGCTGACAGGTATTATTTTAAGTGCTTTGCATATATTGACTCTCTGATCCTCACCACAACCCTATATGTATGCTATTATTGTACCCATTTTAAAACCATTATCTCTGATTTTAGATAGAATTCCTGAATATTACAGCTGAGAGGGGCTTTAGGTTGTATATAGTTCAACACCATCGTTGTACGGATAAGGAGACTAAATGATAATGCAGTATCTTCCATTTGCATAGCATTTTATCAAACATTTGTACATACCTAATGTCATTTAGATTTTTATTCTTACCAGGTGAGAACATTGGGGTGCTACATGTTCAAGTCACATAGCCTGCTAGGCTACTCAAGATGTCAACTGGGCAGTGCTATCCCATTTTTGCACATGGGGTGATAGAGACCCAATGATAGAGTGGCAGAGCTCTACTCTAGTCTGTTTTTAATGATATGAAAAGGAATATTTAGCTATGGAAGAAAATATAATACGAAAGAATTTTAGAAATTATTTATACTTTTAATATGCTGTCTAAATATTATTCAAGGAAAAAGAAAACTTACCTGTAGACTCTATGACTGTGACACCAATATAAAGGTACTTGTCGTTTAAATCTTCCAGACTTTCATAGGACAATTCCTTAGTTGCCATTTCAGAGTTAAATGTGACTTGAGCAATTCCATTGATCAACTTTTTGAAAAGGGAAAATGAAAGAGGTATTTCAGAGAAAATGAAAGAGGTATTTTCAGAAAGAGGTATTTCAGTTTGGTGGGGCACCTGGGTGGCTCAGTCAGTTAAGCGTCTGACATCAGAGAAGGGAAAAATTAACAAAATCTGCCTTTATTAGCTTCTAAATAGAAGGCAACTATCAGAGGAGTAGTTTATTGTCACCAGTAGAGTGAATGATTGAGTCTACAGTTGAGCCCAGAATACTATTTTCTAACTTAATTTGGGTAGACGTATAGGAAGAGTCATAAACACTATATGGTTCAACAAGGTTGGTTGTTGTTGGTTTTTTGTTCTTTGTACTAGCTGACACAGATTCCTTCTTCTAATCTTTGAGTTGTCACCCATGTTTCTGGGCCTGATTTTAGTTCACTTTTGCTCCTGAGAGTTTGTTGGGTTCTATGATATTTAATTTGGACTTCACTGCGTACACATGGAAACACTAACTTAAAAACACCCAATGGGTAAAGGGACATAGAGTTAAGTCATATCATATTATTTAATTATTAACCACAACAGTGAAATAGATGTTGCCTTATTTTTCTTCTAAAATCCAGTAGCTTGAGGCCAGGGACTGTTGTCTTATTTACCTTCAAATCTCAGTGTCCAGCATAAAATCTTACATTAAAAAGAGGTGTCTGATTTATAACTTGAATAAATAGAACTCTTTGGAAAAACATAGGCTAAATACAAACCACAAGATGATACAAACCACAAGAATATACAAGAATCAGTAGAATGTATACAAGAATATACAAGAATCAGTAGAATGACATGAGCCCTTATCATCTGAGGTATAGTGTCAAGAACACTGAAAAAGGGATAAGGGGACCAGGGCTCTAATCTGAGCTCCGGCAACCACTAGCCCTTGACCATGAACAAATAACTTCCCAATGAGTTCATTCACTCAGAAATATTCATAGAGCACCTGCCATTTGCCAGGAACCAGGTTGGCTTTGGGCATATAATGGGAACAATTCAGACCCACAAAGGGTTCAGTGTAGAGGATGAGAGAGAAGCAACTAAACCATTGCAGTAAAGAAGGGCTTCTCAATCTCAGCCCTGTTGACATTTTGGACAGGATAACTTGTTGTTAGGGCTGCTCTGCACATTGCGGGAATTTGGCAACATGCTGGCCTCTATTCACTAAATGCCAGTAGTACCCCCCTCCTTCCCAGCTGTGACAACCACAAATGTTTTCTGGACATTGCCAAATGTGCCCTTGGGGGTAAACAACGTCTCTGGTTGAGAACACTGTAATAAAGTACAAAACATACTCCAGTAAGGGAGGCTCGAGAGCTGGCAGGGGCAGCCAACCTAATTGACGGGAGTCAGGGAAGACTTCCCAGAGAAAGGGTGTTAACACTGAGATTTAAAGAGTAGGAAGGGATTAGCCAGGCCACAAAGAGGCAGAAGCCACAAAGGGACAGAGCATTCCCGGGCAGGAGCGGCACTGCAAACACCTGGAGGCAAGAGAGACTAGTGAGAGTTCCAGGAACTAGTGACCAGAACAGGAGAGAGGGAAAGGGGAAAGAGCAGGAGACAGGCTGGTGAGGGAGGCTGATGTCACACAAAGTGGACTTCATCCTGAGGCCCAGGAGAAGCCAAGAGAGCATTTTAGCTTCGACTTGCACACCTGTGTAAAATGGGGGGTTGGACTAGATGATTTGGAAGTGACTTTTCTCCAGCCTTTGTGATGCATCTTTAGGTACGAGTGAACGCACGTGTCTTAACGTCTTACCATTGTGTTTTGCAAGGCTTTTTGCATCATTTCTTTTTGATCATCTTTTAAGTCGTCTCTTATTCCGAAAGTGATATAAACTTCAGCCTCAGTGACAACTTTATTATAAAAATATCTGCCAAACAATAATGCCATAAAATTGTTTTGCTAACATGGTTACAATAATAAAATTCAGATCAAATGTAACAACTCGAAATTACATAAAGCACTCGATACACTTTAAAGTGTCTTCCATCCCCTATTATATCTTATCCTCATAAAGCTATAATAATAAAGTCGAAGTGCGGATTTTTATGACTCTGTGCTAGATGAAAAAAAAAATAAACGGATCTTGCTTGAGGAGATCAAAAGACCTCAGGTCCGGGATCAGGAAACACTGCTTCCTTGATGATTTTGGTATCAGTGAAGCACCGTGCCCTACCTTCTTTTACACCTTTAGAAGCAGCATGCTCAATCTCATTGTTAGAGGAGATAAGTTCTTTTTTAACATTCTAACGTTGTATTTCTTTTTTTTAGTTTAGAACTAAAGAGAGGCTAAAGGAAACTTGCTGCATAGAAAACAATACTATAGCTAGAGCTAACCTCCCTTATCCGTGGTCTGCACACATAAAGTAAGTTCCTCCATTAAAAGAAGTCAGTTTGTTGGGGCGCCTGGGTGGCTGAGTCAGTTAAGCGTCCAACATCAGCTCAGGTCATGATATCGCAGTTCATGGGTTCAAGCCCCACATAGGGTTCTGTGCTAACAGCTCGGAGCCTGCAGCCTGCTGTGGATTCCACATTTCCCTCTCTCTCTGCCCCTTCCCAGCTCGTACCCTGTCTCTCTGTCCCTCAAAAATAAATAAAACATTAAAAAAATAAACTACAAGAAGTCACTTCGTTAATTCTCTGTCAAATGAGTCTTTATGTTGGTTTAGACTAAGTAACACTCTATTTTAGGAATAAATGCTACCAAGAAAGGCAGTGTAGGATAGTGTTGAAAGGCCTGAACCCTGAAACCAGACAGACCATGGGACTTCCTAGCTGTGAGATCTTGGGCAAATTACTTAACAGTTATGTACCTCTGTTTCTTCATTTGTAATATGGGGACAGAAATAGTAACTATCTCATAGAGATTTCATAAAGATTAAATAAGCTAATATATACAGAGTACTTAGAAAGATGCCCAACACATATAGTTACGCAAATTGGTTAATGATATTATATTGTCATTTTTAAATGAACTGAGCTTTTGTAGGAGATTGCTTGCAAAACTAACTCCAGTTCTCCACTGCCCCATATATCTACCACCTTTGGAGCTCCTCGTGGGTAAAAGGTATAAAAGAAATCTGTTTCCTTTGGGCTGGTCTTGTAACTTGCTTTGGACAGATAATGTGGTAGAAGTGATGGACTTTTATGCTTCTATATTCTTTCTCTGAGCATTGCTGCTACTACAGACAAATCTGCTGGATGATGAAAGATACACATAGTCCAATTATCTTTGTACTTTCAGCCAATCTAAGTCAACTGCCAGGCATGAAAATAAGACCTCCCTAGACCAGCCAGCCCCCAGGTGAGCTGCCAACTGACCCCAGGCACACGGGGGAGCACCGCTTACATTCAGCCTGGCCCAGATCAGCAGAACTGCCCCGCTGTGTTGTAAATGGTTGTGGTTTTAAAGCATTGGGTCTTGAAGAGGTCATGGAGCATTAGCTGGTTGATTAAGCCATTAAAAAATGACGAGAAATAAAGTCTTCACATTCAACCCCAATATCCTTATGTCATGCTGGTTCCTAAACACACACATTGAACTTAAAACTTTAGGAGTTTTTGCTGTTGAGTAACCAGCAAAACTAAAATCAGAATCAGCAAAAAATCAAAACAAATAAACTATAAGCCCGATGTTTCCTCAGTCAATCCCAAAGTCACGAAAAACACTGCCAGTAAATCACAGATCTCTGCAACATATATGCAAATTAGATCAACACATTGTACACCTTAAACTTGCACAATGTTACATGTCAACAATATCTCAATAAAGTGGATGGAGGAATCACACTTCTCACTTCGGGCAACTATCACCAACAAGAGTTAGCACTCAATTTAAGTGGATAATCTGAAAAAAAAAAAAAAAGAAAGAAAAAAGAAAACTTTCTTACCTTGCTTTGATAGTAATTTCAAAATCATTGAAGTCCTTATAGCCAATGAAACTATTTTCTGGTTCTATTGAGACAGAAAAATGTGGCAATACTGAAAATAAAAACAAAGAGGCAATTTTACCGTTTAAATTAGAGTAGCCTTCTTTCCGGTATAGTTAGACAAGCTGTGACATCAATACAACATCCACCTTGCCATTGTCATCCTCCTTCTCATCACTGTCAGCAATATCTCTGGGACACCTCCTACTCTACCCATCAGAGGTTTATCCAGCTCTGTGTACCAGAAGCACTTTGCTTATACTTTGATTACAGCATTTATTCACTAAAGTATAAGCTCCTTGAAAACCAAAAAGGCTATGCTCTATGTATCTTTGTATCTCTCCCCCTCCCACGCTTCTCATGAGTCTTATTTTTTTTTTTTTTTTTTTAAATTTTTTTTTTTTTTTCAACGTTTATTTATTTTTGGGACAGAGAGAGACAGAGCATGAACGGGGGAGGGGCAGAGAGAGAGGGAGACACAGAATCGGAAACAGGCTCCAGGCTCTGAGCCATCAGCCCAGAGCCCGACGCGGGGCTCGAACTCACGGACCGCGAGATCGTGACCTGGCTGAAGTCGGACGCTTAACCGACTGCGCCACCCAGGCGCCCCAACATGAGTCTTAAACATAGTATATGCTCCATGAGTTTTGTTAAGTTTAAAATAGAAGAGGAAAATTCTGGCTGATTTAACAGTTCCCTTTTTTGTCTTATAGATAAACCCATCCAGTCTCCAAATTCCAACATAAAACTTTGACTTTAGTCAAGAAGAGAAAGCTTATAATTAGCTAAAAGAAAGAACATTCATGCAAAATTTAAAATTAGGGTAGACAGGAAGGAGTTCTTTCCCTCTCTCTGTCTCTCTCTGTCTCTCTCTGGTATCTTGATTGCTCAAGAAAAAAGAATTTCACCTGTCAAAAGGGCACTGCCTTCTCTTTATACTAAAGCTGTGTACCAGGGCTTATGGATTCTTTATTAATTTTTTCTTGAGGGAGAGAGAAAGAGAGAGTGCTCAAGTGGGGGAGGGGCAGAGAGAGAGAGAGACAGAGAGAGAGAGAGGGAGGGAGAGAGAGAACCCCAAGTAGGCTCTATGCCCAGTGCAGAGCCCAGTGTGGGGCTTGATCCCATGACCATGAGATAATGACCTGAGCTAAAATCAAGAGTTCAACGCTCAGCCAACTGAGCCACCCATGGGTCCCATAGATTCTAGTTCTATTAACCAGCGAAACTGTTAATAGAAAATTGGGTAATTGGGGCACCTGGGTGGCTCAGTCAGTTAAGTGTTCAACTCTCAGTTTCGGCTCAGATCATGATCTCATGGTTCATGGGATTGAGCCTGACGTTGGGCTCTGTGCTGACAACATGGAAATAAAGAGGAATGCACTTTGTTGCTCTAGGGTGCATTCCCTATTTTACCAAAGATGAAGGCAGGTGTGTTCTCTCTGATATGACATGGAGGAAAACATTTCATCCTTTCATCTAATACCTATTTGCTATGTGGCATGCATGCTCCTATTGACAAGGATAGCCCAGTGAACAGAAAGATACAAACCTTGTCCTTAATGAGCTCATTAGTCAAGCAGTGAAGACAGTGGTAAGCAAATAATTACACCTATACCACAGTTATGAAAACCAATATACATTACAGGGAATCCTTCCCAGGAAAGAGAAGTTAGGAACAGATTTGCTGAATAAATGGCTTTTCAGCTGAGACTTGAAACATGAGTAGGAGTTGGCTAGGTAGTGGGGGAGGGGAAGAGTGTTCTGGGCAGTCACCACTGCTGGAGGGAAATAAGAGGATGAATGGTATAAAATGAGGCTGCAGAGGAGGTAGGCAGGGGCCAGCTCAAAATAAGGATTTTGATTTTGATTAGCAAAGGAACGAGGAGCTATTGGGGACTTTTCAATAGAGAAATAACATGATGAGATTTGCATTTCAAGATTATTTTGGCCAATACCAAGTGAGAATAGCTTGGAAGAAGGGACAGCAATTAGGAGACTTTTGCAGTAGTGGGGGGTGGGGTGGGGGGGAGGAGCCTGGTGATGAATGGAGGAGGATGGCCTCAGATGGTAAGAGGTGGATGAATTCTAGATATACACGAGAAGCAGCAAACATACTCAGAGGGAGTGGGATCAGGTAGGCTTATAGGTCATTGAGAGGCTAGAACCTTTGAAATTGTTTCAGCATAACAAGTTATTTTTTGTCACTGTTTTGTTTGCCAATCGTTAACATCTGTGGATTTATTCTCCATATTATTATGAGTCTCCTGGAGGAATAAAAAATGACTTCAAGCAAAACAAAGTTAAATTTGATATCAAAGCACATAAATACTCTAGTAAACAACTATAAGAATGGAAAGATAAGCTATTTATATGTTAATTATTAGTCCATTAATACGATTGATTCCGAAATAAGAATATCTTAAGTTTTCAGGTAAATATATTAGGGATTAGTGAGCCAGAAGGAAAATAGCACTGAACTTGGGGGATGCAAACCCAATTGCTCTCGTTCTCGCACCAGTTGGTTTTTTTTTTTCTTCTTTTTTTTTTTTTTTCAACGTTTTTTTTAATTTATTTTTGGGACAGAGAGAGACAGAGCATGAACGGGGGAGGGGCAGAGAGAGAGGGAGACACAGAATCGGAAACAGGCTCCAGGCCCTGAGCCATCAGCCCAGAGCCTGACGCGGGGCTCGAACTCACGGACCGCGAGATCGTGACCTGGCTGAAGTCGGACGCTTAACCGACTGCGCCACCCAGGCGCCCCGCGCACCAGTTGGTTTTAATGAGTTGAGTAAATCATTCGTCTTACTGGGTTCTGCTCACTTCATCTCAGCCTACTTAAGTTTCTCCTAAAATCATAATTTTTGACCGTCATTAGTCAAGCTCCCTGGGGGACTAGGTCTCTTCTGGCTCTCTGATGAGGAACACAAGTCCGGAGAGGTTTGTGAGCTTATTGGAGGGTAACAAAGGCATGCTAGAGCCAGAGCCCAGGCCTTCCAACAATGAGCACACACCCCCTCCCTCCCGCCCCCCCTCAGCCACTGCTTACAACCATGCCAGCCGGGCTGCCTCTTCATCTGGGACTGATTCTGCCGTAAGTTCACTAATGGAAAGCATTAGTGCACAAACACTAATTTTTTTACAGGTAAGCTTTTAATTATCACAAATTACCGTATTCTTTAATCTCAAAATATGCGGTTGCAGTCGTTGAAAAGTCCTCTTTATATTTAGCTCGGATTGTCCACACGCCGTATCTGTGGAAGCAAAATATTTAAAATTATGGAAGTCATCAAGTAGTTTTAATTTGCCCAGAGGAAATCCAATCGATTCGTGTTTTAAAGAGGAGAAAATGGGGCGCCTGGGTGGCTCAGTCGGTTAAGCGTCCGACTTCAGCTCGGGTCACGATCTTGCGGTCTGTGAGTTCGAGCCCCGCGTCAGGCTCTGGGCTGATGGCTCAGAGCCTGGAGCCTGTTTCCGATTCTGTGTCTCCCTCTCTCTCTGCCCCTCCCCCGTTCATGCTCTGTCTCTCTCTGTCCCAAAAATAAATAAACGTTGAAAAAAAAAATTTTTTTTTTAAAAAATAAAGAGGAGAAAATGGGGCGCCTGGGTGGCTCAGTCCGTTAAGTGTCCGACTTTGGTTCAGGTCATGATCTCACGGTTTGTGAGTTTGAGCCCTGCGTGGGGCTCTGTGCTGACAGCTCAGAGCATGGAGCCTGCCTCAGATGCTGTGTCTCCCTCTCTCTCTGACCCTCCCCCGCTCATGCTCTGTCTCTCTCTGTCTCAAAAATAAATAAATGAAAAAAAAAATAAAGAGGAGAAAGTAAGTAGAGATGCATTTAGCCTATGTAATGTATTTTATTTGTGTAGAACTTTAAGTAACAAACAAATAATTGAGCATTTTCAGGACAATAGAAATTGTTTGGTAATTAGTTCTTCATATATTGTTATTTTTTTCAGGAATTTTGTCTTAATCTAGTCAATGACTTTGATTTGAAGAGCTTGTGAAACTTGAGGATTAACTTAATTAATCTAAACCATAATTATACTAACATAATACTAAAATCCGCACTATAGTAGGACAATGTTTGTAGAAAGATACAAGTCGAGCTTACCCAGATGATACAGCGCACACCTCACATAAAAGAAGTTATGGTTAGAGACAAAGCATGGTTCATTTAAAGAGGAAAATGACCTGGGTTTAATTAACAACCTCTATTTAAAAATATTTACTGAGCACTGGAGAAACAACTGGAGATAAAAATGAACAAAATGGAAGAATTTGTCTTCATAGAGCTACAGTCCAAGAGATTTGTAATTCCCACTTTTCCATTTACTGGCAAATTGGATTTGGGCAAGTTGCTTAACCTCATTTGTGAAATGAGAAAAATGCGATTTATCTTGCATGTTGGTTATGCAATCAATATACTTAATATTGTGACTATCATCATCATCATCATCGATTCAATGAATATTTGCCAAGTGCCTGTTATGTTGAAGTGCTAACGATGCAACAGTGGGCAAAAACAGACAATAAAGAGGCAAATAAATAAATGTAACATTGAGGTAAGTACCATGAAGTAAATAAATAAGAGAGTAAAAAAAAAAGAGAAAGAGAGAGGGACTACATTAGATGGTGCATCCAGGAATAGCCTCTTTGAAAAGGGAGCATTTACTTTGTGTCCCAAAGAATGAGAGGAAGCCAGCCTTGTGAAGAGCAAGGTGAAGCACATTCTAAGCAGAGGGAACACCATGTGCAAAGGTACTGGGGTAGAAAAGTAGTGATCGTGAGGGGCTACCATGTCTGATATAAACAAAATCTGTTAGGGAGCAAATGGCACAAGATGAAGTTGGAGAAATGATAATAGTTATAATAAGATCAGTTCCGTGTGATAGAGTATGTAATATTTTCAAGGAAGTATGCATTATAAAAATTAAATCCCCAACTTCACTCACATTTCTAGAACATCTTCAGTGAATTAATTGCAAACAGCAAATTAACTGCAAACTCCCTTCCAGAGGTCAGAAAAATGACTATAAGGAGATTTTGCTTTAAAGTTATATTTAGCCATTTATTTTTTTTAACTTTCAAATTGATTTTATTTTTTTTTAATATGAAATTTATTGTCAAATTGGTTTCCATACAACACCCAGTGCTCCTCCCAACAGGTGCCCTCCTCAATGCCCATCACTCACCCTCCCCTCCATCCCTCCCCCCCCATCAACCCTCAGTTTATTCTCAGTTTTTAAGAGTCTCTTATGGTTTGCCTCCCTCCCGCTCTAACTTTTTTTTCCCCCTTCCCCTCCCCCATGGTCTTCTGTCAAGTTTCTCAGGATCCACATAAGAGTGAAAACATAGGGTATCTGTCTTTCTCTGTATGACTTATTTCACTTAGCATCACACTCTCCAGTTCCATCCACATTGCTACAAAAGGCCATATTTCATTCTTTCTCATTGCCAAGTAGTATTCCATTGTATATATAAACCATAACTTATCCATTCATCAGTTGATGGACATTTAGGCTCTTTCCATAATTCGGCTACTGTTGAAAGGGCTGCTATAAACATTGGGGTACAAGTGCCCCTATGCATCAGCACTCCTGTATTCCTTGGGTAAATTCCTAGCAGTGCTATTGCTGGGTCATAGGGTAGATACAAGTACACTTATTTGTCTTACTCTATTATAATTTCCATGAAGACACGGACTGTGGATTATTCATTTCCATTTTGTGTATTCATTCCTTATGTGCTTTGCACATATCAGGAAGATGCTCACTAAATATTTATTACATTGAATTCATTTTATTACACTGAACAGTTTAAACTGTTCTTACATCCATTTTTAAAATGTTTACTTATTCATTTTGAGAGAGAGAAAGAGAGAGGGAGCATGGGAGGGGAAGCAGAGAGAGAGAAGGAGAAACAGAGAATTCCAAGTAGGCTCTGCACATGGGGTTTGAACCCATGAACATGAGATCATGACCTGAGCTGAAATCAAGAGTCAGATGCTTAACCGCCTGAGGCACCTAGGCGCCACCTTAAATCCTTTTCACATGAGGCCTAAATAAATAAAGAAAAGAAAAAAGAAAAGAAATGGCTCTGAGAACACTCTCCCTCTTGAAATCTGTCTTCTGGTAGTCTACACAGACAAAGACTATGGAGGACCAATATTTTTATAACTCTCAGAGCAAGGCAAGGGACCATACCAGCCTTTTAGACTGATAGTCTCTTAGGTTCCTTGAAGGGTAGAGAGTTGATGGTTTTAATGAAAAAAAAAAAAAAAATCCTAGGGACTATTTTTGTCTCTCCCAAGTTTTTCTTTCTATATATAAAGAGGATTGATGAGAAGTGGGAGGTTTTTGTTTGCCAGAAACTGAGCCTCACTTCTCATTAGACTTACATTTTGTTTCAAACTTACGTTGTGCCCTTTTTGTTGAAGAACATTTTTTAGGGTCTTTCTACTTTTTCATTATTTATTTTATTTTAATTCCAGTTAGTTAACACGCAGCGTTATAATAGTTTCAGTGTATAATACAGTGATTCAACACTCCATGCATCACCCGGTGCTCATGACAAAGGCACTGTTTTGCACAGCCTCCTTTCTTTCACGCTTACGCCATTTGTTAGCACTAGGTGGCTCCATTTGACTGGTTATCTGCCTCACAACCAAAAGTTCCAGATGTGCTTTTTAGAGAAAACTTATATTAACAAAAACTTTAAAGTACTTAGGATTGGATGGAATCTTGAAGTCAGGAAAAGAGATGATTCCGGTATAATCATTTTCTTCCATAATGTCCACTTCTGATCCTTCAGGATCCTTTGAATAAAAACAAACAAACTCAAATCACATAAGCCACATTAAACAAGTCAATTGATTTATATTATCTTTGACTTATGGAAATATTTACTAACGAATATCTATGTCTCCAAATTAAATATGAAGGAGGAAGATTACTTAAATGTTGTGAAAGGCAAATATGGTTCATTTAAGCTCCCTCTTTTTAACCTCTCCTCCATGTCCTGCCACAGGGAGAGGGAGGGAGAGAGAGTCAAAGAGAGAGAGGAAAGGAGGGAAAGAAGAGGGAGGGAGGACAGAGAGAGAGAGAGAGAGAGAGAGAGAGAGGTTTATATTGGTGTTCGGCATATCCTAGTCTCAATGATCTGGAAGAGACTCAACTTTCTGTTGTAATAACTAAAAAAAGAAGTGTAACAATAACTGATGTTATAACTAACCAAATGTGAACTTACAGGTTTTATAGGTACTACAACCCAAATTCCATATCTGTTCATGTGAAGTTTTCCAAGGCAAACATGCTATAAAATGCTTTTATTAGCAAGACATTTGTAGAATTGTGCCCTATGGACATTTTGAACTTGATTAAACACCCAAAATGGTTAATCAAACTTGAAAGTTTTCGTAAAGCTTCCCCCATAAATTTCCTCCTATGTGTGGGTTTGAAAATTATTGAAAGGAGGTTTTTTTTTTTATTTTCTTTGGATTACATGTAGAGTTCCATTTTGACCTTAATCCAGAAATTTACCACCATGTGCCATGACTGTGAAATTCACAGCCAGGATTTTAAGGTGTTTTTCCCTCGAGGTACAAAGGCCTATTCTGAACAAGAATCAGGATGGCAGCTAAATATCTTCTTTGCTGTTCTTTATCCCTGGAGTTCGTCCCACCCAGTGCTTCCATGTGATCTCTCTTGAGCACTATTTTCGGGACACTTCCTGTATACAGATTCTCTGTGGCTCTGGGATCAGATTCCTTAATCCTCTCTTCTTGGGGCAGCTCATACATGGGATGACTGGCATCCAGTCTCCCTTGTGCCAGGATTTTTCAGCACTGAAGCTCGACTGAGAGAAATAAAATAAAAAGCATCTGTCCACATTCTCTTGTGTTTTCTGACAGAAAAAGGGCATTTGAGCTGACACTGCCTCTCCTCACTCTGTCCCCTCCCAGACTCCCAATACCACTTGGCCAGTTTATTTGCGATCTCATTTCTTACTCCCTCCTGCTGCCATTGGAAAACTCATCCTGTTCCTT
Source organism: Prionailurus bengalensis (assembly GCF_016509475.1). Lineage (NCBI taxonomy): Eukaryota > Metazoa > Chordata > Mammalia > Carnivora > Felidae > Prionailurus > Prionailurus bengalensis. Next base: position 80,353,329 of record NC_057359.1, read on the forward strand.
ACATAGGAAGTTCTCCACTACTTTTACAAATCTGTGTCTACTCTTTTAATTGAAACCTGTTCTATTCCAGAAAAGGATCGCTTCAGCCCTCCCTCTCACCTCCATTTAGCCTTCCCTCTGATCTCATGTGCCATTGGCCCTACTGTATAATTTGTTTGGTTTATACTCCAGTGTGGTTTTGTCCTATAGTATCTACTCCAGTATGTAGAGCTATTCCTCAACTCAAGTCTTGGTTCCAGAGGAAAAGGCTCATAGTTTTAGGACAAGCCAGCCCACACAGACCCATTATAAACTGGTAAATTCACATCGGCTTCCTAGTGGCTGTCAATGCCACTCTCACTGGCTTCCTCTCCTCACCCTCATTCAGGCAGTCTGAGGGGCCTCTCTCTGCATTTCTTCTGCTGCTGCTACCACACCTCTCCCTGCACCTAGGTTTCTGCAGCAGCCCAGCATGGGATTCCCTTACTGCACATCCCTTCACTTCTACTATAGTGGTGCTCATGACTACACATTTGCCCTCCATTCTTTTCCCTGGTCTCTTCAGTAAATCCACAGGGGTTCCTCCCTACAACCTGCTACATCAACCCTCAACTTCCAGGTCTGGTTATTCAAGCCTCTGGTGCCCTGTTCTAACTTTCAGATCTTATTGACCCCTCTCTTCCCAGGGATGCCTCTGCTCTGGAATCAGATTGCTTTCTTCCTGTCCAATTCCTTTCACCTCTGATTCTGTTCTCGGTTGTTCCTTTATAGCAACCTGCCCATGTCTTCTCCACCACTCTCAATTTGGCTCAATTGTTACAGGCCTAGTCCAAATCTCACTTCTTCCTTGACCCATCCCTTGGCCATCCTAAACTCTTTTCTGGACTGCTGGAGTTTACAGTCTATATCAATAGTTATCAGCCACAGTCTTGGCACACTCTGATGTTTCACAAGTAAATCATTATAACATAGTCAGAGGTTAAAGTTTGTTAAAGGTTTATGATTTTTGTAAGCTATACAGCATTCCAAGTTATCCCTGTAGTTCACTCCTTCTTGTGTTCTGGTAAGGTTTTCATCTTACAGGGTTTTTTAGTAGGAGAAAAGGGGCTGCAGCCTATTGTGAAAGATCATGACTAATATACCTGCTGTTAATGGGTGAGTGTTACTTCCTCACAAAAGTTTTATAGGGCTGTGACACAAACTGGTAAGACCACAGGAGGCATGTCTTCTATTATGCATGTTATGGCTGATAAAGGGTTGATAACTACTGATCCTTACTTATTTCATGTTTTAACACTATTTTTCGCATGTGTTAGTATGTTACTAAACTCTAACGTGTTGTTTTTTTTTTAGTGTTTATCTATTTTGAGAGAGGGAGAGCAAGTTGTGGAGAGGCAGAGAGAGAGTGAGAGGGAGAATCCCAAGCAGTCTCCCCACTACCAGCACAGAGCCTGACGCGGGGCTCGATCTCACGAACCACGAGAGATCATGACCTGAGCTGAAATCCAGAGTTGAATGCTGAACTGACTGAGCCACCCACGCACCCCTAAACTCTAAGTTTCTTAAGTGTAAGTGGCCTAGATTATAATTCTTTATCTTGAATGGTACAAATAAAAAATCTCAGATGTAATATTCAATTAATAGTCAACCAACTCTCGGTGGTTGATTGATGCTTTTTAAGAAAGGAATCATGAAGGATATATTTAAAGCATTTAGCTCAAAGTCATAACTGCTGAAAGTTAATTTTCATGAGTTTTTTTTTACATATATCTATTGTTGAGGTATAGACTTACAATGTTATACTTACGGAAGATGTTCAATAACCGTTTACCAAACATTGAATGAGTTAGTGTGGGGTTAGGGCAGAGTTATGGAACCACATACCTAATCCTGAAGATGAGCTAAATTATTATTTAAATAAATAACATACTTACGATGTAAGTTAAGACAGTTTCTCTTTTGGCTGGTTTCAGGTCATCATTCAGTGAATAAACTCTAACCTTTACTGTAAGAATAATTGATATTATCAAAACCTCCATTAAGCACAAGAGTATTTTGATTTTTTTACAATAATCATCCTTAAAAGAGATGAGTATAATTAAAAAAAAACTCAATCACAAAAATCTACACAGAAAAAATCCATATTTAGAAGAAAGAAAAAGTTAGTTTACAGACATATACATTACTGAAGATTATTTTCTTTTAAAGAGAATTCTCTTGGATGTCTTTAAAGAGCTACTTTTCCTAGTGAAAGTACAGTACAGGTCATTTTGTTAAAATGTATATCCATACAACTTTTTGGGGAACACACATCAGGCCACTGTTTATCAAGAATTTAATGGTAAATAAAAAAAGAATTTCATAGTGATCTCTACCATATGGTTATATGGGAATATAATGTCTCGTATAAGAGTTGGAGATTTCAGTGGAAAATTAGGTAGTTTGATTTCAACATTATACACTTTTGCACTTATAAAAACCAGCAAGGCCCCCAAAGTATCCCTTATTGTTGCTAATGGCAGCTTTGAATTGTGTGGTATCATTAGATTCATTGAGCCAGATCCTACCATTGTTCTGTCATTGTTGAATGTGTAATGGCAAGGGCTCAGGAACAATTAGTTCTCTTCATTTGTTTCCGCCAGCTAATAGATCCCTCCCTGCCTTTTAAGCAAATGCATCTGCTTAGAATTGAACTCTTAACTGCTTGAGACCTGCTGATCTAGTTCCTTCCCATACGACATATTGTAATTTCCCCGATGTTCATTTACTGATGCTCAAATCATTTCATGGCCAAAACTTTAGCCACAAAATAAAATTGAAGTGGAACCATAATCCTTTTAAAGGGTTAGTATTATGCAAAGCTCTACATAAAGAAGCCACATTAAGCTCTCTAAAATTGGTTTCAATAAGGTCAAAGCAAAATGTTCAGTGAATCTGCCCACCCCCTCCAACCCCCCTCCCCCGCCATGCACACTCTGCTGTCCCCCTTGCCCTCATCCGCCTTCTGCCTCGTGTCCTCCCTTCTGCATTAGGGACATACCCAGTTCAGACTGAGTGTCACTGGGATGCTGCCAGATGCAGTATGTCACACAAAGTTAAGAGCTCAGGTCCTGGAGACTCTGGAGGCCAAAACTTTGGTTTCATTCCTGGGAAGGTCGCTTCCTAGCATGCCCCGGAGTGAGAGACTTAATCCCTCTAAATCTTAGTTCCCTCATCTGTAAAACAGAACGGCTGGTATCCATTCTGTAGCATTGTGAGGGCCAAATGAGACAAAGCTGTTACACAGCCTGGCGCATCATAACTACTCAACGAGTGCTTATTACTTTTATTTTAGTATTGTTATTTCTACAACTGCTACATATCTACTTTTTACCCAGTTGGAGTCTAGATTAGAAAATTAATCTTGTCTTCACGGCAACAGTGTATTTGGAGGCAAGATCAATATAATTCTTTAGTACCAAAGATAATGGCTTCTTAGGTTTTGAAAAAAGCGTATTGAATGCCTTCTATGTGTCGACACGATGCTAGACTTGGAGATAGGGCGGTAAGAAAATCAGACACGGAGTGGAGGAGAGAGCGAACCCGTGATATCACAAGTGTATGTGCAATCCAGGGTGAGAAGCATACAAAGACACTGCCTGGCTTTCTCAAAGCATAGAAGAGGGAGATCTGAAGCAGTCATAGAGGTCAGAGAAGGCTGTGCTCTATGGATAACATGTGGGAATCGAGTGGGTGTTAATAAGGCAGGCGGGGGCGAGGGGCATGCATGTACCAGGCAGAGATATACAGGCTTTAATATGGGCAGGAACGTAGTGTGAGAAAGCAGCTAGAAAGAGGTCAGTTTGACTGGTTTCCACAGATGAGGGGGAGCATGGTGGGTGATAAAGCTGGAGGGGAAGGCAGGACACAGGTTGTATGGAATTGAAGGATTTTGGCTAATATTCTGAAGTCCTTAACCTACAAAGCCTTGAAGACTTAAGCCTTTAGCCTTAAAGATGGTTCCACTAAATCCCTCAAGGATCTTCAGATTAAATGTGTGGATCAAGACATGAGAGCTAGAAATAACAAGATTTAATCAGTTCTAAGAGAATGACTTTTAAGTAATTTTTTTCTTCTGTGTAAATGAGGCTTTGTGCTATTCCACAGATCAAATAGTAATGGAAAACACTTCCCTAGTGCTTACTCTGAGCTAGGCATTGTCTTAAGTGCTTTATCCATATGAATTCACTTATCTCTTACAACGATTCTGTGAGGTAAGTTCTAGTATTATCTCTATTCTACAGAAGAGGAAAGTGGGGCTCAGAGAGGCTGAGTAACACGTGCAGGGTCATAGAGCTCACAACAGCCCAAGCTGGGGTTTGAACCCAGACAATCTGGCTCCAGAGTGTCTAATCTCCTAAATTAGTCCTTTGATATAAGAGGAGGACAAGGGCAAAGATATGTCTGTTTCTAGGTATGATTATGTTTTAATGTTTGTTTTTGAGAGAGAGAGAGAAAGAGAGACAGAGTGTGAGTGGGTGAGGGGCAGAGAGAGAGGGAGACACAGAATTCGAAGCAGGCTCCAGGCTCCGAGCTTCTAGCCAGATGTGGGGCTCGAACTCACGGACTTCAAGATCATGACCTGAGCTGAAGTCGGTCGCTTAACCGACTGAGCCACCCAGGCACCCCAAGGTATGATTATGTTTTAAAGGGCCTAAGCTTTATGGGCTCTATGTACATACTAAGTCCTCTTTCTGGAGTCATGAGATGCTATCACTCTGCCAATGACAATCTGTCCAAGCTGACAGCAATATCCCACCCTTTCTAGGCCTTTCCTTTCTGAGCTTGTCTGAACAGGAACTCCTGCTGCAGTGGCCATGGTTAGGCCTGTTCCTTCCTACTACTGTCATCACCAACATCAACCAACATTTAGCAAGTATGCACTGTGCGAAAAGCGTTTCCACAAAGCTGGCTGGTCCCTCTACCCTTCCCCCTGTCCTTCACCAACAATAGCATTATTGAAAGTCCATAAACTCCCCTCCCACATGTAGCTCTCTTATAATGCTATCTTCGATGTACTCAAAAGTTAAGATTGGTGAGAAGAAGATACAGAGGAGTCAACTGACTGCAGACATGTGACCTTTATTCAGTTTTGAGAGACAGAGCGCAAGCAGGGGTGGGGCAGAGAGAGAGGGAGACACAGAATCCGAAGCAGGCTCCAGGCTCCGAGCTGTCAGCACAGAGCCTGACACGGGGCTTGAACTCACGAGCTGTGAGATCATGACCTGAGCCAAAGTCAGACACCCAACCAACTGAGCCACTCAGGCACCCCTACACTTTTTTGAGTTTTACTTTTGGTTCACTGGGAATAAATCCAGTTATCCATCAGTCATAGAATGTCGCCTGCTATCCTGCCCTTTCTCCCACTAACAGAGGAACCACGAATATGAAGCAATATTCTATTAGAAACTTTCTTAAGTAGAGTCCCTCAGAAAATTAATATCCATATATCTGTTATCTAATTTATTCTTTGCTGAATCATCTGATTCCCTAGGGTTGGATTTGTTTTCTGAATTTGAGGAATAGCTCCAAAGTCAAAGGAACTTTTTAAAAAATGAACATGGCTCCATAATAAATTATTTTCTCATTTCCAAAATTATATTTGCGATTACATCTTCTACTTGTTTAATAAATAAAATATAACCCAATATTTCGCAATTTTTAAAAAAGCTTTTTTTCTCCATGGAAACAACTAATGGGGCAGATTATATAATGGTTCATTTTGTACTTTCCATACGAATTTAAAATTTATACTTAAATGGCGTATTTAGTAATTTCTATATAAATTTTAGATTAAAATGCTATTTATAAATATAGAAGTCATTGGGAATTGAGACTCTTTTGATCAAGTGGGAAACTTGTGTCCATTTAATTTCAAGTGTAAAAAAAACCTCTACAGTATAATGTTAATCCCCCCCTCTCCACCACAGAGGAAGAGGCATCTTATACCCTACCTGACTGTTGTGGAGTGTAAACAGGCTTGTCTGTATGAATGAAGAGAAATCCATTGTCATAGGTTATTGGCACTTTTTTTGATCTTGAAAAATGCTTCGATACAACTTCCAAATACACATGTGAAACTGGGTTCTGTCCTCCAGACAACTGTTTGGGTTGTACCTGTTAAAGAAAATGTTGATGGACTATAGTTTTTAGGTTATAAAAACTGTTGATTTTCTGAGTCCTACTGTCATTTCAATAGAACAAAAAAATGGGTATGAGTATTAAACCATTTAAAAGTCGTAGAGGAGCCAGAATACTGAATAAATTTTACCCAAAATGTGTCACTGTCAAATATCATAGTCAGGATTTAGCCTTAAGCAATTAAAAGTCTTTTGGTTTCCATGTTTCCTAAATTTTATATACCCTTAATAAAGCTGCTACTATAGAAGCTTCTTAACAAACGTTCATTTCATCAGCTCACTGGATTAGCCCATGCTCTCCACTCCCTCAGTCCCACATCCTGCCTGATGTTCAGAACACTCTGTACTCTCTCTATCCTTCTGCCCCCACGGGTTGACCTGCCTGCTTTCTCATTTGGTGTATGTAATTGTAATTACTTTACATACGTTTGCATGATATGCAAATATAATACATAAAGAGTAATAAAAGAAAGAAAAGTGTTTCTATGAAAACTCGGTCTTTGGAAACATGGGGTAAAAGTTAATCCCTAAAACCAACAGCCGTGGAATTAAATCTGTGAGATCACTGTCAAAGTTTGGAAGACAGTAAAAACCTATAAAGACTCTGCACTCAGTTGCTTTACAAGTGTCTTTACATTCTTTCTCCGCTTTAAAGAAACAGAAACTATAAACAAAGATGATTTGTTAAAGGTGCAATGCATAATAAATAAGATTTGACACTCCAACCAGGGTGCCCATGCTTAAAGAAAAGACCTTGGCACAACATCAAACAATTGGCAACAAAGATACATTACAATGTAAAATTAAATGCCGAAGATATGCATCAAATTTTATGATTGCCTACTTAATCTACTCTTTCAATTAACTATCTAAGTCTGGTCAAGTCATGAGCACTTTCTGTGATGATGGAAATGTTCAATATCTACATTGTCCGATATGGTAGCCGCCAGTCACGTGTCTATTTGAGCACTTGGAATGTGGTTATTGTGACTGATGAACTGAATTTTTTATTGCAGTTAAATTTGATTGATTTAAATTTAAAGGTAACAGCCACACATGTGTGGCCAGTGACATCAGACATAAGAGTGTCTACTGAAATTAATTGGGAAATTAATTTTAATTCTTAATAAACCTAGTAACTGGAAGTATTTAAGAGATTAGAGGATTTGCAATCAAGAACATTAATGAAAAACTTCCTACATTTGGTTACAATTTATTTAGATCAGTGTTTCTCAAACTTGAATAATATACAGACTCCATTTAAAGGATAAAATGTGGGGTGCCTGGGTGGCTCAGTCAGTTAAGCATCCAACTCTGTTTTGGCTCAGGTCATTATCTCATGGTTTGTGAGTTCAAGCCCCACATTGAGTTCCGTGCTGACAGTGCGGAGCCTGCTTGAGATTCTCTCTTTCCCTCTCTCTCTGTCCCTCCCCCTCGCACTCTCTCTGTCTCTCTGTCTCTCAAAAATAAATAAATAAACTTAAAAAATTTTATAATGGATAAAATGTTCTGGAGGACTCTCAGTGCTGACTTCTTATTGTTTATAATATAATAAAAATTTATTTTTATTACAATGTTACTTAAATATGTAAAACCTCAGACCAGCGTAATCTTCTTATGCTTCTGAGTTTTATGTAATTATAAAACCAAAACAGATTTATGAAATAAATTCAAAATACTGAAAATCAATATAATTCTCATCTTAAGCTCTTTTGTTTTTTATTTTTATTAAAAAAAATTTTTTTTCAACGTTTATTTATTTTTGGGACAGAGAGAGACAGAGCATGAACAGGGGAGGGGCAGAGAGAGAGGGAGACACAGAATCGGAAACAGGCTCCAGGCTCTGAGCCATCAGCCCAGAGCCTGACGTGGGGCTTGAACTCACGGACCGCGAGATCGTGACCTGGCTGAAGTCAGACGCTTAACCGACTGCGCCACTCAGGCGCCCCTATTTTTATTTTTTTTTAATTTTATTATTTTTAAGTAATCTCCACACCCAGTGTGGGGCTTGAACTCATAACCCCGAGATCACAAGTGCACAATCTACCGACCGAGCCAGCCAGGCACCCCTCTAATCTTAAGCTCTTTTAAAATTTCAAATATAAATTATTTTTTAAGGAGGTCATTTTAAAGAAACACTGGTCTAAATGAGCTTCAGATCCCCTTCCACGTCTAGTTGTCTTTGATTTTCTGGTTGTTTACTTTGAATCTATATCAGAATTTAAAACAGCATTTTGAGCAGGAAGTAATTTTTAGTGAGAATTTTAAATAAGAAATGGCTGCAAACACTACTCTAACCAAGGTACACTACAATATCTTCATAGAAGGAAAAGTTATTTGATCCAGAATGATACAGTTTGTCAATGGGAGCTGTTCACTCAGGTAACCAATAATTTTATTAGTTTGGGAAGCTATAATTGCAGAATATTGGAGTTCAAGCTAACAAATGTTCTATAGCATCGTTGGGGTTTTGTAGGCGGTGCATTACAGATCAAGATGCATATTCATATTTTTCAATTTGTTTGTAATGGTAATTTTCACAGTTAGCTAGTATTTTCACTTCATTTCCAAATATTTTTGCATTAGTACAATTTTACTTTTCAATACGATCATTACTATTTACATACATTGCTCAAAAAGCAGATACAACTCTTCTATTTAGAGTTTTCTGTTTCATCCGTATTATCAGGGGTGACTGACATCATTTAATAATTACACAGTGGTGAGTGATAATAAATGGCCAAATCTCTACAACATTCAAAGTTGGTACACATTTTGTTGAGAATATTCTGTATGTATAAAGAAAATGAAGAATAAATACATACTGTTAAGACTGCAGAGTTTTGGAATTTGTTCTCCATGGATAAAGTAACATAGCCTGAAGAGTAACTAAATTTTTTATCAGGATAACTTTTAAGAGAGATTGTTGCATCAAATGCTTCGGTGTATCCATAAACTTGAATTACAATATTTTCAGATGCTCCAACACGGAATATTTTTGGCGCTGAAATGACATACCTGTTGAAACAGGACAAAAAAAGGGCCGTTATCTTTAGGTGATTGCATTTCGTCGTGTTTCTTATTTTTTCATCTCACTTGAGAAATTCAAATAGGCACATTTTCTCAAAAGTGGTATTTTTAAATCAAAGTTTATTAGTGATCTATGATAATTTCGGCCTGGCTTCCAAGAAGAAGAAGCTTGGAATTAAGACTTGAGAAACAGAGCTGGAGATTTAGTTAGCATTTAGAAAGTTACTAATAACACTTTCCCTGAGCCGCCGCAGCAAAGAGAGACTCTGAATGCTGTTGACTGGAATATGTACCTAGGGTCAATATATTTACTGAATGAAGAAGAAGGCGACAAAGGCACCAGGGATTGAATTCCAGTCTGTCATCTACTGGTTGAGTGACCATGGTAAAGTCACAAACCCTTTCTAAGACCAAAATAATTTACCTGTGAAAATATCACCTTCTTTACCAGCTTGCAGTAAGGACTAAATGAGAATATGTATATGAAAACACCTAGCGTGCTTAGTACTTGATAAATGTTAAGTTTCCTTAATTTGACTAAAATGAGTTAAAAGCTATTCCCAGTATTGTTTTTCACATGGTTTATACAAGAATGCAAATGATTCTATATAGGTTTTTGAAATAAATTTTTTAAATGTGTGTATTTTCATTGGTTTATTATAAGAACACTTACAAATATAAACTCTTAGTTATATTTCATGAAAGTGGCTAATTTGGATAGTGAGAGCCATATGTGTGATTACACAGGAAAAGAAAAGTGTGCTCCAACCCAAAAGGTCACAGTGACGGACTAATTCAAGTGGCCGAACAGGCCTGGAGGCCACCTGCCACGGCACCTGGCAGAATTATTGCGGGCCCCTGTCAACAATATGACGTTTAAAAAGTCAGGAAGTCTTTGGTAACAAATGAAATTAATTTGGAAACAATTAAGTCCTTTTAAAGCATCTGGCAGCAAATTGTAAACGAGGGAAAAGATCTCCAGATTTCCAACCGTCATCTGAATTCCTCAAATGCTTACCCAGGAAGAGGAGGAAATGAGAAAAGTTTAGTTTTGCTGATAATAAGATACATTTCCTGAAATCTGTGTTAGGTACTGTTTTAACAACTAGATAGATAGATAGGTAGATAGATATACTCACTTGGTGCTACAACCACTCTGTGAGGAAGATCTTATTATTACTCCCATTTTACAGATGAAGAAACTGATAATTTACTTGCCGAAGGTCACACAGTTAAGTTACAGAATTAGGAATTGAACCCAAGCAGCCCGTTTCCTGGGTTAACAATTTCAATTGCTATACTAAACTAGATAGCAAGAGTCATGCAATCTGAAAAATCTAGAAAAATACGCTATTTTAATTTCAGCATTCTCGTAAGTTTTATCTTTTTCAGTTTAATATTGTTTTAATTTTGAATTGTCCATGTGGTGGTGATAAAACATAAAGTATTCAGTATTTAGAAGTCCCTAAAAGATGGCTTTGGAATCACCCTTCATACAGATTCTGGTCTTTATTGGCTTATCAGTACCACAATCTATTTACATAAAAAAATCATTCTTAAAAAAATATATCCTACTTTTCTTATTTTCTTTCAACAGTTTAAGAGGGTCAGGCCAGGGACGCCTGGGTGGCTCAATTGGTTAAGTGTCTGGCTCTTGGTTTTGGCCCAGGTCATGATCTCATGGTTTGTGAGTTTGAGCACCACATTGGACTCTCCACTGACAGTGGAGAGCCTGCTTGGGATTCTCTCTTCCCCTGCCGCTATCCCACTTGCTCTCTCTGTCTCTCTCAAAATAAATAAATCAATTAAAAATATTTTAAAAAGAAAAGAAGATCAGGCCACTGAGCTTGCAGAGAGGCAAAAATATGACTTTGGCCTCTACCTGGAATACTCTTTCCCCAGATATTTGCATAATTTGCTTCCTCTCACTTTCTACAACTTTGGGGTAAGGCCCCATCATTTCTTTATCCTCTGACTCTATTTTTTCTTCCTTGTACTGATAGCCACCTAATATTATTCATTCATTCATTGGTTCATTCATCCACCCATCATTTGCTTCTCCCACTAGAATGCAAGCTTTATACCACCTATTACATCCCCAGTGCCTATCACATGGTAGGTGCTCAATAAATTTTGTTGAATCAAGCAGTCAAATTAATTATATTGTTCGCTATGCTGTAAACAGCACACTGTCATTTTTTCAGAGAAAGAAAGGAGATGCTTATTAAGGGCCAGTACGATGTAGTAGAAAGAATTCAGAATCATGAGACCCAGGTTCTAGTCCTAATTCTACTACTAATTTGAAGTCACTTAATCTCAATCTTCCTGAACTTTTGCCACTTGCCTCTCAAAAGCGAGTATATAAAAACTACTGAGGGAAGGGGGTAAGACTGTGGCCATGTGAGAAAATCAGATAGGGGTGGGAGAGTGTTGTAAATTTATGACATCCTGAGTATACATTTATATTTATATTTTCTTTTCTTTTTTTTTTAAACTTTTTTAACGTTTATTTATTTTGGGGACAGAGAGAGACAGAGCATGAACGGGGGAGGGGCAGAGAGAGAGGGAGACACAGAATCGGAAACAGGCTCCAGGCTCTGAGCCATCAGCCCAGAGCCCGACGCGGGGCTCGAACTCACGGACTGCGAGATCGTGACCTGGCTGAAGTCGGACGCTTAACCGACTGCGCCACCCAGGCGCCCCTATATTTATATTTTCAGTATTTATGTATACATTTACGACAAAATGAAAAAAAGGAAAAAGCAAACCAAAGTGGAAAAAAAAAAAGAATCCTTAATACAAGCCCTGCTTTTGTCTCCCTCAAGCAGCATGATCTTTGGCAAGTCACTTTCCCCTCTGTCTGGGTTTAGCCTTATATGTGAAATAAGTAGGTTCAATTAGATACTTTCCAGTTCCTTTTCGGTACTAAAATGCTATTTCTAGATACAAAATCATTTATTTATTTATTTAGAGGGAGTGAGAGTGAGCACGAGCGGGAGAGGGACAGAGAGGGAGACAGAATCCCAAGCAGGTTCCACGCTGTCAGTGCAGAGCCTGACCCATAACCTGAGTTGAAATCAAGAGTTGGATGCTTCACTGAGCCACCCAGGTGCCCCCAAAATCAGTATTTTTTTTAACATTTATTTATTTTTGAGTGGCAGAGTGAGACAGAGCATGAGCAGGGGAGGGGAAAAAAGAGAGGGGGACACAGAATCTGAGGCAGGCTCCAGGCTCTGAGCTGTCAGCACAGAGCCCGACGTGGGGCTTGAACGCATGAACCTCGAGATCGTGACCTGAGCCGAAGTCAGATGCTTTACTGAATGAGTCCCCCAGGCGCCCCCAAGCCAGTATTTTTTAAGAAATACTTTAAAATGCACAATATTTCTATAACACCAAAATTTGTGAAGAATTAATTCATAAATTTAGAAACAGTTACAATAGGTTTTCAAATCACAGCATTAGAATTGACCTCAAAGTAACATGTGCTTTACTATGTACAATAAGTACATGGAATATACAAAGAAAATTATGAACCAAATAGAAATAAGCAATCAATGGCAAGAAAGTTTATTATCTTGAGTTTATTTTCTGCTCTTCTGAAGAGGAATTCAAACAATCACTTATGTAGATTTTTATAAATAAGAATCCCATAAAGCTGCTGTGTTGTAAGCCACTCCTCAAATCAAAATGCTTCCATGACTTTCTCATTCAGAGGTGAGACTATTCACCAGGTGCTCTAGGAAGTAGAAAGTTATTTTCAAATTAGCACCATCTACTGAATTTATTTTTCACTCATCACAACTAAGATGCATTGATAAATGAAGATGGGTTCTTTTACTTACGTTTGTTCCTGTCCCCAACTTTTACCCAGGAAGATTAAAAAAACAAGTATGCCCCAAAGGCCCATGGCTGGAGGTATCAGTAAACCATGGATATAACCTTTTTGAAGCTACTCTCCTTTTAAATAAACTGAGATTGAAGAATTTGGGTACATTAGTTTACTGGTTAATTATTAATGTCAGAAAGAGGGACTTTTAAGTCGGAAAACTAAAATCAGAACTGAAAAACACCCTTTAATGCCCAGATGCCGAGGTAGGAGATCTTTTAGAAAGGGATTTACACCTAGAGATTTATTTTGATTAATACAAATAAGGAGATTCTAACATGGGAATTTGACAGTAGAATGAATGGCTCAAAGCTAGAAGCCAGTAGATCTCTTTGCCTTTGGCCTTATCCCTTTTAACCAGGACACCTGCTCTGAAGTTGTATCAATCTGTGAGCATGCCTCTGATAAATCTATATGCTCTGATACTGACAGAGACCCACCAGGATTCAATTTCAAAATGAGAAGATTTTAGGATAGGTCTGGTTTAGACAAGGCTCATGAAGTAATCTTTCTAGAGAAATCCTGAGTGGTCGTGTCATTGGCACTGGAAATGGCCTAAGGATAAGACAGATCTTCAGAGAAGCTCTATGGAATTGTTCCTTGGTCTGTCCCAGTCTACAGAAGACGCTGAACATTAGGTAGAGGAAAGATTGTGATAGGCAATGAAAATGCCATGCTGAGGACACTGGCAATGTTTTCTAGGAAATAACCCATCAAATACTTTTCTATTTAGCAGGGAATGGATATCCTCCAATATCTATTAATTCATATGACACAAATTCCAAATTTGCATTCATTCAGATGCAGAATATCTTTTTTAAAAATAAACTCATGTTTATACCTTTCAATGAAGATTTTAATAATTTTAATAGAAGACCTGAAGAAAAAAAAAGCTTCCTATAACAAACAAGTCTATTAACTTAGAATGAAATAAAATTTTATCTTTGAGATTTGTATGTTTTATGTTTGCTAGAAAAAAATTTATGTACAATCTTCCTTATATTTGTACTCATCTACCTTAGTACCTAATAGGTACTTTATTCTAAAGTAACAGAACCAATTTCTCTAGACATTTTTTAATTATTCAGATGTTTTAGGGTCACATTGGCATTCATTGCTTTGAATAAATAAGGTTTTAACCTTACCAACATTTTAGTACTAAACTCATTAGAAAAATGTCACACAAAAGAGAATTTGATATACAAATTTCACTAAAGATATTTCTTGCATGTTATTGAGGTGATAAAAAAAATCTTCCATGATTGTCTGACAATCTAGTACATTTATTTCAAAAGGGAATCTGTGAAATGATTAAACTGGGTTACGAAAGATGGGTCAAGTTAAAACAAACAAAGTCCTTTTGCCATCATTTTCGGGAAAAGATACTTAGGAGAAAGCAAGAATACTCAAATCATCGTAGATATCTGTGTTTTAAGCCCAAGGAAGTTTGCTTGTATTATAGAATCAATAGTGATAAATGATATTTGCAAACATTTGCAAGCATTTCCAAACATATTGGCATATTTCTGTGAAAGAAAACACTTTTTATTTTTTTTTTAATTTAAAAAAAAATTTTTTTTAACCTTTATTTTTGAGACAGAGAGAGACAGAGCACGAACGGGGGAGGGTCAGAGAGAGGGAGACACAGAATCCGAAGCAGGCTCCAGGCTCTGAGCTGTCAGCACAGAGCCCGACGCGGGGCTCGAGCCCACAGACCGCAAGATCATGACCTGAGCTGAAGTCAGACGCTTAACTGACTGAGCCACCCAGGCACCCCGAAAACACTTTTTAAAATAATGGATCTCAGAGGTCCCCACTAAAACCAAAATTCAATTCATAGATTTTCAAGTGTGTTTGAAACTTTTTAACTGCCTTTTAAACATGGCTCAGAGGTGGATTCTTCTTCACAATGTTGACTTTCAGGGGTAGTTTTTAGCTTTTATACAAATATGCAACTCTAAAAGAGGAGAATCCAAGTCTGGCAGAAACTTTGCTGGTCATCTGGCCTTCCTGCTAATGCCATGTTGATTCTACCCTCAGGACAGAGCCCACATGACTTCACTTAGTTCACAAGGCCCCTCCTGATCTGGATTCTACTTGATTCTTCAGCCTCAATGTTGCCCTTCTTCACTCCAGTCAAATAGCGTAATTCCTTATTATTATTCTCGGAAGTCACCATGATATGAAGGTGTTCCTACCACCTAAATAGTCAGCCCAATACTATCACCATTATTCTTAACTTATTTATATCCTCAAGTTGGTGTGTCATCAGAAATATGGGATATATATGGGTTAGTGCTACCAGCACTGAAGAATGCAGCCCACTCAGTCTATTTATAACAGCCGCGTGAGAGGGAATATTGGGGTACAAACTACAACTAATTGGGAACCTCATATATAAATATCCCTCCCTTAGTCACTTGTCTTCCTATATATTTAAATGGATTTTTAAAAGTTTATTTATTTATTTTGAGAAAGAGAGAGAGTGAGCATGAGTGGGGAAGGGGCAGAGAGGAAGAGAGGGAGAATTCCAAGCAGATGTGGGGCTCGAACTCACAAGCCCTGAGATCGTGACCTGAGCTGAAACCAAGAGCTGGGCACTTAACTGACTGAGCCATCCAGGTGCTCCTATTTAAATGGATTAAAAAAAACACTTAGCTACAATAGTTTACTGAAACAAAGTCTTGACAAAAATTCCAATGTGTAAAACAGTTGGAGTAGAGGTGCTTTGAGAGAAGCACAGTGGGGTGCAGGCTGTCTGCCTGTCTCCCCCAGGTGCACCCCCAGGTGGCCCTTGAGGAGGCTTAATGGGAACTCTGGGGTCCCTGGGCGCATGGTTTAAAAATTGTTGACTTGAAGTACCAACAACCTCTTCCAAGCGTTCTTGCTTCACTTGGTCCTTTCCTGTTACTTCTACTAACATCTCCAAGTCCAGCTTGAAATTAGTTTTTCAGTTGATCAGGCCAAAGGAGAAACTAATCTCTTTTTCATCTCGTGCCCAAGAGCCACTGCTTTAGCTGCAAATTAAAATTCCTCTCCCAAGTGACTTGGGCTGTCAACACCAAGTCCTCTATAAGTCCCTTGTTCCTTCACAATCCTGTGCTTGTATCCTACAGCCAAGACCCCAGTACCCCAACATTGCTCAGCAATTCACCACAAGCTCCAAGAGGCCTGGTAGAGGATAATGGAAAGGTCGAAACTCTAGGTATATACCCCAGAAAATGTGCACACATTTGCCTAAAGAGACTAGCACGGGAATGCTCTTTGTAGCATTATTTGTCATAGCAAAATTTGGCAGCAACCTAGAACAATAGAAAAACGGTAAATACATGACTGTATTTTCATGCAATGGAAAGCAATGTTGGCTGATAAAACCAACCTGCAAAATGACACAAAGACCATAATAACACGAACATAAATTTAAAAAAAATGCAAAGCAATGTTATGGCCTATAGACATTTACATCAGTAGTAATAACATAAACATGATTGTGAAAGATAAATACTGCATCAGGATAAACAGTAATGTCTGGGAAGGGAAGGAGAATGGGGGAAGGTATAGGAAAAAGGTACACAGACTGTATCCCTTATGTTTTGTTTTAAAGGAAGTTCTGAAGTCAGTATGGCAATATTTTACAAATAATTCAGGGGAGTTTCGCAGTAGTTATACTGGTGTTTGATACATCACTCACTGTACTTTTCTAAAAGTTTGAAATATTTCATTGAAAAAAAAGAAAGGATGGTTTGAAGTGAGGCAGGCTCGAACTCAAATCCTGACTGCCTATCTAGGGATGGGATCTTGGCCAAATTAAGATCCACTTTCATTGTCTATAAAATCAAATGATAATTCTTCATAGAGCTGATGGGAGAATGATATGAAACATGTATGTAGTTCTTGACACATAGCATGAATCTGAGAATGGTCACTGTTCTTCTTATTGGCTAGGACAGACTTATGACCTTCTACTCTTTTTTTTTGGAAATATGTGCACAGCATCATGGCAATCTGTATTTGATACAGTTTTATTTTCCTGGCCGCTGCCGGGCAGACCACAACACCAACGGTAGCATGACTCTCAGGATGAAAGGTTATCTTTATCATCGAACCCAGCAGATTTTGCTTCCCACTTCTTTTGTTTGTCAACTGTCAATTAAAGGTCTGGGATTAGATGACTAACATCTTAAGGATCTATCTAATTGCTACATCCTGAGAGTCTGATAGCCTAACTTAGTGAGCAAAGGAGCACAAAAAGGTTTCCATGGACCAGAACCTTTTTAGAAGGCATTTAAAGAAAATTTTCTTTTGTTTATGACATTGATTTCCATTAGCAGATTATGTGTACCCTACTATTTTCCTTATAAACCATAAGAAGTCTTTGCTCAAAAAGGTCCTCCTCACTGTGACCCTTATGAAAGATACTGTTTGAAGCATTTTCTTATTTCGCAGGAGGAGGTTTAGTAATTAAGAAGGAAAGCAATAGGGGCACCTGGGTGGCTCAGTTGGTTAAGTGTCCAACTCTTGATTTCGTCAGCTCAGGTCATGATCTAACAGGTTCATGAGATCGAGCTTCATGTCTCTCTCTCCCTCTCTCTCTGCGCTTCCTCCACCTGTGAGCATGCACACACACTCTCTCTCTCTCTCAAAATAAGTGAATATTTTTTTTAAAAGGAAGGAAGGGCATAAATGTTAATTCACCATCTCAACAAGACCTATTGAACTCCAGTGAATTTTAATAGGTGCTTTGTGAGAGCCAGACATAGAGGACATGTTCTCAACTTTTAAAGAACTTACCCAAATAATGACAACGTAATAGCCACCGATTACTAGCTCCTAACATGTATCCATTATTGCGATAATGAAGTTACACAAATGGTCTCTGATCTGCACAACCATTCTGAAGGGTGCTATAACCTTCAGGTCACCAATGAAGAAACTGAGGCTCAGAAAAATATAGTGGTTTGCCTCAGGGAACACATCTAATAACTAGCAGAGATGGGGATTTGATTGTGGTAGGGTCAGTAGGAAAAAGACATACCAAACCAGGCTGCAGTCTTAGCTTCTCTTTGACCCCTCCTCCAGCTATTTGTAATTGATTCTCCATTTTATAAACTCTGTAATACTTTATACAGCCTGATCCACACATTCTGATTTTTATTTACACACCATTGTAAATTCTAGACAAAGGCTCAAAGGTACTACATGGGAACAGGTATGACATTAAGTGAAGGACTAATCTGACTTCTGTCCGGTTCTCTCTTCCTCACGGGGTGCTGAGGTAAGACTAGCTGATCAGACAACCAGGCAGATGGTAGACTGGGGAGATGACCTGACAAGGCTAGAGGTAGGCACAGCCAGAGAACAACCAGGTAAGCCACACCCTAGGGAACACGGCGATTCAAATAGAAGGATGGATGATCTTGTATTTAGGTCCTTGGGAGAACCCAAGTCAAAATGACCCAGCTAAGGCATTCCTGAATCCCTGCCATTACCTAGCAACACTAAACTTGTACACTAGAATAGCTGTTTCTCTAAAGATACAATGCTGGGGAAAGCTCCTTGTGCTCAGTACCACCACTAATGGGCACTTGCTTACCAGTCAATAATTCCCAAGCATCCTCTTGGGGTGCCTAGGTGGCTCAGTCGGTTAAGCGTTCGACTTCGGCTCAGGTCTTGATCTCGCGGTCTGTGAGTTCGAGCCCCGCATCGGGCTCTGTGCTGACAGCCTGGAGCCTGCTTTGGATTCTGTGTCTCCCTCTCTCTCTGACCCTACCCCGTTCATGCTCTGTCTCTGTCTCAAAAATAAATAAAAATTAAAAAATAAAAATTCTCAAGCATACTTTAAGTTCTTAAAGAGCAGCAGGTTCAGACAGCTCCTTGAAAGCGCCACCTGCTGGTAGTAACTTAACCGCATCCCAAAGCAGACTGGAATAATTTGTGCTGTGCTGATGGCCAGTGCTAACACATAACACCTTCTCCAAGATAGACTCAGACTTCCCTTTTCTCGTCCCTTCTGAGAACTAGTTTCTTCAGTTCCTGGAGAGAGCAATGCCTACCTTGCCTTCTTATAGGAATGCTGAAATGTGATATCCCTGAGCATTGGAAATCATACAAACATGTAAGGAGTTCTTATGATTATTTTTTAAAGCATCTTATCTCTCCTGCTTTATCAACTTCTTTCTTTCTGCCTCCAAACATGCAGAAGTCTCCATTAATTGGACAAAAAAAAAAAGCCAAATATCACAGAACTTTTCAATGGATTTTTCTCCAAAAATCACTGCTAAACCTCTCAAAGGCTTAGTCTGCTCCCTTTTTAGAATTTTCTTTTCCTCCATTTATCCATGGACTCCCCCTCACCAGACTGCTGCACAGATATCTTCATGGAACTTATTTAGAAAGAAAATAAGGAATGAATAAAATGATTGCTCAGCAGCAGAGGCCACTTGATGTTGGTTGGCATGATTTGGCATTGTTCTCATTTTACACACAAAGACCCTGATGATCAGAAAGGGCTCAAAGGAAGGAAGGGGGCCTAGAATCACACAGAAAGAAGTAGCCAAGGCCACCTGTACAATTTGAGGGTCCCAGTGTAAGATGAAAATGTAGACCTGCTTATTCAAAAAGTAAGAAAAGGTGCGGTATTAAAACATAAAAACCTTTTCATTTCTTCTGTGGTCTCTTCCTCAACTTGCAACGGTGTTTTTTACTTGCAATTTTTAATGTTATTCTAAGTCAAGGAAAATCAAAGGTTTAAATTAATGGCGTGAATTTTACCATTCATCTTCATTTAGTGCGATGCTGGTTTTAAATGCTAATACAAGGGCACTTAATTCATATGTAGAATCACCAAGACCACGCAGTTTGTTTTTCAGATCTCATACATGCATGTATACTTTGTTCTTATCAGAACATTGGAAATGCAGTGCAAAACAAACTCAATTGTTATTTTACTTTTTGACATGTGTGTATTCTACCAACACTCTCTACCTTTGCTTACTGAAGAGTAAGAAAAGCCTGAATGGAAAAGGAGCTATGGGTTATCCTGCATTTCCCCTTCCTTCTGTGTCATCATATTTAGTTTAAGTCATTGGCTAATAACATGAACAAGAAAGAATATGATGAGTTTCCTGTGTCATTTGTGTTTCTTAGAATGCCATTGTGGTTGTTGTTTGTTTTTGCATTCAAACCAAGTTCTGGCTCCAAAGGAATATATGGCCTCTAAAGGCTGTCAGCACCCTGCTTGTTGAGTCATAGACATGACATGCTTACTTTGTATTCACTTTGAGTCTCCCTAAACTGCATTGTGGGTCCACTGGTATTCTGTGTTCATGGGGTATCGTGAATGCTGTGAATGGGGTGAAAAGGAATGGTGGGCACATGTGTTTGCACATATCTCCTCTGTTCACCTACATGCTCCATTTCCCCATCACACTTATAAGACACAGGTTCAAAGATATAACTATTAATAAATTCAGAAGTGTGGGCCCTTCTGAGTGCTGGGCCCTCTGTGACTGCACAAGCTGCATGTCCACGAAGCCAGCTCTGGAGTAGCGAAGCCAGGAGCAGAGCCATATATGACTCCAAAGTCTCTTAACATCACATGGAGTCTCTTCAAATAACACAGGGCAAGTAGCAAAGGGACTGCAATCTGGGAGGAGAATGATAAGGAGGGAGAAGTGTTTGGGAAGATGGTTGTCAAAAGGACACAATAGCTCAGTTACTTTAGGCAGACATACAGACTGGCATGAGCTAGGAGATATGACCTGGAAGCAAGCCAGCTCCCAAAGGTGGGACAGACAGTGTCCTAGCTTGTAGATGCTTAGAAAGCATTCCTTTTGGCAGCCAGCATCTACAGAGCACTTTCAAAACGAGGCAAAAGAGAGGCAGCCAGTATCAGGGGTCTAAGAAAGTGATATCTTAACAGGTAGGTCATGTTGGGATGCGTTCCTCAAGAGGCCAGGCAGAAAATCACATTAAGATGGACTATTGGCAAATACGTAGGACCTACCTAACTATACGGCTGAGGTCAGGGGATGGCCACAATGGAGGCAGGGTCCCTGATCAAGAAACAGACCAGGAGGGGGAGTCATCATTTAATGGGCACAGAGTTTTTGTTACAAATCATGAAAAGGTTTGGGGTATAAATGATATTGATGGTTACACAACATTGTGAATGTATTTAATGCCACTGGGTTGTATACTTACGAGTGGTTAAAATAATATTATGTTATATATATTTTACTATAATTTTTTTAAGCTGCAAAAAAAAAAAAAAAGAAAGATAGACCAGGGAGGAGGCAGACATTCAAAGATCAGAATTGAGGCATATATAATATGAGCAAGGAGAAGTAGATGCCAAATCCTATACCACATGTACTCAGCATTTAATAACATCTTGCCTCTAGACCACATAGAATCACTTCTGGGAGTTCTGCACTTTTCCCTTAAGAAAATAAGATCTTGGGGGATGATGGATGTGATCTGGCTGGGGTGAGGGTAGGGCCTCTTAAAAGCTTTTCCCTACTCTGTTAGGGGAGCAAGAAAGGCAGTTCAGTGTGGACATCTCTGGTGGCCTCTTCACTTGCTTGGACAGGTTTCCTCATCTGAGCAGCTACTATGCCAGCTACTGTGGGACAGAACCTGGAGCTGAGTCCATAGGGATCTGGGAAAGAGGGAGGGCTAATTCTGCCACATAAGGGGGGGATCCTGTGCACCAAGCCCTGGCACAGGCCATGGGTAAGGGGCACCTTGAGAACTGCTAAGACCATGGTTTGGGCTTGGAATTGTCTCTCAGAATTCCCCAAGGGTCCTTGGAACCCCAGCCCCAGGTGCCACATGGGATCTAGCTTCAAGCGCACTTGGCGAGAAGGCCTATATTAGCATCCTAGCTCTCCCTTTTAAGAATAATGTCCTTCACCCTTGTGAAATTGGTGGAGTGCATCCCAGGTATCCCTGGCTTAGGAATGAAGGATGTGGTGGACAGGGATGGGAATGTTGCAGGGGGTGGCGAGAGGCTGGGATGAGATAGAGAGATGGCTGGGCTGTCATTAGGGATGGAGAGAGATGAATGATGGCTTAATCAGATGGAGAAGTCTGATAGCAGGAATAATCTATAAAGGATGGAGAAGAGAAAGAGAGAAGAGAGAATTGAGATTTAGGTGTGCCTGCAGTCAACCATTCAACAAATGTTCATTGGGCACCTAAAATGTACCAGACAGTGGTTGGGGCAGCAATGGGGAACAAGACAGGATGTTCAAGGAACTTGGGGTCTAGTGTTGAAGACAGATCATCAAATGAACAGTTAAACCAAACTGTGATGAGCGTTATGACAGGGGAGCTACACAGGGCCAGAGAAAGAAAATGAGTTTATAATAATCAGAATTAGGTTCTGCTGTATATAACACGCAATCAAAATCACTGTTGCCCAAATGAGATATATGTTTATTTCTTTCTCACATAAAAGAAGTCCAAGGCTGCAATGGCATTTCCATATGTCCTCAGAGGCAGGGGCCGTTATTTTTTTGTTCCACCATGCTATCACCTAGCGTCCATCTTCAGTGTTACCTCATGGTCCATGTTGGCTGCTGGAACTCCAGCCATTGTTTGTAGGATGAGGGCTGCAAAAAGGAAGGCAGAAAAGAGACCCCTCCCTGTTGAATCCACTTGCTTTGAGCAGCCTTCTCCAAAGTCCCATACACACATTTCATGAAGAGACTTGGGAATAGGCTGTGCCCAACTTCAAGGGAAATGAAGGCCAGCTAAAATTCAGGTTTTGATAATAAGGAGGAAAGAAAGAATGAATTCCAGGTTAGTTAGCACTCGCTGACACAAGTGTTTTCATCTTTTGCGTCCCATATTCCTGAATATCAAAACATGATGCTGAATTCTAGCAGAACTCCCAAAGATTATTATTTTTGGCAATACAGAGTATTCTTTTGTAAGGAAAGGCAGAATTCATAAACATATTTAAATATTTCATTTTAAGATCTTGAGCTTATGGGGGGGGGGGAGGTGAATTTTTCTGCCAGGAATGTACTCAACTAAGGAGATCTTTTCTCTGGCCATCAGTAACCAGAGATGAGCGAACCACCACAAAGATACTCAAGGCAAGGGCAAGGACCCGGGGCCAAACAGTACAAATCAGGGTATCAGGTCAAGTTTGGTCAAGCATACCTTGCTATTACAAAATTATCTCAGTTGCAGAAAAAAGGAAATTTCTATATTGATAACAGTGGTAGGTGGTGTTTGGGAATTTTTCTGTTTTTCTGCTTCAGCAGTCACTTCTTATTGCCATCTCAGTGCCCGCCACCTGAGTCAATGCTAGTAACTGTGGGCTGAATGAACACTGGCAATGAATTTGTCTCTGAGAGATTCCCTCTTTTTACTTGCTTTAATATGGAATGACTTGAAATCCATAACTTCAAGTTGCCATAGTATTTCAAAGGAGTCAAGGAGCTGAGTACAAACCTGAAGGTTTAGTTATGGTGCCAGAATTTGGGGTTGATGTCTAGGTTTGGATCTCTACTACAGGGCTTGCTCCAGGGCCCTCACTTCTAATAAAAGCATTAGAAATAAATTAGAAATAAAAGTGGGCACCATAAATAAGAGCAGTTCACTGCTTTTGATTCATCTGTTTAATAACCTCTTTCTTTTTTTAGGTAACCATTTATTTAGTGGGTTTATAATTAGGACAGCCAATCAAAAGTGAGTGACCCCATTACTGTTTTTAAAATGGAAATCAATTCCCAAGTAAGGTTAAGTGTGCTTTTATTCTACTTGAGGCTAAATTAAAAGCATAAATAATACACATAAATCTTGTGAATGCTGAACTCTGAAGGAAGTGAAACTGAGCCTATTCCAATATATGAAGGAAGAAGTTAAGATCTATGTGAAGCCTCTGTCCAAAAGGCAATTAGCTGTCATTGCTGGCAGGTTACTCAAGCCAGTGAGAATTGTTACCAAATAATGCGTCTCATTGAGGCAAATCGTGCCACTGAAAAAGACTTCTATCTGAACTTTTCTTCAAATGCTTTTCGAGCAAAAGTGAATCCAAATCTATGATTCTCTCAAATAATTAAAGTATTTAGAAGAATATAATTTATGAAGCATCCTTACTATGTCATCCTGTACATTTGTATTTATTTAAACATTCATTCTTGTCCAAGGTGTTTTCACATCCATGATCTCATTTGGGCTTTACAACTCTAAACATGGTGGTTAGGATAAATGTTGAGTTCAGAGAAGCCAGGTGACTTGCTCAGGCTACACAGCCAAGTATGAGCCATTCCTGAGCTCGCATTGAGACCATGCGTTTGTTTGACAGTCGTGCACACGCTCTGGGCAGGCAGGTGCTGAGGATGCAATCACAGAGACAGTCGCTGCTGCTCTCAGGGAGCTTCAGTGTGTGGACTCGTGAATGAGTCTGCTGGGGTTGGGTCCTGGTTCTGCTACTCACTGTTTGACTTGCACAAATTAATCGCTGTGTGCCTCAGTTTCTCTATCCGTAAAGGGAGAACAAATGAAATATCTACTTCATAGGGTTCTGGTGAAAATTAGGTAAATGAATTCTTGCAAAAAGCTTAGGATGGATCTGACCTTGATTAAGTCCTCAGTAAATGTTAGGTCGGATTAGTAGGAGAGACAGACATTAGCTATATAAGCATGCTTATGAGTGTAATGATAGACTTGAGATAAATAGAAAGGAAAGTAACAGTTCTATCAGGGCTTGGGGTTAATAGAAGTTTCCCCAAGAAAATGGCTCTCACTGGAACTCTGAAAGACAAACTGGTGTTAACTATATGGTCATTCCAGACTGATATTTGGGGTTTTAATTCCTGGATTACATATTCATTTTTAAATATACTGCAACTCTTAGTACAATTTATTTAAGAAAAATTTGTTGATCTAAAGCATATGGAATCAATTATTTTCTATAGTGAAAAGAACACAAGCCTAAAAGTCAAAAGACCAAAGTTCTAGGTTTAGGTCTGCCATCAACTCACTGTAAGACTGGGAAGGGTCCTTTAGTCTGCTTCTGGGAATAATTTAGAAGTTCAAAAGAATGTTTACCTCCAAGCCTACTAGGGTCTGGCTGCAATAAACTGTCCATGGTTTCCCCTTTCCATATGTATGCTGTTTTATCATCATAAAATACTCCAGTCGTTATTTCTACTTGTGAAAATCCTACCCATTCTCTGAGATCCATCCCAAATGTCCAGAGTGATGTGGGGGTGGGACAGAGATGATTTTATCTGCCAATCCTCCTACTTTTACAGAGGAGGGGACTTCCACTGCCCTCCCCAACATTAACTAGTACAAGAAGACTTTTCTTTGTTTTGAGGTGAAATTCATATAACATAAAATTAACCATTTTTAAGTGAACAATTCAGTGGTATTCAGTACATTCACAATATTATGCAATTACTACCTTTATCTAATTCCAAAATATTTTCATTGCTCAAAAAAACAAAACAAAACAAAAAACAAAAAACCCTTACCCATCAGGCAGTTACTCCACATCTCTCGCAGCCCCCAACCCCACCACTGGCAACCACCAGTCTTGTGCTTCTGTGGATTAATTTAAGGAAGTCTTCCTTCAACTCCCGCCATTCCCAACAAAAATATGACCTTATTCTCACCTAAACTTCCATTCCTTTTCTCTGGTGATACGTTAATTATATACAACTTGAGAGTCTCTCACTCCTTCCCCCTCACCCCAATCCTCCCTGATGTCAGATCCTTTTGCATTAAGGGCAGTGTTCGTGCCACATTAAAGTGAATTGTGTGTAGTGGATTTACCATTAGATTTCTCAGCCCTTGACTCTGGTGCCACATATTTACCTACTTACTTAGGAACTTTAGTGTGGGAAACTGTCCCTCTTAATTGATGATTGCCACATTGTTGTCTCCGACCAGGAAACTGTCTTTGTGCACCTGGAGCTGCAGCACATCAGCAACACACAGACCTGTGAGGGGTGACAGCGCACAGAAGCACATTAGGGGGCCCCCAGGGTACTTCTTCTTCTCCAAAATTCTTGTATTTTACTTGGAGGAAGAGAAAAAGACGATATTGAGTTTCCTTTTTTTTCCCCCTATATTTCTCTCTTCTTCTTGAAAGTTCTACTTAGTGATGCTTATTTCTCGAATCAATTAATACTTAGTCTACCACCACGGGCCACTGTTCTAGCTAATGCAGATACAACAGTGAACAAGACAGGCAAAATCTTCTCTCTAGTCACGAAGACATAAACAATATGTGATAAACTATGAGGCAGTGACACATATAAAGAAGATAAGGTCTGGTACACAGGTTGGTCAGGGGAAGCCCGGAACCTGTGGCAGAGTGAGCCACGGGGCTATCTGGCGGGCAGGCCTTTGTCTTCAACATTCAAATAATGGCCGTAAACAAAGAGGCTTTATCATGATTATTTGTAAAGTTAAAAAAGTACCCTTTTGGTTATAGGAAAAATCAAACTTATATAAACAGTAGAAAGAATGGCATAATGAACCTCCACGTTCCCACTACCCAGCTCAGTGATTATTATCAACTCATGGCCAGTTTTGTTTCCTCTGTACCCATCTCTCCTGAACTTCCTGAAATATCTTGAAGCAAATCTCAGTATCACGTTATTTTCTCTGTCAGTATTTCAGCATATATCTCTCAAAGACAATAACTTCCGTTTTTTTAACCTCACTGTCAAAAACAATGAGTTTTTAGTATCATCAAATATCCACTCAGTGTTCACATTTGCACCATTAGTTTGTGAACTTCAGCCACCACCACCACAACAAAACATTAGTAACTTCCATTAGCCTGAGAATCATTTCCTTAAGGCACTGGATAAAAATATTAAGTACACACGCACAACATTTTTTTAGGCACAGTCTGTTCAGCTCCAGGTATAGGCCTGAATGTTCTTAGCTTGCAATGACTGCTAAGTCAGGGAATGATGGCAATGCATCCTGGTGATTCATGTGCACTTTTTCCCCTAACACTTCAATATTTTTGGCCACCATGTAATAGGAGCTGAACATAAGTACATTACTCAGCTGAAAGCAGCCAGCAAACGAGGAACCGAGTACTATGACACAACGTCCATTTGCCCCACATATTTTCATCGGCTCCATTTGGCCATCAGCTTCCCCAGACGTCTACACATTTCTCCATAACTCAGCCACCGCAGCCATCCCTCACACAACCTTCTGTTTAGCTACCTTTACTTGTGTTCTTTTTAAAGATTAAAGTACTGTATGTACTATAACATTTTCTGTTAGAATTTAATATCTTTGGAACTTTATCAGACTATTGTTCTTTTGTTGCTGTTGTTAGCGCTCTGGTTACAAAATTGCGTAGTTTTTTTTTTTTTTTTTTTTTTTTTTAGCAGTCTGTCTCCATCCTATTTTTCAGTGTAGCCAAAGACATTAATACATTATGGAAACCA
Organism: Prionailurus bengalensis; assembly: GCF_016509475.1. NCBI lineage: Eukaryota > Metazoa > Chordata > Mammalia > Carnivora > Felidae > Prionailurus > Prionailurus bengalensis. Next base: position 80,380,841 of record NC_057359.1, read on the forward strand.
TTTAATGGGTGAAATATTGAATTATAAAAAATGAAATAACATTTTTTTTTAATTTGAGAGAGAGAGAAGGTGTGCACAAATGGGGGGGGGGTGTGAGCTGGGGAAAGGGAGAGAGAGAGAAAAAAAAAATCCCAAGTAGTCTCCATGGTCAGGCAGAGCCTGATGTGGGGCTTGATCTCACAACCCTGGAATCACGACCTGAGCTGAAATCAAGAGTCAGATGCTCAACCAACTGAGCCACCCAGGCACCCTTCAAATAAATATCCTTAAAAATAATTTACAAATGATATTGATTTGCACTGTTACCCATAGTTTGAGGGAAAACTCAGTAATGAGTCCTGTTTTTATCCTCCACCTCAACCTCCCAGCAAATCATAACAGTTTTAGGAAAGTAGGAACTTGAAACTGTGGCTCATATAATGATGGCTTACAAAAACATTAAATGAACAAAATATGTTCAAAAACATATAGATAAATATTTTTCATACGAGCTTACAATGAGAGTCTAAAATATGCTATTGCCAAAGTTCTGGATAAACTGTCAATAAAATGATAAACATATTGCAATGAATAAACTGCTCCTTAATTCAGTATATCATACTAGCTGTTTACCTTGATTTGAGATGCCAACACCTTGAATTTCCCACGTAGTTAGAGAATTAGGTACCGTCAACTCTATCTGATGCCTAGAAAATAAAATATTTCACAGCTATCACACACAGGTGAGCCTTAGTTAACCTGGAACCAATTTAACATGGTCTATTAATCAGAAATGTTTACAGTTTTCACATATGGGCTCTTGAAGCAAATCACAAGAAAACAAAGTTAAATCAGTGACCATAGGTGGGGAGAAAGTCAAGAAAAGAACAAAGGACAACAAGGGACTCCTACATTCTCAGGATAATTGCCTATACACCAATTAAGTTGAAATATATGAAATTGCTGTGTGGGTCAAGAATGCTTGGTTACAGGCATATACATATGGTTTGGCATAGATTGAATGTTTGCATCCCCCCCAAAATTCATACGTTGAAATATAATCCCCAGTGTGATGGCATTTAGACGGGAGATCTTTGGGAAGTGCTCAGGTCATGAGGGTGGAGCCCTCATGAACTGAATTAGTGTCCTTACAGAAGAGGTCCTGGGGAATTCCCTCATTCCTTCTGTCATGGCTATCTGTGAACCAGAAAGTGGGCTCTCACTGAACATTAAATCTGCCAGTGCCTTGATCTTGGACTTCTCAGCCTCCATAACTATGAGAAATAAATGTCTTGTTTATAAGCCACCCAGTCAGTGGTTTTCTGTTATAGCAGCCCAGATGGATTAAGACATGGTTCAACATACTCCCATGTTTTGTTTTCATTGCCCTACTTTTATAAACTGAAAGGGCTGTGATAAGTTATCAAATTAAAATTATATTATTTTCAGTGAACTCTACTTTTAAGAAAAGTAGAGTAATCAAAAACAATTGAAACAAAAAGGAATTTTCAGAATATCAAAGTCCATTTAGTCTAAACAGTACATTTCCTAAGTGCCTATCATGTGCATGGCACAGTCCTAAGACTAAATACAGGGATAAGTAACAAGCTGTCTGCCTCAAATAACTTATTCTAGAAGAGGAGAGAAATATGTAAACAAATACATGATCACAGAGGTAATAAGGGCTTCAATACAAGCATGTACAAACTACAGTAAGAACGCAGAGAGGTAAGTATTTAATTCTTTGGGGGCCACTTTCTGGTGAACCCAGTGTCTGAGTTGGTTGTCAAATGTGAAATGCCTTTTGTTAGGAGTGGAGGGTTAAGAAAGAGGATTTCCAGGAAAAGGTAAGAAAACTGCACAGACCAAGTACTGCTGGGGCACAGAGGGCACAATAAAGGATAGTGGCAAGGGCTGCTGGGAGATGGGCTGGAGCCATTGGCAAGAGCAGTGGATGAGAGGGTCTTAATCTACATTGATTTTGCCTGATGGGTCATGGAGAAATGGTTTTAGGTGGGGAAATGGCATGATCAGATTTGGATTTTAACATAATCACATGGGTGGCTGTGCTTAGAGAGTGAATCAGAGAAGTGGACAGAGCTGGAATCAGGGAGAGTAAAGGAAGCTGTTGGACATCAGGCAAGTCATGATAACTGAAGAAAAACTGATCATTTCTCAAACCTTATGGATAATCAGTTATTTACAGCGTGTGTTTATAATACAAGGAAAATATTGCCTTCTCTTATTTGTTATGTAGATAAATAGCATTGGAAATACATACCTAAATGGATGATATACATTGTTGGTGTGTTTGTTACACACCAGAGTCTGTTTAGAAGTACTGAAACAACTACACAGAAGTATAATGCCCAGATATCACCCCAAACTACATGCTCAGTATAAGTTCAAGGTAAGTGAAATGGCATTCTTCTACAAAGATCAGTGCTCAGTTAACCCTGCTACTGAGGGAAAAACCAGCCCAATAGCCAACCAAATTAACCTTGATCAAATGTTAGTGCTATCTTTAATAATCAAAGAAACCCTCTGAAGATTGACAGACCACTTATATACCATATTTGAATATTTTTTAAAATTCCTAAGGAAAAGACAATAAAATCTTAGAATACCTTTTAGAGACATGATATACTTCCCATAACCCGTTTTCTAAAAAAGTGCTTCTTTCAAACATTATTGGGTACCTGCTTGGTGCATCTAAATTAAAAATATGAAAACACAGGGTAAACATAACATACAATAGGTTACATGTTAAAGCATGATGGCTAACTTTAAATTAAATATTTTAATGAATTTGATCAAACATTTAATTTTTGTAATATCAAAATAGGAAAATAAAATCCTCGATTTAAGGTATCTAATATGCATTACATGCAAAAAGCAAAATACAGAATGGTAACCTCCCATAGGTATAAAAAAAAATGTTATACAGAGATACAGCTACAGGTGTAGACATAAATATTTACATAGGCAGAGAAAATTTCTGGAAAGATAAAAAATTTTAAACAACGGCAATGTCTTACTTAGAAAGCAGGTAGTACAGGGGTCAGGAATTTTTACCTTGTACTTCACACTCTTCTATTACAGTATTGTTTTTGTAATGAAAACTAGTGCCAATTTTTAATAAAAGTGTAAAGAAGGATGTGTCAAAGCAAATCAACAAAAGGCAAGAAAGGATATAAAGAAACAATAAGGAAGCATATTCAATAGAAAATATAAGAGAACATGAATAAGTATAAACTCAACAAACTTGAGTGGGCTTAAAATATCTCATTAAAAGTCAGACATTCTCAAAACAGGTTAAGAAAAGAAAACTTATCTAGAAACAGATTTAAAAGCTATACAACAGCACCAAGTGATAGAGAAAACTTTAAAATAAAGGGATAGAAAACCATATACAGGCCAAATACTGACAAAAGATAAGCTAGTAGTTAAATAATAACTTCTGATAAAACAGAATTCAGAACAATTTAAATGGGGTAAAAAATATTTTATGTGGATAGAGTTATATTTTGCTAAAAAGAAGAGGTAGGCATAAACTATGTACTTAAGAACACAGCTTTGAAGTACATACAGCAAAAACTGTAAAAAATACAAGGAGACACCTGAATCAATAATTCATATGAAAAATAAATGTAATTAACTTACAAAGTTAGAAAAAGAACAATAAAACAAAAAAGTAGAAGGTAGAGATTAATGTACCATATAAAACAGAAAACAATTATACACGTTATCAACAAAACTAAAAAATTGTTTCTTTAAAAAGATCAATATAATAGAGAAAGCTCTGGCAAGTTTGAGAAGAAAAGAGGACATGAATTAACATGGAAGGCATTATGCTAAGTAAAATAAGTCAGGCTAAGAAGGACAAATATCATATGATTCCACTCATAAATGAAATCTAAACAAAACAGTAAGCAAACAAAAAGCAGGATCAGACCTATAAACACAGAGAACAAACTGATGGTTGCCAGAGGGAAAGGAAGTAAGGAGTTAGAAAAAAATGGGTGAAGGGGAGAGGGAGGTACAGGCCTCTCCAGACAGGCAATGAATAAGTCATGGGAACACAAGGCAGAGCATAAGGAAAACAGTCAACTGACAGAGGTTTTTTTAATGTTTATTCTTAAATATTTTGTTGATTTTCCTCTAAATTTTATTATTTGGCTTTTTTAAGCCTATAGGTTATATTACTTTCATATATTTTTTAACTAATAAAAATATTTCAATCATATGCATTCATAAGTTTAGGAGGATTTCCCAGCAATATCACTATTATTGAAGATTTAAGGTAAGTTTTATATTTTAAAATATTTTTCAGAGCTTACTTGTTTATACACTTTTATAAGTTCATGGAAAGGCACAAGGAAGTTATTAAATCCTTTTTTTAAAAAACGTTATTTAACAAGGAAAAAAATTGTAAGTATGAGAGGTAACAGATGTTAACTGAACTTACTGTGGTAAACAGTATTTCACAATATATACATAATCCAAATGATTATGTTGTGCACCTTAAACTTACACAATGTTATATGCCCATTATATCTCAATAAAATTGGAAAAAAACTAAAAATAAAAAATTTTAAAAATAATTTAAAAGTTACTGACTTTTTAAAGCAACAGATTAAACAAACATTGCAATATTTTTCTTAATTATGATCATGCCTTAACTTGCATGATCTGCACAGTAGGGCAGTTAAGGAGAATTCAGATGAAACCAAGGAAAATAGGTAGAAAAGGTTATTAAAATTAAACAAAATTGTAATAAGTTGTACTCATCAGGATTTTCCATGAAACCATTTGAAATTGAAGTAAAGGAAACTCTTTTCTGTATATACTTACTGGGATTTCTTCTACTTCTAAAATTTCTTATTGGTTATGCTTTGTGGCAGAATCAATAATGATATTTTGATTCTTCAAAGTCTCCTATTGTCTTTTTGCAAGATTTTAAGTATCATGTGTGGTCAATGATGTGTGTACAAAATGAGTATCACAGAATCATTCAGTCAAATATTTCCATTTCACAAACTAGTTCTTAGAGGATAAATAACGACCTTCAAAGGCTACACACTGAGTTAGTGAGAAAGCTGGTCATTGGGACTAGTGGGACTAGTGGTATCCAAACTAGTATTATTGCCACTGACCACTCTGTTTTTTTTCAAGCCAAATTGGCAGGAGTTCATACTTCATCTTTTCTACATTAAGCCAAATTTGGAAGTACTTCTTCCAATGGCAGCACAGACTCTGCTTGGCACCCTCTTACTGTACTGCACACAAAACAGGAGCACTTACACATACCATCCCTTCCGATCATTACATGGATGTAAGACGACTCCTCCCGCAGTTCATTTGCCAGCTCACAACACTGAGAGAAAGCTCTGGAACAACGTGGGCCAAGGGTAATCTTTGCAGCTCTCTGCTCACAGCTCTCCTCGCTTTTAAAGGCTCCGTCGTAACAGCACTTCTGGATCAATGGGTGTTTGAACATGGATGCTGAGATAACACAACTGCTCTTAGTCAAGTACAGATTCAAAATCTTGGGGCTAGACTTACAGGCTCTGGTTCATCTTCCTCCCTGGTACCCCCGGCTCCACCCCCTCCAGCACCAATGGTCAACCAGCCCCTGCTGGAACAGCTATCAGAATGGGAAGCTGCTTCCTCTCCAGGCAACCTGTTCCATTTCAGAGAGCTCTAATTGCTGAAAAACTCTTCGTGACATCTTCTAAATGAAACTCTCACTCCTATTTCTTTATAGGTACTCATGGAATTAATCCTCTTGTGCAGCAAAAGTCACATAACCACCACTTCCTTGAATATTTGAAGACAGTCATCATGACTACCTAAATCTCATCCTTTCTCCAGTAAACATCCCTGAGGCTTTTTTATTTGGACCATGTTTTCACAGGATATGGTTTCAAAGCCCTTGTACAGTCACTCTCCCCTGGACACGCACTTGGCCAAGAAGGTCAAGCCAGCCAGCACAAAGTCTGAGTGAGTGAATAGAAGAGTAAGAACTTTCACTGAGGTTGCCCTCCTGTTTTCTCAAAAACCTCTGAAAGGGACCTTAGACTTGGTCATGTCTTCTCTGTCATTTAGAAAGGAGGAAATAATAGAACAGATAGGGGAAGAGACTTGTCCCAGTGGGTGTAGCTGCTAAGAGGCAGAGCCGGGGCTGGAGCTAAGAGGCAGCATCATGTAGTGAAAAGGCCACTGGGCCACAGAATAGAAGCTCTGACACTTGTGGCTGCCCCACCTCTTCCAGTCATCTGGACTTTGCAACACAGTTCAGTTTTCAGAAACTCATTTTGCCATCATTAAATGATTATAGTTTCTGCCTAGCCTAGGTCAGAGTGTGGCTTTGGTGAGAAAGAGCTTTAAAAAGAATAAAGCACTGGGGCACCTGGGTGGCTCATTTGGTTAAGTATCTGACTTCGGCTCAGATCATGATCTTGCAGTTCGTGGGTTTGAGCCCTGCATCAGGCTGTGTGCTGACAGCTCAGAGCCTGGAGCCTACTTTGGATTCTGTGTCTCCCCCTCTCTGTACCCAACCCCCCCCCCCCCCCCCCCCGCTCATTTTCTCTCTCTCTCTCTCTCACTCAAAAATAAATAGGCATCAAAAAATTTAAAGCAATAACAAATAAAAAGAATAAAGCATTAAACATTAGTTCCTCCTAAGTGCTTTACCTGTACGATCTCATTCAATTCTCCTAAGAGCAGAGCAGAGAGAAATTATCTCCATTTAACTTGGCAAAGATCGCTTAGCTGTAAGTAGTAAGCTGAGACCCAAACCTGGTCTCTAATTCTAAAAACATTGTTTGATGCCTTCTAAATATGCTTTTGTGGCAAATCCCTGCTGGAAATGGGGGGGGGCACTTTATAATAATGTTACTATCATCATTATTCTACTAATAATATTATCGTCATTATTAATGACATATACTAATGACAATATTATCATCGTTATTATTAAAGCACAATATCTGTAACTCCTTGACATTACTGATAGTATAACTAAAATGTAAGTGCTATATTAAAATCAGTTCTCTCTGTCTCAAAAGTAAATAAATGTTAAAAAAAATTTTCAAAAAGGGGCGCCTGGGTGGCTCAGTCGGTTGAGCGTCCGGCTTCAGCTCAGGTCACGATCTCGCGGTCCGTGAGTTCGAGCCCCGTGTCAGGCTCTGGGCTGATGGCTCAGAGCCTGGAGCCTGCTTCCGATTCTGTGTCTCCCTCTCTCTCTGCTCTTCCCTCGTTCATGCTCTGTCTCTCTCTGTCTCAAAAATAAATAAATGTTAAAAAAAATTTTTTTAAATCAGTTCTTTCACACGCATCTTCCAAGTGACCCGGACAGGTTCTGAACATCCAAAGGATAGAAGGAGTGTCCAGAAGAGCACAGCAGTAACTAGTGTAGTGGGCTCTGCTGTCAATCTGACCTATGCCACTCACTAGCCCAAGATGTTGGACATGTTACTTATTATTAAATTCTCTGGGCCTTGATGATTTCATCTGGAAAATGGAGGTAATAAGAGTACCTACTGCATGAGATTGGTGTGAGTGTTCAAGGAGAAAATCTGATTATGAGGCATCCACAGTGCCTGGCATGTAGTAAGTCCTCAATTAGCATTAGCTAGTATTTCAACCTAAAGTTCATCAGACCTAGCTTTTGTGAGAATGTGGGGGGAAGCTACACATTTAACTGCTGCACCAGCTACTCTGAGAGAGAGGAAGATCTATGAGACAATTAGAAAGCAACTCTATCATCACTATAGAGAATGGCTATGGTGGTGACTTATTTCTTTTAAGTTAAGACTCTGCGAAGTAAATGTGTGTTAATTTAACCAGTTTGCTTCACTCCTATAAAGAGCAAAAGCTGGGTGTGCCTACAGATCTTTTCATCTGGTCTACATCAATTAGCTAGAATGAGAAAATGTAGCAGATCCTGGATCACTTCATCATAACCTCTGAAAACATGAAACTTTGGAGCACCTAGACTTTCTATTTTCTCTTTTAATTCTCTTCTTGATCTGGGAGTTTTCTCCAACAATCCACCTGTTAAAAAACACAGAGAGAGAGAGAACATACCTCAGAATAAATGCTTCCATCAGATTATCTAAATTACCAGTTCACAGAATGGAATGTGTATATTTTATCAGAGATCTGTTCTATTTCCCACAACAATTCTGATCTGTATACCCGTAAAACAGAGATGTACAAGAGCAGAGTAAGCATATTTTTTGGTAGCACTATTATTATTTGTTCTTTGCTAAAGTATGACCTCAAGAAGCTCAAACATAAGACAGAAAGTATCAAATACACACATTCTTAAGGTGTTTGTTCATCTGTTTAGTGAGTGTTTAGTGAGTGCCTTTTGTCTCCCAGTTAGGAAACAACAAAAATCAGTAAAATCCTGTCCCTATCCTGGATATCACAAAAATCTAAAGACACGAAATATGGTGGCACAAAGACAGACACTCAGATCAATGGAATAGAGAGCCTAGAAATGGACCCACAAACGTATGGCCAACGAGTCTTTGACAAAGCAGGAAAGAATATCCAATGGAATAAAGACAGTCTATTCAGCAAGTAGTGCTGGGAAAACTGGACGGCGACGTGCAGAAGAATGAACCTAGACTACTTTCTTACACCATACACAAAAATAAACTCAAAATGGATGAAAGAACTAAATGTAAGGAAGCCATAAAAATCCTTGAGGAGAAAGCAGGCAAAAACCTCTTTGATCTTGGCCGCAGCAAATTTTTATGCAACATGTCTCCAGAGGCAAGGGAAACAAAAGCAAAAATGAACTATTGGGACCTCATCAAAATAAAAAGTTTCTGCACAGCAAAGAAAACAATCAGCAAAACTAAAAGGCAACCAACAGAATGGGAGAAGATATTTGCAAACTACATATCAGATAAAGGGTTAGTATCCAAAACCTAGAAAGAACTTATCAAACTCAACACCCAAAAAACAAATAATCCAGTGAAGAAATGGGCAAAAGACATGAATAGACACTTCTCCAAAGAAGACATCCAGATGGCCAACCGACACATGAAAAAATGCTCCACATCACTCATCATCAGGGAAATACAAATCAAAACTACAATGAGATACCACCTTACACCTGTCAGAATGGCTAACATTAACAACTCAGGCAACAACAGATGTTGGTGAGGATGTGGAGAAAGAAGATCTCTTTTGCATTGTTGGTGGGAATGCAAGCTGGTGCAGCCACTCTGGAAAACAGTATGGTGGTTCCTCAAAAATTAAAAATAGAACTACCCTACGACCCAGCAATTGCATTACTAGGTATTTATCCAAGGGATACAGGGATGCTGTTTCGAAGGGGCACATGCACCCCAATGTTTATAGCAACACTATCAACAATACCCAATGTATGTAAAGAGCCCAAATGTCCATCGATGTATGAATGGATAAAGAAGGTGCAGTATATATACACAACAGAATATTACTTGGCAATCAAAAAGAATGAAATCTTGCCATTTGCAACTATGTGGATGGAACTAGATGGTATTATGCTAAGCAAAATTAGTTACTCAGAGAAAGACAAACATCATATGACTTCACTCATATGAGGACTTTAAGACAGAACAGATGAACATAAGGGAAGGGAAGCAAAAATAACATAAAAACAAGGAGGGGGACAAAACATAAGAGACTTAAATATGGAGAACAAACAGAGGGTTACTGGAGGGGTTGTGGGAGGGGGGAAGAGCTAAATGGGTAAGGGGCATTAAGGAATCTACTCCTGAAATCATTGTTGCACTATATGTTAACTAATTGATATAAATTTTAAAAATAAAATTTAAATTTAAAAAGAATTAAAAAAGAAAGACATGAAATAGGGGTTTCATTCTATTAATATTATAATATCAGACTGAGTATAAAGGGACTGTTAGGTGCTGAATTCAGTTTTCCTCCACAAATTCATATGTTAAAGTCCTAATCCCCTGTACCTCAAAATATTTGGAGATGAGGTTTTTAAAGAGGTAATTAAAGTTAAATTAGGTCATTGGGTGGGCCTTAATCCAATAGCGGGTGGGTCCTTATAAGAAGAGATTAGAACACAGATACATACAGAAGAAAGACTGTGTGAGGACTCAGGGAGAAAGTGGCCATGTGTAAGTCAAGGAGAGAAGGCTTAGAAGAAATCTATCTTACTGACACCTTGACCTTGAACTTCTAGTCTCTAAAAACTGTGGGGAAACAGTTTCTGTTGTTTAACCCACCTGGTCTGTACTACTTTGTTTTGACAACCCTAGCAAATTAGCACAGGGGGAGAGGTCATTCTCCAAGGCCAGCTTGGGAATGGGGTTGGAAGAAAAGGTGAAGCTTGAGCTTTTATGGCAAATGATAGGAGAAAGGCATGCCAGGCAGTGGTTTGACAGAACAAGACCCCCTCTAGGTGCTCCCCAAGAAGACAAGTGAGGTCTGATCACAGGGCCCTAAAGCAATGCAAGAAAGGAAAAGATCCGGAAGCAGTTTAATCTGACCTAAGACAGACTCTCTTCCTTAGAGGGACTTGGATGCTGGTGGGGGGAGGGGGGGGTTCATGCAGAGTGCTGACAAGCTTATCAGAAATGTGTTGTGGGAGTACAGGATGGAAAAAGATATCCCATGCAAATGGTCATCAAAAGAGAGCAAGGGCAGCTATACTTAGACAAAATAGACTAAGTCAAAATTGTCACGAGACAAAGAAGGATATTATATAACGATAAATAAAGTCAATCTACAGGAATATATAACAACTAAGTATGCATTTAACATCAGAACACCTAAATATATAAAGCAAATATTGACAGAACTGAAGGGAGAAATAGGCAGCAATATAGTAATAGGAGGAGACTTCAGTATCACACTTTCAATAATGGGTAGAACATCCAGACAGAAAATCAATAAGGAAACAGAGGACTTAAACAACACTATAGACCAAATAGACCTAACAAACATATACAGAGCATGCTAACCAACAACAGCAGAATATATATTAATCTCAAAGGCACACAATCCTTCTCCAGAATAGGTCATATGTTAGGTCACAAAATAAGTTTTAATAAATTTAAGAAGACTGAAATTATACCAAGTATCTTTTATGACCACAATGGAATGAAACTAGAAATCAATAACAGAAGGAAAACTTGAAAATTCACAAGTATGTGCAAATTAAATAGCATACTCTTGAACAACCATTAGGTCAAAGAAGAAATCAAAAAGGAAATTAGATAATACTTCAAGAAATAAAAACAAAAATTCAACATGCCAAAACTTATAGGATGCAGCAAAAGCAGTACTAAGAGGGAAGTTCATAGCAATAAATGCCTAATTTAAGAAAGAAGACAGATCTCAAATAAACAACCTAATGTTACACCTCAAAGAACTAGAAAAAGACCAAGCCAAATCCAAAGTCAGTAAAAAAAGAAAAAAAAGGAAAAAAAAAAAAAGAAAAGAACAAAGATTACAGCAGAAATAAATGAAATATTAAAAAAAAAATCAATGAAACTAAGACTTGGTATTTTGAAAAGATAAACAAAATTGGCAAACCTTTAGCTAGCCTAACTAAGAAAAAAAGAAGACCCAGATAAGTAAAATCAGAAATGAAAAAGGAGATGTTACAACTAATGCCACACAAATAAAAAGGATCATAAGAGACTACTATGAACAGTTGCATGCTAACAAACTGGATGACTCAGAAGAAATTAAATGGATAAATTCCTAGAAACATAAAACCTACCAAGATTAAATGATGAATAAACAGAAGGACCAAAAAACTCTATAACTAGTACAGATTTTGGGTCAATAATCAAAAACCTCCCTGAAACCAAAAGTCCAGACCAGATGGCTTTACTGGTGAATTCTACCAAACATGTAAAGATAAATTAATTCTAATCCTTCTCAAACTCTTCTCAAAATTAAATAGGAAGGACACTTCCAAACTCATTTAATGAGGCCGAAATTACCATGATACCAAAGACAAAGACACCAACAAGAAAATAAAATTCCTTGATGAATATAAGTACAAAAATCCTCAACAAAATACTAGCAAATAGAATCCAACAGCATAGGAAAAGGCTCAAACACCATGACTAAGTGGGATTTATACCTGGGATGTAAGGGTGGTTCAACATATGAAAATAATTAATGTGATGCACAGTGATGCACCACATTAACAAATAAAGAAATAAAAGCTACACAATTGTCTCAATAGATACAGAAAAAGCATTTGACAAAATTCATCATTCTTTCATGATAAAAAAGTCTCAACAAACTGGGAATAGAAGGAAAGTACCTGAACATAATAAGGGCCATATATAAAAAGCCCACAGGTAACATCATACTAACATCATACTCAATGGTAAAAAACTGAAAAGGGGGCGCCTGGGTGGCTCAGTCGGTTGAGTGTCCGACTTTGGCTCAGGTCATGATCTCACAGCTCATGACTTCGAGCCCCTTGTCGGGCTCTGTGCCGACAGCTCAGAGCCTGGAGCCTGCTTTGGATTCTGTGTTTCCTTCTCCCTCTGCCCCTAACTCACTCGCGTTCTGTCTCTGTCTCTTTCAAAAATAAATAAACATTAAAAAAAAAAAAAGAAAAAACTTAAAAGCATTTCCTTTAAGATCAGGAACAAGATAATGATTCCTACTCTCCATCATTTCGATTTAACATACTGCTGGAAGTTCTAGCCAGAGTGATTAGGCAAGAAAAAAAAAAAAAAGGCATTCAAACCAGAAAGGAAGAAGTAAAATTGTCCTTGTTTGCAGATAAAATGGTTATATATATAGAAAAAAAAAAACTGCATGGTACAAAAACAGACACATAGACCAATGGAATAGAATAGAAACCCCAGAACTAGACCCACAAACGTATGGCCAACTCATCTTTGACAAAGCAGGAAAGAACATCCAATGGAAAAAAGACAGCCTCTTTAACAAATGGTGCTGGGAGAACTGGACAGCAACATGCAGAAGGTTGAAACTAGACCACTTTCTCACACCATTCACAAAAATAAACTCAAAATGGATAAAGGACCTAAATGTGAGACAGGAAACCATCAAAACCTTAGAGGAGAAAGCAGGAAAAGACCTCTCTGACCTCAGCCGTAGCAATCTCTTACTCGACACATCCCCAAAGGCAAGGGAATTAAAAGCAAAAGTGAATTACTGGGACCTTATGAAGATCAAAAGCTTCTGCACAGCAAAGGAAACAACCAACAAAACTAAAAGGCAACTGGAGGAATGGGAAAAGATATTCGCAAATGACATATCGGACAAAGGGCTAGTATCCAAAATCTATAAAGAGCTCACCAAACTCCACACCCGAAAAACAAATAACCCAGTGAAGAAATGGGCAGAAAACATGAATAGACACTTCTCTAAAGAAGACATCCGGATGGCCAACAGGCACATGAAAAGATGTTCAGCGTCGCTCCTTATCAGGGAAATACAAATCAAAACCACACTCAGGTATCACCTCACGCCAGTCAGAGTGGCCAAAATGAACAAATCAGGCGACTATAGATGCTGGAGAGGATGTGGAGAAACGGGAACCCTCTTGCACTGTTGGTGGGAATGCAAATTGGTGCAGCCGCTCTGGAAAACAGTGTGGAGGTTCCTCAGAAAATTAAAAATAGACCTACCCTATGACCCAGCAATAGCACTGCTAGGAATTTATCCAAGGGATACAGGAGTACTGATGCATAGGGCCACTTGTACCCCAATGTTCATAGCAGCACTCTCAACAATAGCCAAATTATGGAAAGAGCCTAAATGTCCATCAACTGATGAATGGATAAAGAAATTGTGGTTTATATACACAATGGAATATTACATGGCAATGAGAAAAAATGAAATATGGCCTTTTGTAGCAATGTGGATGGAACTGGAGAGTGTGATGCTAAGTGAAATAAGCCATACAGAGAAAGACAGATACCATATGGTTTCACTCTTATGTGGATCTTGAGAAACTTAACAGGAACCCATGGGGGAGGGGAAGGAAAAAAAAAAAAAAAAGAGGTTAGAATGGGAGAGAGCCAAAGCATCAGAGACTGTTAAAAACTGAGAACAAACTGAGGGTTGATGGGGGGTGGGAGGGAGGAGAGGGTGGGTGATGGGTATTGAGGAGGGCACCTTTTGGGATGAGCACTGGGTGTTGTATGGAAACCAATTTGTCAATAAATTTCATAAAAAAAAAAAAAAGAAAAAAACTGCATAAAAAACTATTACACTAATAAACTTATTCAGTAAAGTTGCAGGATAAAAAAAATCTACATAATCAGTGGTGTTTCTATACAGTAACAGTGAACTATCCAAAGATGAAATTATGAAAACAATTTAATTTACAATAGTACCTCTCCATAAAAACCTTAAGAATAAACCTAGTTAAGGAGGTGAAATATGTGCTTGCTGAAAGCTACAAATACTGATGAAAGAAATGAAAGAAGACACAAACAAGTGGAAAGACATCCATGTTCACAGACTAGAAAACTTAATATTGTTAAAATGTTTGTACTACCAAAAATGATCTACAGATTAGATGCAATCTATCAAAATCCCAATGGCATTTTTTTCATAGAAACAGAAAAAGCAATTCTATAGTTCATATGAAAGCACAAAAGACCATGAATAGCCAAATCAATCCTGAGAAAGAAGAATAAAGCTGGAGGTATCACACTTTCTGATTTCAAGCGATATTACAAAGCTACAGTAATCAAACAGTATGATCCCAATATAAAGACAGACATGTAGACCAATGGAACAGAAGAGAGAGCCCAAAACCAAATTCATGCATATATGGCCAACTGATGTTCAATAAGAGTGCCAAGAGTACACAATGGAGAAAGGAAGTTCTCTAACAAATGGTGTTGGGGAAATAGGATGCCCACATGCAAAAAAATAAAATTGGGCCCTTGTTTTATACCATATACAAAAATCAACTCAAAATGAATACAGCTGTAAATGTAAGATTTACAACCCCCAAATTCCTAGAAGAAAACATACGGGAAAAGCTTCATGACATTGGTTATAACAATGATTTCATGGATATGATATCAAAAGCACAGAAACACCATTTGCAATGACATGCAAGGAGCTAGAGTATATTATGCTAAGTGAAATAAGTCAGAGGAAGACAAATACCATACGATTTCACTCATATGTGGAATTTAAGAAACAAAATAGATGAACATTTGGGAGGGGGGCAAGAAAGAGAGAGAGGGAAACAAATCATAACAGGCTTTTAACAATAGAGAACAAACAGGGTTGATGGAGGGAGGTGGGTAGAAGATGGGCTAGATGGGTGATGGGTATTGAGGGCACTTGTTATGATGAACACTGGGTGTTGTATGTAAGTGATGAATCACTGGATTCTACTGCTGAAACCAGTATTGCACTATATGTTAACTAGAATTTAAATAAAAATTTGAAGAAAAAAAATATTTCTGAGGAACTACAAAATAAAAACAAAACAACAAAAGAACAGCAACAGAAACAATAAACAAGTAGAATTACATCAAGCTAAAAAGCACAGCAAAGGAAGCAACTAACAGAGTGAACAGACAACCTAGGAAAGGGAAGAAAATATTTGCAAACTATATATGTGATAAAAGGTTAATCTCCAAAATACATAAAGAACTCCTACAACTCAATAGCAAAAAACCTAATAACCCAATTGAAAAGTGGGTTAAGGACTCAAATAGACATTTCTCCAAAGAAGATATACAAATGGCCAACAGGTATATGAAAAAATACTCAATGTTACTTTACTAATCAGAGAAATGCAAATCAAAACCACAATGAGAAATCACATCTGTCAAACTGGGTATGATGAAAAAAAAAAAAAAGATAAATGTTGGCAAGAATGTGGAGAAACTTGAACCCTTACACGCTGTTGGTGGGAATGCAAAGTAACGCAGTGAAAAACAGTATAGAAGTTCTTCAAAAAATAAAAATAGAACTACTACCATATGATCCAGCAATCCCACTTCTAGATACTTATCTAAGAAGAACTGAAATCAGGATCTCAAAGAGATGCTAGCACTCCTGTGTTCATTGTAACACCCATTCACAAAAGCCAAGGTATAGAAACAACTTACATGTCCATTAACAGAGGAATGAATAAAGAGTGTGTATGTATAGTATTCCATTGTGTGTATGTATATATACACACACATTTTATATATATATATATATATATATATACACACACACAACATATATGTGTGCATATGTATACATGTAATACTATTTAGCCTTAAAAGAGAAGAAAATTCTGCAATATGCACTAACATGGATGAACCTTGAAGATATTAAGCTAAATGAAATAAGCCAGTCACAGAAAGGCAACCAGCATGGTTCCACTTATATGAGCTATCTAAAATAGCCAAGTTCATAGAATCAAAGAGTGGAACGGTGGTTGCCAAGTGCTGGGGGAGGAGACAACAGGGAGTCACTAATCAAAAGGAATAAAGTTTCAGTTAAGCAAGACAAATAAGCTCTAGAGATCTGCTGTACAACACTGTACCTATAGTCAACAATAATGTATTTAACACCTCACTTAATTTGTTAGTAGGGTAGATCTCATGTTCGGAGTTTTACCACAATAATATAATTTTTTTTTTAGTTAAAAAAATTACGCAGTGGAACAGGGAGGATTTGGAGGGAGAATTAGTATGGGTCCAGGAAAAGAGGTGTATTTTCATAACAAGAATATTCAGGTTAGTTGGTTGAAAACAGTTAATTACCATCTTGTTGGGAGTCATCTCCATTTGCATTGGTGAGGACAGTGAGTCCTGCTAAGTCAAACACTTCAGCATTATTCCTGCCACCACTTCCTCCACAGTCCTGGCCACTTTTATCAAAAGATTGCAGTATCTGTTGAGAAAGGAAATCATTCCCCACCCCCCAAGAAAAACAGTTAGTGGCCATTATGAGGAATTCTTGAATTGGGGATAATGTTAGTTGTAAGTCTCTCACTTATTAAATGTTAAAATCTAGTTCCCTGGTTTTCCCAAACCCTACTGCATTTCACTGGGTTTCACTTCTTGAATATATACTATCAAAATTCATTCAATATAACTTTGATATGGAAGTTCTTAGGAAACAGCTTACATTCTCCTTCTTAGAGCTGTGTACAGTACATTGAATTAATAAAATATCCTTTGCATAAATGTATGAGTGAATGAATGAGTAAACAAAACATTCACTACCTCTCATGGTCCTTTTCTAGCTCTAAATTTCGAGGGGGATCAGACCCCATGTTTTGTTGCTCTACCCAAGATAGGGCAGAGCATTAAAATCGGTTAGGGATACCCAACGAATTATTTTTGATGACGAGGGTTGGCTCCTCTAAAGAGTTTGTGACCATGACCCAAGTGGCCCCTGAGAGTGGCTGGGGAAGGGGCAGGAGCAGACAAAACAACTATTCATGGCCACAGTATTCATGTGTAGCCACATAGTCTCCCCCCACCCCCTGTTTTTCTGCTCCCCTCTCCATACCTCTTCATTGACTTTAATATATTCAACTCACCAAAACCCCAGCATCTTTATTCATATCCCTGCCCTGGAGTAAGAGATTTAATTTTATAGATTTGCTTAAAAGGTATCCACACACACGTGCTGCTCTCTGAGAGTCAATAACGTTATTTTTAAAAAATGGTTTAGTAAACAAGATGATGTCATCAGTCTCTGAAAGGAAGCTAGTTTGGAATTGATTGCATCTGAAGGTTTCTGAATGTGGATCTAATTACATTTTAGTTTATTCCCAGAGAAAACTGCATTTTAGCATTTAACTGAAGATATTCCCAAATAAAGTGTGTTCCTATAAAACAAAATAAATTGGAGAGTAAGTTAACTGGATAATTATCCTTTATATGTCTACAAGGATAACCAAAATGGCTAACTCAGATCAAACAAGTTCACTCGATTATATCCTGTGCTGGGATTCTACTCAGGTCACAAGAAACCTAATCTGTGACTTAGTTTTCCTCATTCATAACATAGGAACTCCACTAATAAGGACTCAATACATTTTAAATATCTTTATTGTTGGTTTTTATCTCATAGGATTGTTGTAAATATTCAATGGTATAATAAATTAAAAGGTCTTACAATAATACTCAGCATATAGTGTTCAATGAATGTTAGCTATTACTATCCTTAAATTTAGCTGAGAAGACAGACATTGGTGCAACCATATCTTTTTCCTTTATTTTTCTCCCATGAGTGACCCACAGAACAACGAGAGAACCATGGTGGCCACCTGGCCCCGAGCCATGTAACGACATGTAACGACAGGAATGACAGCATTTATTCTACTTAACTCTTTCCATGTTATTTTTGCTTCTTTCTTGGATGCTATTTATAGCACGGCTCACTGATGATAACGCTACCCATGATTCTGACTGAGTTTCCATAGTGAGAGATACAGTTTCGCCTGGAGAATATATATCTTTATTTGGAGACAGATAGATCTAAAATGAATTGAAAAAAAAAAAAGTATCTCAAGGTGAAATTAGACAGTTACTCAGGATGACCTCAGGCTAGGGAGAGTATCTGTGGCTCACCTGAAGCTGGTTGCTACATTTTTCTTCAATATTTAGACAGACTGAGTCAGATACTAATTCTGTTATCTGCTGTCCTGTGACAATGTAATATACCAGGAGACGGGCTGTAGGAACCATGTGCTGAGTCACAGAAAGGTTTAAAAGCTGGTAAGATGAACCTGGGAGTTTCTTCTCTGTGCCAAAGTGTATGATTTTGCCCTTAGATGAAATCTAAAAATACATAACAACAAACATCTATCAAAGTGGGCATAAAGTTGGACTAGTAATTAGGCAGTGATTAAAAAAAAAATTACTATCCCTTGGGCATCTACTATGCATTAGGTATATATAGATGGACATATTTAATCCTCACAATTGTATGTTGTAATTTTATTTATCAGCCCATTTAGAAGTTGTAGAAATTGAAGCTCAGAGATGTAAACTGCCCCATTATCTTAAAAGGTTCCTCTCTCAGAATTGATAAGGTTATTGCTTACTCCAACAAATGGCTTAGTAAACAAGATGATGTTATCAGTCACTGAAAATAAGATAGGTTGGAACTATTTGCTTCTAAAGGTTTGTTTTTGAACATGGATTTATCTGGGAAGTGAACTCTGATCTTCCTGACTCAAAGCCCATGTCTTTTTCAATATATCATGCTGCCATCCTTGCTAGTTTGCATTTTAAACAGCAGTGAGCAATGCCTGGAATCACTATATCTGTTCTTGAGCACAGGACTTAAATTCTTCCCTTTGTAAATAGGGCATGTTCTTAAGGAATGTTAGCAAGGCCTAGCAATCTAAAACGTGGTAATGCTCTGGTTGGTCATGAAACATTGCTGAGGTCACTGACTAGTCTGGGGACTGAATGAAGGCTGTGATCAACTCTTGGCATCATGCTGTGCAGAGAATATCAGTCCAAGATTCAGAAGACCTTGAACAAAATCCTAAACATACCACTAAAAACTTGTGCATATGGCAGGTCATTTGACCTCTCCAATTGGTTCCATTGTCCACCGAGCTCAAAGAAGTGTTGTGAGCTCCGTTATGAGGACGTTTGTGAACGTACTTTACAGATTATAAAGTGCTATGTAAGTTCATCCATTCATTCACTAAATATCAATTGGGTACTACTTTGTGTCACGTGAGAAATCATTTAAAGGATTATTTGCATAAGTAAAGAAAATGTTGCAAGCAGGGGTCTAGGTGAATGTAAGATATTATTGAGCTTACCAAGTAATTGTAGTGTGTAATCTTGTCAACATATGGACTTTCAGGGGTAATAGTTATGCTCAGATGTTCTCCCACAAGCAAACTCTTGTGACTGTCTGTCCAGCTAAGGGAAAGGAAACTTTGGCTATGTGATGAGTAGGCCACAGCTTGATAGTCATTGCTGGCCTGATATTCTTCTGGAATGTCTGGATCATCAGTTCTGACCTAAAAAGACAGTGTCAAAAAAAAGTACAACACTGAGGCTTAACGTGATGATGATGATGAAGATGGTAAATGTTAACACTTTTATAGTACCCATTTACTGCCAGGTCTGGCTTTTAGCGCTTGACATGTGTGAATGTATCCATATACCTTATACATCTCTCAAGTTTCACAACATCTTATGAAAAGGCAAATTAGTATTCTATTGCCTTAACATCATGGTAAGCCACATTATCAAGAGATTACAGAAAAGGATGTTAATTTTAAAAATAATAAAGTTAACTATGAAAATCTAGGCTATTGTAGAAGAGTGCAGTGAAGTCAAAGAAAAGATCTTAGATCTAAAGTTGGCTCTCTTTCTTAAATGACATGCCAGCTTACTGACTCATTTCCTTCTGCCACAGGTTGGCAGGAACTAGGAATTTGGAGAGGGGGAAAATATGAGAAGGGATGTAGCAATAATTCTTTTTATAAAATTTTTTAATATTTATTTTTGAGAGAGAGAGAGAGAGAGAGAGAGAGAGAATGTGTGAGTGCAAGTGAGTTGGGGAGGGGCAGAGAAAGAGGGAGACACAGAATCTGAAGCAGGCTCCAGGCTCTGAGTTGTCATCACAGAGCCAGACATGGGGCCCGAACCCATGAACCGTGAGATCAATAAGTCTTAAAAGCTAATAGAGATATTGGTTGTGAATGGAAATGGTGGTGGTTGTGAATGGAAATGGTGGTGAATAATCTCAATTCTTAGGAGAGTAAACAAGATCTGTTCTTGAGGGTAAAGTTCAGGGTCACAGGGCACTCTTATAAATATATGTGCCATGCTGTGCCAGTTCTTGAACAAGAGATTACAACCACTTATGTTTTCCATGAAGCTGAAGAATTAGATGTCATTTGCTGGGGAAGGTAATTTGATAACACGTGTAAAGGAAAAATGGTTCATGCTATTAGAGGAAAGGGAGACTATAACATTTGGCCCTTGTTTAGGTTTGGAAATAGATATACATTCAGCCAATCAATGTTTAGTGGTCCCTAACATGTGTCAGGAACTATGCTAGTTGTTGGGGACACAACGGTGAACAGTATAGACATAGCTCTTGCCCTTAAGAAATTTGAAAACTTGAGGCTTTCAGAGAGTAAAGGATACCTACCCTGATTAGCGCAGGGTACTTAGAGAAGGCTTCTTGCAGGACACGATTTAAAAGCTGACCCCCAAATAAGTAGGAGCAAGGGAATCAGAGAAATGGGGTTGGAGAGTCCAGGTAGGGTTACAAAGGCCTTGTGGCAACAGAGCACTGGGTGTTAGGGGGCTGCAAACTTTCCAGTGAAGCTGGAGTTTGAGGAGCCATAGGAACAGTGGCAAGCAATGAGTTTGGAGAAGGGAGCAAGGATAAGGTCAATTGAGGTCCTATTTGTGTCTCAGAAAGATCACTCCACCCCCTTTGCCTCAGTAAAGAGAGTGGGAGGAGAGCGAGGAACTGGTTTGCTGTGGGGCCATTCTCCGAACAGGGCACTGGGAGGAGGTCTAGGTTTGAGGTTGGTAGTGGTCCTCAGTTTTAGACAAAGCAATGTTTAGCTTCTTTGAAATATCCAAGAAAAAAATATGGTGAAAATGGTGTCTGTAGGAATCTTGTAGGATGAGTCTTCAGCACAAGGTATGAGAGCAGATGGAATGACAGAGGAAATATGTCAAATAAAAAATGTGTCACATAAGAAGAAAGGAAGGTCTGAACAGAACCCTAAGGATCACTTCCACTTAGAGGGCAAACTAAGGATTATTAGTCCAAAATGGAGGCTATAAAGAAGGAAGCAAAGAAGAAAAATAAGAAAGAAGAAAATGTGGCATCACAGAGGCCATAACATTGTTTAAAGAAAAAGACAATGGTCAATCACACCAAATGTCTTAGAGATGGAAGAAAGACAAGAACTAAAAACTATCCAGTGGTCATAGCAAATGGCTGATGGATATCTTTGGTGAGAGCAGTTTCAATGATATGGTGGGGGCAGAAGCCAGATCTCAGCAGCCTGAGGAGGTATGGAACGGGGAGAAGAATGTAGGCTGTTCTTTAGCAGAATTAGCATGGGAACTGAGGGAGAGATGATAGCTGGAAATACTGGACAAGAGAAGACTGTATTCTTGTATCCTCCTGGCAATTCTTTTTCTAAACTTTCTAGATTTGAGTAGTATTTTGTTTAGCATAAGAAAAAATTATTTCCTAATTACAAAATTGACAGATTCACACCCTTTATGGAATGTTCAGTACACTACATGTTATTGCCTGTGCCTATAAGTCAAATGTCTGAGTTGTTCACTAGATTTATGCATAAAATCTCATGTATCTTTCCTGTGTACTCACTATGACACAGACTGAGGCGACATTTGAAAATACAACAAATGAGAATTCAGCTCACATTAAACTCCAGCGTTGTCACATCAGAGGGAATGTTAACCACAAATGAAGCTACTCCATCATTGTAATTTGTTGTGCTTTTTATTGGATCCAGTTCTCTCTTCTCCTGAGTTTTACCAACTGTTTTTGCTTTCAAGATTACCGCGATCCCTCCTACGAAATGGGTAGAGGCATCCTTCACCTGTACCTGTTGACCAAATCCATTTCATTGGTTGACATTGATTCTTTACGAAAAGAAAACCCCCCAAATAATCCCCTCCTTCAGTCCCAAGCACAAACTTTGTAGGATTTAATTCAGCAAATGGGGTTCTCTTAAGGTCATGTTTTAACCACTCCAGGCATATATGATATGAATTACATTCAATCAGTGTACAGTTATTGAACATTTAATAAGAACAGAGCACTTCTCCATGTGCCCCATAAGCCATGGGTTGGAAGAAATTATTACCACGTCTGGATCAAGACCATTGTTTTCCTCACAGCATTCGTCATTGCCTTGTCTGTTCCTCACCCTCTATTCATGTGTCTGTACTGAAGGTCACAGAGAAGCAAGATCTATCAGACATCCTTTTCCTCTGTCCTCCCACAGACCATAAAATCCACCATATTAGATTTTCTAATCATCTAACCTTGATGCAGTATTGAATTCCAGGCTTCAGGAAAAGAGGAGTAGCAACCAAATCCAGTGTGTAAGGTAAGAGGACGTATTTGATATCAGTCACTTTGGTTTCTTGGAAGAATGTACCTAAGGTAATAAAATGTGTCACTTAGAATTTGGCAAGTTCTACATTGTAGTACATAGACCTGCACGGGTACCCACTCCATCCCTCTGCATTTCTTTATTTGGATAAGGACAAGCTATCCATTCATTCCTTGGTCATTTCACACACAGTTATTAACCCAAGTCTCAATGATTGTTATGGTCGCCCTAGAAGAACCTGGCCACTCCATGACCAGTAAAGCACAGTTTGCAGGAGGTTGGGAAGACGCCCATTCACCAGTTTCAGATAGTGTTCTCCTGTTCCAGACCACTTGTCAGATTATTTATCCCATTTTTAACTTAAAATAACTGAGCAGGGCCTCATGCCCTCGAGGAGTCAATAATCCTGTTAGAAGAGGCACTCACAGGTAAAGTGGATGGTTCTCATTCCCAAGGCAACATCCAAACAAATACCAGGTAGTATGGTATAAGATATGTGTAAAATGTTTAAGAATAGGTAAGCAAGCACACAAATGACTCGGGGATGCTTTCATAATGTGAATAATTGTTGCAAGTAAAATTTTCTGGTACCATCGTTCTATTCTTTTTGAAACATAAAAGTCTATCCTTAGCATGTGGGAGTAGGGTGTCATCACTTTCATGAGCATTTCCCTTGCACAGAGCTGGTGGACATGTATTTTGGTGGAGCTCATCTGGCAAAGGCACTTCCCCAAAATGCACCAGTAATAAGCTGCAGATTTCTATTCAAACTTTGTAACAAGAACTGTGAGAAATGAATTTGATAGGTTAGTTTAAGAACTCACCTGTACTTTCTTGTACTTCCACAAAAATATTAAGATACTTGTTATTTAAATCTTCTAGACTTTTATATGACAGTTTCTTAATTGCCCTTGAAGTATTAAAATTAATTTGTGCAACTCCATCAATCAGCTGATTTTTTAAGGGGAACAAAAAGGTAGAAGTTATAATATTAGAGAAGAATTCATTGAGAGGGAATAACAAATTCTGCTTTTACCAGCCTGCAAAATCTTCACCTGACAATGACACTGTAGTTACAACTTGTGGTAATACAAAGTATAAGCTTGATTCTATACTTATAACTGATTAATATTCAGGTCATTTCTTTCAAGCCTGAAGCTTCAGGCCATATTGCAGGATCAGAGATGGAACATCTCTGATTCGACATCACGTCTCATCCTATTCAGAATCTGAGGCTAGAATTTGGGTACTACTGTCTATCTGATGGAACCTTCTCCAGATTGAAGACAAATATCTCTGTAGCTTATCTGCTTTCACCAGTGGAACTTCTCAAAGCCCGAAGTTCTATTGGTTTTGTTTTGTTCTCTTCTGTTTAATTCCATGGACTCTTGAGGGTGAAAGCCCACTTTCGGTCTCCATGTGCTGGTGAACTGCCTCAGTTCTCCATGACTGTGAAGGTAGCTCAATCTCTCTTTACCTCTGTCTTCTGTGTTGCTTCATGCATCATTTCTTTTCCACTCCCATGTAAATCTTCTCTTATCCCAAAAAAGACAGAAACTTTAGCCTCTGTTACATTCTCACTATAAGAATATCTGTCAAAACGGAATATAATTAATTGCTTTTTGATAAAGCAGTTATAGTAATGACATACAGATAAAATGCGAAATTTGCTTTGTACTCTTGAACCGTGTACACAGTAGTACATCTCATTGTTACACTCTGCAGGTGCAGGGGAAAGTAAGTGTTTTTATTTCCATTGACAGATGATGAAATTGGTTCCCAGGGGGATAAAACAAACTTGCTCAACTTCCCACGGTTTTAAATTCACAGCAAGTTCATGGAGAAGTGAGCTTAGGACCCAGGTCTCCTTGTAAAGAGCCACCTTCTTCCATGACTGTGGCATGGTGTGGCAACAACAGGGAGCCACTCCCCAGTGCTCCTTTTAGCCAAAGGGGCAATATCACATCCAACCTGGAGACGTGTCATTTTCAGTTTAGCCCAATATTTGCCTTTGAGTCCATGAAAAACACAAACTTTCCCTATTTAAATATAAAACAGGCAAGTCTGTGTTCTCATTAGCTCATCTGCCAAGTATGACTTCTGAGCATTTTCAATCTGTTCTAGAACTGCTTTTGATAATTAAGTTGTATGATCAATTAATATTAATGAGGTCATGAATATAAAGAACTGAATGGTTTTTATATCATATTTTTAATACCTAACCAGTTACAGTCACCCGAATAGTCACCATGACTTCAATCTTTAGGGTTCTTTGCTTACAACACTGTAGAATAACTACAAGACTGAACTCAGCCAATATACTTCAGGCAATTCTCCTTGAATCCACTTCCCACAGCTATTAGATATTATTAATCACAGTATTTTTTACATTGAACCTCAAAGTCTTTTTCAACATAGGACCTCAGGCAAGCACTACTAATCAGTCAGTTTTGACTCTTGAAATTAAAGCTGTTTCACATTCAGCGGCTACATTAATCTGAAAATAGTTATTTTCTTACCTAGCTTTTATAGTAATCTTGAAGTCCTCAAAATTTTTATGGCTAATGAAGTAATTTTCTGGTTCTACTAAGATAAAGAAGTGTGGTTTCACTGAATGTAAATCTAGGCCAAAAAAAAAAAAAGATATACAATTTAAACTATGTTTCAAACAAGAAACTTTTCGGTACAATGGGACTTAACAGTATCAGTCACACAGCCATCCTTCTTTATGACAATCATCAAGCTTCTGAAGCTTCTTTATCCTCAAATCAGGGATCAATCTCATCTTTCTGCTCTAGCAGTGATGCCCTTATTAAAGCACATGTGTTGCTATCAAAGTATGAGCTCCACGAAGACAAGCCCTGATCTTATTAACCTGTATAAACCTTTGCCCCAAGTACCTTTCATATAGGGTTTGATAAATGTTTATTAAATTGGAAATTCTTTGCTCCTTTAGCACCTAGTGTTTGACTCTTCTTTTCTATTCAGTGTCCAAAATGTAAGTGTAAATCTTCAACTCTCAGGAAAGGCATCTTCTAGTTATTAGCTTTAGAAAATAACTTTCTTACAAAAATGAGATTTAGAACAAAGGGAAGTTTTAGACTGTGCAGCTCTTTGAGGCTATAACTCACAAAGAATCCTTTTTGACTGCTTACAGGACTATGTCTTTCACTTCTGCCCATTCAAGGAGTAACGTTAGGTTTCACAATCCTACTTATGCACTGCTCTGCAGACTGCTTAACCCAAAAGGAGAAGCTGCCTTTCAGAGAGAAGGGAGACTTGGCTCCATGGTGACCAGGACAAATTGGGAGGGGCTGGCTGCAGAAGGGCAAATCAAGTGTCTCACGTTCTGCCTGCCTTTTTTTTGTTGTTGTTGTTAATTTACTTTGAGAGAGAGTGAGAGAGCATGCATGAGCAGGAGAAGCTCAGAGAGAGAAGGAGAAAGAATCGCAAGCAGCACGGAGTCTGACACAGGGCTGGAACCCACAAACCATGAGATCATGACCTGAGCCAAGATCAAGAGTGGGAAGGTCAACCAACTGACCCACCCAGGCTCCCACTGGCTGCTTTTTTGTGTCAGAGAAAAATGCCCTCTGGTAGTGAAAAGATAGAGCAAGGACTTTGTAAATATGAACAGCGTCTAAGAGTGTCAACAAAGCAACTCTAAAATTCAGTTTAATTGCTTCAGAGGATATTCTGTTGCTGTGGTTTTAGCATGTTTAATAATTCAAATTTTTACATGGGATTGTTCTTCTCTCCTAATTAAAAATACCTTTCTGTCTCCTCCTCAAGCTGGTAAGCAGAGAACATGGTTTAAGTAGTTGAGTAAGAAATTTATAGTCAATGAAACCAAGAGTTGTTTTTTTGAAAAAATAAACAAAATTGATAAACCTCTACCCAGGCTTCTCAAAAAGAAAAGGGAGATGACCCAAATAGATAAAATCATGAATGAAAATGGAATTATTACAACCAATCCCTTAGAAATACAAGCAATTATCAGGGAATACTATGAAAAATTATATGCCAACAAACTGGACAACCTGGAAGAAATGGACAAATTCCTAAACACCCACACACTTCCAAAACTCAAACAGGAAGAAATAGAAAGCTTGAACAGACCCATAACCAGTGAAGAAATTGAATCAGTTATCAAAAATCTCCCAACAAATAAGAGTCCAGGACCAGATGGCTTCCCAGGGGAATTCTACCAGACATTTAAAGCAGATATAATACCTATCCTTCTCAAGCTATTCCAAAAAATAGAAAGGGAAGGAAAACTTCCAGATTCATTCTATGAAGCCAGCATTCCTTTGATTCCTAAACCAGACAGAGACCCAGTAAAAAAAGAGAACTACAGGCCAATATCCCTGATGAATATGGGTGTAAAAATTCTCAATAAGATACTAGCAAATCTAATTCAACAGCATATAAAAAGAATTATTCACCATGATCAAGTGGGATTCATTCCTGGGCTGCAAAGCTGGTTCAACACTTGCAAATCAATCAATATGATACATCACATTAATAAAAGAAAAGATAAGAACCATATGATCCTGTAATCGATGCAGAAAAAGCATTTGACAAAATAAAGCATCCTTTCTTAATAAAAACCCTCAAGAAAGTCGGGATAGAAGGAACATACTTAAACATCATAAAAGCCATTTATGAAAAGCCCACAGCTAATATCATCCTCAATGGGGAAAAACTGAGAGCTTTCTCCCTGAAATCAGGAACACGACAGGGATGTCCACTCTCACCTCTGTTGTTTAACATAGTGTTGGAAGTTCTAGCATCAGCAATCAGACAACAAAAGGAAATCAAAGGCATCAAAATTGGCAAAGATGAAGCTTTCACTTTTTGTAGATGACATGATATTATACAACGAAAATCCGATAGACTCCACCAAAAGTCTGCTAGAACTGATACATGAATTTAGCAAAGTTACAGGATACAAAATCAATGTACAGAAATCAGTTGCATTCTTATACACTAATAATGAAGCAACAGAAAGACAAATAAAGAAACTGATCCCATTCACAATTGCACCAAGAAGCATAAAATACCCAGGAATAAACCTAACCAAAGATGTAAAAGATCTATATGCTGAAAACTATAGAAAGCTTATGAAGGAAATTGAAGAAGATATAAAGAAATGGAAAAACATTCCGTGCTCGTGGATTGGAAGAACAAATATTGTTAAAATGTCAATATTACCCAAAGCGATCTACACATTGAATGCAATCCCAATCAAAATTGCACCAGCATTCTTCTTGAAGCTAGAACAAGCAATTCTAAAATTTGTATGGAACCACAAAAGGCCCTGAATAGCCAAAGTAATTTTGAAGAAGACCAAAGCAGGAGGTATCCCAATCCCAGACTTTAGCCTCTACTACAAAGCTGTAATCATCAAGACAGCATGGTATCGGCACAAAAACAGACACATAGACCAATGGAATAGAACAGAAACCCCAGAGCTAGACCCATAAAAATATGGCCAACTAATCTTTGACAAAGCAGGAAAGAATATCCAGTGGAAAAAAGACAGTCTTTTTAACAAATGGTGCTGGGAGAACTGGACAGCAACATGCAGAAAGATGAAACTAGACCACTTTCTTACACCATTCACAAAAACAAACTCAAAATGGATAAAGGACCTGAATGTGAGACAGGAAACCATCAAAACCCTAGAGGAGAAAGCAGGGAAAAACCTCTCTGACCTCAGCCGCAGCAACTTCTTACTTGACACATCCCCAAAGGCAAGGGAATTAAAAGAAAAATGAACTATTGGGACCTCATGAAGATAAAAAGCTTCTGCCCTGCAAAGGAAACAATCAACAAAATTAAAAGGCAACCAACAGAATGGGAAAAGATATTTGCAAATGACATATTGGACAAAGAGCTAGTATCCAAAATCTATAAAGAGCTCACCAAACTCCACACCCGAAAACAAATAATCCAGTGAAGAAATGGGCAGAAAACATGAATAGACACTTCTCTAAACAAGACATCTGGATGGCCAACAGGCACATGAAAAGATGCTCAACGTCGCTCATCAGGGAAATACAAATCAAAACCACACTCAGATATCACCTCACGCCAGTCAGAGTGGCCAAAATGAACAAATCAGGAGACTAAAGATGCTGGAGAGGATGTGGAGAAATGGGAACCCTCTTGCACTGTTGGTGGGAATGCAAATTGGTGCAGCCACTCTGGAAAACAGTGTGGAGGTTCCTCAGAAAATTAAAAATAGACCTACCCCAGCAATAGCACTGCTAGGAATTAACCAAGGGATACAGGAGTACTGATGCATAGGGGCACTTGTACCCCAATGTTTATAGCAGCACTCTCAACAATAGCTAAATTATGGAAAGAGCCTAAGTGTCCATCAACTGATGAATGGATAAAGAAATTGTGGTTTATATACACAATGGAATACTACGTGGCAATGAGAAAGAATGAAGTATGGCCTTTTGTAGCAACGTGGATGGAACTGGAGACTGTTACGTTAAGTGAAATAAGTCATACAGAGAAGGACAGATTACATATGTTTTCACTCCTATGTGGATCCTGAGAAACTTAACAGAAGACCATGGGGGAGGGGAAGGAAAAAAAATGGTTAGAGAGGGAGGGAGCCAAAACATAAGAGACTCCTAAAAACTGAGAACAAACTGAGGGTTTATGGAGGGTGGGAGGGAGGGGTGGGTGGGTGATGGGTATTGAGGAGGGCACCTGTTGGGATGAGTGAGCACTGGGTGTTGTATGGAAACCAATTTGACAATAAATTTCATATTAAAAAAAAAAAAAGAAATTTACATAAGAGCATACAAATTAATAATCTAGCCCCTATGAGAAATGAACAGAAGGAATTATTAATAAGTTAGTTATTAGTACAATAATATTTCCAAAGTAAGTTATACTTTATTTTTTTTCTAAACATTGTAATTTTCCTAACACAGCATTGATTTTTACGGCTGATGGGAAGGAGCACTGGCTAAGTCGGAGGTGCCATTCTCCTTGTCAGCCTGGACAAAGTGGTTGTGAAACCTAGACCAGTCTTCCCATTTCTCTGGGCCTGACCCTCCTCACCCGGCCTCATTTTCAGACAAGGGGGTCAGACTAGATGATCCCTAAGAGTGTCAGAGAACCATGGTTCTTGCAAGAACATTATCTAATCCTACCTCCTTACAGGACTTGATTCTCTGCAGAATGACAATGAGGGAACAAGGTTCAGAGCGTTCAGTGACCGAATTGAGGTGAGCCACACTAAGAGCCCCAGGTCTTTGGCCTTCTGTCCCCCAGTACACTTCTGTCTACCACTCCTCACTGCTCTGTATTTATTCTTTAATGAGTCTTTAGTCTATGAAATCATTGAGAACAGTTTTCAAAAATACACATTGGAAATCTCAGTAACTTATGAGAAATTACCATGGCTTTTAACTTCAAACGTTGCAACTGCTGTTGTTGTGAAGTCCTCTTTGTATTTAGCTTTAATTGTCCATGAACCGTATCTGTGAAAGAAATACATTTAAAACTTTAAGTATCACCAAGTAATGTATCTCTAACTCATCCAATGACTGTAGGTAACATTCAAATGAGCACTTAGTATAGGCCAAACACTGTTTTAAGAGCTTTACAAGTATTAACTCATTCAATCCTCAAAAAATACCATAGAACAAGTTATATTATTATCCCCATTTTATCATCAGAGAAATGAGGCTCACAGAGGTGAAGTAACTTACTCAGGGACACAGAGCTAGTAGGTGGTGGGACTGGGATTCAAACTTTGTTACTCTGGCTCCAAAACCCTTGACCACAACTTCATGTTTAGACAACCCTGACAGCAGTTTCAGATTTATGCACCACCTAATTAATATACTATTTTTGAAAGACATTTTAAAATTATAAACAAAAATATGCATTTTGGGTGGAGTTGTAAATATACTGAAATTTATTTTCATATTACTGACTCACTCTCTAGTATATCATAGTATTTAGCTAGAAAATGTTTTTCATTTAAAGGCACTGTTTTTTCATTTGATGAACCAAGCTTAAAGTTTAAACATATTAATATATGTTACACTATATAACATGCCAGAAAGTCAAGGGTACGCTTCTAGGACCATTTGATCAGGTGAAACTTATCAAAATGGTACAAATATATAGGTTTGAAAATTTTACAACTGAGGCCAGAGTGAAATTCCTTTTAGAGGGACAGTGTGGTAGAAGGAGAGAGTATGGATGAACCTGGCCAGAGAGATCTGGGTTCCCATTTCAGGTCCACCATTTAAAGTCGGGTGGTTTTGAACAAGCCTAAACATTTATCTGAGCCTTAATTTCTTTATCTTGAAAATGGCAATAAGAAAGAACTTAGCAGAGTGCTTGGTACACAGTAGAGGATCCATAAATGTCAGTTCTTTTACTGCAGTAAAATACCGCTTTGGTGTTACATTTTCAAGACGTTATGCAATGTAACTCTCAAATTGGATCTCAAAATATCTTCCAAGTTCTGGGAATAAATGTCAGAGAAAATTCCAAATCCACTATAGAATATTAAACACATGTTAGTGGACATCTTCCTTTTGTACATTTTTTTTTTCTTTCTTCTGTTGTACTCTCAGCATTTAGGGGGTAGGGTCTGTCTCCCACAGTGTCTACTGCCTGGACTTTGTTGTAAAAGGTGCTCACTGAACTGAATACAGCAGACTAGCTTTGTGCTTACAGCTGGCATTACTACATCAGGCCCCCTGCCTCAATGCACAAGAGCCCAAGCAGGCTCCACCTTCCTTTCTGTTGGAAGGATACTCAATAGGGCCTGATAAGGATAGCCAGAACAAATCTTTGTGTACATCAGCACCTTTCAGTCACATGTAAATGGTTCCACAGACTGTTCAATTACCCCAGACACCTCCACTGCTTTTAAGAGAAACAACTTTACCCCAAAATAAGTTAAAATACTTAGGATTTCATGAAAATCCACTTGTTTTTAAACACATTGCCCTTCACTTTCATGTAAGAAGATACCAAGAAATAAAACACCTTCTCTTATGTCTGTACCTAGTGGTCTCAGCAACTACACAGATCAATTATTCAATAAAAAAAACCATTACCTGCATAAAATAAAATAAAATAAAATAAAATAAAATAAAATAAAATAAAATAAATACTTAGGATTAACTGGAATCTTGAAGTCAGGAAAAGTGATAATTCCAGTATAATTTTTTTCTCCTACCATGGCAACTTCTGACCCTGCTGGATCCTTTGAGTGAAAAGAAAAGCAAGTTTTATTTTTTAAAACAACTATAAATACAGAAGTTACACATAAACATGACATGCGGTTGACAGTCTTATAGAAATATTCAGTAAATGGTAAGGAACTTTGTTGAAATTAAGCACATGCAATGTTGGCCTGGCATTGAGGTGACGACACCTGGTCAGGCTTGTTAACAAAGACTAACTTCTAAGGCACAAAACCATATTTTGAACAGGTGTGTAAGTAGTATAGTAAATATTTAAGATACATTAAGCAACTCCCAGCAAGGCTTTTTTTCCACCACCCTTCTTCCTGAACAGGACTTGTGGATAATCTTCAAACACTATTTTCATAATGTTGTGCCATGCGCACAAGGCTTCTTTGGCTCCATGTTTCTTCAAGATCAAACCTGAACACATCAGGGCATGCCAAAGCAGCAGCCTCTACCTGTTCAATGTCTTACCTCCAGGGGGACCTCTGACAAGAGAATGATGGGATTTGTGAAGAATCTCAACAGGTTCACTTGAGTCTGTCTGTCCCCCCGCAAGTCCCCAAATGTAAAATAATGCTTCATTGTGGTCACTGTCTCTCCCTAAAGTGTTTCTGGGTCAGTCTGCTGTGGCCAAGCCACTGTCATGGTCATCTCCACATTGTGCTTCTTCCTGGCTCCATGACATCTGAGACATCATCCCACTTCTATCAAACCCTCTCCACGGTTTCCATTAAAACCAGCGCAGGACCAGGCTTTGTCCTTTCAGAAGTCCCTCTAGAATAATTTAGTAATCGTCTCTAGCTTTGCCTCCTGTTCGAGCTGGCCTGTTATTGACAATACATTATCCTTTACTTGGTTTACCATATTATGTATGCTTGTCAGGTTGGCTAAACTCAAATATCCACAGAAAGACACATCCCATAATCCCCCAAACAAATCAAGAGAGCTAAGTGCTAAGGTTCTGGAGACAGACAGACCTGGGTTTGAATCCTGATTCAACTCATTAGTATCAGTATGATCTCAGTGGTTACTTAACTTCTTTAACCCTCAGCCCTTTCTTCCATAAAAAGGAAATAATTATGTTGATTGCATAAGACTGTTGTAATGATATACTGCATGCCATGCACATCTCAAGGTACCGCAATTTATACTTCTAGAATCCTCACTACATCTGCCCCTGCTTCTTCACAGATAGCAAGAGGATACAAAATAATTAACTACATCCACTTTGGAGATGGAGTCACTAAAGGATGTTTTTTAATGGGGCCATATAAAATATATTTCACTATTTAATTTATACACAAAAATTAGCAATCAGGATAAAAGAAGCATAAGATTACCAGGTTGCACCCACAACAGGTGCTAAATAAATGCCTGCCGCTATACAATACTGAATAAATTAATGCCACATTTGACTTGTGTTATAGTAAGGAAAACTATTCATATAATGAAAATGCCAAGGTTAAAATTTGATTTAAATTAAAGGCATACTCACTATAAAAGTTATGGCAACTTCTCTTTGTAATGGCTTTAAGTCTTCGTCCAATGAATAAATTCTAACTTTTACTACAAGAAAAAAAATTGTCATTATTAGAAACTCTGTTCAACTCTTAAATGCTCTGACAATATCATTAATAACCCTATAACATGAGGGTCATGAAATCTAGATTAAAATTTAGAACCCCCAAACATAAAATCCTAAAGGAAAAGATGAATTAGGGGTGTCTGGTTGGCTTAGTCAGTAGAATCATGTGGTTCTTCATCTCAGGGTCATGAATTCAATTCAAGTCCCACTTTGGGCATAGAGCTTACTTTACCAAAAAAAAAAAAAAAAAAAAAAAAAAAAAAGGAAAAGATGAGTTAGAATATCGGATGTGAACTTTAAAGTGAAAAAATAAAAAAATGTTCTTTTACCAAAAATTTCCTGAATGGGTTCTTTTAAATATTCCTCTTTATGTACTTAAGATATGATTCAACTTACTGAGTATTTTCACTCAAACTTTTTTTTTATTTCTTTTTAGTTTATTTTTATTTATTTTGAGAGACAGAGCAAGCAGGAGAGGGGAAGAGAGAGAGAGGGAGACAGAATACCAAGCAGGTTCCATGCCGTCAGCACAGAGCCTGATGAGGTGTTCAAATTCACAAACCATGAGATCATGACCTGAACGGAAATAAAGAGTTGGACACTTAACTGACTGAGTCACCCAGGTACCCCATTAACTTTTTGTAGTTTTTAACCACTGATAGATAAGAAAGACTGCAGCTCCCTGGTATCTGAAATTATTATAGAAGAGAGGAGGAACAGAAGTGGTTAATTGTGTCAACAGACTCAGTGAAGCATTCTCTAGCAGAAAAAATGCAGGCAAGAATCTGCATACCTCAAGGTGTAATGAAGTACCTAAATGCATAGCAGGGGGAGAGTCTCATCTCTCCTTAGACACGCAGTGATTTTTGCAACAGGCTTCCAAGAAACAGCTCTGAGTGTCTAAAGAGCAGTTAATGTGTACTGGCAGGGAGCTTGTACTGCTGCTAAAATTATGGAGGTGACCTCCATCCTCGGTCACCTAATTAGCATCATCACCATCGCCATCATCTGTAATGGCAATTCAGAAAGCACTGCAGCATTCAATATACCCGTTACTTCACCTGCCTTCTCTCCCTTTAGATAACTTCTAAAAGGGAATTTACTGGAAGAAGACTAAAGCTGTTTCGAACAGAAACATGGGAGACAAACATTGCTAAGTGCATTTTGTAATTTGGTTCACAATTTTCTACGTTAATGTGAAATTGAAATTCTATTCGTAAAAGAAGAGGATATTGAGAATAAACATGAGATTGTTTTCAAGTTAAAATTCAGCCTCTTGTATTAAGTTCTATAATACGTCACTTCAAATTAAAAAAAAGATTTAAAAGGAGACTTGGTATCATTCTAAGAAAGGTCTTCCTTACCTCCAAATTATATTCATATTTTGCTGATTCTTTGTTATTATAATGTAAAATTTAACCTTTAGTTTGTCAACTCTAGTTTTGTGTATGGTATAAATTTGGGAATTAATTTCATCCCCCCCCCAAAGATAAAATCCATTGGTCTCAATACCATTAATTAGGTCATCCCACTTTTTTTCCCCCCAGAAATTAAGATTTCCTCTCTATTATACCTGACTCATCTGAATTGTAAACAGATTTGTCTGTCTGAATGAGGATAAATCCATTGTCATAGCGGAGTGGAATTTTTGTTGCTTTTGAAAAATGATCACATACAACTTCTAAATATACATATGAAACTGCATTTGGTCCTCCAGATAAATCTTTTGGTTGTATCTGTTTAAAAACAAAGTTAAAGAAGGAATATTATATAATAATCTTAAGATAATAAAAGCATTTATCTTTCAGGTAGCTATGAAAATGAGTTGAATAATGTTTATTTGTAACAAAAATTTTGTAAAATAAAACAGCAAATACAGAGGTGTTCCTGAAAAAATGTATTTCAGTTTCTTCTCAAATTTAGTTTGAAACAATTACTTCAAAAAATTATCCAGATTTAATGTCTGTTAAAAATGACAATCACTGAACAAAATTCAATTTTTAATAGAACATATCTATTAAAGGGTGAGGAAAAGGGTTGTGGACATGTCTCTAATTTTCCTTGAACGTTGTTCACAAATCTGTTTGAGAAAACTTACTTGATTCAAATCCAAACTGAAAGTACAAAAAGCCTATGATAGGTATATACTTCAGGAGAAAATTAATTTTGTAGAACAAAGAGGTTAAAACATTGTACATAATTCAGGAAAACAAATGTTCAAATTGTTCTCCGTTCACTTCTTTGAGTTTTTTAGATCAACAGAGTCAAATCTATGTCTATGTTTCTCTTCCTCTTATTTTTTTCCTCTGAATATATAAAATTTAAGTATTTAATTATTTCTTTCTGGTACAGTCTATCCGTGGAGGATACATTACAAGACTAGGTGCCTGAAGCTGTGGATAGTACAAACTCTATAAATATTGTTTTTTTTTTCCTATACATAATACCTATGATAAAGTTTAGTATATAAATTAGGCACAGTAAGAGATTACCATAACTAATAATAAAATAGAATTATAACAATATACTGTAATAAATGTTATACACACGTGGTCTCTTTTTCTCTCAAAATATCTTACTGTACTATACTCACCCTTCTCCTTGTAATGATGTGAGATGATAAAATGCCTATGTGACGGGATGAAGTGAGGTGAATGACGCAAACACATGACATAGTGTTAGACAACTATTGACCTGATGATACATCAGAAGAAAGATCATCTGCTTCTGGACACCATGGTTCACCATGGTTAAGTCAAACCACAAAAAGTAAAACAGCTGATGGGGCGGGGGGGCACCACTGTATTTATCTTGAAATTTTTTAAGCAGGTATATGTGCTGGCTGATTTTGTTTTCACCTCATGTCATCAAATCTTTTCATATTAATAACCTTAATCTGCTTCATTCACACTTTTACATTTCTTTACATTGCCTGCAAATCAGAAGCAGATTCTTAACATTTCCCACTTACTTACGTGTATAAACATATGACACTTATCTCTTCTCAACTAGTAAATGCACTTAATAGTATGATGTAACACATTTTTATACCTACATGTAAAAAAGGATCAATGTGTGTTTTATAAAGAAACACTTGGCATATAAAAGAAACTATGATAAGAATACATACAGTTAAGTTTACAGAGCTTTGGAATTTATTTTCTGGAGACAAATTAACTTGGCCAAAAGAATATGTAAAACTTTTATCGGGATAACTTTTAATAGCAATGGTCACAGCAAATGAGTCCGTGTATCCATGAACTTGAATTACTACATTTTCAGAGGCTCCAACATAGAATACTTTAGGTGCTGAGACAACATACCTGTTGAAACAGTAAAATTACAGAGTCAGACTGTTAATAAAACATAATTTTTTAAAAACATTTCACTTAGGAGAATCAACTGAAATTAGCACTGTTTCTTATATTTAACAACATATATTTTATTTCTCAATGTTTTATTATCTACGATGAAGCCAGGATAGCTTCCTGAAAGTATCCAAAGGATGAGATTTCAAGGAGGCAGATCCAAGTGGTTTTGATCAGTTGCAGCCAGGGGGGGATGTAATAGAGTCCACTATAAGAAATGCAAATAGGGATCATGCTTCTGTCTTTCAAAGAACCTTTTTTAATCAAAATACCAAACAGTAAGTTACCCTTCCCCGGAGCAGAGGTAACAGCTTGGGAAAAATACAAAGTTTTTGAATACAAGTCATGTGGTGATCACAAAGTACTCATACAGAAAACAGAGTAATGGCATTGGACAATAGAGAAAAGAAGAAGCTAACCTGGAGTTTTCAGAAGTAGAAAATTAATTTCATGTGGCAGTGATTGAGTTCTGTTTTCTATAAAAGCATAACCAAAACACGTTGCAAATGAAAACGGGATTTTTCACTTACGTTTGCTCTTGTGCCCAACTTTTTCCCAAGTAGAAAAAAATACAGACTACACTTAAAATGTCCATGCCTGGGGTAGCATTAAGCTGTTGACAACTTTCTGGAAATTGTCCTCCTTTTTGTGAACTCAGCTTGAAAATTTTGGTTAAATTAGTCTTCAGGTTAATTATTAACGTTAGATAGTGGGATCACTGAGAAGGAAAGCTAAGAATTTAAATCATAACCTTTGAATGTCTACAAGTAATTTTGGGATTTGAAATATAAAGCAGATATTGATGAGTAAAGCAGAAAAGACACCCAAATGGGAGTCTCTAGAAAAATGTGTCAAAACTGGACACAGATACAAAATACTTGGAGGCTGCTCTGGTCTTGCACATTTTCTGGGTGTAGTAGATGCAGTTGATGCCATGACCAGATCCCCCTTACTGGGCTTGGTGCAACCATTCTTTAGATACCTTGAGTGCTGGCTGTTAAAGTCTCTCACTTGCCCCCTTCTCCAAGTAATTCACCTCAGCCATAGATGACAGCTTGCCCAGAAATGCTTGAGATGTTACATCCTCTGTCTGGGATTGGTTCGTAGTCAATAACTGATTGATTCTCGGGGCACAACAGCCTACCTTCCTTGCTTCAAGGTGGGACAACTTCGTGGTAGCATCCATGCTACAGAGCACCCTGGTAGGGTCGGGGTGAAGCTAGACCACAGCTGATACCACATCTTTGCTTAGTTCTTGCCCTGCCCTGTGCAGCTTCCCTTACTGCTTACAGGTTTCTCTTGAGAGAAGTCTTGTAATAAACTCACTTGCAGGGAATGTCTCCCTGTCTCAGGCTCTACATTCTAATTTTAAGGAGCATGGGAAGGGACTATCATCCTGGATCTCAGGTAGAATGTCTCAGATATGGAAGTGGTTCCGAGGCTTCCATGGAATGGGTCTGGTTGAATGGGGCCCACGAGGTCTGTACTGATCCACTTTAGAGCAGGTCTAAAGTCCCAAGGCAGCTCCCCAAATGCTGAAATGTTCCCAGGGAACTCTAGGACTAGAAATGACTCCTCAAGGTTGACAACCAGGGCGTGGGCAAGGGAGCAATGAAGCTATTGCTGTCTTAGGCTTCCTTAAGTCTGCATTCAATTGCACGCATGGTCCCATCCTGAACTGCAAGTCTCTAGGTATATTGGATGGCTAGTAGTTAGGTTATTGGGTTTTGTAATTGCCTCTTCACTTGACTGTTTTTCTCTCTAGACTATAAGTTCCATGAGGACAGGTACTGGGTCTAACATATATAATGGGGATATACCCCAGAACTTACTACACTGTCCAAAGGATACTTAGACACTCAACAAGTTGTTGCCAAATGAATGAATGAAAAGGTGGGCCAAGGAAGATAATGTTGAAAGGCAGGCTGAGGGCAGGTTGTGGATGGCCCTGAATGCCAAGTTAATGAGCCTGGATTTCATTTTGTATGCAACAGGAAACAAAGAATTTCGACATTGCTTCTCTGACCCTGGGGATGTTGCCATCTCCTTATGACTTACTGTTCTTTGTTCCATGGAAATAATAGGTAGTACATTTTATGCAAAGTATTAGTGAAAATGTTCTCTAAGGTAAAATGCAAGCAGAAATTGATAAAAATTCTGAGATGTCAAATGTTCATTCACAACAGCAACTTTAAAAACTGTTCTATCATAACAGTTTTAGATTTTGATAAGCAAGAGGTTTATAGCTGTAATGTTAGACTTTATACTTTTGTCGGGACTAATGGCCTTGTGTGAGTAGTTAATGAACTCTCTCATGAAGTGATGTTGCTGACATACATGTTGTTGCAACACATTTTTTTGAACAGGGGCCTGTAAGCTAATATTTAAACCATTGATTGAGTTCTAAACCATGTCAAGCAGGAGCAATGATAGGAAAATTAGTAAGCAACAATGTATTGAAATGGATCATTTAATGTAAAAAGACCTTAAGATTGTAGCTGCATAGATCCAGTCCAGAACATTTTCAAACGAACAGTGTCAAAAACACTCTCATCAGAGATGAGACTAATTTTAGCTTTGTTTTAATTTTTGGCCAACCATCTCAGTTACTGAAGCCATCTGAAAGGAAAAATCACTTTATTTCAAGGGCATATTTAATATATATCTTCTTCTCATATAGGTTCAAAATTTGGGCCACAAAGGACAATCTGTGTTACTCGTTTTGTACTCAGTCCCATGCATGGACTCACATGATTACTAAGAAGGAACAAATAACAATGAAAAAGGTTGGGAACGAAAAAAGTGTCAGGTCAAATTTCACACTATTATCACTTTTTTTTTTAAGCATTTTAAAATATATTTTTGAGAAACAGAGAGACAGAGCACGAACAGGGAAGGGGCAGAGAGAGAGGAGACACAGAATCTGAAGCAGACTCCAGGCTCTGAGCTGTCAGCACAGAGCCTGATGCAGGGCTCGAACCCATGAACCATGAGATCATGACCTGAACTGAAGTCGGACACTTGACTGATGCTTGACCAACTGACCCACCCAGGTGCCCCTATTATCAGTACTTCTTAAACCTAAATAGGCCATATACATTTAATATTCCCTAATACTGAAACTTTCAGAGTTTTCTCCCCCCAACCTCGTGATAAATGGGAAGAGAAATTACACAGGTGGAGCTATCTCAAGGCTTCTCAACCACAGCACTACTGACATTTTTGGCAGAGTGATTATAATGGGCAGCTGCCCTGTACATTGTAGGCTGTTTAGCAGCATGTCTGGCCTCCAATCCCACTAGATGTCAGCAGAACCTTCTTCCTAGTCACGGCCACAAAATGTCCCCGACACTACCAAATGTCCCCTGATGGGAAGCAGGGCAAAATGGTCTCTGGCTGAGAATCACTAGATTGCTGTATGTTTTAGTATTTAAGGAGAGATTGAGGAAGGTACTTACTTGTGCCTCTATCAAAGATACAGGGGTGCCTGGGTGGCTCAGTTGGTTAAGCATCTGACTTTGGCTCAGGTCATAATCTCACGGTTTTTGAGTTCAAGCCCTGCATCGGGCTCTGTGCTGACAGCTCAGAGCCTGGAGCTTGCTTTGGATTCTGTCTCCCCCTCTCTCTGTCCCTCCCATGCTCATGCTCTCTCTCTCTCTCAATAATAAATAAACATTAAGAGAAAAAAATTTTTTAATAAAAAAAAGATACAGAATTCAGTAGGCTCTTCATTTGAGCTATTTGGCTACTTTAAGCTACCATGGAAATCTGTAATTCCCTTAGTTTCTTCCACAAACAGGAATGTCATTATTTCATTTCTTAATTAAAAAAAAAATTGTTTTAGAGAGAGAGAGAGTGCAAGCGGGAAGAGAGGCAGAGGGAGAAAGAGAATCTTAAGCAGGCTCCATGTTCAGTGTGGAGTCCAATGGGGGACTCGATTCCATGACTCTGGGATCATGACCTGAGCTGAAATCAAGAGTCAGACGCTCAACTGACTGAGCCACCCAGGCACCCCTGGAAAGTCATTATTTCAAAGACCACTGATGGCTTCCAAATTTATATCTCCAATTGATATCTGAATGTTGGAGTGCCCCAGGGTTTGGGCCCTTTTCTACTTTTTAATGTGCATTCACCCACTAAGCAATCTCATCCAATCACATGAATTTGAATACTGTCTACATACACCAATGCACTTAAATTTCATTCTCTGGACCACCCCCCTAAGCCCTAGAGTTGTATATCTAATTGCCTTACTTAGACTTACACTTGGATATCTAATTAGCATCTTAAACTTACTACATTCACAACAACTTTAAAGATCTCCTTGCTCTACAACAGAATATCAAAAAATTAGGACAGCTTCTAACATATATGATAAGGATTGAAACATTCAGAAAAAAAAAACTTGGAGGATATACACGTTATGCAAAGTGAAGAAAACTATTCATCTACCCCCCCCAAAAACCTCCCTTAATATACTCATAAAAAAAGAGAAAATATTGCAATCATGAAGCAAGAACAGGATACCATAAAAAAGGAACATTCAGAGAACAAAATGAGCTCTTAGGTATTAAAAACATATAAGAAACTTTGGAATATAAAGTTGAGTAAATCTTCAAAAAAGCAAAGAGATGGTAAATAGGAGAAAAAAGGATAAATTGATTAGGATAAGATAAAGAAGGATAAAATAAGAGGATTAGGAGGTCCAGCAGCTGAATAATGAGAAATGAGAGCTCCAGAAAGATAGGAGGGAGCTTATTATCAGTGAAATAATTTAGAAATTTTTCCAGAAAAGAAGGATGGGAGTTGTCAGATTAGAAGATCCTTCCAAGGGCCAAGTAAAAAGATGAAAATATATTGATACCAAGGCACATCATCTGGAACTTTGGAGGCACTGAGGACAAGAAATAGATCCTAATAGTTTCCAGGGAAAGAGAGACAGACAGACAGAAAGACACAGAGAGAAATATGACATATAAAGGATTAAGAGTTAGAAGGATTAAGAAGGATTATGAGTTAGAATGGAGAATGGTCTGAACTTTCAATAGCCACAGGGAAGCAAGAAGACAATGGAGGGATACTTTCAAATTTCTAAAGGAAAATTATTTCTAGTTTCTACATTCAATCAAACCATCCATGAGGTGTTAAGGGTAGAGTAAAGACATTTTCAGAAATGCAAGGCTTTAAAAAAAATTGCCCCCTATATGTCTGACTTCAATGTGCTAGGAGAATGTGCTCTACCAAAATAAGAGTATAAACCAAGAAAATAAAGATATGCAGGAGGTCCAATGCAGGCTTGAGGCAAAAGGATTTCTCAATGGGATAGTGAAGGGAAAGTCCAGGATGACAGCTATGCACAAGATATACAGGAAATCCAAACACTTGTAGCAGTTGAGACTCAAGGGACAGATTTGTTGAGGATTTTCATCATCCAGATCCATGTTGCTGGTTTTTAAAATTTTTTTTTAACATTTATTTATTTTGAGAGAGAGAGACACACAGACAGAGCCTGAGCAGGGGAGGGGCAGAGAGAGAGGGAGACACAGAATCTGAAGCAGGCTCCAGGCTCTGAGCTGTCAACACGGAGCCTGACACGGGGCTCGAACCACAAACTGCAAGATCATGACCTGAGCCAAAGTTGGACCCTCAACCGACTGAGCCACCCAGGTGCCCCCATTCTGCTCTTATATCATCTTTTTCACTTGAGGTCAGAATGCCCAGGTGAACCTGACCCAGATTCTTATTTGTACTTGGCTTGTTGCAATTTGTTCTGATGAAATTCCTACTCTCCATTCCTGATCTACACTACCCCCAACCAGACGCCCAAATGCAGTAACTTCTGTGCTTATCATAACTCACTACATTTACCATGTACACAGACACAGACATTCCCCAGAGTGGCTCTTGTAAATTCT
This sequence comes from Prionailurus bengalensis, assembly GCF_016509475.1. Taxonomy (NCBI): domain Eukaryota; kingdom Metazoa; phylum Chordata; class Mammalia; order Carnivora; family Felidae; genus Prionailurus; species Prionailurus bengalensis. Next base: position 80,424,031 of record NC_057359.1, read on the forward strand.
CAAGAGATAAATAGTTTCTGTGACCCAGAAACTATTCACCTATCTACTCTAGGAATACTTCATCTACTAATGGCAATCTTGACTTTTCCTTAGTAACTATATTTGGCTTTCTATTCAGTTATTCAAAAGTAAACATTATACAAATTAAGGATAAACATACACCTGGTAAAACTATAATGAAAATCAAGGAAATTATTCATATGCAAGGATTAATATAAAAGTCATCCTCTTTTGGGGAAGAGGATGGGACACCATATAAAGAATGGGTACATACAGGCACACAGAGAGCTTCTATTTCTTAACCTGGGTGCCCTATATGCAAGTATTCAATATGTTATTATTCTCCAAGCTATGCTTATATGTTTTACAATCTCTTCTTTATTTATGATAAATATAGTAATAAATACCCTGCAAAAGAAAATTAAATAATGCATTTTGAGAGTGATGAGACTTCTGACACATCAAATATAAATGAAAAGTAAATATAACATACTTTACAAATATATATTTGTTTTTTCTTCTCAGCTTATTTAATAATCTTATATTTTATAAGGTAATAATTATGTTAAAGCACTGGTGTGTTTGTAGCATATATTTAGGCACGAAGTATAATAACAGCACAAAAAGGAGAAAGAGGAAAGCTTATGAGAACAACATTTTTATGTATTGGTACAGTTAGGTTAGCATAAATATGAAGTAGATTCAGATAAGTTATGGTAAGCCATAGAGAAATCATTAAGAAAATAACTTCTAGAGACACCTGGGTGGCTCAGTTGTTTAAGCATCTGACTCTTGATTTTGGCTCAGGTCATGAGATCAAGCCCTGTGTTGGGCTCTGTGCTGAAAGCAGGGAGCCTGCTTGGGATTCTCCCTGTCCCTCTCTCTCTGCCCCCTCCACTCGTGCTCTCGATCTCTCACTCAAAATAAATAAATAAACATTAAAAAAGAAAAGAAAATAACTTCTAAAAATAGAGTAAAATTACAGGAATTAAAACTAACACTAGAAAATAGTCATTTAATGTTTTAAAAAAAGCTATAAGGGAGGAATAGAGAAACAAAAAATACATGATATATAGAAAACAAAAAGTAAAGTGGCAGATATAAATTTAGATACATCAATAATCACATGAAATGTTAGTAGGTTAAATCACACAATCAAAAGGTAAAGATTGTCTGGCTGGATTTTTACAAAAACAAGACCCAACTATATGCTGTCTACAGGACACACTTTTGATTCAAAGATACAAATAGGTTTTGGGTAAAAAAAGATATATAACAGCAACCATAAGAAAACTGGAGTGACTATATCATATCAGACCAGGACATATGTAACAAGAAGCATTCTCCATTCTCTCATATGGTAGGCTATAAAACAAGCCTGAATAAATTTAAAAGAATTTAAATTACATAGAATACATTCTCTGATCACAGTGGAGTGAAAGTAGACATTAATAACAAAAAAAATTGGGAATTCACAAATGTGTGGAAATTTTTTTTTTTTACAATGTTTTAATGTTTACTTATTTTTGAGAGAATGTGTGAGTGGGGGAGGAGCAGAGAGGGAGACACAGAATTTGAAGCAGGTTCCAGGCTCTGAGCTGTCAGCACAGAGTCTGACGTGGGACTGGAACCCACAAGCCGTGAGATCATGACCTGAGCTGAAGTCGGACGCTTAACCGACTGAGCCACCCCGGCACCCCACAAATGTGTGGAAATTTAACAACACGTTCCTAAATAACGAATGGTTCAAAGAAAAAAAATCACAAAGGAAATTGGAAAATACTTGGAGATGAGTAAAAATGAGGACAACATACCAAAATATATGGGATGCAACAAAAGCAGTGCTTAGAGGAAATTCTGTAACTGTAAACATCTACATTAAAAAAGAAGATCTCAAATCAACAGCCTAATCTCCATCTTAAGACAGAAGAGAAGAGAAAACTAAGTGCAAAGCAAGTAGAAGAAAGGAAAAAACACCAATTAGAGTTGGAATTCTAGAATAGGAAAACAATAGAGAAAGTCAAACCTAACCAAAAGTTGGTTCTTTAAAAAAAAAAAAAAATCAACAAATTAGTCAAATCTTTAAGCTCTCCAAGAAAAAAGTATTGTCAGAGTTTTTTAATTTTTATTCACTAAATTTTTATTCACTAAGATAATGAATAAAGAGGAGACATTATTCACAATATTCCATTAATGGAAAGGATTATAAGGGAATGCTATGTATAACTGTATGCTAACAGATGAAATAAAAAAACAGATGAAATAGAAAAGTTCCTAGAAATACATAAACTACCAAAATTGAAGAAGAGATAGACGATCAGGAAAGACCTATAATAAGTAAAGAAATTCAATTAGCAATTTAAAAACTACACACAAAGCCCAAGTCCAACGACTTCACTGGTGAATTTCTATCAAACATATAAAGAAGAATTAATGCCAATTCTTCTCAAACTCTTACTAAAAAATATAAGAGGAGTGAACACTTCCCAATTCATTCTATCAGATCAGTGTTACCCTGATACCCAGACCAAAGACATCATAGGAAAACTATAGAACAATATCACTTATACATATAAATGCAAAAATTCTCAACAATGCTACAAACTAAATACTACAAACTAAATTAAGCAGCATATAAAAAGGATTATAAGCCATGAGGAAGTGGGATTTATCCCAGGAATGTAAAGTTGGTTTAACATCCCAAAATTAATTAATGTAAAACACTGTAACACCAGAATGAAGAACAAAACCCATGGCCATCTCAACAGATGCAGAAGAAAACATTTGACAAATTCAATCCTCTCTCATGATTAAAAAAAAAAAAAGTCAACAAGCTAGAAACAGAAGAAAACTTCCTCAACCTGATAACAGCATCTAAGAAAAATCCACACTTAATATTTAAATGATGAAAGACTGAATGCTTTCCTCCTAAGATCAGGAAAAAGCACTTGCATTCAAAATTATACTGGAAGTTCTCATCAGGATAATTAGGTGAGAAAAATAAACAAAAGGCATCAATATTGAAAAGGAAGAAGTAAAACTATCTCTATTTTCAAATGACATGATCTTGTATTAGAAAATCCTAAGGAATCCACTTAAAAAACAAACAAACAAACAAAAAACCATTAGAACTAAGAAATCGGTTCAGCCAGGTTGTAGGACACTGGATCTATACACAAATGTAGATTGTATTTCTATATAGCAGCAATGACTAAACTGAAATTAAGAAAACAGTTCCATTTATAATAGCATCAAAGAAAATAAAGTTACTTAGGAAAAAACCCAAAAGAAGTATAAGTTATACTCTGAAAACTATAAAACATGTTGAAAGAAATTTAAAAAAACCTAAATAAATGGAAAGACATCCCATGCTTATGAGTTGGAAGACTTCATATGGTTAAGATTGCAATATGCCCCAAACTGAACTACAGATTTAACACCTAATATGGCTCATCTGAACCCCTTTGGCTGTGGCACCTAATTTATGGCTTTACTGCTCCAACTGTGCTCTAGCCCTGCTGATGAACTTCTGATTTCCTCAAGTTGCTCTCTCAAATATCTTTGGTCCTTGCACAAGCTACCTATTCCTTTTGCCTTAGATGCTCATCTCAACTTTTTCATGTGGCTAACTTCCACAGGTTGTCCTCAGGTCTCAGCTTACAAACCCTATTTTCTAAGATATCTTCCTTGATCTACTCTGAAGAGGATAAATGCCTCTTTCTGTGTGTGCCTTTACGACCCATTCTTACTGATTTCAACACTTCCTATACAATTCTGCCAATCTTGTTTTATATTCTACTTGTCTGTATTGCCTTAATGAAATGTAGTCATATCTGGTAGGCAGGGCTGAGTCATATTTGCCATATTCATTGAACAGATGAATTGAACAAATCGAAGAACTCACATGTTGATTTTGTCAAATGATGCTCCTTTCTTTGGCTTCCATCACCACCAAGAGTAGTGGTTCTCAGTCTTACCTGCACATCAGGATCATCTTGGGAGTTTTAAAAAATCTTGAGTCCTAGGTCATACCTTGGTCTGATTAAATCAAGGTCTCTGAATAGGGTGGGGTGGGCAGGCATTACCTCGGGTAATTAAATATGTAGGCAAAGCTAAGAACCACTGTACTAGAAGTAGATTCTCTTCTATGGGACCATCTTCTAAGATTAGTTTGGTCTCTTTTACTTTACTTTTTAGAGTATGAGCTGGAATCCAAGTGTCACCCTAAGTGAGGGCCATCTAAGGCATAATTACTAAGGAGGTCCTCAGAAGTCATTATAAGAGGAAGTTAAGAGGAGTTCAAGTTCCTGCATCAGTCTACATGGAGATGGGGAGAGGACTCTGACAATACAAATCGTCATCTTGGCTTTCCTTGGGTTCAGCTTCAATAGGCCTATGCTTAAGTTCCCAGGAAACCCCAATAACAGGTTAGCTGAAATTGTTTAAGTCTCCATGGGGAATTGAGAGACAAGAAGAGCTCAGTAGTATGCTTTTGATTGGTTTTACATAGTAGTGATCAGCATTAACAATGAGAAAGAGTCAGTTATATCTGTTAAGGACATAAAGGGGAAAAAAAGAAATAATGACAAGAGGCCAGGACCTCTTGGTTCAGGAGACTCCTCCCTCAGTACAGAAGCACACTTATCATCAGACACCAACTCCCTCAGCACATATGCACTTTGGCAACAGAGTGGTATCTTTGGTTGATCAACGGCAGTGTGGCAACCCTGAAGATGGTCTGCTTGGATTTCCCTTAAAGAAAGAACTTGCTGGGCGCATGGGTGGCTCAGTCAGTTAAGCGTCCGACTTTGGCTCAGGTCACGATCTCAAGGTTTGTGGGTTCGAATCCCGCGTCGAGCTCTGTGCTGATAGCTCAGATTGTGGAACCTGCTTCCGATTCTGTGTCTCCCTCTCTTTCTGGCCCTCCCCCCACTCCCAGCTCATGCTCTCGCGCGTTCTCTCTCTCTCTCTCAAAAATAAATAAACATAGAAAGAGCTTGCCATCCAGCTTCAAGGAGCATATTAGTTAACAGCTTCCAGTTGTCAATGCTTTCAAGACCCACATTAGCTTTCAAGCTGTGCTCTTCCCAGGCAGCCTTCAGCCAATGACTTAACACTAGAACCTGGCCATTTCTAGGTAAGAAAATAACTTTATCTTTTAAGACTGAAAGATGATAATGTTAACTGTAAACTGAAGGAGGTTAGCTAGAGGATATGACCAAACCCTGAGATTCTCTCTAGTTCTTACATTCTATAAATCTGTTGAAAAGAATCTGGGAAAGTTTTACATGAATAGTTAATCTTGTTCATCTCTGATTCACCTGACAATACAAATACATTGTTTTCCTTCTTCTAGAAATTTGTTTCTAGTTCACTTCCTTTTCTGATGCTATCCTGAATTTATTCCCTTTTGCTGATATCTGTACACAATATTTTGAGACCAAGTGAATATGTTATTCCCCAACTGTCTTTCACGTAATGGTTTTAATACCTATTGATGATCTTTGAATCAAATATGTTGAGGGTGGCAAAATGGCAATTTGCTAACTTGAGCATTTCATCTATAGCTGGAATGCTTCTGAAAGAAAGGGTTTCCCTTTTGTAGAAATTCAAAATGTTAACTTACAAAAGCTTTAAAATAGGAAGTTACAGGAATTTAGAGCTTAAAATATTTCAAAGCTAGATACAAGCCAATAGTATTTGGAGGTTGTTTTGGTCTCAAATATTCTCTGGTCACACGGGAAAGCCACTCTAACCCTGAAGAGGTAAATGATAGATAATAGTGTGGATTCAGGTGGTATGATTCAGAGACAGAGGAGTTCAGGATCTGCTTGAGTGGGTCTGGTTTCTACCTGAGCACAAAAAGCCTGTTACTGGCCTTTAGATCTGAGCTCACAGAGCAGGCCTCAAATTCTTCAAGTCTCGGTGTCTTTACCAACCTTGGCACTGGAAACAGCCCAAGGTTAACCTGGATGGGGTTGTTATAAATCACTGGATATTACAGGCCCTTCCCATTCTGGATTCAACCCATACACAAATTCACATTAGAACTTTAGTGGAACACCACCAAGTCTCTAATTCTATTCCATTATCAGAGTGTCTTACTTTTCTGTATTTCCCACTAGATTGCAATCTTTTCGAGGGTAAAAACTATCTCGTTCACCACGGCATTCCCACAGATCTGGCACATAATAGGGTTTTAATATATATAGGAAAAATGAATAGAGAGGAAAGCCAAGGACAGATGAACAACAATAAAAACAAAAAATGAACCCACTACATTGAGACAAGATGATCAACAGTTTTGCAAAGCAAGCCCAACGAATTTGGTATTTTGCAGACAGGTCATTGTACATTATTGTATAGAGTTAGGTTATTTTCACATATCAATATTCATAGGTGTCTAATGCAAAATTTGCATTTAGACAAAGTACATGATTTGTTTTTCTACTGCAAATTATACCTTACTCTGTGAGATTAAAAAAAACAAACAAGCATTTATTTAAAAATACATCCGTAATTTAGTTAACTTTCAAAAGTCACAGGCAGAAATGGCAGTAATGGAAGCTGCCGTCCCTGTCTGATCAGCTAGTCTGATTCTCCTCCAAAGCAAATTTGCGAAATGATTAAACTGGGTTTCATAACATGAGGCAAGTTCAAACAAACAGAATAACTTTGCTATCATTGGGAAAGAACCGTGGGACAGCTAAGTCATTCTACCGTGGCTAATATTTGAATTGTAAATGCAACTCAGAAGAGAAACAACTTTTTCATGTTATCAGATAAATACATATTGGCGTGGAATGAATGAGTTACCCTCACTCCTTTCCAATTTTCACTCTTGCTTTAGGGAGGGAGGTTCCTGTAGTATGCTAAGAGAGGCAGTTAATATTCAAATTACCTAGAGAAAGGTTTCCCCTCTGACATCTTCAAGGCCTAAGGTCTGTTCAACACCTTCATGCTAGACACTAATAGAGGGTACTGTATCTGGTTGAAGGAGGAAAATTGGCAATAAGGGACTGGAGAGTACCCATCAAGGCTGACTGGATATGGACTGAGAGACTACCCACAGGAAAAGGAAAAGTGTTTCGCACCATCCTCTGGACTTTGTGTATATTTTTGGTGGCTACTGATAACATTGATAATGAACTATACCAGCACACCATGTGTTGATATTGGAACCCACCTGAATATCGTTGCAGACTGTGAGGCATAGCAGTGAGGTTACACGATAAATCCAATTCTCTGGGGGAAAAGAAAAAGAAAGGAGCGTCAAAATAAACAAAACAAACAAAAAAATGACCGAACAGAAATTCAGCAACGTGCACGTTATTATTCCAAGCTAATTTCAACCTAATTTCCATAAAAAAAATGAATACCTCTTCCTCTTAAATTTAAAACCTGGAGCTTTCCAGGAATTTCACCTTTTCAACAACTCCAAGGGCTTCCTTCTGTGTTGCATAAATAGCGGGAGACAGGCGGGGAAGCTTCATGAAAATGTGAAGGCAATAGTGCCCCCTGTTGGAAGTCACCTGAATTTCTTATTGAAGTGAATCCACCTGACTTGAAAAACTAGAAGGGCCCGGTGTGGCTTATAATATGGCTCCTCTTCCACCTTCTTCTTCTTCTTCTTCTTCTTTTTTTTTTTTTTTAGCTTTTTCATTCCAGATTTTTGCATTAAATATAATGACCTACTTAACAACCAGCTGATTTTCAAGCTATGTTTTCCCTCCTCCTGGGGTTTGCACAAGCTGTCCCCCTTCGCCAAGCAAATTCTTCCCCCACTCTCCCACACCTTGACTAAATTCTTCTCCTCTTTCAGGCTCACCTCTTCCGGGAAACCTTTGCCTGATAATAAAACGACGAAAACATACTGAGAACTTACTGTGGGACAGGCACTTTTCTAAGTTCTTTCACGGGCATTAACTTGTGTAATTATGAGGAAAACTGTAGGAAGTAGGTGTGATTATCCCATTTCGTGGAGGAGGAAACCGAGACACAGATGGGGGAAATTTCTAAAAGTGTTACAAAGATGGACCATGAACTCTGAGGAAGGAAGAATCTGTGAGCAAATGCCTAAGAACTAGGGATGGGGGGCGGGGGGAAGGAGGTGATAACGAAATTAAAGATTATGCCGGGATGTTGGTCTTTTGCGCAAACGAGATTCGAAGATTACGGTAAAAGAGAGGTAGTGACTGCACTGGAGATTTCTGGAGACGGTGCAGCCTCTGTTGGTGACACGGTTCAAGGTACAAGCAGGGGAGTGGGAGGCTGGGGGGGGGGGGGGGGAGGAAGGTGTTCTTGAGAATGTTTCCTAATTCACAATATCCGCCAAATTCTACTTAAATGAATGGTGAATGTTATGTGGTGAAACGCAGCACTTTCAGGAAAGCCCTAACCCACGTCTCCTCAGAGGCTGCTTGCTTTTGCTTCTCGGTCCCCAACCGGAGGAATATTCTGCACAGCGCACGAGAACGTTCGCTGCCCGGTTTCCCGGGCCCGGCTCGCTCCCTGACTGGTCCCGGAAGGAGAGCCCTCGCCTCAGAAATAGGCCGCGCCAGGAGAAGCTGCGGCCAGCACCGAAAGGGCGGTTGCGCAGCGACTGCGTTAAGTCGGTCTCTCAGGTCGGCCTCAGGCTCAGCCCACCAGGAGCGTGTCCGAGGTCTGGCGTGAGGGAGCTGCGGCTTCGCCCCAGGGAAGGGAGATGGGCTAGTCGGCGACTGCAGCAGGAAAGCTCGCGTCCACGGGCAGCCAAGGACGCCAAGGCGCCCCGCGACCCAGGGGGCCACGGTTCGGGGCGGCAAAGGCGGCGGGAAGACGTGCCCCGCCCACTCAACGGCCCCAGGAGAGGCGTGGCCGCGGCAGGCCCCGCCCACACCGCGCGCGCGGCCCCTGGGCAACCGGCACAACACAACAAAATGGCCGCCGCATCGCTGGACGCCTGAAAGGAACAACCTGCGCGTCTCCCGCCCCGCCTCGTCCCGCGGACCCGCTCGGATCGGCTCCTCGGCGGTGAGTGCCAGGCCGGGTCGAGGCCGTTCTCCGGCATCGGGCGGAGCGGTGGGGGCCGGCGACGAAGGCGGGAAGGCCTGGAGCGAGCGTGGGGTGGGACGGCTCGGGATGGATCCGGGGGCGGGGGCGTGTGCCTGGAAATTGGGATTGGATGAGAAGGAGGGGAGGGCCGGAACGGGCGTGGGGAGGAGGATGAAGGAGGGAGGTTTGGATGAGAAGTGAGAAGGTCACTGGTGGGCATGGGTGTGGGGGGCAGTTGGGAATGGAGAGCCAGACTGCGGGGAGGTGTGGACGTTGGGTGCGGCTCCGAGAAGGATGGGGGGTCCTGCCACCCGGAGGAGGAGGAGGAGGAGGAGGAGGAGGAGGAGGAGGAGGAGGAGGAGGGAGAGGCAGGGGTGTGCCAAGTGTCTGCGGGGAATGGCAGGGATAAAGGACGGCTTGGGTGTCCTTACGAGTGTCCTGGTATCCGACAGAATACAGTACGTGGAGAATGATGAAAGTTAGGGTATTGAGAAGAAATGTTGAAAGGAAAAGCAAATATTTTGTTGTATAATGGTTAAAGGATGGGTGAATCCTGATGTCAAAACTTGGGTTCAAGTCTTGGTTCTACCAACTTGTGTTACTTAACCCGCTCTGTGACTTTGGGCATGTACCTTAATCTTCCTGAGCATGTTTTCTCATTTGTAAAAATAACTGCTAATTACCTTAGAGTGTACAGTATGTGTCAAGTTCTGCCCTAAGCCCTTCACGTGTATTAACTAATTGAGAATTTAAAATAACCTGTATGATGCGACCATCTTCTTCATTTTAAAGTTGAAGAAACTGCGGACCAGAGAGGCTAAGTAATTTGCCTAATGTCACACAGTAAATAGAGAAGCAGGATTTGAACTCCCGCTGTTTAGTTCCAGAATTCAAGCTCTTAATTCTCAATGACATACTGCCACTTGTAAATGAGATGAATAATTCTCACCTTATACACCATCTGTGAGAATTTAAATTTGCTAATGTCTTTAAGAGTGCTTAGCACTGTGCTCTTTTCATTCAACAAATACTTATTGTGCATACAACAATAGACAGAATCTCTGCTGTCTAGTAGCTTGGAAACAAGCAATAATCAAGTTGTGGCGCAAATGATCACTTAACTGTAATTGTGAGATGTTCTAAAGGAGACTACTTGGTGCAGGGACTGTATATAATAGGGAGATGTCATCCTTTTGTGCATCTTGAGTGTCGAAACCCTGCCTTCTCAGCATTATTTTCTGAGCCTCACAGTTCTTAGTGCATAAAAGTCACTCAATAAAACTGAGTTACTGAATAAATAAATTAATGGGAAGAGATGGGCAGCTTGTGTTTTAGGATACCTGAGTAGAATGGAGAGAGATAGGAGAACCCAGGATGTTAATAGGGTGAAAAAGGACATGGAGGTCAGGGTGTTGGAAGGGAACGGCTAGTATCCAAACAATCACATTGGGATGGAGAGGAATGGGTAGAGGTTTGGCTATTTTGTTGGGGGAGAATAATTTGAAGTCAGAGTATAATAATAGAGATTAGGATGTCAGGGTATTTGCTGAGATGAGTAATTTGGGGATACTAGATGGATGGATATTAGAAGCGTTGAGATAGGATGCTGGAAAGAACTGCAGAGGAAAGGAGGCTAATACAGCGTTTGGGAATTGGGACAGTGTTTGTGGGGAAACTCGGCAATGAGAATGGGATGAAGTATGGGAGGCAGAGGCTGACAAGCACAGGAGTGGAGGATTGCCTTTGGAGAGGAGTGGGAATCAGCATATTTGAAAGGGCCAGAGAAAGTTAGAGTATTTAAGTGGGTCAATGTGTATGGGATGAAGTAGAATTGTAGGGCAAGTGCGGAGATGTGATTCAAGGGCTACAGGATAGAGAGGGATGTGGAGGTCAAGAAATGGGGATCAATGTTTGCATATTGAGGTGGGCTGGGAAGAAAGAGGGAGGGTTTGGGGGAGAATGGAAGTCTGTCTCATTTGGAGAAGATCAAACAAGATGGAAAGTTAGAAGTGCGAGGAAAGGCTGAATAGAGGGGGAGGTATGGTCTTTCCTAAGCTGTGTATCAGGGCAAGGGGGTGACAAGATGGATGGTGTTTTCTGACCTGGTCATTTGATTCTGATAATCACATCATTGCAATGACTTTCTCTTGCTGCTGCAGACCTCCTTCTGGGCCTTCGAAATATGTCTCCAGCTCTGGACTTGTTTTCCTTTCTCTTTATCCTGCCCCTTCACACATTCTAGCCCTGCCTCTAAGTGTCTTATTTCTCTGGCTTGGTCTTTATGGGATTGCAAACTACATCTAGGGTCAAACAGCATCCCCATCCCTCCCTTAAAATTGTAATTGACAATTTACTATGTCCAGGTGCTAGTCTCTGAAATAATGCCAGCTGCTCTCAAGCACAGCCTAGTTCACTATTACTGAGTTAGCTGTTTTATGAGATTGTAATACATATCTGTTGTTCGAATGTCCAAGTCTTACAGGAGCTATGGCGACCCAGAGAGGGGACCTGAGAATGCATTGTGACTTTGGAGCCACGTTACAATTCATAAAAGAAAGGAGTTGATCTAGATTTCCCAAATCCATTGTAAGATATTTTTTTTAAAACTATAAATGAGTAAAGGTTTTTCTGATCAGAGTTTTTCTGATCGCGAGAGGTAGTAGAGGACCTCATGATAGTCTAGTGAGGCCCAGAAGGTCTTAGTCCTTAGGATGTTATGAGGAGAATTCAGGATGGTTCAGTTCAATATTTTAAGAATTTAGAGAGAAGACTAAGATGTGGGATACGAAATAATTGCATTGCATAGAAATATAAGATGTGCTTTTTTTTTTAACTGTTTATTTATTTTTGAGGGAGCACAAGTGGGGGAGGGGCAGAGAGAGGGGGACAGAAGATCCAAAGCAGGCTTTGTTCTGATAGACTGACAGCAGCAAGCCTGATGTGGGGCTTGAACCCACTAACTGCAGGATCATGACCTGAGCTGAAGTCGGACACGCAACTGACTGAGCCACCCAGGCGCCCCTAAGATGTGCTTTTTTTTAGCCACGAAACTAAAAAATCTATAAAGCATATCTCTGTAGCATGTGGCACACACTATTATTCTAATTATGTAATTTTCTATCATGTTATAGGATAGAGAAAGATACATAGAAGTGACAACTGGGCCCTCCCTGTTCCTCCCCTCTTTTATTTTTTTAATCTCTTGCCCTTATGAAAATTACATTTTAATTCAGGAATAAATACAATTTTTAACTAATTAGTTAATTAGTTTTTATCATTTTATTTTTAAAGCACATGCCTCTTAGCTGTCCTCAAGTTTGAACATACTAATCTTATTTAAGAAGAGAAGCCATTTCAGCTTATTGCAGAACCAATAGTATTCCTAAGAGACTGGTTTCCATGGCAGAGTAGTGTGATAGTAACACAAGTTTTTTGCCACACTTGTGAAATTAGGACCAAAAGCCTTGTCACTGGCATAACGAGCTGTTATGTGACTTGGAGGAGGCTTTTCTGAACCATATGGATAGTTTAACATGAAAAAAATGAAAGAAAGAGGTGCCCAGGTGGCCCAGTGGGTTAAGTGTCTGACTTTAGCTCAGGTCATGATCTCATTCATGGTGCGAGAGTTCAAGCCTCACATCGGGCTCTCTGCTGTCAGCTGAGAGCCTGCTTCTGGTCCTCCGCCTCGCTCTCTCTCTGCCCCTCCCCTGCTCTTGCTCTCTCTCTGTCTCAAAAATAAATAAACATTAAAAAAAAAATGAAAGAGAAAGTAAAGACACATAGAAGTTTATAGTTTAAAGTGAGCCAGACTATTGATATAAGGAAGTTGCCATATTGTAATATATAATTGTGAAATAATCACTTAAAAATTTTTTTTTCATGTTTATTTATTTTTGAAAGAGAGAGGGAGGGGGCAGAGAGAGAGGGAGACACAGAATCTGAAACAGGCTCCAGGCTCTGCACTGTTAGCACAGAGCCCTATGCGGGACTCGAACTCAGGAGATCGAACCGTGAGATCATGATCTGAGCCGAAGTCGGACGCTCAACAGACTGAGCCACCCAGGCACCCCAAAATAATCCCTTTTTAAAAACAAATGTAACAGGTTTTTTTTTTTTTCTCTCTTCAAACTAGTCATCTTAAGAAACTAGATCATAAATAAGTTCAGTGATGCTGTTGTATTAAATTTTCTGTTTTTCCTCCAGGAATTGTTCTTACATTACATGTTATTCATTGATCAAGGTCCTTCAGTGGCATTTTTTCTGGTCTATTTCGTGTGAGGCACCATGCTAGGCTCTAGAGAGCAAATCAAACATCTAGACTCCAGAAAACTCACCAATATGACGCAGTAATGAAGACACGGGCTTTGGAATCAGATCAGGATTCAAGCCTTGGCTTAACTAATTAGTTCTGGGACTTTGAACAAATTACTTAACCTTTTAATCTTTATGGGGGGGGATAATAACAGCTATTTCGTGGAATTGTATTTATTCCTTCTACTGTGATGATACATGTAAGAGCTTATCACAGTATTTAACACTTGGTAAAGTTAATGATCAAACTGGGAAAGGAAAAAGTTGTAGCTGAAGTAATGGGTCTGATTTTCTTGTGAGATATATAAATTAATTCTGAAAGCAGGACCCAAAAAAGAATTCTAGAAATGTTTTTGCGTAAGATCAGCATTCCTAGAATGACTATATAGTCATTGAAAGGTGTTACATCTGCCAATTGTTGGTTAATTGACTGACTATATTAGGGCAGCTCTCTTTTACCTATATTGTGTATGTTCCAACCATTTAACAAATACATTTCTTCATAATCCCAACCTGTATAATAATACCCATATACTTGTGAAGGTTTTCACACATCAAACCATTATAATATCTCTTTCTAATACCAATTTATATAGCATTAACGTTTGAGCTGCCCCAAATCTTTGAATTGAAAACTACTTTTCTAAAAATTAATTTGTGTTTTGTCTTAATATTTTAAGAAGGGAGAGTAGGAGAGATTATGGATGTTGAATAAAAATAGGATCATTGTTAATGCACCCTTGCTCAGGGCCTGTCCATTTTATAAGATTTTTTTTTTTGCCTAAAAGTTTGTCAAACTTATAATTTTTGCAATGTTTTTAGAATGATTATACTTCTAAGAGCAATTGTGTATCATGACAATCTGTTTTGCATAAACCTAACCTTGCATAGTAGGAGTCTTGGGGTTGAGGACTAATATTGCTCAAGAAGATATCCTTTGCTGAGGTACTAAATATCATTTTGTCAGTTCCAAGTTCTTCATGAAGAATTCATTAGGTAAATATTACTTATCTGCTTTCTGCTAAGCTCTGTCCTAGGCCTGGAATAAATCAGTGAACAGTATCCCTACTTTCGTGGAACTTACATTCTACTAGGTTAATTATGTTATTTGTGTTACAAATTAGTTTGAGAGGAGAACTGATTCTCATGGTTACTACAGCTAGCATTGTGTTTGACCAGGTCATTTACTGTTCTGGGCCTTAATTTCCTTTTATGAAAAGTAAAGGGATTTGACTAAGGTCCCTTTCATCAATAAATGCTTCCGTTCCTTCTGGAAGATCTGAACTTCAACAAAATTGATTTTGGACAAGCAATAGAAGCCATGCGAGTTTGAAGTGATCAGATGTTTTTCAAATAGAATGAGACAAATGTGAATGAATATCTGAAGCATAATGTTTAACAAAGAAGGCAGATATAAAAGATATTCTATGATTTCATTTACATACAGCTCAAAAATAGTTTCTGGGGCACCTGGCTGGCTCAGTTGGTAGAGTGTGCAACTCTTGATCTTTGGGTTGTGAGTTCAAGCCCCAGGTTGGGTCTAGGGATTACTCAAAAATCAAAATCTTTTTTAAAAATAGTTTAAAAAAATCTCTGGCATTGGAAATCAGGATAGTGATTCCCCAGGTGTGGGGGTTAATGATTAGAAGGGGGCATGAGGAGGCTTCTGGGGTTCTGGTAAAATTCTGTTTCTTGATCTGGATACTGGTTGTATTCAGTGTATAAAAATTCATGGAGCTGTACACTTATGTTTTGTGCATTGTTCTATATGGGAGGAAAATGGAGGAATGGGGGAAATGATAAATTCAGTTTGGACACGTTGAGTTACTAAGGCAATGAGATATCAAGGAGACAGTTGGGAATAGGAGTCTGGACCTCAAGAGAGAGGTTGGAATAAATATAAAAACATCAGTATTGAGGTGACACTGGGAGCCATGGGTATGCATTAGATTGTCTAAAGTGAGATTAGAGAGAGTAAAAGAGACTTGAGGAGCTCTGACATTTGAGGATTGACTAGAGTGTGAACCAGCAAAGGAAGCCAAGGAGTGGCCACAGATGCAGGAAGATACCAAGAGAATGCGGTGTCCCAGAAGCGAAAGAAGAAACGTTATCAGGAGGAGAGAGTACTCATCAGTATGAAATACTGCTGGTTGCCAGATATTTCTACCTTCTTGCATTCTAGGACCTTTGTGGGTATGAGGGGTGTTGTGACTAGTTTGGCCCAATAGAGAACAGAAATGACAGGTAAAACTTCTGGGTGGAGCATGTGTCAATACAAGACCCTCTGAAAGTCTGCTTTTCCTTTGGCCAGGTGATCAGCAGTGTCTGAAGCAGTGTCCGCTTCCATCTGCCTGGAATAGTATGGATCCTGGCATCTATAGCCTCTGAGTTTCTAATGTTGTCACCTTAAAAACACCAGAAAGAGGGGCGTGCCTGGCTGGCTCAGTCATTAGAGCCTACGAGTCTTGAACTTGGGGTTGTGAGTTTGAGCCCCACTTAGGGCATAGAACTTACTTAGAAAATGCTAGAAATTAATAGTTTTGAGAACTCTAAAAAATTAACCTTATTAAATATGCTGAAAACTCTTACAGGTTTTGATGGACACCTGGCTTTCTTCTTGCCATGAAGAAAGGTTCTCAGCAAAAATTTTCCAAAGCAAAGATGCCCCCATCACCGCGTTCTCCTAGTTCACCATCCCTCACGTCCAATATGAGATCTAGGTCACTTTCACCTTTAAGTGGATCTGAGACTCTGCCTTTTCATTTTGGAGGACAGTGGCATGAGCAAGGTGAGATCACAGATGAAAGCACTATGCTTCTGGACTACCAAGACCATAAAGGTAATGCTTTTTAATCTTAGGAATTTGAACACAGGGGCACCTGGGTGGCTCAATCGGTTAAGCGTCCAACTTTGGCTCAGGTCATGATCTCGCAGTTTGTGGGTTTGAGCCCCGTGTCGGGCTCTGTGCTGACAGCTCGGAGTCTGGAGCCTGTTTTGGGTTCTGTGTGTGTGTCTCTCTCTCTCTGCCCCTCCCCTGCTCACGCTCTGTCTCTGTCTCAAAAAGAAATAATAGGGGCACCTGGGTGGCGCAGTTGGTTAAGCGTCCGACTTCAGCCAGGTCACGATCTTGCGGTCCGTGAGTTCGAGCCCCGCATCAGGCTCTGGGCTGATGGCTCAGAGCCTGGAGCCTGTTTCCGATTCTGTGTCTCCCTCTCTCTCTTCCCCTCCCCCATTCATGCTCTGTCTCTCTCTGTCCCAAAAATAAATAAACGTTGAAAAAAAAAATTAAAAAAAAAAAAAAAAAAAGAAATAATAAACACTAAAAAAAAAAAAAATTTAAGAATTTGAACACATACTCTTGAGTAGAGATGGAAAATACTGAACGTACCTTTTTGGTCCAAGTGAAATACGTATCTTGGTACTAACACGACCTATTGTTTATGCCGACGGAAAGTGTCTAAGGACAGTGGAGGATGAAGTCTTCTGGGTGAGGGTGAAGCTGTCTGAAAGCTGAGGGCAAAGGAGAAGGGAGTTTCCAGAAAGAGGAAGCTTTATTTCCTGTGGTGGGAGAGTGCCTTAGTGCTCATCTGCCAAATTTACCATCATCCTTGGTTAGAGGAAAAGCGTATGTGTTCACTTCAGAGTGGAGTGCCTTAATTCAGTGCAGAAATGTTATCCACCCTTGCACTATTCCAGTCTGCTTATTGACAGAGTGCCTGTCTGTGAACGGACTGATTTTCCTGTAAGGCACATGTAAATATTCCACCAAGGTTTTGTTTTTATTTCTTTCTTAAAGACAGTCTGTTAGTGTGCAAATCTGTTTTCAGATTCTTTTTTTCAAAGAAACGATTTAATGTGAGTAAATGTGAATGAAAACTACGTGATTTCTTTGTTAAGTCATGAAGTCATAGCTATCTATTTGATCGGTTTTTATTAATAAGCCTTATCAGATCAGCAATTGAGTTTAGACTATACCCTTGCTGCCAGTTGGTACACTGCTGACTCTAATTTGATTAATATTTTAGAATATTAGTTTCTTTCCAAAGTAAAGGAAAATCATTTTATTTGGAACCAGAATAAACGTAATATTAACGTATTATAAACAGTCATAGGAAATCTTTGTCACACAGCCTGAATCGGGAACCCAGCATTAATTTTTTCTGACTCATAAAGAATTTTCTTTTTATAGCTGCTTTTGTAAAATGTAAGATGGCTTTAATAAACTTTGATAGCAATATGCAGGCCTAGGACAGGGTATGCAATCCATCACGTTAGTGCTTTATAAAATATGTGGTGTTATTCTCTATTTATAAGACCAACAAATTTGAGTTTCTCACCATTTAAGAAAAGATTTTTAAGAATTCCAGTGTTTCTCACAGCCC
This sequence comes from Prionailurus bengalensis, assembly GCF_016509475.1. Taxonomy (NCBI): domain Eukaryota; kingdom Metazoa; phylum Chordata; class Mammalia; order Carnivora; family Felidae; genus Prionailurus; species Prionailurus bengalensis. The sequence continues at coordinate 80,441,757 of NC_057359.1, forward strand.
AATGGAATAGAATTGAGACTCCAGAATTGGACCCACAAATGTATGGCCAACTAATCTTTGACAAAGCAGGGAAGAATATCCAATGGAAAAAAGACAGTCTCTTTAACAAATGGTGCTGGGAGAACTGGACAGCAACATGCAGAAGAATGAAACTAGAGCACTTTCTTACACCATTCACAAAAATAAACTCAAAATGGATGAAGGGCCTGAATGTGAGATAGGAAACCATCAAAACCCTAGAGGAGAAAGCAGGAAAAAAACCTATCTGACTTCAGCCACAGCAATTTCTTACTCGACACATCTCCAAAGGCAAGGGAATTAAAAGCAAAAATGACCTATTGGGACCTCATCAAGATAAAAAGCTTCTGCACTGAAAAGGAAACAATCAACAAAACTAAAAGGCAACTGGCGGAATGGGAAAAGTTATTTGCAAATGACATATGGGATAAAGGGCTAGTATCCAAAATCTATAAAGAACTCACCAAACTTCACACCCAAAAAATAAATAATCCAGTGAAGAAATGGGCAAAAGACATGGACAGACACTTTTCTAAAGAAGACATCCCGATGGCCAACAGGCACATGAAAAGATGCTCAATGTCACTCCTCATCAGGGAAATATAGATCAAAGCCACACTGAGATACCACCACGCAGGTCAGAGTGGCTAAAATGAACAAATCAGAAGACTATAGATGCTGGAGAGGATGTGGAGAAACGGGAACCCTCTTGCACTGTTGGTGGGAATGCATACTGGTACAGCTGCTCTGGAAAACAGTGTGGAGGTTCCTCAAAAAATTGAAAATAGATCTACCTTATGACCCAGCAATAGCACTGCTAGGAATTTACCCAAGGGATACAGGAGTGTTGATACATAGCAGCACTTTCAACAGTGGCCAAATTATGGAAAGAGCCTAAATGTCCATCAACTGATGAATGGATAAAGAAATTGTGGTTTATATACAATGGAATACTACTTGGCAATGAGAAAGAATGAAATATGGCCTTTTGTAGCAACGTGGATGGAACTGGAGAGTGTTATGCTAAGTGAAATAAGTCAGGCAGAGAAAGACAGATACCATATGTTTTCACTCCTATGTGGATCCTGAGAAACTTAACAGAAGACCATGGGGGAGGGGAAGGGGGAAAAAAGTTATAGAGAGGGAAGGAGGCAAACCATAAGAGACTCTTAAATACTGAGAACAAACTGAGGGTTGATGGTGGGTGGGGGAGAGGGGAAAGTGGATGATGGGCATTGAGGAGGGCACCTGTTGGGAGGAGCACTGGGTGTTGTATGGAAACCAATTTGACAATAAATTATGTATATGTATATATATATACTCAAATTATGTAGACAATAATAATATGTACACATGTATGTATATATAAATATATATATATATGAAGAATTCCAGTGTTTTTGAACTTTAGGTTGGAGTTTAAAAAACAAACCCAGGTTAGTGCCAGTTTATTTAAAAAAAAAAAAAGCTAACATCAAAATATTGCTGAAAACTTCAGTGCTGCATAATTATTAAAAGTGTAAGTTTTAGGGGTGCCTGGGTGGCTCAGTTGGTTGAGCAGTTGACTTCGACTCAGGTCATGATCTCACGGTTCCTGAGTTTAAGCCCCTCGTTGGGCTCTGTGCTGACAGCTCAGAGCCTGGAGCCTGCTTTGGATTCTGTCTCTGTCTGTCTCTCTCTCTCTCTCTCTCTCTCTCTCTCTCTCTCTTCCCCTCCCCCACTCTCTCTTGTCTCTCAAAAAAATGAATAAATGTTAAATTTTTTTTCAAGTGTATGTTTTAGATTCATCTGCCTGGGTTCAAGCCTGGATTTGCACATCACTAGTTACAAGATCTTGAGCAAACTGTTATAATTTTTTTAAAATAAATAGATATAGTAATTTCTATTTCAAAAATTTGTCCTACAAATCAAATTTTGCAAGTGTAAAGCACTTAGCACAGCGTGGTACATGGTTAATATTTAGTGACATTATTATAGATGCTATATAATTATTATATAATGCTATATAGAGTAACATTTAAACATTGCAATTAGCACTAACCAGCTGTTTTTATATTTGCATGGCTTAAAACAATTTTTTTTTGTTATATAACATCAAACTAATATGTTTTTCAGAAAATGTATGTCATCTACTGATGATGATCTGTTTCTCTAATTGCAGAAGCTGATTCACATGCAGGAGTCCGATATATTACAGAGGCCCTTGTTAAAAAACTTACTAAACAGGACAATTTGGCCTTGGTAAAATCTCTGAACCTTTCGCTTGCTAAAGATGGTGGCAAGAAATTTAGGGTAAGTTATCAGCATTTCTAAATATGGGCATTGTTTTTAATTTTCCTGTGTTTTAAAACTGAAAATTAAAAGATTATATTAGATTTACAGTAACATCTCTTGCTAATTTGTAGCAGATATTGTATTGTTTCCAGTGAAAGTTCTGTCAGAACTATGACATTTTCACATTCATAAGCTGTTACTATTCTATACATTATTGGATTCTCTCTAGAGAAGTGATTGGCAAACTACAGCTTGGAAGGCCAAATCGGGCCTGCTGCCTATTTTTGTAAATAAAATTTTATTGGAACACAGCCACACTCATTTATCATGAATATTGTCTGTGGCTGTTTTTTATAAGGCCCACAAAGCCAAAAATATTCATTACGTGGCTTTTTCCAAAGAAGCTTGTTGATCCCTGCTCTAGAGTGTTTACTGCTTTATTCATAAATATCCAATATGAACACATTGTAAAAGATGACTTAAATTTTTGAACTGGAAAATATATAAACTTAGATGCCTACTACAATAGTCACAAAAATTAATTCCAGAAGGTTGAATATCTTAATGAGACCAAAGCAAAATCAACCCACAAAAATACCGTAACAGTATTAGGAAAGAATATAGGAGAATATATTTTAGAAGAGTCGGGAAAGCCCTTTAAGCAAACACCAGCCTTAATGCCATGTAGAAAAATATTGACAGACTTAGCTTGTGTAAAGATTAAAAAGTGTTTAATGAAAGGTACCTTTTAAAAAGTTAAAAGCAACAAACTGGCAGGGACTGTTTTCAACATCTGTAACAATACCCAGGCGCCTGGGTGGCGCAGTCGGTTAAGCGTCCGACTTCAACCAGGTCATGATCTCGCGGTCCGTGAGTTCGAGCCCTGCGTCAGGCTCTGGGCTGATGGCTCAGAGCCTGGAGCCTGTTTCCGATTCTGTGTCTCCCTCTCTCTCTGCCCCTCCCCCGTTCATGCTCTGTCTCTCTCTGTCCCAAAAATAAATAAACGTTGAAAAAAAAAATTAAAAAAAAAAACAAACAATACCCATATAATGTAAAGAGCTTCTAACAGTTTGGTAAGAGAGACAACTCAATGGAAAATGTGCAAAGGGTATGAACAAGGCATTCGCAAAAGTATTATAAATGACTAATACTGACATGAAAATGTATTCAACTTAATTAACATCAAATAAATATGAAATAAAATAAGAGTTTGGTACCATTTTCCATCTTGTGTGTCTAATGGACAAGAATCAAAAGGATTATTTCATGTTCAGAAAGGTGTGGGAAGTGCGTATTATCATATGGTCTTAGTGGGACATACAGATTGGTGCTGCATTTTATAAAGACTGGTAGCATTTATCCAAATGTCAAATGTACTATTTGATCCAGAAATTGAGTTTATATTTACTGAATTTATACTTACTAACCCAGCAATTCTACTCCTCAATGTCTGTTGTACTTGATTTACATATACATTTATCCAAAAGTATATAGGCATGTTTATTAAGCATTATTTAAAATAGAAAAGTTGGAAATAACCAAATGTCAATAGGGGATTGGTTTTAAATGAATTATGATACAGTATACCATGAAATACTACCAAGTTTTTTAGAAAATTGAGTTAGAACTCTATGTATTAACATGAGAAAATGTCCAGTGTATTTAATAGGGAAAAAAAGCAAGTTCTAAAACATCTTGTATAGTAAGATCTAAAAATTCTGTTTTTATATATGTGTATGTATGGATGTAAATGAATTGAAAGGTACAGATGTATTTCAACAATGGCTACCTTTGATCAGTGGGATCTTTTACATGGGCCTGGGGACGTGATGAAGAGAGCCTCTTATGTTTCGTTTGAAATTTTCATTAGAATATATTTATGTATTACTTATGTAATTAAAAAGGAAACAGGAGAGGGCACCTGGGTGGCTCAGCTGTTGGCTCAATCCGACTCTTGATTTTGGCTCAGGTCATGATCTCATGGTCGTGGGATCAAGCCCCATGTAGGGCTCTGCACTGACAGTGCAGATTCTCTCTCCCACTCTCTGTCCCTATCTCCTTTCAAAATAAATAAATAAAAATTTTTAAAAAAGGAAAAAGGAGACATTCTGGAGTTTACAAGTTGCAAAAATGACAGCAAAGTGGTAAATATTTACTGTATGCTTATTATATGCCAGGCATTATGTTAGTCTATAGGAACACCATACACAGGTAAATAAGCTCGGTTTCTGATCCCTGGGAATATAGAGCTTCCTAGAAGAATGCCTAGCATTAAGAGGAGAAATAGTGAAGGGGAATCAGAGAAAGCACACAGAGGAGAGGCTGAAGGGGCTATGAGAACAGAAGATCTAAGAGTATGATGGAGAGAGGCCAATGGAGGGAGAACATCAAGCACGAACGGATGATAAAAAATGTCACAGAATCATTAAATAGGACTAAAGCTTAGAAGAAGTCATTTGGATCTGGTGGTTAAAAAGTCCTTCTGTTTCTCAAACCAACCAAGTTCATTCTTTTAGGGCCTTTGTATTTTTTCTTTTTTACTCTGCCTGTTCACACAGCTGGCTTTTTGTTATTTAGGTCTCAGCTCAGTGTACATCCTCTGTGTGCCACCCAGTTGCAATTAACTCCCTTCTCAGTGACTCCTCATTCTTTCAGTCACCGAGTATTTATTCAGTGCCCATTATGTGCCAGGCATTTATGCTATCACAGTGAACACAGCAGACAGATCTGCCCTCTGGATGCCTTGCATGCTGTCATGTCACGTTATCTTTCTTTTCTTGTGAATATGCTTCAACGTCTGAAAATGTTGTTTATTTCTTTACTGGCTTTCTCCGCGAATGAAAACAAGGACTTTGGTTTCCTTATTCAGCACTGTATTTCCAGTACCTAGAACAGTTCCTGGCACATAATCCATGTTTGAGAAATATGTGTAGAATGGATGAATGAATGGCAGTCTTAGAACTATTTGATTACCTAGTAAAGGCAGAAGATATACTGCTTTATCAATAGAGTAAGAGTAAATGGAAAGCAGAATGAACAAATGTACACAACTCTTGTGAGGACGTGGTCACAAATAAAGGAGATAAAATGATAGCTTGATAGGAAAACAGGTTCAGCGCGAGGTGATTTGCTTTATACAGAGGAGACTGAGCCTGTCAAAAAAAGGCTCCTGCAGCAGGGGGGATGGTCTAGTTCATTGGTATCCATTGCCTGGTGCTGTATCTGGTATGTAGTAACTGCATAATAGCTGTCTTTTGAATAGTGACTTTTCAAAAAAGCTTATTTATTTTGAGAGAGAGAGAGATAGGGAGCCGGGGGGTAGGGGGAGGGCAGAGAGAGAGAGAGAGAGAGAGAGAGAGAGAGAGGGACAGAGAGAATCCCAAGCAGGCTCCAAGCTGTCCATGCAGAGCCTGATGTGGGGCTCGAGCCCATGAACCTTGAGATCACGACCTGAGCCAAAATCAAGAGTTGGACACTCAACTGACTGAGCCACCCTGGTGCCTCTGAAGAGTGACTTTTTAAATTTGATCCAGGAGAGATAGAGATTGAAGATGCAAGAGCATGGGGTGGGGGGAGGGGGGTAGATGAGATGATGCAAGAGTGTACGTACCTAGCTGAACTTTGAAGAAAGAAGGAGAAGAGGGAGAGGGATAGAAAAGTTGAGGTGGAATTCTTGGTGGACAGTCTTGAGTGTCTCAGTACATAGGAAGTGTTGTCTGTCGAAGGGCAAGGAAAGTTTGGGGAGAGCTGCTATTCCTGGTCAAAGGAATCCCGTACCAAGGGATTGTCCAGGAGAGCAGTAAGGGTTTATTATTTTCTGGCGACTGATCAAAACAGCCCCCGATGCACATACATACATGGTGCACTTTATGTCAAAGAATCTGTTGTCTAAAGTATTCATTTGTTTCCAATTAGTATATTGAAAATTTGGAAAAATGTGTTAAACTTGAAGTACTGAATCTCAGCTATAATATAATAGGGAAGATTGAGAAGATGGACAAGCTGGTAAAATTACGTGAACTCAACTTATCATATAACAAAATCTGGTAAGTAAGTACTACTTTAGGTAGCATTGCAGGGTTGTCTTTGGTAGAGAGATTAATGCCACTCACATTACTGAATTGAAAGGGTCCTTTGAAATAGCAGACACCTGGATCCCCATTCATTGCTAGCCTAGTGCTTCACATAGAACTGCTTTTGTGTTTTGGCGTTACTAAAGTGCAGAATAATGTCTTTCTAGCGTTATCCAAGGAGATACAGGAGTACCAAGTTTTATCTTAATTCTGTTTTTGACAGGAAGTTTTCACAGGTAGAGTCTTTGATCCACTGCCTTATTACATTAAGAAAGTTGACAGGAGGCAGTGTTTTAACCCTATCATTTTGATCCTAAAGATATTCCAATGTGTTTTGATCCTATGTGTTTATCCTGAAGTTTTTGTTTATTGCTCTAAGAAATACACTCTCAGTCATGTTTCCACTTCATAGTATATATTACTGTGAGAAAGAAACATAATAAAACTGGCAGTGGCAAAAAAAATACACATAGAAAACCTGTTATAAACTAAAGGATGCAATTGTCAAATCTTGAAAAGCTTTATATACTTCGCCCTGCCTTAGACTTGGTAGATACAGTGGCCAACAAAATAAAACAACTAACAGTAGCAGAGGCTCTAATACAGCAAAAATGGAATGGGGGAAAAAACGCGATTAATGAGTTAAATCCTTAACATAAGGTTTATATAAAAAATAATTGATCGTAATGAAAGCAATTTCAATAAAGTGAAAATGAAGATATAAAAGCTTGGAAATATTTGCCCATATAGAAAACTTACCAAGAAATTAATTTGACAATTCAGTTGGGAAAATGTTTCATCAGTGAAAATTCCTCAGTGTGAGTGATGCTTTATTGATTTAAATATTCTGACTGAAATATTTATGTTCATAAATGTAGTGTTGTTTTAGGGAGGCCACAAGTTCAAAATGGCAGCCATATCTTGCTGGCATAGCGTGTGTGTGCTCGAGATTTTCAGCTCTCCTCTAGCTTCCCACTAGTACTTCTCACAGTGATTAGAATGCCACGGACAGACTCTTTTCTGTATTGTGGGATCCTAAAGTTTGATAGTAAGATACGTAGGATTCCTGACCCAGTAATGAAGAGTTGGCAGCTTAACTGTTCTGATCAATTTCTTTTCAGCCACTTTTTGTTTGTTTCTCATTTATAAAAAGGGTTAACATTTTAATTACGAAAATTAACCCCACATAAAACCAAGGCAATTTATTCTAAACATACAAGGGAAGCACTGTATCATTATATTTACTAAATTTGATTTTATTTTTTCCAGCAAAATTGAAGGCATAGAAAATATGCATAATTTGCAAAAGCTAAACCTTGCAGGAAATGAAATTGAACATATCCCAATATGGTTAGGGAAGAAGTTAAAATCTTTGAGAATCCTCAATCTGAAAGGCAACAAGATATCATCGGTAAGTTATTCAGAGTAGCAAGGATGTTTTTCAAATTTTTAGACTTGTGGAAAAAAAAGTTAAAATCTAAGTTTTTTTAAAAAAAAATGAGATTTCTTCTTTCAAGGTTCTTGGTCCTGTGACCAGATATCAAATTCAGGCATAATCAAGGACTCTCCAGGGTAAATACATATAGGCCTTTCTGGTTGTGCAAAGTTCCATGGTAACTGAGAGTTGGCCTCTTAGGATTTCTGCATCTACCATTTCATTTGAGCCTCAGAAAACTTTTTTTAAGGAGGCAGTAAAGGGATTATTTTTATAATACTATCAGATAGCATAGTCTTTTTTCCATTTTTGGGTTGAGTCACACAACGTGGGCCAAAATCCAGGTCACTGAATGTCAGGAACAGAACAAAATCCAGGTCACTGTTGTTTTTTTCAGACTTACAAATTAAGCTCGATTATAATGTCAGGTGTTGTAGAAGGTTAATCACTAGCTCTTTATATTAGGACAACTTTGTTATCATGGCTCACACAATCTGATAATCCTGTATATTTTTCTTTGGAGTATAATTTATTATTTTCTTCTGACATTTACACAGGTGTTCAATATGTATTTGTTAAGTAAAAACATTGATTTACTTAAATTTATATTAAAATGAGGAACAATCATGCCTAATTTAAAGAACATCAGTCATAGAATAGACAATAAAAGCTGTGCCTTCTGGGGCGCCTGGGTGGCTCAGTCAGTTAAGCTTCCGACTTCGGCTCAGGTCATGATCTCATGGCTTGTGAGTTCGAGCCCCGCGTGGGGCTCTGTGCTGACAGCTCAGAGCCTGGAGCCTCTTCAGATTCTGTGTCTTTCTTTCTCTCTCTCTCTGCTGCTCCCCTGCTCACACACTTTCTCTCTTTGTCTCTCAAAAATAAATAAACATTAAAAAAAAAAAAGAAAGCTGTGCCTTCTAATATGGGTCTAGACCTGCCTTCTGTGACCTTGGAAAATCCCTTTATCTGCCTAAAACTCATTGTTTAAATTGAAAAAAAAACAAATTCTGCCCTGCCTTCTTTCCTTACCGGCGTGTTATGGGGCTCAGATAAAATGATAGATGTGAAAATGCTTTAAAAACTTTAGAACACTAAATAACTCTTAGGGTTGTATTCCTTAAACCTTCACCAATGGAAGCCAATAATGATAATCAACATTTGTTTAATTGCGGTGCAGTTCACATTGTCTATGCTTTTTTATTTCACCTTTTATAAAGTTGTGGTAAGATGACTCTGTGCCATTTCACTGCAACAGCCCAACAGCCTCAGAAGAGCCCAAGCCCTGTACTATGTTGCACAGCATCACTTTGGAGCTCTTGTGGCTCATGGAGTGATGGAAAGTGGGAGCCATGAATCTAAAATTTGCTAAAAATACTTCTCAAAGTAGTTGATTTTCAGATAGGATTTGGTGTCAGCTGATGTTAACAGGAAAATCATTCAATAAGTATTTATCATCATTTCTAATTTTCCATGACTTTTTCATCCCAGTTTATATTTGACATTGACATCAGTAAGAGTGATACACATTCACTTGTGAGAGGAGATTTATTTGTACTAGCTATTAAAAATAGTGTTTCTCGGAGCGCCTGGGTGGCTCAGTCAGTTAAGCATATGACTTTGGCTCAGGTCATAATCTCACGGCTTGTGGGTTCCAGCCCTACATCAGGCTCGGTGATGACAGTTCAGAGCCTGGAGCCTGCTTCAGATTCTGTCTCCCTCTTTCTCTGCTCCTTCCCTGGTCATGCTCACACTCTCTCTCAAAAAATTAACAAACGTTAACAAATTTTTTTTTTAAATAGTGTTTCTCAACCTTTTAAAATCCTCTTTGGATAAACATAAAAATCATACTTCAAAAATGTGAGTAGCCCTCCATATTCTTATTTATTTTAACTATCAGTTGTAACCGTTATCTGAAGATTTGCCAAAATCTTTTTTTATAGCCATTTATATTTTTGATGTGTTCAGTCAGTACAGTGAAAAGATAATAGGTTTTAAGTTACACAGACTGGAATTCAGATCCTGTTTTGTTCATTTGTAAGCTCTGAGCTTTGGGCAAGTTATTGAACTTCTTTGAACCTCAGTTTCTTCATCTCCAAAATTAAGGTGGTGTTTATATCATAGGTTATTGTGAGGAATCATGAATGAAATGGTATATGGAAAATGCCTAATACTCCTCTGATATACTCTAGATACTCAGATACTCCCTTTCTGTTCCTCCCCTCACACCAGTTTTGGATAATGGGTTCTATGCATAGGACCATGGGTTCCTTGCCATGCTGATAGCAATTTTCTTGATTTCTTACTTCCTTGGGTATGTTTTTATTTTAAAATTAACTTATACTAATACTAATGTTATATATCATTTCAGCTCCAAGATGTAAGCAAGTTGAAACCACTACAAGATTTGACTTCTCTGATCCTACTTGAAAATCCAGTTGTGGCCCTTCCTCATTACATCCAGTTTACCATTTTTCACCTTCGCTCATTAGAAAGTCTGGAAGGTCAGCCAGTAACTACTCAGGACAGACAGGAAGCTTTTGAGAGATTCAGTTTAGGTAAGGTGACATTTTTAAAAAACTAAATTTGGGGGGGGGAGGAATTTATTTGCAGGAGTTATCCAGAAAAATATATTGACGTATGAACTTTATAATGCTATTACAATTTGCGTGGAAAATGCATCATAAATCAATTGACATCATTATACAACAATTGTACATTAACATTATTAAGACTTGGCAAATATTCATTGAGCACGTACTGTGAGCCAGGCACTCTGTCCGACACCGAGGATACAATGGTGAACAAGATATTGGTACTGGCCTTCAGGCAGCTTGTGTTGTAGTGGAAAAGACAGACAAAAAGTGAGCAAACTCAGGTAAAATAACAGAGGAGGACACGCTTTTGGGTAAAGTGATGGAAAGGTTTGGCTCTCTGAGGAAGTGACCTGTAAGCAGAAGGCAGAGGCAGGAGAGGATTAGACATGTAAACAAAGGCATTCAAGGAGAGGACAGCTTGCTTGCACTCTCAGGCTGGAAAGACCCTGGTAAATTAAGGAACTGGAAGATCAAGACGACTGCAGAGTCGCTCAAGCAAAAGTTGGGAGAGATGGGGGGAGGCATGAGATGACACAGGGCCTTGGGGTTTGGATTTTGTTTCAGGGGCAATGGGAAGCAATTGAGAATTTTTAGGCAGCAGTGGGACACAATCCAGTTTATATATTAGTGATTATTTTTAGAGTACACTTAGCATGATGAGAGCACTGAGTAATGTGTAGAATTGTTGAATCACTATATTGTATACCTGAAACTAATATAACACTGTATGTTAAGAATACTGGATGGGCGCCTGGGTGGCTCAGTTGGTTGAGCATCTGACTTCGGCTCGGGTCATGGTCTCAGGGTTCGTGAGTTCGAGTCCCGCATCGGGCTCTGTGCTGTTAGCGCAGATCCTGCTTCAGATCCTCTGTCCTCCTCTCTCCCTGCCCCTCCCCTGCTCATGCTTGCTTTCTCTCTCTCATTCTCAAAAATAAATAAACATTAAAAAAAAAATACTGGAACTAAAATTTTTTTTAAAGATGATTTTTAATGCAAGATGGAGATTGATTTAGAACAAGGTAAATGGAGATAAAAGGACTTGTTCAGAGGCTATTATGGTAATCTAGGCTAGAAATGGTGGCTTGTATTTAGGTGGTGGATGTGGAATAGACAGATCAGTTTTGGAGGTAGAATTAGCAACATTTTCTAATGAATTGGATATTTCCCAGGCTTCTGGCTTAAGTAAGTGATTCGATTGGTGATATTGTACATAAAAAAGGGAGAATTCAGAATGCTGAGTTTGAATGGCTGTGAGACAACCAAGAAGAAGGTTGGAAATGTGCATCTGAAGTTCAAAGAGATCTGTCCTAGAGATATTGTTTGTCAGCATAACAGAATTTAATCCCACTGGAATTGATTGGCTCACTCAGACAGGCTTTGGGAGGAGCAAGAAGGTGAGCCACCTAAGAAGACTAAGAGAGGCCAACAAGGTAAGGGGAAACCCAGGAAGTAGTGGGTTGCAAAACCCCAAGATTTCATGAGAGGAAGTGGTCAGCTACGTTGAATGTTGCTAAGACATAAAGAGAAAATAAGATGAGCACAGAGAAGTGCTTTAGATGGGCAACATATAAGGAGTGGTTGGAAAAATGCTAGATTATATAGATCCAAGAGTGAATGGAAGGGAGACATTTGGGTGAATATTTGAAATTTTCTCCCATAATTTCTCTCTCCTAATACCTAATAAATGATTTTTTAAATCATTTAAATTTAAATTTTTCAGTTAAAAAAATATATGTATGTATGTGTGTATATATATATATATATACACACACATATATATGTATATATATATATATACACACACACATATATATGTGTGTATATATATATATATATATATACACACACACACACATACATATATATATTTATTCACCTATAGCTTCCAGACCAGGAAATGGGCAGAACTGAATGCAGTAACCAAAGAAAGAACGAGAATATTCAGGAGTGGAGTGGAGAGACAGTCATGGCTCAATTCTTACAGCCCAAGATGGGATCAGAGAAAAAGAGGAAAGATTGTCTCTTGATAAGAGAGACACTTTATCAGAAGGGAGCAAAGATGTGTGCAGTTGTGAGTAGTTTTATTGCTTTGGTGGTAGGAAAATGAGAAAGTTCCCGGGGGGTGGGGTCTAAGTTTTCTCAGTGGAATATGAGGTCATCAGCTGAGAAAGAAAATGAAAGGAGTATGGGAGGCTTGAAGAGAAAGAGAAATAGTTATGAAATAGTTATGTCAGAGCATTAGGAAATGAGTCTATGTTCTATCATTTGAAATTGATGTTAGTCCATTTTGACTTAACGAAAACAGCAGTTTCATATCGTTTGATCTCATGCTTGCGAAATAGGACACATTTTTATTTATTTATTTTAACTCCATATTTGTTACCCTGGAGTTTATGTTTTGGAATCATTGAAAATATAAATAATGCAAAGGAAAGTCATCATATAAATACAGTTTTCGGGCAAATGTTTAAATTACTTATGAATATGACTTTGAATATTAATCAGGAGCCTTTAAGGCTCTTGGGATCCAGTAGTGAACCAGACACATGCAGTTTCTGCTTTTACGAAGGTTTAGTGGGAAAGGCCGACAGCCTAGCTATTTGATCACATCTTACAACTCATTGGGTGATGAAGGCCACAGCACAGATGCAGGGTAACCTAAGAGCATACCTAGGAAACATCACACCTGGGGAGAGGATCGAGTCAGAGCAGGCTTCTCAAAACATTTTCCAAAATCGAGACCTAGAGGATACAAAATAAGCCAGTAGGAGATAGAGGAAGAAAGTTCCAGGCAAAGGTGTGAATAAAAGCCCGCAGGTAAGAAGAGCCATCACAAATATGAAGGAGTAGAGTCACTTCAGAAAGGCTGCAGTGGGGTGGACTTGACAATGAGGCTGGAGAGGGACTTTGGGACCAAATCATGAAGAGCTTTGTCAGTTCTTCATGTAAGCGTTTTGGATCCTATTCTAAGCATAGTTGGAAGCCTTTGAATGATTTTTAAGATCACACAGTATTTTACAAACATGCTTACGAATATGAAATAAAATATTGCATGTATTTTAGTAGGAGACCTGGAAAAAAACCCTCATTTACCAACATACTAATTGAATGAAATACTTGGAAGTAAAGTGTTACCTTTTAAAATTGTTTTCCAAATGATAATGCCTTCTTACCTCTTAGTATAATTCACTTTCTAGCTCAAGATAGTCTTTTTTCCCCCAAAACCATAGTGAATAGTTTTCAAAGTAGAATTGTACCTATACTGTTGTAAGACTTCTTTTGCTATTATTTGAGAGATAGTCTTACCTTTATTCAAGTAGAAAATATAATGCTCAATAAACTATTACATTTGTGTTGGCAGAAGAGGTAGAGAGACTGGAAAGAGACCTGGAAAAGAAGACAACGGAAACTGAAGAGCTTCGGAGCGCACAGACAAGGTTCCTTGAGGAAATTAAAAGTCAAGATAAATTGAACAAATCACTGAAAGAGGAGGCCATGTTACAAAAACAGAGCTATGAGGAGCTGGAGAGTAACCTAAACACGAAAAATGAATTGGTAAGCCCATGTTTTACATTACTTTGACTATGTTCTTTTGAGATAGAGAATTCTTTGTCCTTGGGTCTAAAAACAAAACTTCTTGGACATAAAATGGGGAAGGTGTGGTTTAACAGAAATTTGTGCAAAGGTTTTACAAGTTGTAGGTAACTGTGTACTGTGTGAAATGGCTCCACAAAAGATGAATACTATCTTGGGCTGCATTATGTGAAGCTGGTATCCAAAACAGGAGGACAGTGAAGCCCCCCACTATGAGGAGTCAGACTGCCCCTAGATGTATGTATTTTGTTTTCAACAACAACATTGTTGGTGAGACTATACATTGGCAAAAACTTCAAATTGACAGGGGCGCCTGAGTGGCTCAGTCAGTTAAGTGTCTGACTTCAGTTCAGACTTCAGATGGGCTCTGTGCTGACAGGTCAGAGCCTGGAGCCTGCTTCAGATTCTGTGTCTCCCTCTCTCTCTGCCCCTCCCCTGCTTGTGCGCTCTCTCTCTCTCTCTCTCTCTCTCTCTCTCTCTCTCTCACAAGAGTAAATAAACATTTACTCTATGTGGATCCTGAGAAACTTAACAGAATACCATGGGGGAGGGGAAGAAAAAAAATGGTTAGAGAGGGAGGGAACCAAAACATAAGAGACTCCTAAAAACTGAGAACAAACTGAGGGTTTATGGGGGGTGGGAGGGAGGGGTGGGTGGGTGATGGGTGATGGGTGGGTGATTGGGTGCTCACCTGTTGGGGTGAGCACTGGGTGTTGTATGGAAACCAGTTTGACAATAAATTTCATAATAAAAATAAATAAAATAAAACCAGGAAACTGAAAAATAAATAAATAAATAAATAAATAATAAAAAATTTTAAAAAGGCAAATTGACAAAATTATCCAAATTTAAATGGACATGCCTATGTTCTACATATTGGAAATGTTACATATAATAGTTTTACATATAACACACATTTCTAATGCATTTTGTAGAAATGGTAGCAAGAATGTATGAAGATATTATATATGTACCTATACACACACACACACACACACACGTGGACATTTGCTATAATATTGTTTATATAAGTAAACTATTGAAAATAGCTAACCTGTTCCTCAGTGGATATGCATCTGGTAGAATACTCGTGTTGCTAAAATGAGGTAGGGCTGTATGTCCTGATGTGGAAGTATGTCTAATACATATTGCTATGTGGAAAAAGCAGGCTGTGAAAGAGTAGATCAAGTATGATGCTAATAAGTAGTATGTATGATGGTACAAGTATATATAGGGAAAAATGGTAACTCTTGACATTCTGGGGGGCAGAATTTTAAAGCACTTTCCAATTGCCATTTATGCACATCTATAATGTTTAAATTGTATATAATTTGGCCTTATGGTTGAAACAGGAATAAAAGATATTTTAAAAGAGATTTAGACAGATTAGATTTAGACAGCCTTATAGGGCACCTGGTTGGCTCAGTCAGCTGAGAGTCCAACTCTTGGTTCGGCTCAGGTCATGATCTCACGGTTCATGAGATCAAGCCCTGCATTGGGCTCTGTGCCAAGGGTGGAGCCTGCTTAGGATTCTCTCTTGGCCCCTCCCCAACTCTGTCTCTCTCAAAATAAATAAACTTTAAACAAACAAATAAAAACCAACAAAAAAATAGAGGTCATTTAGTCCATCTCCCTATCTAATGTTTTTTCTCTTTTCTCTAAAACCTGAGCATATATGCCTGTTTTAGTGATAGCAATCACATTCCAGAGTTACCACATTTTATCTCAGGACAGCTATTAGAAATTTCTTCTTTATTACCAGATGAAAAACTGTTTTCTTATAATTCTATTTGCCATTTCTTAAATTTTTCTCTGGCACCTGGGTCAGTAACTCTAGTCCCTCTTCCATAAAACAGTCCTCTGACTCTCGAAGGTAATTTTCATCGCTCGCTAGATCTCCTCTTCTCCAGCTTGGACACCCCTGTTGCTTTGGCCATTCTTCACGGAACATGGACTCAAGGCCTCTGAAGTCTCTGGGTCTGGCACCTTCTGATCATAAGTTCATGACCTAAGCTGAAATCAAGAGTTTGCCTCTTAACCGACTGAGCCACCCAGGCACCCCAGACTACATGACCTTTAAAGGCTTTTTCAACCCAGATAATTTGATTCTATAAAAAAAAATAGCTATTGCTTTTTTTTTTTTCTTTTGACCATTCTTTTTTCTGCTCTGTGTATAATTTAGAGTATTTGATTTCTCATATAACTAGTAGAATCCTTGATACATTTATCTTTTTCTTGCACCACCCCCCTTTTCAAGATTGGCATGCTGGCTTGAATGACTTGTTGACAAGAATTCTGCTTACGCACTTAAAGTTTTTAGCAAGAAAAGTGTTTCCTCCTCTGTGTAGAGATGGAAGTTATTTCTTCAAATCTGAATACTTGACTACCTCCTTCTTGAGCTCTTCTTTGCCTGAGAAAAAAGATAATACAGGGGCACCTGGCTGACTCATTCAGAAGAGCATGTGATTCTTGATTTTGGGGTTATGAGTTTGAGCCCCATGCTGGGTGTAGAGATTACTTTAGAAAAATCTTAAAAAAGAAAAAAAGAAAAGATGATATATACCAGGAGGACATCATGAGAGACATATGTGATATTAATAATCTGATAATTACCAGTAATTTTATACTATACACCTATCTGTTGCTCTTTATTTCATAATAGAGTAGATCGATGCCTAACCTAATCATTGGAAATTTTTGTGACGATCAGTTTTATTTTAGCCGTGCACTCTTTGGGCCACCACTTAGCATTTGTATTTAAAATGCAAATATAGGGGGGTGCTTGGGTGGCTCAGTTGGTTGAGTGTCTGATTTCAGCTCAGGTCACGATCTCTCAGTTGATGAGTTCGAGTCCCGCGTCGGGCTGTGTGCTGACAGCTCAGAGCCTGGAGCCTGCTTCCGATTCTGTGTCTCCCTCTCTGTCTGCCTCTCCCCCGCTCATGCTCTGTCTTTCTCTGTCTCAAAAATAAAGATAAATGTTAAAAAAATTAAAAAAAAATACAAATATAGGGGCACCTGGGTCTCTCAGTCAGTTGTGTCTGACTCTTGATTTCATCATCTCACAGTTTGTGAGTTCAAGCCCTGTTTTGGGCTCTATGCTGACAGCAAGGAGCCTGCATGGGATTCTCTCTCCCTCTTTCTCTGCCACTCTCCCATTAGCATGCGCACATGCACTCTCTCTCTTTCTCAAAATAAATAAATAAACTTAAAAACAAAAAACAAATATAGGGGCGCCTGCCTGGCTCAGTCAATAGAGCACATGACTCTTGATCTTGAGTTCATGAGTTCAAGCCCCACGTTGGGCATGTAGCCTACTTAAAAATAAAAAATAAACCTTAAAAATAAAATACATATATAAAAAAACAATACTTACTATGGTATGACTTTGACTTGATATTGATGAACATTTAATAAATTTTCCTGAGTTACTGATCTTTTTTATGTTTTGCTGTGAATAAATGTTTTGTTATTTGTCAACAGTTTTTGCTGGGCTTTTGTTCACTATTTTTGGCTAGAAGACATTGCTCTTATGTTATTTTTACCATTAACCATTTAAAAACATATTTACATACAAAGTTATTATATATTTATCATAACAAATTTTGACAACACAAATGTATACAGTAGACAATGAAGGTTTCACTCTTTCTCTTCCCTATTCCCTGGATGTTAATATATATTCTTTTTGTTTTCTATGCTTATAAAATATTATGTAATGTATATGTAATTGAATATATGTACCTCTAAATATCGTGTGATAAAAAAGAAACTTCCTGTATTTTTGATTATGCATCTTATTCTTTACAAAACAATGTATATCATAGCTCTCCAAGTTAAAAAAACATACCCACATGTGCATACACACGTACACACAAATCTATTTTTTTCAAAGTCTGTATTGTGTTCCACTATATGGGTACTCCATAATTTAACCTACTCTTATTGATGAATATTTAGATTGCTTCCACTTTTTTATTAGAAACAATAATACAGAGAAAAATCCATGTGTGTATATTCGTATGCATTCATAATAGTAATTCCTTAGTATAAATCACTACAAGTTGGGGCATTTGACTGGCTCAGTTGGTAGAGCATGTGACTGAGTCTTGGGGTTATGAGTTCAAGAAAAAATTTAGGGGCACCTAGGTGGCTCAGTTGGTTGAACATCTGGCTCTTGATTTTGGTTCAGATCATGATCCCAGGGTTGTGGGATCAAGCACAGCATTGGGCTCCACACAGAGCGTGAAGTGTGCCTGAGATTCTCTCTCTTTCTCGCTCTGCCCATCTTCCCCACTCATTCTCTCTCTTTCTTTAATTTTAAAAAAATTAAAAGAAATCACAAGTGGAATTACTGTGTAATTTGCATCTTAAATTTTAGTAAACATTAAAAGCTTATAACAGCTTTATACTTCTATAGCAGTGAGTGAAAGAGCCTAATCCCCCACTTGATATTATTATTTTGAACGTGTAAATAGGATAGGAAAAAAGTAGAATCTCATTGCTTTAATTTCACTTTTGTTTAGCTGTTGGAGAGTTGAGTATTGCATATGTATTTGCCTGTTCTTCTTTCATTATTCCAAAAGACTATACTATGTTACAAAAAGAATTCTGGATCTTATTCTAAGAGCCTACTTTTGAAAAACACTTTCCATTATCTTCTGCAGACTGTTTGGTGATAATATTTTCTTTAGTTGTATAATGCTTTCCAGTTTTATAAAGTAATTCTTCAGGTAGCAGGTCAATTAGCCTATAAAAGAAATGTAGTGACAATGAAGTAAAACTTCTGGTGCCATTTAAACTGTAATAGTCCCCTTCTCCTGCCACCAACAAATATTAACTTTAATTAACTTTAATGTTAATATTACTCTTTGTCTTTTTGCAAGTCCTGCCAGCCTCACAGAGTCGTGAGGACCAAGTAAGGTAATACAGGTGAAAATAATTTGAGTTGAATTAATAGGTAATGGAAGGTGGTACATCTGTAACCTAGTCAGAATGATGGTAAAATGTGTCCATATAAGAATGGTGCAGGTTCTAATAACATTATGTTCCTAAGGTAAGTTTTCAGTAAAGAGCAGCTTCTATTTAACTACAGCTTAACTCCCTAAAGTTCTCCAGGTGATGGTCTCTGTCTGCTTTTTTCTCCTTTTAGCCCTTGTCTTGGTTTCTTGCAGAGCATTTTCTGCCGATTCTTTATTCTTCCTTAAAGGTAGTTCCTTCAGGGATGAATTGCATACTGTGTTTTTCATGGTTTGCATGATACCTTGTATTAATATGCTTATGTACATTTTAAGTGTTGAATCTGGCTTGCCTTCTCAAGAAATGTGCTTGTGTGTGTGTGTGTGTAATTTTTTTAATTGATGTTTACATAGGACTGTGAATTTGTGAAGGAAAGAATTTGTATCATTTTTCTTATTGGTAAATATGTTAACTGCAGTCAACTCTTGGTTATCCACAGCTAGTACCATAACTAGCCTTACTTTCCAGGGCCTTAGACTCCTCATTTGCTCTCATTTATGCATTTCTTCAGCAGACATTTATTGAATGCTTACTAAATGCTACGCCTAGCTCTATAAGAGACACAAAGGTAATTTTAAGATGCACAGAGTATGTATCATTTGCCTGCAGAGACAAGTCCCTACATTGTCCATGGATCCTGTCACATTTGCCTTTGTTTGGGCCTTACTGCCAATGATCTTTCTTTGGGAAGAGAAGCCCAAGATTAGTTGATGCTGTTGGTTGTGAGTTGCCTTCTTGAGATTCAGGGACTTAAGAGCGAGCATTCAGTGAGAACATCAATGTGGGTAATGAGCTGAACACCCTGCAGCAGCAGACAGAGTGCTGAATTTGAAATCCAGGAGACTTGGAATTGAACTCTGCCTCTTCCACTACAAGTTGTGCGATTGGGCAAGTTATCTAGCCTCCTGGTGCAGCCTTTATCATCTCATAGGGTAGTTGTGAAGATTCAGTGAGACAGCACACGTAAAAGAGGCTTAGCACAGTGTCTCCCATACAGTGAGTACTTGATCAAGATTACCTGTTATCCCAGTTAGCCTTACTTCCATTTTGATGGATAATCAGGAGATGACTGTAAGCTAAATCCTGCACGACTTTGATTTCCTGGGCCTTGTAAAATGTTCCTGTTTGTTTATGTCTTATTCTCTTCAGCTTGCATTTTTATATTAATGAAGTTTTTCTGCATGTTTTTGTCTGGTAACTACTATCAGACCCTGTCAAAAAATAAAAAAGACAAAAATCACTTAGCGGACCTTTGAAATGAACTCACCGGATTGGTTTAGTGGAAAGGGGGCTCATAGTGGTAGTTAATAAAATATTTAGCATCTGCCACTAATCTCATGTGTAACTTTTGACAAGTCAGCTCACCAGTCTAGGACTCAATTTCTTTATTTATATTTCAGAGAATTAAATTGGATGATCTCTTTTCTTGTAGCTCTAAAAATTTCTAAGAATAAGTAAACTGTAATTATAGTAGAATTATTTTATTAAAAATGTAATATTACATATTGGGATCTGATTGACATTATTTACATCTTTTATCCTCTATTACAAAGAATAATGTTCAGAACACTGAGATACTACAGCAACAACAGTACAACAATTAAAACCAGTCTCTTAATTTCCTCCTTCTCACTCCTTCTTCTGATTCCTTTGTAATTAATCCCAAATATCATTTCCATCCATAATTTGAAGCTGCTATTAAAATTGTAGAGTAAGTTAAATAAATTAGTGTTAATTACTGGAAAGTCTGGAAGCAGGTACTTAATAGATTACATAAAAATAATTGATACAGAATTATTTTCACGTTTGGATAAAGCAAATTTAGATGAGTTGTTAAATCTTTATTCATTAAATCTTTATACCCTGAAAGAGCATATAAACTTCAAAGGTCTTTTATGTGATCGCTTATGAAGTGGTAATTTTATATTGCATTCTTTATAATCCTTTAGAATGAAAACAAAATGCTGTGAGTGTTCTGCTATTTGCTGCGAGGTTTAAAACAATCTAATTATTAGCTATGACTAGAACTTGCCATACCATCATACTTGTATACTAACTTACTGACACTGTATGTTGTTTCATATCAAATTGGACCATAGCTAAAACAGAAGACCATGGAACTAATGCGAGCGTGTCAAAAACAGTATGAGATGGAACAGGAATTGGCCTTTTATAAAATTGACGCCAAATTTGAGCCACTAAATTATTATCCATCAGAGGTGAGTTAAACTTCTTAGTAATCCACAGTTGAAGCCAGCAGGGAGTGGAGTGGGGGGAGGCAGATGGTGGAAAGAAATGTTCAAAGGACTTTATCAGTAATCATTCCACTTTCAGAGTAAACATATTTTGCTTGAAACAGTGAATTTTTGGTTCAGTAAGTTAAAGCAGCCTCCAAAAAAGGTAAAAAGCCCCAAGGGAATCTGTGATTCCAATGAATATCGTAATATTATTTCATAAAAAAGTCAATTATTACCATTTATTAGGTGGGGTTTTACTTACATATCAGCTAAGAAACCAAAATAAAACACTGAAATTTCTGGTTTGAGAGATTAAGCAATGCTAATAATCACATACCTGTAGGCAGTTCTTTAATCAACCAAGCTAAACCCACTCTTTGGGGAGGGAAGAGGAACACCTTGAGACCATTTTTTGTTTTAGTTCTTTTTTGGTATGTTAAAGGTAAGATAAAAAAAAAAAAAGTATATATTTTTTACCTGGCTGCTTAGAAGTTACTTATTAAACCATAAATCTTTACTTATTTTGCTTTTAGTATGTCGAAATTGATAAAACCCCAGATGAAAGTCCCTACATTGGCAAATCCAGATATAAGAGAAATATGTTCACTACAGAGAGTTACATTATTCCAAATGCCCAGACCATAAAGATCGTAAGGATGGAGCCAGATGAAGGGGAACAACTCAAAAGTGAGCACGTGAACTTGAGAGCCCATATGCCACTGGACATACAACTGGAAGACAAAGAAAAAAAAATAAGTGCAGGTTAACAAAAGTTATTTTAAATTCTTTAAAAATGTAAAAAGATTGGATATATAGGCGAATTTCGTTTTACAATTCTTTTGAGTAATCATGCTGAAGGTTACTGTAGCGTTGTTTACATGAAAAGCCTAAAACAAAAGTAGTAATTCATGGAGCAAATTATTTTTTAATAATTCCTGTGACGTTGAAGAATGGGGTTCTTGACAGTAATTTGGTGGCAGTATGTCCAGGGGATCCAAGAATGCTTAAATCTTGACCGGCCAGCAGGTCCTTCTCACCATTGGAGCTGCACACTCAAAGGCTAATTGGTCATAATTGTAGCAAGTACACTTAACTGATTACTATACATGTAGCCAAAACCTAAAGCAGTACTTTGGATAAGCTGGATCAGTGCACCCTCCTCAGGCTTGGGCCTAAGACCAGCTTCTGACTCTTCCTAACCTGTCCCCAAACATCCGATTGAAAGGATCTTACCACTTCCTGGCAAGTCACAAAGAGGAAGAAGTCAATCCAAAAGGGTACTTAGAGACCCTGCTAATGGCAAACTCCACTTACTCGGTGGGCTTCATGGATACGGAAGCAGAAAGCAGAACTGAGTTTATGCATCCCCTTAGTAATTATGGTCCATGGTGGGGCTCTTTAACAATCCAGTGGAGTAGCTCATCTTTCCTTGGTTGGTAGCTAAATGGAAAACAGGAAAGGCCAGTAGAGAGGCTGACTTGGAGAGGGGAGAAGAGAGACCTGAGATATCCATCTCATACACTCTGTACAAAGTTCTGGAAGAGGAAAGCAGAAATGAATCAGATATTTGTGTAGACTAGCTTCAAGGGGCTCATGGTTTTATAGGAGGCAGTTTTATAGGAAGGGAAGGAGACAGAGAAATTAGAAGTTTGAGGTAGAGAGTAATTGATTGGAGATCACCCCCACCCCAAGCTGGAAGAGTGTTCAGTGGTGAATTTCTTGATTTTGAGCCCTATCATAAAGTAATTACCTCAAATACAGGGTTTTTGTTACAGCTTGAACTTAATTATAACTTAGTGACAAAGAAGTGTGTATCTATCAATAAAAACCTTATTTGCTCAAAAGAGTTTAGTATTGGACATAGCAAGTAAAGCCCCTTTAATGCTAAGAATTTTACAAATTATCAATTATAGTTCTATAGCCTATGATGAAACTAGAGATTAACTGAGAGGAAAACTGTCATAAGAAATTACTTTTTTTAAATTTCTGTGATCTAGAATGACAATTTAATTGGGAGGAGGTGGTTATTGTGAAGAAAAAAATCTCATAGAAATTTGAGAATTCAAGATTTTTCTTGTGTCTGTCTGCATGGTTTTTAAATTTGCAGCGCAAACTCGACTATCAGAACTACATGATGAAATAGAAAAGGCAGAACAACAAATTTTAAGAGCTACTGAGGAATTTAAACAACTGGAAGAAGCAATACAGCTTAAAAAAGTATGTAAAAGCAATGTAGCAATGCAAGAGGAAATGCAAAATATTAAAGGTTTTCTCCCTTCATAACCACGTAAAACATCTTAAATCAGTGCTGCCTAATTAATTATGGTGTAACAATTTTCAGAGTCAGCTTTGGTTCTAGCATTTTCCAATTACATTTTCCTTCCACCCATGATCACATCCTATTAGTGTTCTGTAAAGTACGTAGAAGTAAATGACGTCTAATTTATGTAAAAATACGTGTTCAATGGGAAAGTGTCTCCTTTACCCAGGGAAGTTGCTGTTTCCTGTTGTATCTGTTGTAATCTGATTAAGCACTACCCACCTTTAAGATCCTGGGACCTAGGTTAAGAGTCAGAAGACATCTCTACTATACATGAACATTATCAAACACAAGCAGCAAAAATGTCAATGATATAAAATATGGTGAACAAAAAGAAGTAATTAATACACTCTCGGCAAGTTTGTCATGCAGAAGTAAGCAGCTCAAACCCATGATGTGATTGCACAGGGAGAAACTTAAAAAGGAAGTATTTTGACAGTTTTTCAGTGTGTAAAAGGTTTCAGTTATTTGCAACTTGTAAAAAGCAGTATTTCAAAATTATGATGGTAACTGCATTCATACCACAGTAGGTAAGGCAAGAATGTGAAGTTCAAATTGTAGATTATTTTAAAAGATACACTATTGTGATTTTAAAATTATATACTAACTAGAAATTGATTCAAGTTTATTGGAAGCTTACTATATGCTAGTCCCTGTCTGGGCTGGGCCCAGAGTGATGAATAAAACAGGTATGTTTCCCTCCCACATGCATAGGAAATAGGTAATGAACAGTAGAAAAAAAAAAAAAAAAAGGAAAAAAAATAATATAGTTAACAATGTGTTATAGTAACAAAATAGAAAATTAGGAGAGGCAGTAAAAAAGATATAATTTAGATTGTGAGGACCACAGAGGCCTCTCTGAGGAGGTGACATTTAGGCTGAAACCCAAAGGACGACAAGGAGCCAGCGAGGCAGAGTTAGGGGGTCAGGTATTCCAGGCAGAAGTGAGAGTGTGCACAAAGACCTTGACACTAGAGATTGCTCCGTGGAGTGAGGGAGAGTGTTCCAGAAGATGAGGGTAAAGAGTAAATAACCTGTTTCACAGGCTGTGGTAAGGGGTTTGGATTTTATTCGGAATGTAATGGGAAGCTTTTGAAGGACTTTAGGAAGTTAGAATGGCTAATCCTATTTGTGTTATTGTGAGGTTACTCTGGTTACTGCATGAGAGCAAAATGGGGTGAGGGAAATGGAAAGAATGGGGATGTGTCCCATGTCTCAGGGGGCTGTTGTTGAGTACAGGCAAGAGATGACAATGGTTTGGACCAGGAGGGTGACGGTGGATGCGGAGAGAATGCACACTGATTGTCAGCAAAATGTAGCAGTGAACTGATCAGGCTTCAAAATGCATTGGAAGTGGGACCTGAGGTGAAGGGAGCCATCAAGAAGGAGCTTACTAATTAAAAAAGAATGTTTTATAATAAATGTTGGCCAGAGCTTATGTAAATAGATTGATAGATGTAAATAATGTATATAATGTTGAAATACATGGATGCTTATAAAATGTGCTTGAAAAAAATTATTTTAAATGAGTACATATAAGCCTACATTTTTCATTACACTATTAATTTAGATGACATGCTAGTAACAAGGGTAAGGGCGAAGTCAACTACCATTAATGTTATGGTTATTATTATTAATAATTTACAAGTTGCTTATACTGAATGACAACTTCATTTTTACCTATTATGAGTTTTCATAAACTTTTATAAAGTGAGATTTTCCTCATGTAATAAGCATAAAAGTATAAGATGAATGGAATGCCTAGGTGACTTTTACATTAACTTTTATTTAAAAAACTGGTAGAGCACAGAATACCTTTTAGAATTTTAGAAATCATCGTCTTTAAACTTGTAAATCACTGTTGCTATCCTCTGTTAATTCTGTTTTGGGGTGTGTGGGGGATTAGATTTCAGAAGCAGAGAAAGATCTTCTTTTCAAGCAGTTGGGTAGTAGGATACAACTTCTCAATAAGTTACGCCAAGAAGTTGTGGATCTCGAAACACAGATGGAAAAGCAAAGGCAAGAAATTGCTGAAAAGCAGAATGAGATCAAGGACCTGCAAATAGCCCTAGATAGCCTGGATTCCAGAGACCCAAAACATGTAAGCAAATGGAGAGATTTTGGCTTGTTTTATGGGGACTAGAATATCATTCCATCTAGAAATTATGTCTCTTCATTTTAGCCCCAGAGTTCTTTCTGAAAGTCTGAGTTTGATGCACAGATTTGAGTGATATATATGTTTATGGATGTGTGTGTCTGTCATATATATCTGGTTGTGTATTTTATACCTGTGTGTGTGTGTGTGTGCGCGCGCGCGCGTGTGTGTGTGTGTGTGTCTATCACTGTGTTGAAAACAAAACCTAATGCTTGAAGGAGATAGCTTTTAATAGAACGATAGATGCATGGTACTTGTTTTTTTTAAGTGATTGAGTTTCGTTGTATTTCAAATCAAGAGAAACCTGCTGCAAGGTGCTGTCCAAACCTTTACCCTTTCTCTTTTCTTGCCTTATTTTCTTAAGAACAAGGTGGTGAGATGGGAGAGCTGAAAAGGGTCCAGAATCCTTTTCCTACCTCTTTAATCCTTTATGCAAACATTCTAAAGCTATTTGTTTCATATTGTTTTGTTTCTTCCTTAAAAAAGGAAACATTTTTCTAGAGTGTGTCTTCCTATGTGGCCATAGGTGGGCAGGTGGCTGCAAGATGGAGTTAAGTTGTCTCTGTCTTGAGACGTCTTAGTAATAGCTTACATTTTACCCAGTATTGGTAAAAAAGGAAGTAAAAAAAAATTCCTGCATATTTTACTGGTATGCTTTGAATAATAATGTTATATTTTAAAGGAAGTTTAAAATCTCTGGATTAAGAGATATCATAGAATTTGACATGGTAAGAACAATACACTGTAATTACTTTCAATATTATTAAGTTATTTAATTATCCCTTTAAACATTTTCATAAAATATCATAGATAATTTTTTTTGCAGGCCAGCTAATTTTGAGAAGAGGTAACCTTATCATTCACAGACATAAGGTGTTTTCTAACAAAAGCCTAAGACTAGTAAAATTGAAAGTAAAAGAGGACTTAATTATTTTACAGAATTTTCCTTATGCGAAAAAAGTGTAGATTTTCCAGTAATATGTCATATGGTCAATAATATATATATTTTAAGTTTATGTATTTTTGAGAGAGAGAGAGAGTGGGGGAGAGGGAGAGAGGATCCAAAGCAGTCTCTGCACTGGCAGCACAAAGTCTGACATGGGGCTTGAACCCACAAATGTGAGTGAGGTCATGACCTGAGCCAAAATCATGAGTCAGATGCCCAACCAACTGAGCCACCCAGGCTCCTTTTTGGTGTCGTTAAAGCTACTTAGTTTTTAAGGTTACAGCTTTAGCCAAAGCACCAGAGGATGTCTCTCTTTAATTTGTTCACCCTGAGGGAGTGTCTTTTTTCTAATTTGCACAAAGTCACCTTCTTGGCTAGGTTTAGGCTCCTGTTAGGCCTCACATTCTACAAAATACAAACATTTTAGCAAGAGGGAAGGAATCAGGAGTGGGATCCCAGCATACTTTTCTATAGGTGTGGATAGACTTTTATCCACTTAAGTTTTATTATCTAAGCAGATAGAGTATTTTTCTATGTAGCAAATAGAATTTAAAAGTAAAAGTTTTTGAGAGATTAGAAAACAGTATGTCAGTCTGTGATTGGTGGAAAACAAATATATTAAGTGCCAATGATGTTTTCCATTATGCTGGGGTTTTTTGCATATACTGGTGAGGAACTTTCTCACAGCGTCCATATGGTTGAGGACATTTTTTAAAATTTTGCATAAGATGAAAGTGTGATTTTAAAAGATGAAGTGATTTCCTAAAATCACCTTTTTAGGAAGAGGCTGAGCCCATGCTATGCTACTACAATGACCCTTTCCCCACAAAGGAACTAAAGGTGTACAGGGATTAATTATTTTTAAAATTAGCTAAGAGCCAAACCTAGGCAAGTTTTCAACAAACGAAAGCTTTTAACCAGGTTTCTAAAGGAAAAAGTACTATTTAAAAATCAAATCCCATTTTAGCTATTAAGAAAAAAAACAAAAAACAAAAAAAAAACTTCACAGTAATTTGTACTGAGGCACAAACACCACAGCAGCAGCAAACATAATAAAGGAAGATTTGTGTTGTTCTTCCCTACCTGGCAATGCCCTGTGGAAGCAAAAGGTAACTGACTGTTCTCTGTAGGGAATTAGCGTGTAGTAATCTGTTGCAAAGGCTGTGCGTGATTGGTCCTCGGAAGCTTCCTGTGTTGTGATTTAAAGCACGGAGGGTGGGGCCTGCCCGCAGAGGCTGCTCGTGATTGGATGGGTTGGGCTGCCGCTCACTCTCCGCCAAAAATGTGGTTTGAAGCCCTGGGAAGTTACTGAGACTCCAAGCCGATGACAAAAATGTGGCTGTCAGAGAGGGAAGTACACGTGAATTTGAAAACAGCCTTAGAAAGTGTTCCGCCCACAGTTTCCCTGTTCTCAACGGCTCAGTTCTAACAGGACAAATGTTAAGTTAAGGTATGATCCTTTTCTCTCTCTCTCTGTGCAAAAGACTCGAAAGGAGGAGGAGTCAGAGATGTAAGTTCCTGTTTTTATAACTCTTGTGAGCGCCACAGTTGTGAAAATCGCAGAATCAACTTTTGCTCCCATGTGTTTAATGCAAATCATTGGCATATTGAGCTTTTTTGGGTTTTTTGCCCTGCGTGTAAAGAGATTTCAGTGGAATTTTTAATGGTGAATTTTAAAGGTTTATTAAGAGAGACATGAATGCAGGAGGTTTTTGTTTTTGTTTTAATTCTTTCTTGAGCCATACAAATTCTAAATGTACTTAGAATTTAAGCTGTTATCTGCACTTACCTTTCCAGAAAGATTTCAGATTAGTGTTAGGAGGGCAGAGAAAGAAAAGTTTTGAAAATTGCACCAAGTTTCTATTAAACAAAAACCATCTGACCAGGCTCTCATTCACTTGTTCCTTAAAAATGAAGAGACTTTTCTTTCTTGGCTTTGGTGGCAGCAGACATCTAAAATTGAGAAATGTTCTTTTATAATCAAATGGGTATTAGCCATGAGAGCCTTGGAGTTGGCTCTTCGGCCTGTGATACATTTCTTTCTCCTGCTAACGTTCTCTTGGTTTATTGTTCTGTTCCTCTGATCCCGTGGGGGCAAACCGGAGCCCTGAGGATGTCAGTGCGAGGCCAAAGGTTCTCTGGAGAATTATTTTGTCTCCACATGAACAGTTGCCTCTAAGGAAGACCTGGGCAAGTCGTTGGTACATCTGAGATTCCGTTTTCACATGTAAAAAGAAGGGTTAAACCAGACATTGATTCTCAATTGTTGTTGTTTTTTCTTCCCTGAGCCCACCTGGATGTACAATCCAGTTTTCAGTTGACAGTAGCTCCCTAATGCGGTGGCTCTGGGGTGTGAGTGGCTGTGTGAATATGGGAAAACTCAGTTTTCCACCAGGGGCATATGTCTTGGTAGAGGAGTGTGCCTCCGTGTGGCCCTCCATCTTGACAGTGACTGAGCTGAATGGTGGAGGTCTCAGCTACCAGTGTATCGAACCTAAAAATCATGTGTTTCTTTGTCTAAGGAATCAAAAATACACTTGAATTCTAAGTATTTCTTCCATGTCTCTGTTTCTCCCTAAGAAACCTTTTTTTTTTAAAGCGTGTTTAATGTGCTTTTCTGATTAAAAAGGTATTGTCTATTACAAAATGTTTAGTACTAAAAATATTCATTAAAAAAATCTGTAATCCTTCCACCCAGATATAATTCTTGTTAACATTTTAGAATACACTCATTTTCTATGGCTATACTGAGTATAAAAATCAGTTAACATTTTGGAAACCAATTTTAATTGGTTTTTAATGCCCTGCAGAGAATATTGAGCTTGGCTACATTACCTCGTGGCTGTACCCTTGGAAAAATAATTTAATCTCCTTGATTTTCAATTTGCATATCTGTACAATGGAGGTGATTTTCAGATCAAATTATCATGAGGTTTAAACGAAAACCACTGTGTGAAAACAACACAAGGCCTGACACAAATAGACTCAAAACGTTACATTTTATTTTCCATTCTGCCTTTAGAAATGGTAAGCATTATTCTTTTTTTTAAGAGTATAAGGAACTCAGGACTTTGTTAATTTTTTTTTTTCAATTCAGTGCCATATGAAGGCTCAGAAAAGAGGTAAAGAACAACAACTTGACATCATGAACAAGCAGTACAAACAACTTGAAAGCCGTTTGGATGAGATACTTTCTAGAATTGCCAAAGAGACTGAAGAGATTAAGGACCTTGAACAACAGCTTACTGAAGGTGAGAATTTAAGTAAGATTTAAGGTAAATCAGTTCTAGTATTAATAAAAGACAAGTGACACGCAGGCAGGCATTAATCCTGATATGCCTCAGTTGTTCGTACTAGTGTTTGATAGGGAAATATTTGCAGAGTACCCAAAATACTTGTTTCATCAAAGTAAAAAGTAAAAAAAAAAAAAAATTCAATTTTAGTTTTGTTGTATTGATTCCTAGTGAGTCAGGTCATTGCATTCAGTAGGCTAGAAGCCAGTGTATAATCATGGTAAGCTGGGGCATGTCGCTCTCTTTCAAAGCATATAATCCTTTCAGGAACAAAGAGCCCATTGACACCGGGGCATTCAGTTTCTAGTTATAAGGAGAGTATGGGAAGAATTTAGGACCTACATTTGCAATGCAGATTGAGATTGTGACTTTGCCATAATGGTGGGAAAGGAAGATAATATAGGTTGTAGTAGTGTAAAAGGATCCCAATCCCCGTTTTGCCATTATCAGCTGTGTGGCCTGGGACAAGTTATTTCTGTCGCAGTCATTAGTTGTTGGCAAGATTAAACGTGGTAGTGTTCGTAAAGTGCCTGGCACATGGTAAGCACCCAGTATATGATTTGGTTGATGGTTTGTTTTTTTTTTTTTTTTACAAGTCTTCAAGTTACATGTTTATGCTGCCAGTCTTGGATTAGTCTTCTATGTTGAGTGGTTTTGTTTTGTGTATCTAGCGGCAAGAACTCACTGTGTTGCTGCACATTTTTCATTATTTTATTTGGAAATTTATTTAGAAAAGTTTACTTTCATTATTTTATTTTAAACTTTTTATAGCCTGAATTGAGCATTTTATAAGCAATGCCCACTGAATATACTGTTTTTATTGTGTAGCTACTTAGTAGTCCTGTACTGTAGACCAGAGAGGGGAAAAACTATCATTATATCTTGAAAAAGAAAAAATGAGATAGTACACCATTTACAATTTCATTCTTAGCCAGTAACAAATAACTAAGGAGACTAAATGCTGTGGTTCTATATCTTGAAAGCATTTTCTTGTATACATTGTCACCTTCCCTTTTTCCATTTTGCTTAGGACAAATAGCAGCAAATGAAGCCCTGAAGAAGGATTTAGAGAGTGTCATCAGTGGGTTACAAGAATACCTGGAGACTATCAAAGGCCAGGCAACCCAGGCCCAGAATGAGTGCAAAAAGCTACAGGATGAGAAAGAGACATTGCTCCAGAGATTGAGTGAGGTCGAGCAGGAAAGGGACCAACTGGAAATAGTTGCCATAGATGCAGAAAATATGAGGAAGGTATGATGTGTTTCTTCTTACCTGTTTCCTGAGCCTCAGAAGTAGGTGACGTCCAAATTAGATAGCTAAGGAAGTTAGCAGCTGTGCAATCTGAAATGACAAAAAGTCGCAGTGGCTATTTAGTGGGGCTCCCCCCCCAGGTGTGACACACTTGGAATCATTATTTTTCCTTTACTAAGAAAAGGAAGGTTATTTTAGCTGAATTTCTATCCCTGAAATGTGTTATCCCATAACTCTAAACACTGTGAAATTGTAGCTGTTACATTAGCTGTATTAAGTGGTTGTTATTTGTACAGCAAAATTAAGCACAACATAATTTTCTTGTTCATAATTTTAACTATTTACCAAACAAGAGGCCGTGTTGTAAACTCTACCCTTCTATACCTGGCTTGTTGCCATTCATTTGGAGATTTCACTTGATCTGTTTTAGTTGTTTCACAAACTTTATCTTGCATGAGAACCCATATTCCCAAATTTCATCCCTCGTAGGGTTTGTGCTGGAAGTTTGAGGTCATATATGCAGCATTATGAAATTTCTCAGGCAGATAAAAATGTTAAAAATTGTTTTTAACACCATGCACTCACAACTCAGCTTAAGAAATGAAACTACGGATATATTCGAAACCCTGTGTGTACCTCCTTACAGAGGTAACAGAATCTTGATATATTTATTTCCCTGCATCTGTCTTTTATTATATATAAAGTCATCCATAAGCAATATGTAGCATTGTTTTGCACAATTTTAAGATTTATGTAAAAGATATCATAGTGTACATATTCTTTGGTCACTTTTGTCTTCCTTCCTATTTATGTTTTGGAAAATTATACACGTTGATACATATAGCTCTGCTTTGCTTATTTTTGTGAGGGTATATAGCATTCCGTTGTAGGTAGCTACCACAAAGTTATTGTCTATCCGTTCTCCTCTTGGAGGACATTTAGGTGGTTTCTGGTCTTTTGCTATTACAATGTTGAGCGTAACATCCTTGCACACAATCTTGAGCATGGGGACTATGTTCACATTGGAACTGTGAGTCAGAGGGTATGTGCCTGCTCAACTTCATTACATGTCAAATTACCATCCATAGTGATTCGATCAGTTTCCACTCCAACCAGCAATGCGAGGGCCACCACTATACCACATCCTTGCTAACACTTTAGTGTTGTCCAACTTTTATTTTTTAAGCTTTTATTTTGAAATAATTTTAAATTCACAAGAGAGTTGCAAGAATAGTCCACATAACTCACTGTACCCCGCATTCAGAGTCCTCAATGAATATTTTGCTACATCTGCTTTCTCTTCTTCTCATATATAATTTTTACATACTTTTATATGAATTTTTTTCTAACCATCTGAGAATTAGTTGTAGACCTCATCCTCCTTAGCTTCTAAATATTTCATCGTGTATTTCCTAGGAACAGAGACATTTTCTAACATAGAATATCTAAGAGAATAATTATCACATTCAGGAAATTTAACATTTTGTCAGTTTTATTGTTTGCCAGCCTGCTGAATTTGAAATGGTATCTTTTTATTATGAAAATTTTACATTTATAAGGAAAGTTGAGAGAATAGTTCAGCGAATATCTATATGCTCTCCCAGACTCAAAAAATATTTTGCTGTATTTGTTTTTTTCCCCCCGAGTTATTTGAAAATTGGCAAACATCATGACATCGTCCCTTAAGTACATATCTCTTAAAAATCAGGACATTTTCTTACATCACTATGATACCATTATTACACCTGGAAAAATTAACAATAATTCCCTAGTATCATCTAATATCTGAACCATGTTCAGATTTTGCCAGTTGTACCGAGAATGCCTTTTACAGCTGTGTGTGTAAATGTATGTGTAGAGACGAGGCCACTGGTCCCATAGGGTGTCCCACATTCTGAATTTGTCTGCTGTTTTCTCGTGGTTTGTTCAGCTTGTTCCCCTATGCTCTAAATAAACTAGTATCTTGTTTTAACTGCATTTTCCCTTGAATACTGGAGAGACTGGGCACCTTCCATTTGTTAATTTGCTATTCAGCTTTCCTCTTCAGTGAATTCCCTATTCATGTTTTGTGTCCATTTTTTCTCCTGGATTGTCTGTCTTTTTCTCAATGATTTGTAGGAATTCTCTAAATATTCTCGACCTTTGTTGGTTATATATGGAGTTTGCATTTTGAACAAGCAACTCAAATAATTCAGACCTCCCCGAGAAACTCTTCTGTGGACGTTCTTATCACAAGAGCCTCCTCTTTAATCCAGAATCATTTGATCCAATTCTTCGAGATCCCAAATAAATAGGTGAAAGCTGTAATGTTTAATCATAAAAAACAGACGGGCTAAAATGAATCAGAACTGTGGTACGCCAATCAGTATGTATTTCTGTTGTCAGTACTCACTCGAGTTACTCTGTCATCCTTAATATTAGCGCTAGTCCCATTTTGTTCTTGTAATAAGTGAACATGCTGTGGTTTAATAGAAGAGGGTGCGGGCTTTGGAGTCAGAGATCTGGGTTCATATCCTGTCTTTTTAACTGCGCAGCCCTGTGCAGTTTACTTACATGTTCGTTCTGTCCTCTTCTGTGAAATGAGGATAATGCCGTGCCTTACACGGTTACCGCGAAGGTTCAACAGAATACACGTGAAAGCATTTATTCCAGTGTCTGATGGAGAATAGGCCTAACGTTTTATACCCCTCTCTTCTTACATATTCAGGCACATTTAAAGTATCACACAGATGGTTACTTTGGAAAACATGTCGGTAGCTTACTGACTTTTCTGATTACATTTAGTCAGGACTTTGGTTTCCAGCCTGGATAAGCACAGCCTGTGGCTTCATTGTATTGTTAATGAGGGCTTTCTGTGCCAGGCCAGCATTGGCTGGCCATTTGGTTCACAGTGCTCAGGTTACTTATGATGGCTTGCGGATGCTTAGGCAGAACAGAGGGTTCCATAAACATACCGAATCCTTACAGGAGCTCGCAGAACTGGAGAGTGCCCTCCAGGAGCAGCATGATGTGAATGTATCCCTGCAGCAGACCCAGGGAGATCTCAGTGCCTATGAGGCTGAGCTAGAGGCTCAGCTGAAAATACGGGATGCTGAAGCCAGCCAGCTCAAGGAGGAGTTGGAAAAACTTAGAAGGTTCAGCCAGGTAAGCAGCAGCATAAAGTCATCTAGAATCCAAGCCATGTGGTCTTAGCATACCAGCCTTTCTTTAATTAAATGCAAGATTAAAGACTTTGTAATATACTGTATATGGAATGATGGGAAGAGTATACATTTTTGGAGTCAGATACTCTGAGTTCAGATACTACCTCTGTGAACCCCTGTGTGAGCATGCAGATCACGTCATAGCTCTTGAGCCTCTGAAAAATGCCTCCTTGTCTGTAAAAGGGGTTATAGTGAGGATAAGGGAAATACTGGGCACCAGAGCACCTTGTTCTATGTTATTTTGCTACTTTCTATTTGGGTTGGACGAAGTATCTACTAGTTTATATTGTACTTGCAAATTAGAGAAATAATTATTCACCCAAGAACTGCTTACTGATTGGCCTTTGAGGGCCAGGTGCTGTAGATGCTGCAGTGACCAGCACGGACACAGTCACTGTCCCTGTGGAGCTGACAGTGCAGTAGGTGACACAGGTGTGGGAGAAAGAAAGGGATAGCAGGGGAGGGGTGGTCAGGGAAGTCTGCCCTAGAGAAACTCACTGAAAGGGTGAGTTGGATTTTGCTGTGCAGAGGCAGTGGGGGTGCAAAGGGAAGGGGTAAGGGACGAATGGTCTAGGCAGAGGCAAGGAGAGGTGCATTTGAAGTGCTGAAAGTATGGCTCTTGGATGCCAGGAGCAAGAAGAAGGTAGGCAGGAATGTGAGAGATCAAGGCAGAGAGGCAGACAGGGGCCAGTTACAGTGTATTCTTACTCAGATTAAAAATGTCATTTTCTTCAGCTGTTAGTCACATAGGCTGCATCTTTCGCCAGGAAGCCCATCGCGACCTTCCTCTTGTGCCTGCTGGAAATCTGGGTTCAGGATCCTGCTTTGGTTTTCCTATAGCCTGTGCTCAGTTAAAACATTTTATCATGTGTCTGATAATCATCTGTTCAGACTGTCTGTCTCTCTTGCTAGACCCAGAGCACAGTGAATACCCAGATTGTATATGCTTGTTTCTCTTTTCTCAGTGCCTGGTCCCGAAGGGGGTCAGTATGCACTTATTGGATGAAAGTGACATAAAATAAGATAGTTTAAATCCCAGGAATGTATGTAAAATAGCATTCGTGTGATTAGAAAAGGAAAAAAAAAAGTCATGCTTATTATAGTAATTATGTTAATTTGTATCCCTTTACTTATCAGATATCAAAACCACTTGACAATTGTCAGGATTATATTTCTCAAGAGTACCAAGGTTTACAAAACTACAGTTGATAAGATCAGAGTGCAAAAATAGGAAGCTGGGGGAAAACAATTAAAATGCCAGAATAAATACAGATTTCTAAATATTGGTAAATAAAATGGCATCTCATTTCAAATAAAAAATAAATTCTCTTAAGTTTTCAAGCCAGCCTTTACTAGTTGAAGATCTATTCTCCGTTGTATTTCCATTGTCCTTTTTTTCCCCCTCGTGAGTCTTGACAAAAGTGTTATAGCAGCCTAGCCTTTTCACAGATTTACTGGGTATTAAAAGGGACTCTCCCCTTCTTGAAATCAGCACTGCCAGAATTGGTCTTCAAGCCATATGTTGAGGGTACGGAGCATAGCAGTCTCTCCCTGACCCACAGATCTCTAATTGGTGTACTTTAGCTCTATGAAGCCACTTGAGATGCTTGTTAAATGCAGATTCCTGGGCCCTGTCCTCGAGCTTCTGGCCCATTGAGTCTGAGAGGTAGTCTGGGCATCTGCATTTTTCACAAGCACACCAAGTGATTTTTGATGAGGACCACAGTTTGAGAAATACTGGTCTGAGGAAAAGAGGAGCAGTCTCTGTTGAATCACTCACAGAACTCTCAAAGGTAGGTCCTTGGGCCCAGCGCTGAGATTCTAATTTGGTATATCTGGGCCGAGCCCCTTGTGATGTCTACTCTTAAGTGTTAATAGTTGAAGGAGACATGTGAAAAAGATGAACTTGGGCTTTGAAATCTGAGCGTATGGACATAAAATGGAGTTACTATGAAACCATAGCTAGCAAGGAATTGTGCATGTATGTAAATTTATTTATGGCTTTTTAGATTGAAAAAGCTGTTGCTGTTTTATGTTTTCATATCGTTTGCTTCCCACGGCAATAGTTAGAACAGTCGGCCCTTCAAGCAGAACTTGAGAAGGAAAAGCAAGCCCTCAGGAATGCCCTCAGAAAAGCCCAGCTCTCCGAAGGAAAGGACCAAGAAAACAACGAGCTCCGCACGCAACTTAAACAGCTGCAGGTAGAGACGTGTTCGTCCAGGGTGCATTCTCACGTAGGACACCCTAAGGTGTTGCTGCCTGTAGTCAGACCCTTAACAGCCTGTGCCAACATGTTGTAGGCTACTTGAATTATTAGAAGAGAAGAATTCTGGGTGGGACGGTACCAGAGCCTCTGTCCTCTCGTGAGCCCATCGTTGTAAAATTATGAACATGCGCATCTTTTGTGTTGTGGTGGTGATGTGAAGAGACGGAGGCAGTGTCAGGAGTAAAGAGCCAGTGCTGTGGAAACTCACGGGTGACAGCCGTACCTTGCGCTTCTCTGAGAAGCAGATTTGTCACCAGACGGAGCTGAAAGGATCAGATGGGTGCATTCTTCTTCCCCTGAAATATCTTTGTGATTATCCAGGAATTTAGCTAGAGTGGGCTGCAGAACTTCTTAACTGTAAACAGTGTTCACAGTCGCCTTCTCAGAAAGGGTTCTACTAAAAATGCAGTCATTTTACATCTGTGGGGGTTTGCCTTGGCGGAATGTCTTTACTGCTACTCTCACAATAATCTGCCCGACAAACTGCCAGAGAAGCAGGTGGACAGGATTTTCCAGACAATTAAACTCTCTGAGAGAGCACAGATGTCTGAGTGAACAAGTACCTGGATCAACATTCAGGTCTCCAAATCCGTGAGGCCAAGGGCCACTTGGCTGACTGACAGGGCGGGTGTCATACTTCACCAGAAATAAAGGCGCAGAGTCGCCAAGGTCTTAAGGGAGGCTTCCGGGCAGGGGGGTTTGTGACAAATAAGCCTAAACAGCTCACCCACATTCTCTCCCTTCTTTCAGGGCCTTGGATATTTTTTCCTTAAAGTTTAGGGAAATGTAACCTAGAATTTAATTTTTACCTCTCTCAGTGTAATTTCTGAGACAAGTATCAGAAAAGATGTGCGCGTTTTCCATTCTCGTTTGAGTTGTGTGTGTGTTGGCTGCTCAATAGATTATTTTTTTATATTTACCATGGAAATTTTTGAATCACAAAAATAGAGTAGTCTTATGTCCTTTTGTTTACCCTGCTGAAACAGTTCCCGGCATTCTGCCATTCTTGTTTTAGTTAGTCCCCTTTTATATTTTTTGGCTGGAACACTTCAAAAGAAAATCTCATACATCTTTATTTCACCCACCTACTTCAGCATACGTCGCTTCAAGGGACTAAAATGTGTTCTTCGGGGGCCTTCTCCTCCAAGGTAGAAACCGAAGTCAGCTTTCCAGAACACTAGCCCATGCTGTGAGACTACCTTAGTTAAAACTAGGCCCTTGGCCTACTAACCTCTTGATAACAGAGTTCAGGTTAAACTCACTCTGCATTTGTCTTTGTCAGACAATCATTTAGTTGCAGTGAACCAGAACCTACTAACACTAGCTCAAGAAAGGAGACAGAGCTGCTCTATCAGTCAGTCTTTCAGGAACTACATGGCTCTCTCATTCTCCTCTGTCTCTCTGGGTATTGTATTTGGCCCAGCATTGACTCCAGCCCCAAGCTGACATACCTTTACAAGGCCAGCTTTTACAGACTTGACGATGTACTGGATCTTGGTTCAAATTTTGGAGAGAGTGAGAACTTGTTTCCTGGCTAGTCTGTGGATTGTTTGGCCTTTGGTTTGATCACCTGTGCCCAGGATTAGACAGTAGTAGAAATACGGGCACCTCAGGGCAATGTTCAGGACAGTTTACAGATAACAGACTCCAGATGGGACAGGCAGTTAACATGTTCATTGCAATCCTGAATTCTCCATTTTAGTTAAGAGTGTTTCACTGAGTTTGAAGTAAATCACTTCAGGGCAATACAATCAATATCTTAGGATGTAGAACAATTTTTCTTTACAATTTAGGGTGATTTTTAACAGTTTTCTTTTACTTTCTTTCATTCAGTTTGTCACCAGACTGAGCTAACAGGGTCGATTGGTGCATTCTTCTTCCCCCGAAATATCTTTGTAATTATCCAGGAATTTAACGAGAGTGGGTTGCACTCTAGTGCAACCCCTTTCAAGGGGCATTGTATGAATTTAATTCTTGGATCCACATATGTTTGTTTGTTAATAGTGAAAATATGCTGGTATGTAACAGATACTCCCACAGAGAATTATATAAGCTATTAGAGAAGCTTTAGTATTAGAGGTTTCAGTTTTTAGTTGCTTGGCAGAGAATTATGGGAAAGTTGTTGGTTTTGTTTTTCGGTTTTTGGTTTTTTTGGTTTTGTTTTTTTAACTTTGAATTGTGGACATTTCAAACACATACAAAAGTAGAATACTAAAATGACTCCTCATGTACATATTACCCATCTTCAACAGTTAGCAACCCGTGGCCAGTGTTACTCCATCCATAATGCCTGCCATACCCCAACCCTCCCACTTGTTCACACACTGAAATATTTTGAAGTAAATCTGAAAATCTTACTTTATCTGTAAATACTGTACAGAGCCTTAAAAAAAAAAACAAAACATAAACAGATACCTCTTTATATCTTAAAATTATAAGAATTCCCTAACATCAAATTTTAAGATTATCTGGGGGCGCCTGGGTGGCGCAGTCGGTTAAGCGTCCGACTTCAGCCAGGTCACGATCTCGCGGTCCGTGAGTTCGAGCCCCGCGTCGGGCTCTGGGCTGATGGCTCAGAGCCTGGAGCCTGTTTCCGATTCTGTGTCTCCCTCTCTCTCTGCCCCTCCCCCGTTCATGCTCTGTCTCTCTCTGTCCCCAAAATAAATAAACGTTGAAAAAAAAAAAAATTAAAAAAAAAATTTTAAGATTATCTGTTTTTACAAGTGTTTGTTGGAACCAGGATCCAAATAAAGTGCACACATGGCATTTGGTTGACTTGGTTCTTAAGTCTCTTGTAGTCTATAGATGTCCTCCTCCTTTCCCCCTTTATGTTTTAAAGAAAACCAGGGGCACCTGGGTGGCTTAGTCGGTTAAGCATCCAACTTTGGCTCAGGTCATGATCTCACAGTCCGTGGCTTCAAGCCCTGTGTCGGGCCCTGTGCTGACAACTCAGAGCCTGGAGCCTGCTTCAGATTCTGTGTCTCCCTCTCTCTCTGCCCCTTCCCTGCTCATGCTCTCAATCTCTCTCTCTCTCTCTCTCTCTCTCTCTCTCTCTCTCTCTCTCTCTCAAAGATAAATAAAGATTTAAAAAAATTTAAAAATAAATAAAGAAAGCCAGGTCTTTGTCCCTTGGAGTTTCGCATCCTAGATTTTGCTGGTAGCATCTTTTATGGTATTGATTAACATGTTCTTAAACAGAGGCTTATTTAGATTCATCTTGGTTACTTCTCAGCAAGAACATAGGTACTTGCTTTCGTATCACATCAGGAAACATCCTAATGCCTGGTTCTGTCTTTTGTGACTTTAGGTTGATCAGTAGATTCAGATGCTGTCAGCCCAAGTAGAAAGGGTTTTTAAAAAAAATTGGTAAAGGGGGTTGAATAAAACTATCATATGACAAGGAATACAGGCTGTGTATGCGGATGTGCATGTATTTTAATTTCGTTTGGTAACTTTTACCACCCCATTATACCACCATCCATAGGATGACAATGACCTGTTAAAACAGCAACTTAAGGATTTCCAGAATCACCTTAACCATGTGGTTGATGGTTTGATTCGTCCAGAAGACGTGGCAGCTCGTGTGGATGAGCTAAGGAAAAAACTGAAGTCAGGAGCTGGGGAAATGAGGTAATGGAAAGTTGGGATGGGACCTCCTGGTGTTAAGATTGCCAAGTTATGAATGTGAGGTTCATATGGACTCACCTTCCTAAGTTACGCTAATGGCTGATGTCTTTTGTAAGGTTTCCCAAGTCATATTTCCATGATTGAGACACAAGATTGCTTCATTCAAATTGCCTGTCACCGATTTTTTTACATTTTAAATCTTTCATACTTTTAGGTATTCTTTAACTTAAATTAAATCATTTTAATTAATTTATTAATTTAATTACTTTAATTAATTTAATTTAATTAAAACATAAGTTTTAAGAGTAACGAAAGTTCATTGCATGTGGTCAGGAAATAGAGCCACATTATGCATTTTAAATAGAAAATCAATTTCAGAAGAAAG
Source organism: Prionailurus bengalensis (assembly GCF_016509475.1). NCBI lineage: Eukaryota > Metazoa > Chordata > Mammalia > Carnivora > Felidae > Prionailurus > Prionailurus bengalensis. The sequence goes on from NC_057359.1 coordinate 80,482,444, forward strand.
CCAAGGTGCATTTAAATATATGAAGGGGACATTTATTCTTTGAGCAAACATTGTTAGCCTGCTAGGAGCCTGTGTTTTCGGAGTGACGGCAGTCATTGGCTAAAACATTGATTCGCACTTAGGAGATGCTCAGTTGCTCTGTGTGCTGATTCCCGTCACTGTTCCACGCAGCTCCTTTTAGTCCCGCACTGATGTTACCGACACAGTTTGCACCCAGTGTCTGGCATGAGAAAGAAGAGGTCACATACCGTCTTTTTTCCCCCCTTACCAGAATCCATACTCCTTCAGATGTCTTAGGGAAAAGTCTTGCTGATTTGCAGAAACAGTTCAGTGAAATCCTTGCACGCTCCCAGTGGGAAAGACAGGAAGCACAAGTGAGAGAGAGAAAACTCCAGGAAGAAATGGCTCTGCAACAAGAGAAACTGGTGAACGGACAAGAGGAGTTCAGGCATGCCTGCGAGAGAGCCCTGGAAGCGAGAGTAAGAAAGGGGCCTGAGGCAGCTGGAGGGAAGCGTTCGGCCAATACTCCTGTTTTTCAACAAATTACAGTGCTTCCTTCCTCGAGTAAATACAGTATAATTACTGTTATTTTCACTCTTAACCAGTCAGACTGCGTGCGACTAAAATTCAGCCCTGAATATGGTTATTGAGATCAGTCAGGCTTCTTTGTGGCTGTGTTTTCCTTGTTCTGGAAGCAAGTGAGAAATGTTTCTGAACCTGTGGGTAAACAATACCATATTGCTAGGGTGCAGTATGATGCCAGAATCTGATTTTTCTGGATGTAATTATTTTAATGATGAGGCAAACATTAAAATGGATCCTAGAGAACATTCAAGATAAAACCGCCCCCTGTAACTCATTAGTACAAAATGTCATTACGCTCTTTAGTAAAATGAAATGTAGTTCTCTAAGAAGTTTATATTCTGCTTAAAAAAATCATCTTCAAAACTTGATTTTCTCACAGATTAGTTTTGATAAGAGGCAGCACGAAGCGAGAATCCAACAGTTGGAGAATGAAATTCACTATTTGCAAGAAAATCTAAAAAGTATGGAGGAAATCCAAGGGCTTACAGATCTCCAACTTCAGGAAGCTGATGAAGAGAAGGAGAGAATTCTGGCCCAACTCCAGGAGTTAGAGAAAAAGGTGGGGAAGACTAGGGGAGTGTGCCATCTGTGTCCCTGTGCCTGGACCCTGCCCCTGGGGAGCAGGCCCACGGTCGCCTCCGGCAGCATTGCTGGCTCAGGGGAACTGGACCCAGGGGAACCCGGGATGCATTGTGGTTGAATCAAGGACCCGAGACACGGTGGTGCCGTGGTAGATGAAAACGAGAGAGCTGGCGTGCGAGGAGTGACTTTAGACTCTTGAGTGCCGTTGGCAGGAGTTTGCCTCCTCAGAAATCCTGTGCACAGTTGGACACATCCACGGGAAATTAGTTTTTAACTCCTCATCTTCCTAATCCTGCGGCCTCTCTCTTTGAGCTTCTCCATCCCCCCTCAGCCATCTCCTCCCGTGGTCACATCGTCGACCTTGTCCAGTTGAGAAATTGTGCCCACCCCCTCTGCAGTCCCGAACCACAGCACCCCTCTCTGTCTCTCTCACTGCGCCCCCACACTGACGATTTCTCAGCCTCCCTCACAGTTCAGGGCATCAGCCCCACCTTTTCTGTCTGTTAGGCTTTCCTGGCCGTATACCTTGTTGTCCAATTTAAATTCCATGGTCCACCACTGTAGCCGTTTTTGCAAAAGTCCTCAAATCCCTTGTCCTTTTCCATCTCACTTACCTGACAAAACTGTAGCCAAAAGCTTTCTTTAGGCGGATGCCCATGCTAAGCATTCCTGCAGAAAAACAGCAGCCACCAGGCAAAGTGGTATCACTGTCATCAGCCTCAAATGGGCAGCGTTCCCCTTCTCTCTGGGAAGTTCACTGTCCTACGCCTCACCGTTTCATACCTTGTCACTCCCCACACCTCCCTTCTCCCTTCTCCCAGCTTCAATGACGTGCTTCGTACTTCACTGAGAACCCTTCAGTTCCCAAGTCCTGTTCAGTCCACCCCCAAAATACATCTGGAATATAGGTTCTTTTTTTCTTCTCAGATGCCACCACCCCATCCAGCCATTACTTCTCGTCTGGACAGCTGGTGTGGCCACCTGACAGATCTCCCACTCCCACTGATGACCCTGCTTCACACAGCAGCCAACATGCTCTTTAAAAACATAAATTAAGGGGCACCTGGGTGTCTCAGTCAGTTGAGACAGTGTGGAGCCTGCTTGGGAGTCTCTCTCTTTCTGCCCCTAACCCCCTCCCCCAAATAAATAAATAAACTTTAAAACACTAACATGAATTGGCTCTTGTCAGCCCCCCTCATTTCCACTTTCTTCAGCAACTTCTGTTGTTGTTATAAAAAAAAAAAAAGACCCAAATTCTTAAGCCTATAAGGCCCAGCATGATTTGCCTCTCCTTAGCTCCCTCTTAATGTCACCATGCTCCTTCTTTCAGTTCCTCAAAAATACTAAGTTCTCCTGACCTTCCTGCATGTCATTCCCTCTCCTGGACCACATTCTTCCACCCTCCTCTCTGACTGCTCCCTCCCTACCAATCTAGGTCTCTCCCACAGTCTCTCAAATAGTACTTCGTTCTGTCCCTTGATAGCACTGACCACCATTTTGGGTTATATGTTTTTCTGAGTATTTGTTTAATATCCATCTCTCATAAGCTCTTTGAGGCAAGTCTGTTTTATTTATCGCTGTATGCCCAGTGCCTGACCCAGTGATCCCAAGGGACTGGTCTATCACTTGGTGATGGTTCCAGGAAATGTTTTTCCAATGAATGAGTGAATCTATGATCACTGAGGTCCTTTTATAACGTTTTTTTTTTATGTTTATTTATTTTTTAATTTTAATGTTTTTATTTATTTTTGAAGGAGAGAGAGAGAGAGACAGAGCATGAGCGGGGAGGAGCAGAGAGAGGGGGAGACACAGAATTCGAAGCAGGCTCCAGGCTCCCAGCTGTCAGCACAGAGCCCAATGCGGGGCTCAAACTCAAACTATGAGATCATGACCTGACCCGAAGTCAGATGCTCAACCAACTGAGCCACCCGGGAGCCCCTTTAATGTTTACTTTTGAAAGAGAGAGAGAGAGAGACAGACAGACAGACAGACAGACACCGTGAGTAGGTGAAGGGCAGCTAGAGAGGGAAACACAGAATCTGAAGCAGGCTCCAGACTCTGAGCTGTCTGCACAGTGTCCAACGCAAGGCTCAAACCCATGAACCGTGAGATCATGACCTGACCCAAAATTGGGCACTCAGCAGACTGAGCCACCCAGGCGACCCTATGATCACTGAGGTTCTTGACTGATAAGACTGATTTCCTTCTAAGTTTACCATACAGTTTTGAGTTGGTTTTATTTATTCATTCACTCAGTGAATATGGAACACCTACTTTGTACCGTGTATTATTTTTTTTAAGTTTGTTTACTTTTGAGAGATCATAAGCCAGGGAGAGGCAGAGAGAGGGAGAGAGAGAACCCCAAGCAGGCTCCATGCCACCAGTGCGGAACCCAATGCCAGGCTCGATCCTACGAACTGTGAGATCAGACCTGAGCCAAAATCAAGAGTCAGACGCTCAACCGACTGAGCCACCCAGGCACCCCTGTACCATGTATTATTATTCTAGGCACAGACCATGCAGCAGTGAATGGAGTCCCTGCCCCCATGGAGCTTATGTCTTAATTCATCGTTACCAAACGACTCATCTGTTTGTTTAATGTTTCTTTCACTTCAGAAGAAACTTGAAGATGCCAAATCTCAGGAGCAGCTTCTCGGCTTAGACAGAGAATTAAAGAAACTAAAGAAAGCCGTGGCTGCCTCTGATAAGCTGGCCACAGCTGAGCTCACCATTGCCAAAGACCAGCTCAGGTCCCTTCATGGAACTGTTATGAAAATTAACCAAGAGCGAGCAGAGGTGAGTCCACACGTGCAGAACAAGTTTCCATGGTGCTGCTGCTGTCCCCAAACCATAGCTGCTTGTATCACTGCTCTTATAGGCTTTGGGTGATTTATAAACCACCGTAAAGTTGTCTGTTCCCCTTCAGACTGAAGATTGTATTTCTCCAGTCACAGCCCTGCCATGGGTCCCTCTACTGAGCCCTGACGAGAGCCATCAAATGAAACATACCATCCCCACCTCAAGGTGTAGAGCTCCGCTTAGGGAGGTAGCTGCCCATACACACCTGAACTAAGGTTTTAAAGGGTTGCCACAGAATCTTTCTGAACCCCAGACTTTTCATCTTGTGCAGTCAGATAATATGTGACCTACAGGATTGTTCTGCCTCCTGACTGAGATGGTATCTGTTAACGGTTTTAAAGGGTACAAATGCTCATGAGATTAGGACAGCAGATCATAGAGAAAATGTAATGATGAGAGTCCAGAGAGACCTCAGTCGTGGAAGGCTGTAAAACAATGAAGAAAAAGCTAGCCCTTGCTCTTTCAGATGCAGCCCCCTGCTCACGTGGCCCCCATAGAGGGGCGGAGCAGGCTGCCAAGTGATGGGAATAGCACAGGATGAGGTGGGACCAGGCGCCACGCACGCATAGGGTGGCCAGGCAGGCAGTCGGACGAAAACAGAGGAGTCCGTCTGAGGGGCAGAAAGAAACGAAGACGACAACACGTGATGGCAGTGCTGCCTTTCTCATACCTCTGTCCCAGCAGGAGTTGCAGGAGACGGAGAAGTTCAGCAGACAGGCAGCGCAGGCGGCCAAGGATCTGACCCGAGCAGAAGCTGAGATTGAACTCCTGCAGAACCTTCTCAGAGATAAAGAGGAGCAGGTCAGTGCTGGTACCCTGACACCTTCCCCTTATTGGTCCTATATCAGCTCCCGAGAGACAGTATTATTGGAAATATAGTCAGTAGTTCATCAGCACTTTGTCCTCTACCACGTGTCAGGCAGAGTGCAATTTAAATACAAGGAGTAATGCGTTTTCCTCATTAGTAAAGTGTAGGTAAAAGTTCTGGATTTACTAAATCAAATTGCAGGGTGCATGTGGGAAAGAACATTCGTTGGCAATTTTGTGTATGTGATTTTTTAAATAGTTTCGACTTGAGATGGAGAAAGTAGACGTAGGCCCTGGAGTAGCAAACTCACACGTGCTGGAGATGGAGAAACTGAATGAGACGATGGAGAGGCAAAGGACAGAGATCGCAAGGCTGCGGAATTTACTAGACCTCACCGGGGCTGGTAAAGTATTGGGCTTTGATTTTTTTTCGTTGTTTTGGGTTTTTTTTGTTAAAAGCATTTATTTTTGAAAGAGACAGTGTGAGCAGGGGAGGGGAAGGGTGAGGGGGACAGAGGATCCCAAGCAGGCTCTGCACTAACAGCAGAGATCCCGATGTGGGGCTCGAGCTCATGAACTGAACTGTGAGATCGTGACCTGAGCCAAAGTCAGACACTTAGCTGACTGAGCCACCCAAGGGCCCCTAGGCTTTGACTTTGGTAGTGGTTTTATAGTTCTAATGTCAGATCATCTTTAAAAAAAATCATCTTGTTTGTTTTTCACCTTAGCAATTTATTTAGCTCTGATAGATCAATTCCATGCTTGATTTCCAGAGCTGTGATAATTAGCTTAATGAATAAAAGCAAAGAATTTAAACATTTTACGTAAGTGAGGTATTAAGAAACTTGATTACAATGAGACAAGAAATTTTGAATTTTCAAAAGAAATAATGTTTACACATCTGTTTGTTTTCTTTCTCTGCCCCCTTTATAAATGAACAACAGAAGGGTATGTCTATCCTCTTTAAGTGTTAGCAAAAACTTATTACCATGGGAGAGGCTGCAAAGTCAACTTTGAGGAGCCAAAGTCATTGGCGGTCATGGAATCACTTGTGTAGGTTGAGAGGAGGGAAGTACATGATTTCATGCCCAACTTCACAGAATGGCTTTCCTTTGCAGGTAACAAAGGAAGCTTTGAAAATGTTTTGGAAGAAATTGCTGAACTTCGACGTGAAGTTTCTCATCAGAATGATTACATCAGCAGCATGGCAGATCCTTTCAGAAGACGAGGCTACTGGTACTTTATGCCACCACCATCATCATCAAAAGTAGGAAGTCTGTGATGCTGGGAATGTGTACTGAATTTTCTTGAAGGAAGTGTGACCATGTTCTCTTCCCCTAGTTTGTGAGCAGATGTCAAGAACAATATGTCTAGACTAAGCCATGCATTGAGGTTCTTAAGTGTGTTTGATACGTGAGATGAAAATAGGACCTTCTCAAGGAATATTGCCATTGCCCATTGATGCTCCGGTGGTATGTTGTGGGTCCCTGATAGCAGATCCTGCAAGGGGATAAGGTGACTTGAGCCCAGAGAGCCTGTTGGAAATGGGTATAGAACGATGTAGAGGCTGATAGAGAACTGAGCACCTGGATTTTATTTGATTTAAACCAGCATTTCATTCTGTATTTGCTGAAATCTAGGTCAGGTACTAGATGGGGCGGGCACCATGAGGAATGGTCAAGCCCTTGCTCTCAAAGGCTCATGCACTGGTGGGGAGACAGGGACACCAGGGCAGTTACAAACAGGGGCATGCATGTGACAACAGACTTGACCTGTGTGCTCTATTACACAGAAGTGTTAGGGATTCCTCTCATTGAGGAGGTTCAGGAAGGAAGGCTTCACACAAAGCCATGAAGTCAGCACTTAGCTGTCAAGGGATGGGCTTTTAGGAGGGAAGAGATGTGTGGAAGGGGAGAGTTGCTTTAGCTATGGTGAGTGGTCTTGTGGGGCTGGAGGATTGGCTGGCAATGGTGAAAGGTGAGTCTGGAAAAGTAGTTTGGGCTCATGTTTTTTGCATAGGGGCTCAAAATGTCTCGCACTGACTTGTGGAGGCCTCAGGGATTTAGGACATGTATAATATAATCAGAGCTGTAGTTTAAGGACAATAACTGGGCTGAGTGTGGAGGCCTGATTTGCGGTGGATAAACTCGGGGAGGAGGGAGCGGGGTGCTGTTTGAACTCATTCCGTGAGGGACAGAAGCTGGGGCTAGAGCAGTAGAGCTGGAGGAGAAGAGGTGTCACTGAGAGGGTGTTCAGGAAACAAACTGGCCAGGGCATGGGTCTTGAACGTGGGACGTGAGGAGAGAACGGTAAGCAGCCTGCATCCAGAGCAGAGGGACTGGGTGACATCCTGCTACGATCAGCTGACAGGCAACCGTCAAGGAGAAGTAAGTGGCTATGACCAGTTAGGATCCAGCACTGCGTAGAGTCAACCAGAGTCTACGTCTAAACCTGCTTGACAACCAGGGCTGGAGGTGGAAGCTGTGTAGATATTCGACATTGTAACATTGTAAGGCCAAGCTGGGCAAGGGTTCGAAAGGTAGACCTACTTATGACTGGGAAGGAGGGAGAGTTAGGAGAGTAGAGCTTTTCAACCATGCCAGGCTCCCAGGATAGTAAGAGACTGATCTCCCAAATGGCCTTGAAAATTCACTTGTTTCCTTTGCCTTCATCTGTGGGCCATCAAGGACAAGGCAAAAGAGGAGAAACCACAAGGAAAGAGGAGTACTGGAGAAGAGAGGCTGACACTCAGGCAGTTTACCTGACTGTGTAATCATGTCTCACTTCTCTCTGTGAAAAATGAGAATTGTGATCTGTGGAAAGAAACCAGTTCATTCTCAACTTTGCCACATCTCAACTTTGTTCTAGACTTTGGCATTTCTCCAACTCAGCCTTTTCATTTCTAATAGTGGGCTTTGCTGTCATTTATTTCAGGTTTCCAGCTATAGTTCCCAGGCCACCAAAGACTCTGGTGTAGGCCTAAAGTACACAGCTTCAACTCCTGTTAGAAAACCATGTCGCGGATGGCAGGATGGAAAGGAGGAGAGTGGGCCTCCACCTGTCTCAGGATACTGGGTTTATTCTCCCATCAGGAGTGGGTTACATAAATCGTTTTCAAATAGAGGTAAGTTAAATCACATAAGGGAAGTTGCATTTCTTTTATTGGTTTCCTGAAATCCATAAGACTGAGTCCAGGCTCCTTAGCTTGGTCTGCAAGGCCCTCTGCTGTGATCTTGGCCAGTGACCTCCTGTCTCACCTCCCATCACTGTTCTGCACATCAGTCCTACCCAGTTGCCTAAGATAGTCACAGCGTGCCATGTTCCTCCAGCCTCCATGCTTTAAACCCTCTCTTTAGGATGTCCTTCTCCTTCCTCTTCCAAACCTACTGCTGCTCGACTTTCAGCAAGACTCAGGCCCTCAAACACCACTCCTTTAGGGAGACTTCCTCCATCTTGCCTTACCTAGGCACACTGAGCGGCTTTTTCACCTGTGCTCCTGGAGCATGGCAGGTGCGTACATCCTTGTATCATGACATTGATTAGCTTGACTAAAATGAAATGTTCTAGGTCCATCTTCAAAAGCTCCAGGAGGAAGAGTCAATCAGACTTGGGGTAAATCCTCGCTCTTTGACCAAGCAGCCGTGTGATCCTAGGCAAATTATCTAGCTGCTCTTAGACTGTGAAGCCATAAAATGGGAATGTCCCCTTCTGAGAATTTCTTTATTCAAGAGCTACTTATTGAGTGCCTGCTGTGTGCTAGGTTGTGTGTCATCCGTGATAGACAAACATAGACCTGCTTATAGGGGAGGCAAGTAAGGAAGCCAGCACCTTGGAGAGTGCCGTGCATCATGGCACCCGTAGACACTGCGAGCCTTGGTGTCTCAGCACACATCTCCGCTTCTCTGTCTTTATGCAGCCTGAGGCAGACACCCAAATGGTTGCCGAATAAATGAATGAATAAAGACAGAAAAAAGCAACTCAACACATAGGCATAAGAAGCACTCAAGTATCAGCCTCTGAAAATAATACGAATCCCTATTTTGACCTTTTCACAGAATTTTACTCCCAGTTCTTGGGGATCTTGTCCTAAATGCTCCTATTCTCTACTAAACTTGTTTACCCAATAAGCCATGTGGGTAAAATACTCTTCTGTTTATTTCTGTCAAGATGCAGACAGTGGAGGAGATAGTCAGGAAGAGAGTGAGCTGGATGACCACGAGGAACGCCCATTCGTGCCTCCTTCTGGATACATGATGTACACTGTGTTTCCCGATGGTTCTCCTGTTCCCCAGGGCATGGCCCTGTACGCACCACCTCCTCCTCTGCCCAACAACAGCCAGCCTCTCAGCCCTGGCACTGTTGTTTATGGCCCACCTCCTGCTGGAGCCCCCATCGTGTATGGGCCTCCACCCCCCAACTTCTCTGTCCCCCTCATCCCTGTGGGGGTGCTGCATTGCAACGTCCCGGAACACCATAACTTGGTAAGTGGAGAGACATGAGACCCCCGTCTACCCCGCTACCATGGGAGACTGAATAAGGTTGTGTATGTGATGATTTGACCTACTTATGAAGGGGTTATGTCCCAAAGTATATTCGTAAAGTTGATGTTTAGAATGGAGCAAGCGTTCTCTTACTAAAATATCCTTCTGGATGGGAGTTACAGCACCAGGCCAGACCACAAGATTGGTTTAACCACTTTATAGCAAAAATACTTTCAGTCCAGAAATTAACCATTTTTGGAGAGCTTATTGTATATTTTTCTATTGACAAGTATGATACTAATGTGTACATACAGGAGTGTTCACGTAGTGGGGCCTGTACTTGTACACGCATGTGTGTGTGTGTGTGCACGCATACACATGGATGTGCTTTGTGTATTCACACGTAGGAGCAGTATATAGCAAGGTTGTGATGGGGATTATCTCTGGGTGGTAAGATTCATGATTCTTTTTTTCTTTTCATAATTCTTATTGTGCACACATTTCATATTCTCTTTTTCCCACTTAACATTACAAACATTTCCCTGTGGTTTTACAGATGTTTTTAAGCAGTATTTTAATGATTGCATAACATTTCTCTATTTGTAGGCAGTGTAGTTGACTCAACTGTGTAAATTTTTAGTGTATTTCATATTCTTTTCTAAGGCTACATTTCAAGAAATGATTACTTCCTAATCACCAGCTTATTTTGTAAACTTATGGTTCTAAAGAATTAAAATGCATGACAAACTCCTCCTTCAAACTCAAGATGCCTAGAGCTCTTTCTGTTTTCCTTTTCCTCCCAGCAGGTTAAGAGGAAGACAAGGACTAGGACCCCTGAGTGCCGGGCAGTAGGTCAGACTAGTTGCAGAGGGCCTGTGTGTGCTCACGTGGTTGGAACGATAGTCCCTCCCGTTGCCCTGCAGTGTCTCAGCGCATGTGTGTTTACGGCAGCGCCGTCAGCTCGGCCTGTCATCACCTCTCGGGCTGGTTCCTTTACCCACCAGCCATCCCCAGCTGTTCTGTAGTTTCTCACATGCCCTCTTATACCTCCGTGCATTAGCACGTGTTATTTCTTCAGGTTAGGTCTTCCCCATTTCACGTATTCTTCAAAACCCAGGCAAAACCCTCTCCCTCTGGGCAGCCTTCCAGGAAACTCCCCTCCCTATGCCTAGAGAGAGACCCCTGTGTCCGTCTCTTCTGCTACTTGCTGAACTCTGGAGGCAGAGATTATCCATAAGGGGTGCTTGGTGAATGTGTATCAACCGTAGTTGGACTGATGGAAAAATTAAAAGCTCTGTTAGTTCATCAGTTTCATCTGTGGCATGTGAAAAAATTGGCCTGACTTGATTTTTCGTTTTCATACTGAAGTCTAGAAGCTACCATCATTTTCACGTCATAGGTAGCACTTTAAGCACAGTCGATTGCAGCTTTTGGCAGGAAAGAAGAGAAACATCAAGTGATGTTTCTCAGTATTGCATTTTTTTTTTCTTTGTTCAGGAGAATGAAGTTTCTAGATTAGAAGACATCATGCAGCATTTAAAATCAGAGAAACAGGAGCAGTGCACGAGAGCATCCAAGCGGCAGTCGGTGAAAGAATTGGAAGAGCTGCATCGTAATATTGATGGTCTCTTGCAAGAGAAGAAAGACTTAGAGCATGAAGGAGAAGAATTACATGATACCATCCAGAAACATAAACAGCGAAAGTAACTATGATTATTAGCTATTTCACTTTTATAGTTCTGATAAACATGACATTGGCTTATTAAGGTAACCTGAATCGGTGTTGTCCAGTTGAACTTTCTGTGACCTTGGCAGTGCTGTCGATCCATGCCATCCGAAACGGTAATCACCGGCCACGTGTGCCGATTGAGCACTTGAAGTGTGGCTAATGGAACTGAGGAATAGAGTTTCATTTAAAGTTGTAGCCACAGGTGACTCCCAAGTTGCACAGGGCAAGTCCAAGTTCTCTTGGCCCGTAATCCAAATGAGCTCTTCTTGTGGCCCCTCTTGGAGAGTGGCATAACCCTCCGCCCTCCCCAGTTACTCTGGCTAAAAACAAGCCGGGTGTGTGCAGCTCGGCTTTCCTCGCTTTCCCAACCCTCCAGCTGGTCTCCGGGTCCTACAACTGTACACAAAGAGCTGTCAAACTGGTCCCCTTCTTTCACCTCCACCGCCCTGGCCTTTCATCATCTCCGCCCAGGTCGTCGTAATAGCTTCTACTCTGGCCTCCCGTGTCTAGGCTCTGTCTCCCTTCTACCCTGAACGTGGCTACAGATCCGAGCTAGCCACTCTCCCATGTGATTCAGTCCCGTCAGGATGCACACCACCCTCTGGATCTGAACCTGCCTGCCTGTCTTATCCTTCTCTCCTACACGCAGTGTTTGTTCAGGCCCTACCTGCTTTTCTGTGGTTTCCCCCAACACCACATTCTCCCCTGCCTCTCCACCTTTGCACATACTGTCCTAGCCCCAAATGGTTTCCCTGCCCCCTGCCTAACTCCACCCTGTCTATCCAGAGGAAGGTCAGAGATCCCCTTTTACACAAAGCCTTCCTCATCTCTGGCTCCCACAGTTCGGGTTGGCCACCTTGGGTATAGTACTGTTCACACCGTGTTGTAAGGAGCCCAGGAAGGCGGTGGCTGGGCCTCTTTGTGCCCCAGCATCTGGCATAGGGTCCGTTAATGAAGGCAGTATCTGCTGAGAGGGCCAGATGGGTGCAGTAGTTCAGGAGTTATGACGGTCCCCAGCTTTTGTCGTGTCAGCCAGACTGGCCCAGGCACCAGGGTTGCGGGGAGATTGGTGGAGATCCCAGGGGTGAGTGAGCTATGGTCTCTGCCTTCTAGGAGCACACCTGTGACTGGCCGGTAGACCTGGCAGGGAAAAGCCAGGGTCACACTGAGAGAAGAAGATGGGGAATAAATGTGTGAGCGTTTTGGGGCACCTGGGTGGCTCAGTCGGTTGGGCGTCCGACTTGGCTCAGGTCATGATCTCGCAGTTCGTGAGTTTGAGCCCCGTGTCGGGCTCTGTGCTGACAGCTCGGAGCCTGGAGCCAGCTTCAGATTCTGTGTCTCCCTCTCCCTCTCTGCTCCTCCCCCACTCACGCTTTGTCTCTCTCTCTCAAAAGTAAATAAAGCTTAAAAAGAAATTTTAAAAAATGTGTAAGCGTTTCAAGGATGGTTGCTTCTCTTACTTTTGTAGGCATATGGTGGGGAGAGGTTAAAGTGAGATTTTTTTGAGGGAGGATGGTAGGGCAGTGGGGTAACCACTTCTTTTCCTAGTTATAAAAGTAAAATAAATGCTTACTTTAAGGAGTTTGGATAACACGAAAATATCCGGAGAAAGGATATGTTTGCCTTCATTTAAAGAGAAACAACGTGTTAAATGTTGATGAATTTATTTTCATGTTTTCCTGTCATAGTTTCGTTTTCAAAGAATTTTGACATGTTAGCCTCGAGTTAGTGACTTCCATGTCTTGCTTTCTGATTTGTCAAATATCGTTACTATCATCGTATCATTGAACAGTAAATCACAAAATTAGGAAGTCTTTGGGATGGTTGGTGAGCTGCGACTAGCAAGATAGATTTAGGGGAATGGATGATTATTATGGTGGTGGTTGGCTTTCTTTTTATACCATAGGAGAATAGAAACGACAACATTGTCTTGACCCAAGTGCTGACAAAAAAAATAATAATCAAAAAAGATAAAACAGCTGCATCGTACTTTGTATGCATTGTGCACTTACTGTCAGCAGCGTACCGTGTTGAATAAAAGGATAAACCTAGACCTTGAACATGGTCAAATGTAAATGTCTCTTCCGGCCCTTCTCATATGAGAGTAGAAAATCATCGTACATCTTCTTATCAGACTACAAGTGTCTGTATTGTCTACATTTAAAGACTCTTAATATGCTTGTATAACGATTTTTTTAGAGACTTCCTTGATGGAAATGTCGAGAGTCTTATGAACGAACTAGAAATAGAGAAGTCACTCAAACACCATGAAGATATCGTGGATGAAATTGAGTGCATCGAGAAGACCCTTATGAAACGTCGAGCAGAACTCAGGGAAGCTGACCGGCTGCTGGCGGAGGCCGAAAGTGAACTTTCACGCACGAAGGAGAAAGTATGTTCTGCTGTGGTTTGGGGTGAGGCAGCTCACTGCCCGTGGCATGAAGGACTAGAAAGAAATCGTGATAAGAACATGGTCGCCCAAGGCGGACAGTTGGGTTCCAGGCTGCACGCTGCTAGTTAAGGAGCTGGGAGAATTCGGGCAAGCCACCTGACTCCCCAGCTTTGCTCCCCCTCAGCTATCAGTTCAGGCAAAGAATACTTAGGCTGTTCAGGAAGACTTAAAAGCTGCCGAAATCATTCCGTTCCTAACACACCCTACTTCCTAATCCTGTGTGTGTCTTTAAATTATTTGGGCTCTGATATCTCTCTGTATTAAATAGGTCAATGCTAGATTCATCTAAAAGCAACTGTGGATCTCAGAAGACTTCTTCCTGGTATTACTTCGTTCTCCAAGTTGATGATAGAAAATCAAGCATTTTTTGGTCTGAGGTAGTGTTCTTGTGACTACAATACAGAAAGAAATGGAGGAGGAAAAGGAGCCCCTACTCTGTTGGGCCCCTACTCTGACCACACATTGGCTATTTTATAAATACTGCTTCGTTAACCTTTCCTGGCAACTCTGTAAGATGGTGGTTAGCCCAGTTCACTGGTGGAGCTCAGAGAAGCTGGTAGCTGGCCCAGGGCCACACAGCTCAACTTCTGCCTCACCAAGAGAGCTTTTTTTTTTTTTAATGTTTTATTTATTTTTGAGAGAGAGACAGAGACCAAGCATGAGCAGGGGGAGGGGCAGAGAGAGAGAGAGAGAGAGCGAGATACAGAATCCGAAGCAGGTTCCAGGCTCTGAGTTGTCAGCACAGAGCCGGACCTAGGGCTCAAACCCACGAACCATGAGATCATAACCTGAGCTGAAGTTGGTCACTTAACCAACTGTGCCACCCAGGCACCCCACCCAAGAGCTTTCTTAGTTTGAGGAGAATTCCAGGGTAAAAAAGTCCCATACCCACATGGAGCATCTCAGAAACTATTTTTATGTTATTTCAACATGGATGGATTTAAATGAATAGAAATCTGTAACCCAGGAACTGAAACAAAGGATTTATTAAAGATATTCTGTGAGTGATGGCTTTAATAAGAATGGAAAAACATCCTGGTGTCTTTTCAGATGATCAACTGATCATGTTCCTTCTGTCACATGTTAGACGATTGTGAGATAACATAGGCGTGAGCAGGACTAGAGAAAACTTTATCACTGGTATATAAAAGAATATTGATACCAGTAGTAGGCAGAAATAGTAAGTGAACTGAGGCTAGTAAGCTCTTCCCCTTTTGTCCTCCCAAAATGATTCAGGGAGGCAGCTTGCTAAGGAGGAAGAGCGAGGGAGAAGGTGGTGCATTTTGTGAGAAAGATGCCAGACATGTTAAAACCTAACATAGAAAGAGATAGAAAACTACTTAGAAATGTGACTTTCTGAAGCACGTAGTGCGTTTTGTCCAGTGCTTTGCTGATGAAACTGACAGAAACCAGGGATCTGGAATGGAAGGAAGTGTGGTGAGCTATCTAGCTGTTTGGGAGCTCGCCAGCCTTCTTGCATCCATACGGGAGATGTACTGGACTAGTTTAACAAGCCTGGGACTTTGGTGCAGCTGCACAGCTTGAGTATTTGGCCCGAAGGGGAGTCACTGTTCAACGAAGTGCAAAGCAAGCACTATTTTTGGACCTTTGGTGGCATTGTCTTAAACCTCTTATTTTAGACAGAAAAAGGAAACCAAGTTGATTAAAAAAAAAAAAAAAAATCTGTTTTCGAAAAGAAAAAAAAAAAAGTAATCTCTTTTTGCCAAATCCTGTACAGGAGGAGTTTTAAGTACTTCGACAAAAGTACTTAATGTTTGTGTTTCTCAGACATTATTAATTCATCTTTAAATGAAGGAGGTTTTATTTAACACGATCGGATCTAGAGTACAGTAATAATCTCTGTGAAGGAGGCTCTGTTGGTAAAATCAGCTTGTTGTCACTTAATTGTGGAGATATTTTTAATTGAATAAGATAGCATAATAGTATACAGATTATTTTTAAGTAAAAGATCATTCACAGTGTCACCACCCTCAAGTGACTTTTTCTTTTTGCAGAGCCTTTCTGTCTTTGCAGACACAGATCTAATTGCACATAGTTGCCCTTAGAGTGCCATTTTAAATTTGTTTTTTTCAGCCAACATAATACCATTAACATTCTTCCATGTTGCTATATTGTCGTCTTAAAGGCTACACAGTACTCTATTGTGTTGATGCTTTATCACTTAATCTATCACTTGTCAAGTTGTATTTCAGTACACAATGAGCATTTTTGTGTAGTCATTTTTTTCACTACTGAATTCTCTTCTGAGAGTTGGAGAGTCAAAGTGAATGCACATTTTTATCAGTGTTTCTGTATGGCCTTGTCGATTTTCCTAAGAGGTGCAAAAAGAGTGTGGTAACTGAATCGCTTCTAATGACAGTGTCTTTTTTAGACAAAAGATGCCGTTGAGAAGTTCGCTGATGCCAAGAGAAATCTATTGCAAATCGAAAAAGATGCTGAGGAGTTAGAAAGGAGAGCCCAGGAAACTGCTGTTAACCTTGTCAAAGCTGACCAGCAGCTCAGGTAGGTGGAGTCCCTCTTGGCTATTGATGTATTCAGGGAGATCAACGACAAGTTGGGGGCTAAGGGAGTAGTAATCGCCTTAAGATAAATAATGCAGGCTAAGTCTAAGGGGCCTTGGAGAGTAAAGCAGTGTGTCGTAGATTACTCGAGGCTGACGCAAAGGGTTTGGAGCAGCACAAAATGGAGCAAGAAGAAACTTTGAAAGAAATAAACAAAGTTGTTGCAGCAAAAGACTCCGACTTCCAGTGCCTGAACAAGAAGAAGGAAGTACTGACCGGAGAGTAAGTACAGCCTCTGGGGGGCCCAAGGGGCTTGTGCTGGAAGACCGCTCTTGGGGTTCAGCCTTCCTTAAGATCTGCTCCAGTGCTGCTGGTGTTTGTAGGCTGCAGAAACTGCAGAAGGACATCGAGGCCGCACAACACAATGAGGATCACCACCTGCACGTCCTGAAAGAGTCAGAGACCCTCCTGAAGGCCAAGAAAGCTGAGCTGGAAAAGCTGAAAAGCCAGGTATGGCAACCGATGCCTTGGAAAAGCAGTTCATGCTGCTTTGAAACCTGCGTTTCTGTTACAATGATAAAAAGTAATACATGTTTGATTGTAGAAAAGACTGGAAAATACAAAATAAGATATAAAGCATAAATGAGGCTCTGTATCCTAGTGATTAAGAGTAGAGTCCAACCCAAATTTGAATCGCAACTCAGTAGAATAAATAGAATATATTACTGAGTAAAAGAAGTGGGTCTAAAAATGGGATACACCCCTCAGTTGGCTGAGTGTCCGACTTTGGCTCAGGTCATGATCTTGCGGTTTGTGAGTTCCAGCCCCATGTCGGGCTCTGTGCTGACAGCGTGGAGCCCAGAGCCTCCTTCGGATTCTGTGTCTTCCTCTCTCTCTGCCCCTCCCCTGCTCACGCTCTGTATCTCTCTCATAAATCTAAATAAACACTAAAAAAAAAAAAAAAAAAAGTTTTTTAATAAAAAAAAACCAAACAGGATGCACCCTAAGATCATTTATGCTAAATGTGTTTATGAACACTCGTGCTTATATTTTTGGTCTGTATCAAAGCACAAAAGCAGTCATCTGATAAGGGGAGATAAATATTTTCTATTTTCTTCCTTTTGCACATCTGCATTTTCTGTTTTTTATATAAAATGTGTACCATTCTTAAAGTTGACATTTTTAAATTTACAAAATGAATAAATTTAAAAAATCCCTGCCTGACTTCCATTGCCAAGGTAATGGAATAAGGTATATAGACACACAAGTATTTTGAAAACCATAACCTGAGGGATATTCCTTATTATCATCTTGTTGTTTTTGCTATGATTTGATGGATATGCTTTCATGTATGCGAACTCAAGATCTTTATTAGGCATTTCATGCCTGTACCCCCAGCCTGGCCCTCCTGACTCCTGCAGCTGGGATAATTACAATTAGGCTAGCCCCTGATTTCCCCACTACCGTTAGCTGGACTGAATATTCTCCATCACAGCAAGCACGAAGGTTGTCAAGCTTTGCATTCTTCCCTTTTCTTGAACGCAGGTATCCGATCAGCAGCAAGAACTGGCCGTCTTGGACAGGGAGTTAGGGCATAAAAAAGAAGAGCTGCGTCTACTCCAGGGAAGCATGGTCCAGGCCAAAGCTGACCTCCAGGAGGCGCTGAGACTGGGAGAAACCGAAGTAACTGAGAAGTGCAATCATATTAGGGTGTGTTCTTTACTAGTTTTCTTAAGAATCCAAGGGTGATGTTCTAGGTTTATCTTAACATATTTTAATTAGTTTTCTCTCCAAATGCAGCTCTAAATTCCTGAATCGTGAACCCTCTGTAACATCAGTTTGACGTACTGTTCTGTATCCAGGCTGTGGCTGCATGGATAGCTCTCCCGTAGTATTTTCTGGACATACCCAAGGTTCTCGGCCTCTGTGCCTTTCTCATACCATTTCTTCTCCAGGAATTTCCTTTTTGGGAATGTCCACATCCTAGCCATTTTTCCTGGTTCAGCTGCATGCCACTAAGTTGACTTTCCTGACTTTTCCTTTACCTTGGAAGGAATTTCTCTCTTCTGAGTTTGGAGGCACTCTGCAGGTTTCCTAGGGCATCAGAGCCTTTCATGACCATGTTTATGCTCCTTGCTGATTTCCCCCAAGGTGCTCAGCCTCTTGAGCCTCAGTTTCTTTCTATAACACATTGCCTTGCACATAGTAAGTACTGTTTATGCATTTTAAATGAAGATGATATGTGACTTCCTTACTTCCGTTATACAGAAATATGTTAGTGGAAAATAAAATACAGTGCTGTTCTTGACATAAAAGGCAAAATTGAACTTGTTTCCAAACTGGAGTTTTTGTGAAATGAGATAGTTAATAACAAAACTGTTCTCAGTATAATTTCCATTCATAATTTTGTGGAGGGGAGTTGACTTTTTTTTTTTTTTTTTTTTGGCACAGGAAGTAAAATCTCTTCTGGAAGAACTGAGTTTTCAGAAAGGAGAACTCAATGTCCAGATTAGTGAAAAAAAAACTCAACTTGCACTCATAAAGCAGGAAATTGAAAAAGAGGAAGAAAATCTTCAGGTAGTTTTAGGGCAGATGTCTAAACATAAAACTGGTAAGTTTAAAGGAAAACAATCATATAAAGTCAGAGTTTGGAAAAGTGTTTTTTCCAGATCACAGGAAAAATATGAATAGTGAAATAAACTTCTTTTAAAGATATGAAGGAAAGCAGTATGATAAAAGGAATACAATATTTTTTGTCATTCAAATCGATAAAGTTTATTTAAAAGCTAAATAGTCCTGATCATTGCTGACCAGAGCATGGGGAAGGAAGAGCACTTATAGGCTGTTGATAGAAAAATAAATTGGACCAACCCCCCAGTGTTTCAGGACTGAGAATTCATACCTGTTAAACCATTTAGCTCAGTTCTAGTTTCTGAGGGCAAGCATTCATGCACGTTGCAGCAATATTGGATTTATTTATTTCTTTATGTAGTGAGTAAGTATTTCCTTGCTTCACAAATTAAGCTGGCTGAGTTGACTACTTACAGCAAAATTTATAATGACAAAATTTGGAACCTTGACCAATTTAAAAGCTATATTTCAAACATTGAAGGGCATGCAAAAATGCCGATGGGAAGACTGAAAAAATAGATAAAAACTGAATATAGAGTGGAGTCCCAAGTTACTTTGAATATCTGTGTGGTACGTGTGCGTGCGTGTGTGCACGCTCCTGGAAGGACATGCGTCAGGATGCTGTCGTCGTAGTGATCATATTTGGATAGTGGGATAATGATGGGTTTTCTTTTTTTTTTTTTTTTCTTTTTACTCTTTTCTTGAAATTTTCTATGGTCACCAAATATTTTTTTTAATCAGAAAAAAGTTAATACTTAAAAATCTATATTTTAAAATATAAAAAATTATTATCTGAATCTCAACTTACATATTTTGAAGTTTTTCCTATTTTTTTTTTAAATTCATTTAGATGGAGCACTGGCTCGTAGAACTAGATCTTTGTTATGTTTTGGGGTTAAAATTTTTAAACAAAATTTAACAAATTAATGTTTAACAAGATTTTAAAGAATTTTTTTAAGTTAAAATACAGTTAGCTCCAGTAATTCACACAACAGATATGTTTTGATGACCTATTGTTTCTTGTATCCATAGCACTATTTTCTGTTTCAGTTTGTAAGTGCTGTGAACTTCATTTAACAGCATGGACCACGTTCTGTTCCTCTTAGAACTAAAGAATATTCTGGACATGTTGCAACTTGAAAGCAAGGAGCTGCAAGGTTTGAAGCTACAACATGAGCAAAAGTTGTCCGAGTTAGAGAAGACTCAGGTCGAAGTGCTGGAGGTAATAAACAAAGCCGTTTTACCCCTAGCCAACTGCAATCTTCCTCGGTGGGCACATGTGAGTCCCCTTTTATCTGACTTAGGAGAGACTGGAGTTAGAGAATCTGCAGCAGACAGCCCTGCAACAGAAAGGGGAAATTGAGTGGCAGAAGCAGGTCCTCGAGAGGGACAGACGGGAAATAGAGCGGATAACTGCCGAGACCCGAGTGCTACAGTCGTGTGTTGAGTCTTTGAGCAAAGAAAAGGAAGATCTCGAAGAAAAATGTGACAGCTGGGAAGAGAAGTTGGCACAGAGCAAACGGTAAGAGCAAAAACCAGTAAGCTTGCAAGATCTCTTCTTCAAGGCTGAAGCATAATAAACACTATTTTAAAAAGAGTGGAAAATAGAGAAAAGGAAAAAAAAATACCCCACGAACTCAGTGTCACAATACAATTCATCAATACCATTTCTGGGGGAATTTCCTTTTAGGCTTTTTTCCCCCAAAGCACTTTTTTAAATAACCTGTTGTGTGTGTGTTTAAGGAAAATAATGGATGCTGGAAGATATAAATAAATGGAGAGAGATACCTGTTTGTGGGTAGAAAGACAGTATAGTTAAGATTCCATTCTCCTCAAATTGATGTTTAGATTCAAAATAATCAAATTTGCAACATGCTTTTAAAATAGAAATTGAGAGTCTGCTTCTGAAATTCGTGTGGAAATGCAAAGATTGGAGGTAGAATAGAATCTAAAACTTTTTCGATATGACACCAAAACTTTGAAAAAGAACAAATGTTCAGAGCTTAACACTGCCCTATTTCAAGACCCCACATACAGCTGTGGTGACCAAAATACTGTCGTACTGGTAGAAAGATAGACAAAGCAGTCCGTGGAACAGAACAGAAAGTCCAGAAGTAAACGCACGAATGTGTGGACAACCAATTTTGACTAAGATGCAAAGGCATCATCTTCAGTAGAGAAAAGGCAGACTTTTCAAAAACTGTTGCTGAACCAATTGTATATCCAAAACCCCAAAAATGAACCTCAGTCCACACCCATGCTATAAATAGAAATTATCCCCGAAAGGACCATAAATATCAATGTGAAACCTAAATATAAAACTTTTAGGAGAACACAGGGAAAACACCTTGGTGACCTCGGGTTAGGCAGGATTTCCTAGATGTGACCCCAAAAGCATGATCCGTAAAAGAATAAATTGGTAAAATTGGGCTTCATCAGAATTTGAAACTTCTCCTCAAAAGACACTGTTAAGACAATGAAAAGACCTGTCCCAGCCTGGGAGATGAACCTTTGCAACATGTATTCGATAAAGGAGTTGTACTCAGGGCCGCCTTCGGGGCTCAGGCCAGTAAGCGTCCGACTCTTGATTTCAGCTCAGGCCATGATCTCAGGGTTCGTGAGTTCCAACCCCGCATCTCACTTCACCCTGGCAGTGCAGAGCCTGCTTAGAATTCTCTCTCTCTCTCCCTCTCTCTCCGCACCTGCTTGCGCGCACTTGTTCTGTTTCAAAAAAAAAAAAAACACCAAACTTAAAAAAAACCCTTTCCTCTTAAAAAAAAAAAAGTACTTGTACCCAGAACGTATATCTTAAAGAGCTGTAATTAGAAAACGAACAACCCAGTTTTTTTAAAGGGGCAAAAGACTTGAAAAGACATTTTACTTAAGATGAATGGGTGGCAAATAAACACATAAAAAGATGCTCAACATCATTAACCATTAGGAAAGTCCAAATTCTTAAAGTTTTATTTATTTTGAGAGAGAGAGCAAGCGAGCTTGTGCACAAGCGGGGGAGGGGCAGAGAGAAGGAGAGACAGAATCCCAAGCAGGCTCCGCACCATCAGCGCAGAGCCTGATGTGGATCTCAAACTCATAAACTGTGACATCATGACCTGAGCTGAGATCAAGAGTCGGGGGGTGCCTGGGTGATTCAGTCGGTGCAACGTCCAACTCCTGAATTTATGAGTTCATAAAACTCATGAGTTTGAACCCCGCATCGGCTCTGGGCTGTGAGTACAGAGTCTGCTTGGGATTTGTGCTCTCTCTCTCTCTCTCTCTCTCTCTCTCTCTCTCTCTCTCTCCCTTCCCTGAGTGTGCTGTCCCTCTTTCTCTGTCTCAAAATAAATACATAAACAAAAAAAGAAAAATTAAAAAAAAAGACGCTTAACCAACTGCACCACGCAGGCCCCGCAGAAAATGCAAATTAAAACCACAATGAGATATCATTACACACCTATTAGAAGGGCTAAAATTAAACACTGACCATACCAAATGTTCACGTATGAATTTTCATACATAGTTGCTGGGAGTGTAAATTGTTAGGGCACTTCGGAGCATGGTTTGGCAGTTATTTTGGAAACTAACACCTACCGGAAGAGCTAGCCATTCCACTCCTAGGTTGTTCTTCAGAAGTGAAAGTGTACGTTTATACAAAGAATGGCAGGCATTGATGTTCATGGCAGCTTTATTTGCAACAGCCCAAACCTGGAAACAACCTAAAAGTCCCATCAGCTGGTGAATGCATAGACCGATTCCAGTATACCCATCCCTTGGAATACCATGTAGCAATGGAAAGGGAATGCGGTGTTGCTTACACACAACGACATGAATGACTCAAAGTGACTACGCTCAGGGGGAGAAGCCAGACAAAAGTGAGCCCCTACTGTAGGACTCCATTTACGTAAAAGAAGTTATGCTCATGCCCGTCTGTCTTTTGGACAAATCCTATTACATACACAATCGTGTTTCCTGCTTTCTCGCTGATGAGAAGCTAGCGATCTGTTTTAATCGCCAGACTTTTGGAATTCTGAGTGCTGTCCATGTTTTTATCCCTGGTGTTTATAAAGCTTCAGTTTAGAGAGTCCCTTTTCCAAAAATCTCCTGTTTGGAAAGCGGAAAACAAGACATCTTTTGAAAAGGAGTTGAAGAGCCTTTGGTTTTGTTAAGATTTATGATCATTCGTAGTCCGTAACTACCCCGTGAGGGCAGAACACTCTTCCTCGGTTGTGTCTTGTGCGTGCTTGAACATTTTACGCTTCATAGTCTGACTTACTCTGCTTGGACGGTAGGGTTTTGGCAGCTGCAGAAGACAATAGCAAAATGGAGCAGGCAAACTTAGAGAAGCTGGAATCAGATGTCAGAAACTTGCAGCAGGGGCTGGACCGACTGCACAGAGAGAAGCTCTCACTGCACAAAGACATGGCAGCCACACAGCAGCAGCTCCGAGGTAGGCGGCCACATGGTGGGAGAGACGAGGCTCTTTCCTGCTCTGGCTGCTGCTTTTCATTGTCTGCTTTTCTTATTCTAGAAATAACTCCTTGCTAATGGGCATGGGGTTTATTTTAGAAGTGACAAAAATGTTCTAAAATAGATGGTGGTGGTGTTTGCACGACTCCGTGAATGTACTTGAAGCCACTGAATTGCATAAACAGGTGAAAGGCGTGGTGTGTGGATTCTGTCTCAATAGAGCCGCTTAAAAAATTAGTTGATGTTCCTTAAAGAACAATTTAAAAACATAGGTAAAAAAAATGAAATAAACACCCTCAGAGGGAATTCCTGTTGACAG
Source organism: Prionailurus bengalensis (assembly GCF_016509475.1). NCBI lineage: Eukaryota > Metazoa > Chordata > Mammalia > Carnivora > Felidae > Prionailurus > Prionailurus bengalensis. The sequence goes on from NC_057359.1 coordinate 80,505,875, forward strand.
GTTGGTGAATATCTTTCCAGATTTTTTCCTTGGGCTGTGGGTGTGTGATTAAAAAAAAAAAATGCAGATAATGCCTTTATTACCAAATCTTTGTAAATATTCCTGATTAGGAGAAGTTACTAAGTAATCCTGGCTAACAACATGCTTGTTAAGCACTTACTCTTAGACGTGATGCAGTTATTTGATATGCATTTTTTTCATTTAATCCTGGTAACATTTTTGTGAGACAGAAACTATTTCACCCATTTATAGATGAGGAAAGCTTAGTTTCCTTGTGACTTAACTCAAGTGAGAAGTGGCTTACAGCTAGTAAGTGACAAAGCCAGTATAGATATAAAACCTGTTCCCAAATTGTCTCCCTTTAAGGGTGTATCAAATTTACATTTCTGTCCACATTGTAGAAGGTACTCATTTCCGAGCCATGCGCGTCATCAGTGCTAGGCATTGTCTAGAAACTGTTTTTATTGTGAGGTTTCGAACACGTAAGTCTTTACAGACCTGAGCGCCATGCCCAGGTGTATGTGCCGCACATGTCACTCTTTCTTCTGACCTTTTAGTAAGATGACACGGTATAAGCCATACATTTAACAGGTAAGTTTATGTTCACCTCCACTTTCTTTGGGGGGCCAATGGGGATTTGGAAAATGCATACGAATGTATTCGTTTTATGTAAATATTATTTCTATAGAGAAACAAGAAGCAGTAAACTCACTACAGAAAGAACTAGCTGATGTCCAAGACCATCTGAACCTAGCCAAACAGGTAAGCTCCGTAACAAATGCGATCTTCTAGTAGTGTCCTGAAGGCATGCAGACCACTGGTTCAAATAACAAACAAATCAAGTAGGTTGGTTCCTTGTCACGCCAGCAGGTCCCAGCGGGCCTTCATATAACAAAGACATACATACACACACCTTTTGGTGCAGAGCAGTGATTTTCTCATTTATTTTAAGTTTCACTCAAAGGTCATAAGTAAGGTGGGAAGCTAGACCAGAGCCCAACCCTTCAGCAGCCCCTCTGGGGGCTTTAGGCACCAGATGGACCATCTCTTATCCATGACACAGACAAGGCCCCCAAAGGCTGGGCTTAGACGCGGTCATTCATTGAGCTGCACGGTAACTGCCACCTGCAGGCGATCTGGGCATCCGTCTTATCAGATGTTCGTTGAGAGCTGTTCTTGACCCTTCTACTTCTGACAGTCTTCTTAAAGGGAACGGAGTGTTGTCCTGTGAGAACAGTGTGTGATTTAAGTTTCAGAGAACCTCAGGCAAGTTCTGGGCTTCGGTTTTCACTGTGTAGATTAGGAGTTCGATTAGACGTCTAAATCCTTCCATCTACCTTAAGGATTCTGTGTTTCTAAGATGTAGAAAACTTCAAATCAAAGTATCCCATCTTTAAAAAATTCTTACACAGGCTCTCATGAGTATTTTCTGTGTTATTAGAAACGGAACTTTTTTTCAATTTGAGGGGCGCCCGGATGGCTCAGTCGGTTGCGCGTCCAGCTCTTGATCTCGGCTCAGGTCATGCTCTCACAGTTGGTGAGATCGAGCCCCATGTCAGGCTCTGTGCTCACAGCACGGGGCCTGCTTGGGATTCTCTCTCTTTCCTTTCTCTCTGCCCCTCCCCCACTCATGCTCTTTCTTTCTCTTTCCCCCTCAAATAAACATTTTTAAAAGAAATGTTTAATTTGGATTCCTCGCGGAAAGAAGAAGTTACTGTTTTCTTGAGTTTTTCAACCCACATAAATATTTCAAATAGTAACAAAACCATGACTTTAGGTTCATTTTCAATAGGAATTAAGCCTTATTCACAGCTCTCCTTAATCTTCTTAGCAATCTTGTGAGGTGGGTGTTGTTTATTCCCACCTCAGTGACTAAGCAACTAAAGTTCAGAAGAACTGGGTCTCTTAGGTTTCAGCGTCTTCTGTCGTCTTACTTTTGAGACACTAAACAGAGGAAACCTGATGATTAAGTTGCACTTCGGGGGCCTTAAATAAGTTTGTTGAGGTAATAGAGGACGTGGGACTTCTGAGATGCTTCTCACGTCGTCAGACTTGACTGATGCCAGGAGGGGCACTGGCCAGCCCTGGAACGGATGGATGGCTTTGTTAGCAGCTTCCGTTTGTTCTGTCACACGAAGGACCTGCTTGACATCGCCGAGCAGAAGGACGTGCTGCTCAGCGAGCAGACCAGGCTCCAGAAGGACGTTGAGGAATGGAGGAAGGAGCTCGAAGACTGCCAGAAAGAAGGGGAGACAAAGCAACAACAGCTTCAAGTGCTTCAGATGGAGATTGAAGAAACCAAGGCGAAGCTAGCCCAACAAGAAACGGTACTGCACAGCTATGGCGTGACAGAAAAGGACACGCTTTGTCACTCGGGCGTTTTCTCCCCAGGCGGAAGCTATGAGGGGTCCCCCATAGGACTAACTTCCCTTCACTGCCCTGTGTAACCGGGGAGGGTTTCACACCAGCACTTTGACTCTCTTGGCATTAATATTTGTGGACCATTAAGACCGCAGAACATCGCTCCCGGAAAGAATCTTGATGGCCACATGCCATTTGCCGCGTGAATCCCCGCCTCACGTGCCAGCCAAATAGTTTTCCAGCCCCCGCTGTCTGTCACTGTGGGATGTTTTCTGCTTTCTCTTGGACTTGAAAATATCTAGCGCCCATGAAGTTTCCCTCACCTGGGACACCTGTGTTTGTTATTTTATGACTAAGGTTATTCTCTGTTAAGATGTTTCAGAGACTCCAGAAAGAGACAGAATGTGAAGAAAAGAAGTTAGAAGCCAGTAAGGCGACTCTGAAGGAGCAGCAGCAAGAGCTGGAAAAGGAATTAACGAAGCAGAAGAGCAAGCTGGACCAGGTGCTCGCAAAGGTGTTGGTGGCGGAGGAGCGTGTCAGGGCTTTGCAGGAAGAGGAGAGGTGGAGTGAGACCCTGGAGAAAGCGCTCTCCCAGACCAGTACGTATTCCCCAACGTGGCGGTCTGGCAAAGTGTGTCGGGGAGACCCGAGCCTGGCCCCGGCCCGGCAGGGCATCGGGAGGAGCACGGCAGGAAGGAGATGCCCCCCCGCCCCCCGGGGTCCTGCCGGCCCTGTGAGCGAGGACACGGGGCACTTGTCTCTGTGGAGACGGGATTTGACCCTGAGGCTGTCAGGTCTTTCTACTTGACCACGTTGCCTTCTTCCGGAATGCTGCCTCCAGGAAGAGCGACGTTCAGGCAGAGAGGTGCCAGAAGGCACTTGATCTAAAGGCCTTCTGTGAAGCAGTACGTTGTTTTGAGCTTTGGGAACAGTGTTCCGTTTCATCTCAACCAATCAGAAAACAGTATTAACAGCTCCACTTCTGTCTCAGTTTGACCTAGTGAATGGTACCAAAATACAGGTGTTCGTTTTGGGGGCTGTCGGCGCTCTCCTGAGCCATATTTCAGTCAAGATGGAAGTCCAGGGTGAATCATTGTTCCCACATCAATGAGTGATTCTGTTCTTAGGCTTCAGGGTTTAGTAATGTTCAGAAAACTTTGGTCTCCCCGAGTGAACTCAGTGAAAGGGTTATTAGTCCTTTTTCCCCAGCAACTCTTGATACACGCAGACCCAGCCATTTCATCGTGACAACGAAACTTCCCAGATGTGCTGCACCTGACCACACCAGACGTGTGAAAAGTAAAACTTGGACAGGGTGTTACTCCAAAGAGTATGATTAGAAAAACCTATTTTATTTATTTAAAAAAATTTTTTTTTAAATGTTTATTTTTGAGAGAGAGGGAGAGTGGGAGAGAGAGAGAGGGAGACGCAGAATCTGAAGCTGGCTCCAGGCTCTGAGCTTGTCAGCACAGAGCCCGATACGGGGCTCGAACCCACGGACCGTGAGATCTCGACCTGAGCCGAAGTCGGCTGCTTAACCGGTTGAACCACCCAGGTGCCCCAGAAAAATCTATTTTGAACGTCAGTGTTTTTCATAAACATTATTTATGGAGTACTCACTAGGTACTTCGCGTTCGCATACACAATTCCCGTTAAACGCCAGGAAGTAGGCGCCTCCTGTATAGGGTAAGGCTCGTGCTGCTCCAGATCCCATGTTCTTTGCACCGCGCTGCCTCCCGTGAATTCAGGAGAAGCGCTGGTGCACCTCCGTGCAGGTTTATAAGAAGCATTTCGGCCGTCTGTTCCAGGCCTCCTGCACCTCAGGACTGCTGTATCCTCACTGCTCTCAGACACCCAAAGGGAAGACAGTAGCTGTCTGTCACTTTGGGATCCGGCCCTCCAGGACCCAGTGATGTCAGGAGGCACCTTCATCTGGGCTCTGATGTGGGTCAGGGGGGAGTTGGAAGACTCCGTGATGCCTGAGCGGGTGACATGGCGTTACGCAACCCGCCCACGGCCAGCCCGGGGCCTCTGGCTAAACTACTCAAAATGCTCGTTTCAGAACGACAGCTTTCGGAACGGGAGCAGCAGCTAACGGAAAGGTCAAGTGAGCTACTGACTCTCCAGAAAGAGGCGGACTCTATGAGGGCAGACTTCAGCCTCTTGCGGAACCAGTTCTTGACAGAAAGGAAGAAAGCCGAGAAGCAGGTCGCCAGCCTGAAGGAAGCACTTCGGGTCCAGCGGAGCCAGCTGGAGAAGAACCTTCTGGTGAGTCCCCGCGGCCCTGGCAGCCGTCGCGGAATTCGCGCCCTTAAATCCTTCGACTAAAAACTGCTTCGGTGTAGACAAAATCAGTGACCTGTCAACTCGGTCCCTAACCCGACTGTTGTTTCTGGTGTGTCTGTGCCTGATTTGAGCTTGAAGCTGATGGTGTCTTGCCTGAGTCTGAGCCGCCAGCCCTAGAGGAGCCCGGCCGGCTGGAAAGATGGTCACGTGAGCAGACAGTGTCACCACAAAGCAGAGAGCGTTCTCCGCAAGGGAGCCCCTGCCTGCGCCTCCACCCGCAGGGGCTGGAGAGGGTTCTGGGGGAGGAAGGCTTCTTCTGGAGACATCTTTGCCCCGCTGCAGTCAGCACTCACGGATCTCATCCTGCCCTTTTCAGTCAGCCTTCGCTTTAATTCATCATCGTCCTGAAACCAAGGAGTTCAGTCTCCCGGGCTTTTATCCCTAAAATACATTGAGGATAAAAATCTGGGGAGGTCCAAAACAGCTCACGGTGGGTGGAGGCAGATGGGCAGGAGTAGAGACTGTCACGGGAATGGACTTTTCTGACACCGCCTGAAGGAAATCGAGGTCACCCTGTTGTGTGAACGGGTGTGTTGCTCCCCAGAGGGTGCTGTATACACTGACAACTAGCGATTCTGCGACGTGATTGCAAAGATCTGGGCATCTAAATTTTCATCCTCCGGATGGCTCTGTGATGAGGTAGTACCGTGCTCGTCACAGACAGTTAACGGAGGGGGAGAAACGGAAAGTAACGTATTGTCACGGGTAACGTTGCAGACGCAGAATTCCGACCGTGGGCTAACAGGCTCGGCCCGCGTATGGACCCCCAGCTCTGCCACAGCTGCTGAAGAAGGCAGGTGGCATTATCCCCACTTGACAGCTGGAGCCCAGATGGGAAGTGTCAGAACTAGTGGGCGTGTAAGGCCGTGATGCACGCATGCGTCCACGTGCCGGACCCCGGGGTCATTTTCCTCCTCCCGTGCCAGGAGCAAAAGCAGGAGAACAGCTGCATGCAGAAGGAAATGGCGACAATCGAACAGGTGGCCCAGGACAACCACGAGCGGGCCAGGCGCCTGATGAAGGAGCTCAGCCAGATGCAGCGCGAGTACGTGGATCTCAGGAAACAGGTGCGCGCCCGGACCCCACGGGCCGGCCGGGCAGACGACGCTCGCTGGGCTTGCTCACTCCCCGCGGGGCTCAGGGTTTTTTTCTTAAATAGCTCTTTGAATAGGAGCATTTCTTTGTGCAAGTTGTAAAAAGCCGATTCTGAGAATGTCCTTGAAATCAAATCTTTTTTTTCTAGTCTTAAAATTGAGAAATGCACCTCTACGAGAAAAAAGTATTCGCTTAAAATGTACTTCTAAAATCCCCTTAAGTGCGGCAGGCTTCCGTTAGTTTTTGAAAGGAAAGTGGCAGTTCTTCAGCATGAAATTTTATCACGTCCCAACGAACTGTGTTGAAATGTTAGATTTTCTGCCAGAAACAAGTCTATGGGACCCAGATCCCCAGGCAAGAAGGAATGACCCCAGGAGAAAGCTCTGCCATCCTGTAATGTAACCAGGCTGAGAGCCGTTTACGCCAAGAGTGGGAGAGCTTAATTCTGCAGATGGAAAGTTCCAGACATATTTGATGCATTAAATAGTTCAGTTCCGTGTAAGTCCCAGACCTTACCCAATGGTATTTGACTCTCGCTCTTTAGATGACACACCAAAAAGATTTGGAGAGAAGACAAATGGAAATCAGTGAGGCGATGAGATCACTTAAATGTGAGGTGAAGGATGAAATCAGAACCAGCCTGAAGAATCTCAACCAGTTTCTTCCAGAACTACCAGCAGATCTGGAGGCTATTTGGGAAAGGAATGAAAACCTAGAGGGAGGGTTGGAAAGCTTGAAAGAAAACTTCCCATTCACCGTGAGTGAGAGACCATCACCTTTGGAAGAAAAACTGAATTTTTCCCAGATTCACATAATGGTAAGGTTTATCCCACTCATCTCTGGACTCTGAAGAAGGATGATTTTATTCCCACCTCCTCCCCCCCCCCCCCGCCCCAATTAAGCTGAAAACCAGAATGGGGCTGGGGGAGGGTGGGAGGAGAGAAAGGCTAGTGGTGTTTGGGACTCTGATGTTTCCCCGTCTCTGAAAAAGGATGAACACTGGCGTGGAGAGGCACTCCGAGAGAAACTGCGTCACCGTGAAGATCGACTCAAGGTTGCCCTTTATTATTTTTTATTTCTCTTTTATTTTTTTATTTTAGAGAGAGCGTGCACGTGTGCAAGTGGGGGAGGGGCAGAGGGCGAAAGGGAGAGAATATTAAGCAGGCTCCACGCTCAGCACAGAGCCCCATGCAGGGCTCAATCCCACGACCCTGGAATCATGACCTGAGCTGAAATCAAGAGTCGGACACTTCGCTGACTGAACCACCCATGCGCCCTGCAAAGTCCCCCTTTGAAACAATATGGTAGGAGACCCTTGGTGTGTTGAGGAGAGATGGGGAAATTGCTCACCTGCATGCACTGCTGTCATTCTCTCTGTTACGGCACCAGCAGTTTTCTAGATCGCATGGTCGAGGCTCAGAGAAGTTGGCATCGCACAGTCAGTACAGTATTGAAAACCATGAACTGTGGTGTTCGGCCCAGTGTTCTTAACCTGTGTAGTGCTGCTTTGCCTCAGCTCCAACTGACAGAACCCGAGTACTTGGGACAGAAAGTAGAGATGCAGTGATGAACCACAACGGGCTCACAGGCCAGTGGTTGGGGGAGAGACTGGGACTACTGGAAAAGTAGGCTTGGGTGTCAGACGGGAAGTTGTTAGGCTCAGAACACGCGGAGCCTGAAGGCCTGTGAGCCAACCAGGGCCGCTCTCTCCCTGGGTAGCTGCAGAGTCTGGGATTTAGCGGTCAGTGTTGACCTAACGATTTGGGGGTGAAGGATATAGGTGGGAGTTGGAAGGTAGGAAGGGGATAGAATGAGAGGACAGGATGTGTCTTTGGAGAATGGCTACATATACAGCATGGCTGAGGAGGAGCTGTGAGCCCTGTTGAGGGAGTGGAGGCCCTTGATGTGCGATAGCCTCCAGTCACGTGTGGCTGTTCAAATGTAAACGAATTATAATTAAATCAGGTTAAAAATCGAGTGCTTCAGTTGTCACATTTTTAGTGACTCAATAGCCACCTGTGGCTAGTGCTAACGCTTTTGGACAGCACAGATACAGAACATTCCCGTCATCACAGAAAGTTGTGTTAGAACTGCCGTAGCCTTGGAGAGAATCATTTTGAAGAAACAGCACAGGGGCAAGTAGCAAAGTAGTGTGGGGCTGAGGACTGAATATACTGTGAGAGACACTGAAGATATCACGTATAAACCCATCTTCTGCTAAGTCTGGGCGGAAAAGAGAGACTCGAGGTAGTCATTTAATGGGGAGGCCGGGGGTGCAGAAATCCTAAGCATTGTTACGGTGGAGAGAACAGGCCGAGCAAGAGGCCCAGGTCGGGGTGCCTGGGTGACTCAGTGAAGCACCTGACTCTTAATTGTGGCTCAGGTCATGATCCCAGGGTCGTGGGACTGAGCCCCACTTGGGGCTGAGTGCTGGGCACAGAGCCTGCTTAAGATTCTCTCTCTCCCCCTGCCCCTCCCCCACCTCTCTCAAAATAAACAAACATTAAAAAAAAAAAAAAAGGCCCAGTTAATGACAACGCGGAATGGTCCAAGTTTTCTACACACTGAGAGTAGCCACCAGCATCCTCCTGGATTTTTTTTTTTTCTTGAGGACAAGAGCATTTTCAACAGCCATTCCTACTTTAGAATCGTCAGATTTGCCTATCGGTGTTAAGATGAGGAGGCTACTGATCGTTCAGGTACGTTGCTTCTGTGTAAAACCCTAAATTTCACCGTGACACTTTCAGGCCCAGCTTCGACACTGTATGTCCAAGCAAGCAGAAGTGTTAATTAAGGGGAAGCGGCAGACAGAGGGCACTTTACACAGCCTGAGGAGACAGGTCGATGCTCTGGGGGAATTGGTCACCAGCACCTCTGGAGACTCCACGGCGTCACCCAGTCTGTCTCAGACAGAGTCTTCCCTTGCTGAGGACTCTCAACCCGGACCGAGCCAGGTAAGAAGAGGCTCTGTTCTACACATGGGAAGTCTCTGAACGCTTTGGGGGCCACAATCTACACAGAGGAGACTCAAAACATAAATGCCACCTTCAAGTCTCTGGAAAACTTGTCTTACGGAAGACTTGCTTTTTTTAAATGGTCCCTGAGAAAACTGGAATCGGTTGGTTGGGAAACAGAAAGAGGATAAGGTGATGGCTTCGGGAACAGCCTAGAACTCGGGACTATCAGGGACGTAGTGAATCCTTTGCTGTGCTCCACCGGTGGATTCCCTTGTTCTCTGCTCCGTCAGTAGAGCATTCAGGCTGTGAGGCCAGTCCGGGTCCTGGTTTAGCTGGTCTGTCTCCCTCTCTCGTGGGGAAGAATGACTGGCGTGTGCCTACTCCGCCTCCTCAGCAAAAGTCTGAACTCAGGCCTCTTAGCGCAGGGTCTTTAGAACCCCCGAAGTTCACGAAGGCATTCTGTGTGAGACGTAGACGAGGTTATTTATAGTTGAGAAGGACCATGAAACACACTCATGTAATTAGTAAATAGTGACCCAGAGATAGGGAACGGCTCCCACTTTTGAGCACCTACTGTGTGCATGTACGAAGCACTTTACATATATCATCTCATGTAGCCTTTGCCTCCTAGGAGATACCTCCTATCTGTAGATAAAGGAGTTGTGCACAATGAAAAATGTCCTGGCAAAAGACAAAACCAGGACTTCAGGGCTCATCTGTCACCACTGCAGAGCAGTATACAGCATGGCTGTGCCTCAAGGAACATTCAGCAGCAGTTGCCTCTTTCATAGGCACATAGCTCTGCAGCAGCAAAGCAAGATTTGAACAGGATTCCCTTAACACCTGTGGTGGGACCAAGTCGGGTACAGGCCAGAACCAGAACCATCATGGGCCTCGGGCAGCCTTAAGAGTGTCGGAGGCACCGGGTGTTGGAAGGAAGGTGGCTTAGAGGGAAGACAGCCCACGGCAGAGGTTGAGTGCGTCGGGGTTTAGGTGAAGAGTTCAACTGTCAGCTCACAGTGGTGGCCCCAGGGGTTGAGGTGCTCTGAATTCAAATTCGGGAGAGTAACAAGTGTTAGAGGAGGGGGGCGGGGGGAAGACTGTCAGAATTATTTTGGGAGTCTGGGGTCGTAATCCAGGTGTGTGGGATGAAAGCCTGAACGGAGTTGGAGTTAGGGGCTGGCTTCTGAGCCCAGTGTTTTCATCTCCCTTTGCAGAGCTCCTTCCAGGTTCTACAGGGTCCGTCACAATTTCTGGACAGTTACCGACACTGATGCCATTTCCAGCTCCCGGCTCATGGGGGTACGTATTACAGAGTTCTTTTAACTACCACTTCCAGTTGGAGGACCTTCAATTCTGTCTTATACAGTCTTAAGCTTTTCCCTTTACCCTTGGGTAATTTTACACAGTGGTTCATCTCAAAACATTTTTCCAAAGAGGTACTCAAGTATGTCTTTTACCTGTTAGCCATGGTGCCGTCACTTGGTTCTGTTAATACTTTGGTTACTGTTGCAAGAATTCCTCCCTTTTGTCTTAACTGCAGGAAGAGAACTGTTCAGCCAGATGCGGAAACCTATCTGAGGAAATACCTTCTCTACCTCACTTCGTAACTGGAGTGCCGCTTGGTTTTTATCAAGATCCAGTGAACTCAGATGCTGCACCTCCACTGTAGCTTACCCCACCTGTATCGTTAAATGCCAGGGTTTTTGTAAATCACATGTACATATGGGAATCGTTGTGTACAACTTAAACCAGGGTCCTAGATGGCTGAGGGTTTTGTTTTTTTTTTATCTTTGAATGTGTTGCCATAAAACTACCGCTGATTGTAATTGCAAATTGGAAGCTATAAACTGGTGAAATTATAGCTACGTAGAGGAAAAAAACAATGTACTCAAGCCCTTCATTTATAGTGTCAAATTTTATTTTTGGATTTTGCTTAAAATCTATTTTCATATGAAAATAAAAGATAAAATAGTCTGTCATGTGACTTTACATTTCGTAGATCTACAGTAAAGCCATCAAATTTGTATCTTAACTCCAAGAAAACGGCCATCTTCCAAATGGTTTTTCATCTTTTGCCTGAAGTATGTTGTATCTGTCAATGAACATACACCATATGGAAATCTATTATAAAACTACACTTCGGGTGCTTTTTCTCAACCAAAAATATTCTTTGGTGGAAAATTAGTAGAATCTGACCCAGTGGTAAATTCAAATTGTGTTCAGACTTTTAAGGTTTTGAACTACTATAATTAATGGCTCGACTCCATGATCTACAAAGACATCATTTCAGAACAAGAATAGCAACTCCTGTCACAAAAAAACCACGTGGCAACAGAATCACCCTCATGGTTAGGTGAAGTACGAAACTACAGGTTATAGATGAGGTTTTAAAATACTGCCAAGGACTATTTTCTAGGCCCGTAGACAGCTTCTGAACCAGAACAGTACAGAACAGCGCAGTGCAGTAATCCCTCACCACTCACAGAGGTTTGTTATGCCCACGGTGTTTGGCCAGACCTGGACCGGTAAGATACGGGATAGACATAATTACAATAAAGATAATGAAAGTGGCATAAAATCTATTAACACTCAGAAAGTTCTAAAAGGCATCTACTTCCAAAATAAAAATGGATTTGGTGGTGTCTTTTGTAATTACATTCTTGTTTCATTTTCACAAGTCTTCGCAAAATGCTTTGAAGTCAGGCCTCTGCACAATTCTGAAATCCTTCAGGGACACATTTTCCCATTCTTCTTTCTAAACTGCCACGTGAACCCTCTCTATTCCCATGTTCTTCGGTTTAAGAAGGAGTGAATTGAACCACACACATTTCTAAAAAGATCACACTTGAAACAATGGATATGTGAGCAAAAGAGTTCTCAAAACTATAGTCTGGAATTAGGTGAGGTAATCATGAAGCCAAACACCTGGTTCCAAAAGACAGCTTTCCAAAGAAACTTTACTACCTCTAGTAGGACATGAACATCACCACCAGAAATTTTTTTTTTTTTTAATCGAGGCTACTGCATCCAACACTTTATTATCCCTGAAAAACATACTGGAACATCTAACCCATAAAGAGTACTGAGCACCAAGTACTCATCAAGAGGGGCTCCTCATAGGTGCACGGTTAACAACCCAGAGAACCGGTGACCACAGAGGTAGTGAGCTCTCCTGGATTAAAGATTTAAAGAACTTCACTCTCTCTACTTGCCCAGTGTCTGGCACACGTGTGTTACAATATGACAATTTGCTCTTCTGGTTTTGAGCACCCAAGTTTATTATAGGGGGTTACACATGCAAATAACAGAATTTGGCCCCAAGTACAGTCAAGGGAGAACACTATCAGGCACCAAGGGTGCCGATCTCACGCTGAAAAAAGTCAACTTAAACACTGCAAGTGTGATCTGAACACAAGAATAAAAGTGTAGGTCAATTACTAAGCGATGTGGATTTATACGCTATATACAGACTTCTCTTTATACAAGGACAGTTCTGCAATAAAAACTGACAGCTTCTGCCAGATAACCGTTTGCCTGAAGAAAATACGAAATCCTATTGTAATTCAGAAAATAATGCAAACCATTTTAATTTAATCTACATACAGGTACTTTATTTACAAATATTTAGATTAATAGCATTTTGTTACATCAAATGAAGAGTACAGCAGTCTGAATAAATCCTGTCACGAAAACAATAAGACCCACTGTAACTAACTTTGGGAATCAGGGTATTGCACCTAAACAAGCCACAGTCTTTAGTTTGTGATTGCTACCTTATATCCCAATGGGTGGTTGGTTGGTTTTGTTTTTGAAAATATATACACACACCAGCAGGTCATGGTCCCTGGGCAAGTCCCTTGTGAAGCAACAGGGTAAGCAAAATGGGTCACTTTTAGGTCTTTAACAGAATATACCAATCTACTCCAGGAATCTTGTTTTTAAAAAAGTTCAACGAAGACAAAAATAAAGATGAGTCCACAAATTAACCCAATCCTATTTTCTGCACATTCCAGTTTTGGCTTTTATTTAACATTGACTATACAATACTCCAGTACTACCACATGTTTACAACCCAGAAAGTCATATTTTTTATTTTTACTTTAGTGTCTGTAAAGAGGGATTTAAAATGTGTATTTCAAACACAGCAGGTGAGCTGAGTGATTTTAGATAATACACTAAGGTTTACCTATCCTACTTCAAATAACCTCAATTCTCAGTCTGAACCATAAACTCCATCAGAAATCAATCAAAAGAAGTAAAGAACCTGGTGAAACAGAAGTTTGTTGTCCAAAGAGATCGTTTCCCTTGCAACACAGTATTCTTTCAGTGGCCAAACCACCCAGTGCAAAGTAATAACTTACTTCGGATCGGATCGGTGCAAACACTGGCGCAAACACTGAAACACCGTTAGAAACACTTTCCCTTTTACAAAACAATTTATGCCCCCATGACATAAATAGCCCCTTATACTAAGAACACAAGGGATACCTTAAATTATCTCACTGTAGTGTTAAAAATGCACAATTTAAAATCCCTTAACAGCAGACCTGCGGTTCTGACTGTCCGGTCCACAATCTCACCATTCCAAGAAGATAAAGGTATAAAAGCTTAAAATGTGCAATAATAAACCCAGCCTTTTTTCTTTTTCTATACAGTAAGGCAAGAAATGCAGCCTGTAATGCAAAACGTTTACAAAGAGAAAAGCAGGTTAGCACATTGTCGATTGCACAAGAACAGTTAAGAAAATCAGCAGGTAAGCCACGGTGCAAAGATGGAACAGAATCTGCTAGTGTTAATCCTCTCGTGCTAGAAGCTCCTTCCAGCATTGTGTCCCCAAACACTGCCAGCACCAGAGGGTGAAGCCAGTATTACCTGTGAACTGCAGTTGTGTCTATTTCCTTGTGTGAAATGGAAGGGAGTAACATGGTCACATATAGGTCATACTGTACAAACTGGTATTTTATACTGTTCCAATGCCAGTAATCAATTTATTTTCTTCATTAAAATAATATACACAGAATGTATTGTTAGTTCGGTTCCTTCAAATTTTATACATATTTACTTTCTGCTAAAGAGAAAAGGATAAAATGGTGTAAAAAAAAAAGATAAAGCTATTAATTAAGCACGAGAAAAGATAAGTGGATATTTCCCTGTGCAAGGCTAAGACAGAAGCAAACCTCCACGAGAAAAATGCCACCCACACGACAGAAAATTTATCCAACGAAAACAAAACAAAAGCAGTTATAGAGCCCATTCTCTATCATCAGAAGTCATTTCACAGCAATAAACTTACTGGTTACAACAGACATACTTGAACAGTTAAAGATGGGGAGAAAGGCTTAAGATATCATCAAATTAAACCATACAGTAAGACAAAGCCTTGCCAAAAAGAGGGAAGGATAAAAATCATTTAAGTCCAGCATCAGTGCTCAGTTTAAATCATGTACTGGTGACATACCTATCACGAGGACGATCAAGGGGGAAAAAAAAGTCTAGATTTACCATGCAGGAGAGATTTATTACTCTACTTGCCTTTGATAACCTGATTACACCTAGTTGTTTAGCAGTTTAGTATTGTGTTAAACTGTTTTTACAACAGAGTTGTTTTTTCCTTTTTTTTTTTTTTTTTTAATTAAACCCAGTAAGATGTACAGAAGACAATGAGGCAGTAAAAAGTACTGCTTCCAACAGACAGGTGAAAGGTCACATGGGAGCTACGGCAAAGAGGTCACTAGCAGCCGCAGCCTTCTCTCTGGGGTTGGGGTTCACTGGTTAGCCGGCCTCCCTGCGGGGCTGAAGGCTTGTGTTGTACACCGGACTCAGCAGCATTCAGATCCAGGCTTCCGTCCTGAATGTTCTGATAGATTTTCTTGGCAGCTTCAAGGAAAGCATCTTCTACATTCTCTCCCCTGAGAGGCAATCGACAACTTTATTCAAGAATCACAGCTCTCCACGAAAGATTAGACATGATGCACTTTTGCTAACCTTTAGTCAACTGCCATGATGTCTTCAACTTAGCCACTGTCATCTAACAAGAGATTACCAAAGACTGAGCTAAGGAGAGCAACGTGGGGAAATAATTTCTGTGGAAAAGCACGTGAACGCGGTACCAAGAGCTGTTTCTACAAGCCCCAACTGGATAACAGGGTACGTTCTAATCATTAAAATGTTATACACTAATATATAATGAAAATGAAGAGCCAGTTTTGTAACTGTGAGAAGGCATTCCAAACACAAACATCTCAAAACATGCAGAACAGGATTCCAGGATTTGTATGGTCTGATTAGCCAAGCACCAACTATACTGTTTTTATCATGTGATGGTGATATATTCATGCTCGGCTATGTTCACACTTCAGTTCTCTTAATACTAACGATACAGATGGCACTGAACAAAGGGGCTAGCTTCTCACCAGCAAGAGATGTTTGACTTAATAAATGAAGATGGGAGGCCTGGGGTTCAATAATGGACACGGAGTAACAATCAGAAAATTAATTATGCTTCTAATTATTCTTAGACATTGTTTCCTTAGGTCATGCTTTTTAATCAGCAGTATTAAATGAACAGATTAACCAAGCTTGAGTCTAAGATGCCAAACTCAACCTCAGTTGTGAAAGTCAAACGCTTTTGAAATGCTAACACAACTTCATTTATTAACCTGGATTACCAACGGGAATAATCAAGGTACAATCTTTTAGGCAAAGTTAACAAAAAATATTACTTTTAAATGTGAAACAGGAAACAAAGGGATGCGTGCTTACTATTCTTCCCACCATAAGCATTATTACATGCAAATATATTAGAATCCATTTTCCATATGTGTGGTTCTACTTTGAGAAGTTTGAATGTAATTAAACATAACTGAAAATGATTTTAGCCATACGTACGTTTTTGCACTTGCTTCAAGGAACAACAAGCCTAAAAATAAAATTCAGACTTATGATTAAGACATTTCAAATTAACTCAAAAGGGGATTATCTTCAATAACACTTGAATAAAACTTTCCCATGAATAAAAGTTTCCCATCAGCTATCAGTACTCCTATCATAGTATTTTATGAAACAACACATGTTAGCTTGAGATGGCGGGGAATCTTTATATTTGTTATTAAATACTTGCACTACCCCCAACATGGAAAACACGGATGTCAAATAGAAACATTTTATTTCCTCACTCTGGAAATGTAAGCAGTTGCCATTAAAAAAAAAAAAAAAAAAAAAAAAAAAGTCACATAATCTGCAGTATCAAAATCCCACCCTTCCTTAGAAATTCTACGTGTGAACCAAAACCCCCATTAAAAATCTTAAAAGAAACCCACCATTTTCTTCAGCAAACTGTTTGGCTTCTTCATATGTTACATCTCTCTGGGCCTCCAAATCTGCTTTATTTCCTATGAGAATTATTACCTAATTTGTGACCAAAAGAAAGACATCTTAAAATAAAAGCAACCATTTAAATCAACCATTAAATTTCTGAAATCCAAAAACCTTGACAGAAAAAACACAGGGGCCTAAAAAGGACACCCAAGTACCAGCAATCTCATGTAGCAGACACATATGAAAAATCATCAAGTCAGTACTATTAACAGGGATCTCAGCAATTATCTAGGCCACGGGCTGACAAACTGTCTATAAAGGGCAAAGAGTAGATTTTTCAGGTGTGCAAGCCATTCAAAAACAAAACAGTCCATGAGGCACAACTGGTCTAGGCCAAAGGTTATGACTTATCTGAGTAAGCTTACTAAAGGGGTCACGGACAAGCTCCCAGGGATCTGCGAATGCACTGAAATTAAGCACAGAATGTTGTCAACAAGTACATTCCCTGGAAGAGAATGCTCATGGTTTTCATCAGATTCTCTAAAGTTTCTAGGACCCTCAAAAAGTTAAACTACTAGTTCAACTCCTTCAGGCTATAGGTAAGGAAATCAATGCTCAAATAAGGCAAAGGAATTTGTCAACGTTTACTCGGTGAGTCAGGGGGAGGAAGATATTAGAACCAAGGCAGAAAACCCAAACTGTGACCTTCAAAAACTGTCCTTACACTAGCTAGCCCTAGGCAGGACTACATTTGTAGCAACTGATAACAAATGTCTGTGTTCTGTGAGGAACAGTGGTGGTGGGAAGAGGGAGTGGGGGGACACATACGCAGACAAGTTCAAATCCAAGGCAAAATACACACACTTATCTATACTCAGTTTGGAATCATTTATACAGGTGAAGTTAGGCCAAAGTTAAAGGCAGCTCTGAAAAGCTCTAAGAAAAAAGTCTGCAGCCTTGGAAACAGAGCTTTGATCGTTATGGTGCTTTGGGAGGGCGGGGAGGCATTTATGGATAAACTGTCTCTGTCCATATATAACCTTATTTCATACTAACGAGTGATTCCCCCCCTTCCCTTCCCTTCCAAACAGATGTGGTAATCCAGATGCAGACAGGAATGGATGGTTTCAACCAAAAGTGACTTCCACCATTAACTTTTTCTCATGTGACACTGCAGCACCTGGCTCTCCTGTTTCTAAAACACGATGTCTAACGAACTGAAGAACCACTGTGATCTGAATGTAAACCTTGAGCAAGAACACTTAAGCAGTGTAACAAATGTGAGCATTTTTCAATCAGTGTGGACAAGGGCCCACTAAAGAGGGAAAGATTTTCACATGGAGTCAGTCTTTTAAAGAATAAGAACACTTAAAAAAGGAAATCAGCTTAAAAAAAAAAAATCAAGGCTGATAAAGTCATGGTGGCCTAATACAGAGCCATTATAAGACAAGTACTCAAAACAAGAAATGTTTTGTATGTCAACTATATTTCAGTTAAAAAAAAAACAACAAAAAACCAGGGTGCGGCACCTGGGTGGCTCAGTCGATTAAACCTCTGACTCTTGATTTCAGCTCAGGCCATGATCTCATGGCTCATGAGTTCAAGCCCCACATCGGGCTCTGCACTAACAGCCATGGAGCCTGCTTGGGATTCTCTCCCCCTCTCTCTGCCCCTCCCCTGCACACGCACGCGCGCTCTCTCTCTCTCTCTCTCTCTCAAAATAAATAAACTTAAAAACAAAAAAAAAAACCACACCAGGGTGCCTGGGTGGCTCAGTCAGTTAAGCATCCAACTCTTGATTTTGGCTCAGGTCATGACCTCACTCAGAGTCTGGGAGATGCAGCCCTGTGTCAGGCTCTGTACTAACAGTGCAGGGCCTGCTTGGGGTCCTCTCTCTGCCCCTCCCCAGCTCATGCACCTACATATGCATGTGTGTGTGCTCTCTAATATTTAAAAAAAAAAAATTGAACTGCACACCTTAAATGGGTAATTATGCTAATTTTATCTCAGTAAAGCTGTTTTTAAAAATAAAAGATAATTTAAGAAATTATTTTAAATGCTAGCTGAATGGAAACGCTGCCTCCTCTCCCAATTCCTTAAGAAGTTCCAAGCCGTGCTTTACCTATCATCCTGAAAGGAGACATGAAAGCAGCATGCTAACAAGACAGAGATACAAAATATACCAGACAAGATGGGAAGGTATGGAACCTCCATATAGAAATTGAAGGCAACTTTATAGAAAATGTAACATCTGAGCTGGACCTTAAGAGATTTTCTTTTGTAGGGGAGCAAATTTTGCCACCTCAAGATAGGCCTCTTTGGAATATTAATTATCTTAAGCTAGTTTATTTTTAAGAAACACCAGACAGAGGTAAAGCTCTGAAAACCCAAAGTTACCCTTTACCTTAAGAGACATTTATACTTAGAAGAAGAATCTCCATTTGTAAGGGTATTTCCCTCTCAGTACCAGGGAGAGGGTCCCGAGTCAACCTCCAGAAACTTTTAACAACTCTGTCAATTTATTTCTTAGACCAACCAGAAGAATCTTGAAAGGTAGAGGAAAGTTTTTCCTCCATTAACACTTTCTTCTGAAGATGTGGTAAAATTTAAAGAGGCATAAATAAGACAGGAAAGACATGCCTAACTTGTCATTATACTCCTCTAAGAACCCTCTACAATGAGGTGTTTTTTTTTTAACATTTTTCTTGAAATAACTATAAGAAGCTTACAAAAGTAGAGATTCTAAAGACCCTTCACCAAGCTTCCTCAACAGTAGCATCTTACAGACTTTCAAAACCAGGGAAGTGACACTGGTGCACTCAATTTCACCAGCTGTACACTCTCATGTGTGTGCACAGTTCCATGCAATTTTATTGCAGGTACAGATCTGTGTCACCACTATCAGGATACAGAACTGTTCCATCACTACAAATTCTCTGTGCTGCCCTTTTTATAGTCATCCCACACCACTCATAGCCTTCACCTCCATCTGTTAACTCCTGGCAACAATTCTGTCTTTTTGAGAGTGTTTTACAAATGGAGTCATTCAAAATGTAATTTTTTAAATTGACTTTTTTCACTCAGCATAATGTCCTTGAGAGCCATCTAAATTGCTATATGCATCAACAGTTCATTCCTTTGTTTCACTGAGGAGTATTCTGTAGTATGAATACACCAGATGGGTTAACCACTCACCTACTGATGGCCATCTAGGTTGTTTCCCATTATTGTAAATAAAGCTGTTATGAACATTTATCTATAGCTTTGTATGTATACCTACAGTGGGTTTAAAATAATTGATATGAAAATTCCAGGCACAGTCCTTGACATAAAAGGCAAATGACATTAACTTTCAGTTCCACCAATTGCTTGCTGTTCCTTGATTTAAAAAAAAAAAACAAACAAACAAAAAAAAAAAAAAAAAAAAAAGCTAATCTTACCACTGATAACAAAGCCAAGTAAGACACAGGCCTTATTCTGAAGAAGCTCAGAGTCAGTCACAGCTCACGGCCTTTCCTCACCTGTTTCTGGAAGCCTTATTCACCTCTACAGTCCCAGTTCAAACATCACTTTCTCTGTAAAGCGGGATTCTCCAGACAGCACTGCTTATCTGGAGCACTTCCAGTAACACACACACCAGTTGCTCCAACTCCTATTTCACTCTGCTTTCCAGCACGGTTAAACACATGTGCACAGCTATCTCCTTACTAGACCATAACATTCCGTGGGCCAAGATGCACCTTTATCTTTGGCTACTACAGAGTCTAGCCTGGTAGTTGGCCTTTAAAATCTCAGTATCTTCTCACTCTGGCTAAGAAGCTAATTTTTATTTTCATTTTAAAAAGAAAAAAATTTTTTACAGTGCCTGGGTGACTCAGTCAGATAAGCATCTGACTCTTGATTTCAGCTCAGGTCATGATCCCAGGGTCATGAGATTGAGACCCAGTCAGACTCCACACCCAGTGGTTAAGATTCTCTCTCCTTTTCCCTCAGCCCCTCCCCAGCTCATGTTCGCTTTCAAAAAAAGTTTTTTTAATTTGCAGTTTGAAAATATAGCACAATAATGCTTACTTTTTGAATTTACTTTTTAATATTTAAGTATAGTTGAGATTTTTTTGGTAAAAAAATTTTTTTAATTAAAAAACTAATTTTTTAAAGCATGTAGAACTCTTTTATCTTTAATTGAAATTTTACTGAGATAATTGTAGATTCACAAGCAGTTGTTAAGAAATAATAGAGATCCAGAAACAAAGAAGATGAAATATAACAGATGAACATAGCGGAAGGGAAAGAAAATTAAGGTAAAACCAGAGAGAGAGGCAAATACTTAAGAGGCTCTTAACTATAGGGAACAAACTGAGGGTTGATGGAGGGAGGTGGATGGAGATGGGCTAGATGGGTGATGGGCACTAAGGCACTTGTTAAGAGCACTGGGTGTTGTATGTAAGTGACGATCCATTGAATTCTACACCTGAAATCAATACTACACTATAAGTCAACTAATTTGAATTTAAATAAAATCTTGGGGACAAAAAAAAAGAAAAAATATTTTTCCCAGTTTATTCTAATGGTAAGATTTTATGAAACAAATGCAGATCCCTTTCAAAGTGATTGTTTCAGATTTCATAGTCTCCACCTCACAGGAGGTCACCACTCCATAACTTTTTTTTTTAACCACAAACATGAACAAAAACCAAGTATAAATACAAAACCTAGAGTAATTACTACTGAAAAAAAAGGTTAACTTCTCTTTAATTAATTTAAAAATAAAATATTCTCTCATTCTTAGTACTCAAATACAAAAATCCTATTAACAAATAACTTTCCTTTCAGGGTTAGTGTAGTTCTCAAATTTTCTGTAGAACAAAGGTTATTCAACTTACAGTATTTGGATTGGTGAGATTCCTTGCATCTGTCAACCAGCTGCTTAAGTGGTTATATGTACTTCTTCTGCAAAAATTAAAGTTTACGTGTATGACTACCACATACAATTGCCATTTCAATTTTTTAAAAACAAACTTCAATAAATATTTAAAATATTCACTTTTATCAAAATCTGTTGAATGTAAACACATATTTTCCAAAAATCTAGCCTAAACCTATTATTTTTAAATAAATAAACAATAATCCAACAACTTTCTAATTACATTTCAGGAGAAAACTGCTTGCATTTAAAAGTACATTCATAAAGCACACCAATAGGCAAGCAAGGAACAACACAGAAAATTAATGAAAACAATTCTGAACCCAGACTTTACAATCTGAAGTAAAAACTAAGATTATTTTTAAATCATCCAGATTTTCGACCACAAAATGGAGACACAGCACCAAAATGTCTCACAAATGGTGTATGTTCAGTGGCAAACATGTTTGCATCTGTCTTTTTCAAATTAGAAACCAAGACAGTCACGCTATAGACCGATACAAAATTCACCTTTCCTTAAAGAGAAAGTTGAATACGACAGCATAAAAACTGGCTTTAGGGGTGCCTGGGTGGCTCAGTCGGTTAAGCATCTGACTTCGGCTCAGGTCGTGATCTCACAGTTTGTTAAGTTCAAGCCCTGTGTCATCAGGCTCTGTGCTGTCAACTCAGAGCCTGGAGCCTGCTTCGGATTCTGTGTCTCCCTCTCTCTCTGCCCCTCCCCTGCTTGTGCTCTCTCTCTGTCTCTCAAAAATTAATAAAAACATTAAGAAAATTTTAAAACAAATGTGGCCTTAAAAAGGCACTTAATACATCTGACTGGAAATTGAAGTCCCTAGATAATCAGAGCAAGTTTATTCTAACTCTGTACTCTTATTTACCCAGCAGCTAAATCATTTTGGGATCCAGACTGCCTTATTTCTCCACTTTCTCCAAGCATTAGTTTAGAAACTCATAGGCTCATTTGCCCTAGCCAAACAGGCCCGAAGAGAGCAAGCAAATTTAAATAATATACAATATTAAATACAGTATAGTATTAATATTTCTCAGACTCTACCGAAAGGATCAAATAAAATTTTGAAGGTTAAAAATGTTTCGGATTGGGGGCACCTGGGTGGCTCAGTCGGCTAAGTGTCCAACTTCAGCTCAGATCATGTTCTCACGGTTTGTGGGTTCGAGCCCTGCGTCAGGCTCTGTGCCAACAGCTCAGAGCCTGGAGGCTGCTTCGGATTCTGTCTCCCTCTCTCTCTGCCCCTCCCTCACTCACACTCTGTCTCTCTCTCTCAAAAATAAATATTAGAAAAGATTTTTTTAAAAAGGGGTTTCTGATTTAAATACATTCACAGAACTTTAATCCATCCTACTCATTTAACAGGTAAGTAAACAGAAGCCCCACAAAGATCCAAATGATTTCAGAGCCAGGCCTTGAACCCTTTGCACACACACTGTCCTCAAAGTGTTTCAAATTTAGCCTTGTGAATACATTCCATCATCTCCAGCTGTCAGTACCTACGTAAAGTTGGAATATTCCAAACACTTAATCCTTTCCCAGTGGGAACTGAAAAGGAGTCCTAAGATTCTCTTTTTACTGTGCTAAATCATGTTACACACAAATCACCACCTAACTGTAAAAAAAAAAAAAAAAAAAAAAAAAAAAAAAAAAAAAAAAATCAAATGAACAAAACTAACATTTTCCTGATGTTTTATAATTTTCTAATGGTCAAATATTTTTAAAAAGCACAAGCCATATCACTTTACTCTTCAGTATTTGCATCACTGACATACTTTGCTTTTACACATATTTATCCTACTTTGTGCACAAAAACTCAAATAGCACAAATACAAAAATATTTATACTGATTTTAGTAAATTTTAAAATGTCAAAGCTGGCAGCAACAGTGAATTACAAACTGCCATTACTTTGGTAAACAGAGAAATCTACACATCCTTTTTAAGTATACAGATCACGTAAACTTTAGTTTTAGTAATTATTTTATTAACTTAAATTCACCATAATTTCAAATCTATAAATACAGCAGCATCAGAATATTCATTAATTAGTGGTAATAGTGCTAAAAAAAAAAAAAAAAAAGTGCAACTATATCCCTAACTTTGGCATGGATGTTAAATGACATATCAAACAACTGATATAGCCAAAAAAATTGCCATGATAAGCTATGTTATCAATTTAGAAAAGTATCATGTAACAATTATAGTTAATGCCAAGAATAAAAAATATTACTAAAGCAGGAACTTTCAAGTTTGCAAAATGTCAAGGATTAATGCTACTATGAAATGTAGCATATGAAAAACACGGGTGTAAAGCCTGAAGTACTTTTTTTCAATAATACTTTTATTGGGATATGAACATACCATAAAGCTCATCCTTTTAAAGTATACAATGTATCAGTTTTTAGTATATATTCCAAAGTTGTGCAACAATCACCAGTATCTAATCCTACAACATTTTTATCACTCCCAAAAGAAACTCCGTACCCATCAGCATTCACTCTCTGTCCCCTGGCAATCTACTTTCTGTCTCTATGAATTGGCCTATTCTGGATCTTTCATATAAATGGAATCATACATGTGGCCTTTTATGTCTGACTGCTTTCACTTAGCAAAATGTTTTCCAGACTCATCCACCTTATGGCATATATTGGAGTTTCTTTTAATGGTTGAATTATGCTCCATTGCATGAATATACCCATTTGTCTATCTCTTCCTTAGTTGATGGGCATTTGGGCAGTTTCCAGCCAAAGTACTTTTGATGACTTGAACAGACACATATTCTACCAAAAGTAGTTACTATGCTTAAAAGCAAACATGTATCAAATCACTTTGTAGATCTTAAACTTACACAATGTTATGTGTCAACTATATTATCAGTAAAGCTCAAGGGGGAAAAACACAAGCACACACAAAATAAAACCAACTATATTACAGATTGATAACTCTAAGCACATATCAGCACATTTAAATTGATTAATAATGAATAGAGTTTTTAATTATGCAAAGTCTTCGGGAATGCACCCCTCATAAGGATGTCTTGTAGAGATGGCCAGGTTCTTTAATATTCTTCCCACAAAACTATTTACTTATCATGTTACCAGTTCCTGGCTATAAAGAAAAGCATTAAGGCTATTTCACTCCTTTTGCCCTGAGATCACCCAACTCTAGAACTCAATGAACTTCAAGCACTGTAATTATAATCAGCCACTATCTTCATTCTAAGTCCACATTTCCCAGTGTGTTCCTCAATAAAATAAGCTTAGGAAACACCAAACTAAATTAAGTTAAAGACTTTTTCTGCAGAACTTCTCAGGGTGCTAACATGTTAATGTGCGCTGTATTGTGACTCTTCAAGAGCAAACATATAAAGCATTTCTCAAAAGGAAATATGCTTGAAAGTCTAATTATCATTTGGCCCCACTCACCCATCCCTACCTCCTCTCAAAAAAATAAGACAAGAGTCACAATGCTTTAAACTGGCACTCTGCAGGGCGCCTGGGGGCTCAGTTGGTTAAGCGTCCGACTCTTGGT
The DNA here is from genome assembly GCF_016509475.1 of Prionailurus bengalensis. Taxonomy (NCBI): domain Eukaryota; kingdom Metazoa; phylum Chordata; class Mammalia; order Carnivora; family Felidae; genus Prionailurus; species Prionailurus bengalensis. The sequence goes on from NC_057359.1 coordinate 80,530,418, forward strand.
TTTGGCTCAGGTCGTGGTCTCATGGTTCATGAGACTGAGCCCGGCACTGGGCTCGGAGCTGACAGTGCAGAGCCTGCTTGGGATTCTCTCTCTCCCTCCCCTGTTCACACACTCTTTAAATAAACAAATAAACTTTAAAAAAAATAATAATAAACTGGCACTCTGCGTTAATATGAAAGGTGATCCAGTTCATTTGCTAGCTTAGCACAGTTTAATGAAGTAGCCCAATTTTCCATGTTTTTCTCAACCCAAATAGGGTCCAGCTTTGTTATGTTGTATCAAGCACTTTCAGTTTCCAGAAAGCCAAGCTGAAATAAACTTAATCTTGCTGCATGTGGTATTGCAAACCATTTCAATCCATTTTAGAGCAAAAAAGAATTTAAGTGAATGAACAATTAAATACCTCAAACACCTTCAGATGCAAGCATAAGAACTTTTTATAACCTACCATGTTGGATTAGCAAAACTACTTAATTCCTTCCCTGACCTTACTTTGAAAAAGTGTCTTTAACACTAGAGACTGAACAGAGTAACTCAAGACTTGCTTGCTTTCTACTGAAGTGAAAAGAACAAAGTTTGGTATAAAATATTATTTCACCTCAAATAATTGAACAGATGCTGCTTTTCAGAATAGTATTCTTCTATTAGCTCCACCAGCATCTCCTAAAGTTTTTCTTCAGTCATATCCACTTTCAGAAAAGGAAATCAACATGTTACATACATCAAGTCTTATACAACAATTTAGAGAAGAAACCATAAAGCCCAAATAAGCTCATGTATAGGCACACAATCACAAACTAAAGAATGCCTACATCGATAAAAAAGGAGACCACGCTGCCTAAAGTAGACTTCTTTTTTCAAGTACGAAGTTTGAAAAACTATGAATCTCTTACCTAGTGATATCATACACCATAAGCGCTCCCGCAGCTCCTCTGTAGTAGCTCCGTGTAACAGCCCTAAACCTCTCCTGTCCTGCCGTATCCCAAATCTGCAGTTTGATTTTTTGGCCACTAACTTCAATTATTCTTGTACCAAATTCAACACCAATTGTGTGAGGACAATCAGCCATAACTGTTAGAGAGGAAAAGAAATAGAATATAATATTCCAACTTCCAGAAAGCTTCAGATTAAGACCAGCAGAAAAAAATCCACTGGATAATCAAATGACTTATTAAGGCTTGTAGGCTATGAATGGACTCAAGCTAGTGCTGAAAAAAAATTAACAAAAACCCAGAGGTCAAAGAAATCTGACGGGACTAAAACAGAGGTGAGCAAACTTCTATAAAGAACCAAATAGGGGGACCTGGGTGGCTGAGTCGGTTAAGTGTTCAACTCCTGGTTTCGGCTCAGGTCATCATCTCAGGGCTTCATGGGTTTGAGCCCAGTACTGGGCTCTGTGCTGGCAGTGTGGAGCCTGCTTGGGATTCTCTCTCTGCCCCTCCTCCACTTGCACCATCTCTCTCTCTCTCTCTAATAAATAAACTTTAGAAAAAAAAAAAAAAAAGGACCAAATAATAAATATTTAAGTTTTGTAGGCCAAAAGGTCTGTCACAACTACTCAACTCTGCTGCGGAAGCACAAAAAGCAGCCAGAGACAGTAAGTAGAATGAGCATGGTTGTGGAAATAAAACCTTATTTACAAAAACAGGCAGTGACTGGATTTGGCCCACAGGCTACTGTTTGCTAACCCCTGGACTAAAAGAATCTGCAAATTAAAAATAAAGATTTTAATAAGTTCTTCATAATATCAACATTATACTATTTAGACTTCTGATAATCATTACATATAACAAACCAATCAATGGTTTTAAGACTCTAGGAGTTGTTGGTCAAATTTTTATCCTGGAAAATACTATCGATATCTCAAAGAAAAACACATTTAACATATACTTACAATTATATATTGGCAGGTTATATATGTCTAATCCAGTAGGACAAGCTTATTAGTCCTTTCCTTATAATTAGGCCACTGAAAACCTAAACCCACTACTCTGCGGTACAAGTACACACAGACTGCTGGAGCTTTCACAAAATGTTACATTAAGCAAAAACAAAACAAAACAAAACAAGCCATAAAAATAATTTCAACTATATGGAAACAATTTCAACTACATTCAGCCTATCAGTTACATAAAATAAGATGGTCTCTTCCTCTACCACCCAAGACAGAATTGTACTTCAAATATTAATAAACCAGTCCTGGATACAGAAAGAATTTTATTTAAATATCTCCAATCTATTATTTAGTTGACAAATGATACATGCAGCAAATTTCTAATAATTTCTAAAATGGTGAAGTCACAGAAAAGATTATTTAAATCTGACACTGTAATATACATCTTAAAAAATTTCCTACCATCAAAACAAACTAAACAAGAAACTCAAATTATATATGGTATATAAAAATCAACACTCTGTACATGCAGGTGTATTTCACTATATATACACCTATTTAAATTCACTCTCTAAAGAAATGTTGTATTTAAATGCATATAGTGAAAATGGCACTTTTTGAAAAGTAGGAAAGTGACAATAAAGCATGTATTAATGTTTTACCTTATATATTGAACTTACATTTTTTTTCTGTAAATTGATGAAGTAAGCAAGATTTTCCTACTCCCATGTCCCCTGTTTCAAAAAAAAATTTCAAGTGGCAATTACATACTCAGTTTTATACTCTTATAATTATATACAATGATTGTTATATTCCCTACCATATCACATCACAAATTTCTGGGACATTTGAAGCTATATTTCCCTAATATATAATGAGTTTGAAAGATCATACAGGTCACTTTTCAATGTGATGTACAGACCGACGATTCCTAACCTTCAGTATGATAGAACTGAAGTTATAAATTATGTTAGTTAATAACCATCAGATAGGAAGTGCTTTCTAACAGAGAAACTATTGTAAGAGCATTTTCTACTTTGAGCTGTTTCAAAGTTTTGTATTGTTTTTTTCCCTTAATCCATGCATTAAAGCAAAAGACTTCTGGGAGTAAACAGGGCAGCATATAACTAGCAGAAATAAAAAATTCTATGTTTCCGATTCTGTGTCTCCTTCTCTCTCTGCCCCTCCCCTGTTCATGCTCCGTCTCTCTCTGTCCCCAAAATAAATAAACGTTGAAAAAAAAAAATTTAAAAAAAAAAAAAAAAAGGGGCGCCTGGGTGGCGCAGTCGGTTAAGTGTTCGACTTCAGCCAGGTCACGATCTCACGGTCCGTGAGTTCGAGCCCCGCGTCAGGCTCTGGGCTGATGGCTCAGAGCCTGGAGCCTGTTTCCGATTCTGTGTCTCCTTCTCTCTCTGCCCCTCCCCTGTTCATGCTCTGTCTCTCTCTGTCCCCAAAATAAATAAACGTTGAAAAAAAAAAAAATTTAAAAAAAAAAAAAAAAATTCTAGAAGTCTGATGGACTAGATCTCGTATTTTCTCACATTCCTTGTATTTCTTATAGAATTCCACAAAAGAAAAGCACGTACACTACATGAAAACCACAACAGAACAGATGCCATCTCCAATTGTACTACAGCAATTTAACCTTTGGTGAAGAAAAGTGTTACAATACAATCACATATGATCAACATGTGACAATCAGTACAATCGTCTAATATATAAAGTATATGTACTTTCAACTGAGCTCTTACAACTATACTTGGATAAATAGCATTGTGTTTTAATTTGAGCAATATCTTGAAACTTAATGGAAAAACTACCAATACCATATTATATATATTACACAATTACTCTGAATCAATGTTCTCTATCACTTTTTGGAATCCAGAGGGCTCCAAGGGCTTTCATGATATTTTTGGAATGTTATCAGTACTCCTAGCAAATCTGTCCCATTTCCAGGATTAACAGCTTTCAGGCAGTCCTCAAGAACAATCAACATCAGTTCAAAAGGTACCCACCACTGTACTATTGAAGTATCCATGGCCACAATGCAAAAAGTATATTACTGCAAAAATAAATGTTATTAAAGGAGCTTGAATTTTGCAGTGAAAAAAATCATACACTTCTTCTGGAGTGGTATCTTAAGTTTTAGTATATAAATATTTTATACATTGACTTTCTTTGCAAAACAAGAGTATAAGTTAAGTGAACTTACCGATAATAATATATTTAAAGATGTAAGAGTAGTTGTATGGTGCAGTTGCCATGGTGGCACTAAAAACAAAGAAAAGTGTGTTACTGCAGAAGGCAAGTATACACAAGTTACCCAGTTGACCGCTGCTAGCCTTTAAAGATATATAAAATACAGCATACGATTATAAACAAAATGTATGCATGCATACATTTCTCAAATTGACCAAATGCATAAATTCTCTTGGATGAATATTAACATTCTCACATACTATCCATAGAAATATTAAGAAACCATTATATCAGAACAATTCCAGTATTTCACTGTAGGAAACATCCAATAACAAAATTTCAAACAAGGAAATCTTTATAAACTTAAGTTAAATACCACTGTAGGGGCGCCTGGTTGGCTCAGTCCATTAAGCATCTGACTCTTGATTTCCGCTCAGGTCGCATCTCACAGTCCTGAGAGCCCCGCTTCAGGAAGCCTGCTTGGGATTCTCCCTCTCTTTCTGCCCCTCCCCTGCTAATGCTTCCTCCCTCCCTCTCTCTCTCTCTCTCTCTCTCTCTCTCTCAAAATAAATAAACTTTACAAAATCCTTATTTTTTAGGAACAGTCCTCCCTCCTCTTTGAAGTCCCCACTCATCAACTGATCAAATGAATTACTGATGTCCAACTTGTTCAGGACTCTTTGATTTCACAACAGAATGTTATAGAAAGTAACCACTAACTTATAAACATAAAATAATCCTTTTTAAAACTCTACTTTAAATCATGGTTAGCATAGCTTCCAAAGAAAGACCAATCATATGATTTCCAAACCAAATTACTGCCAGGATTAGATAAAACCACATGAAACTGTTGTTCTTGTATTTTTAAAAAGTCATTTATTTTGCAGTTTTATATGGCTCAACCTAATACAGAATTTGAAGATTATGTATCAAATGCCTACTACATACTACTCTAGAAGCTGAAATAATGGCATAAAATACCACTTACGTTTATAAAAATTGGCAAGTTTATGTATTAGAAAAAATATATTTTTTTAACATTTATTTATTTTTGTGAGACAAAGAGAGACAGAATGCAAGTGGGGGAGGGGCAGAGAGAGAGGGAGACACAGAATCTGAAACAGGCTCCAGGCTCTGAGCTGTCAGCACGCAGCCCGATGTGGGGCTTGAACCCACGAACCGTGAGATCATGACCTGACAAGGCGGACGCTTAACTGACTGAGCCACCCAGGCGCCCCTGTATTAGAAAATATTTCTAAAGATCACAGCCTATTCTTTACCTTCAGATAGACTTAACCTAAAGAATTCTAATTTCTTTCTACTTTAAAAAAAACCTCTCCAATTTATTCAAATGAATGCCTTGAATGTGTCAGACACTGTGCTAGGTGCTAGAAACAAGAAGTAAATTCTAATACTGGTAATGATTTCCTGTAACATTTATTCTCAAACCAGTTTTCAGCTTAAGGAAAAGATAAAAAATTATACATACACACACTTATAAATATTTGACCCCATTTCCAAAATTTTAATTTCCAGTATTTTTTAATCTGATTTTACTGTCATGGTCAATTGTCACATTATATAAGCCAGACATATGACGTTTGTAGAAGTTCAATTACTAAAACTAACAAAATTACTATATAATAAAATTTAACATGTAGAAAAAATATGTATTTAAAATAAGTATATAACTGCTATTAGGGAAGAGAAAAAAGTTCATTACAGTAAGGTATTAGACAATCAGGACACAGTAGAGTCTTCTCAATGAGCTGTAAGATTATTTTAACAAAAGTGGATGCCCTGCTACCCATTCCAGCTTGACGTGTTGTAACATTTTTATAATAGTCTTCAACATCACTGAAAACTCCCTTAACCAGTTCGCACAGGAAGGGAGTTTTTCTAGTTAGATTAACTGATTCTGAACATAATAATTTGTTTCCCTTTTTCCAGACAATGGGGACTCAAAACTTTTAAGAATGAACTTGGTTGGTCCTGAGGCTAAAATTGGTGTGGATTATTCACCAGATCCCAAACACAAGGAAGAAAATATTCTTTCACAATAAAAATGATATTTAAAGGTTATTAACTTCTTCACCTGTATTCTTCCCAGAACCCCGTAATTAACTTTTAATTTCCTTTTTAAGCTCCTCTTTTCCCATTCAAACTTGGGGAAAAGTAATCATTTAGTCACCTTGAAATTACTGTCTTTCATGTTCTTACCTTTCTGATTTTCCTATTTCCTTTCCCTCTTCTTACTGAAACTTGTAGCTATATATACTTTGCTGCCTTCCATTATATTATGTTGAAACCAAGGCCTCTAACAATCCTAATATCTTCTTGAAATGTTCTAAAGTCTCATCAGGAAATTATAAACCAATTCTAGTTGTATTAATTTGTGTGCGTGCTAGTCATCACACAAGCATTCATTAATTATCTATACAATGACCAATTTTCAAAACATTTTTACAAAATATCAGGCATTAATTAGCACACACTATTCCCAAATAAAAGAGAATGACCACTATTTCACAGTGAATACCAGTGCCCTGTCTTTACCCCACCACACAATTTTCTGGTTCAAGTTTCTTAAAAATGACCCAAAAAGCAGAGTTAAAAAAGGAAAGCTACTCAAACTTAGTAATTTCAGTAGACAATGAAGGCAGAAAATATCTACAACTGTAGTCACTAACATAACAGATCCTCCCTTTCTTATTATAAGCTAAGATACTACCTAGGTTTAAACATAATGTTATGCATAACATTCACTCAAAATTATGTATTTATAGTAGAATTATATTCAAGTGGTCTCCTTTTAAATATTAGCCATGTTTAATATGATTTTTAAAAAGTATTTTTCAACAGAATTTCTTGCACATGGAATGAGACATACCACTGTTAAGGTGAAGAATGTACTTTTTAAAGTAGCTTTGGAAGGGGAAACAAGTTTTCTTCTTATTACTTAAGGATGCTTTTCCTTTACTCAAAAGTCAAAAACTGGTGGTCCAGTTCAAACACTGAGAACATGAGTTCATTCAACACTATAATCTCCACTAATTAAAAAACCTTAAAATACTCTGTAACTTGTACACAGCTACTGATGTGAGTAAATGCACTTCTTTCCATGTGTTAACAAAAGCATGTGAATAAAGTTCATATGAAGATAAGCTCTCATTCAATGCCTTTGATTTCCTTAAGAGTAGTACTATGTTCAGGGGCACCTGAGTGGTTTAGTCAGTTAGGTGTCCCAACTTCAGCTCAGGTCGTGATCTCATGGTTTGAGTTCAAGCCCAGCATCAGGCTGTCTGCTTTCAGAACAGAGCCTGCTTTGGATCCTCTGTCCCCCTCTCTCTCTGCTCCTCCCCTGCTGCACTCTCTAAAATAAACATTAAAAAAAAAAAAGTACTATACTGAGACAACAAGCATTATTAAATACAGGTGAATAACTTCTAAACTAATAACAAATGTAACTGTTACATTACCATTTATTAGGCACTTAATATGTGCCAGGCAATGTTTTAAATGCTTTACATGCAATCTCAATTAATCTTTACTACTACACTCTTATAAACATCTATAATCCTCATTTTATAGATCAAGACTCAATAGGTAAGTAACATGCCCAGGTCACAAAGCTAAGTGGTCAAGTCTATACTGAACCTGAGACTGTTTTGACTGCAGAGAACCCCCTCTAACCACTACACCATCCCACCTCCTCCATAGTTATGAGATGCACCATGAAACCCTTCTGTGATACTTAGGAAGACATATCTTTTTCAGTTCACTCACTTGGTTCTAATTTAATACTCTAAGTAGTACTAAAAAAATTATATTCGGAGGATGCATTTTAACCAGGATTTGTAGATATGGATAAATGATAACACTAATTCAAATTATATCTACTTACAAAAAAGTTTCTGAAATTAACATTCGCTGGGAGTAAACCATGGGATGATCAGGACTATGTTTCCCTACTTTGTCTTAATATAATTCTTACTTAATTCTCACAACTCTGCAGAGTCATTATCATTATTAGGTTTATGTAAAAACTGAAAAAATTGAGGTTTGGAGAAATTCACTGATTTGGCTACTGCTACAAAGTTAGTAAAATGGCAGAGCTGGAATCTGAATTCAGGCCTGATTCCAAAGAACATGATTTTCTCTAAGGTAGCTATGTAGACTGATAAAATAAAATCAAAAACTCAAAAGAAAAATGGAGGATAATTACAATAAATATTTAGGGTCATAGTTTTACTATCAGCTCATCTAAAATTTAGCTCTGAGCTTCCTGGCTGTCAAGAGAAAGGATTAATAAGTGCACATTAAGCACTGATGATTGTTGTTTGGCCCCTTTTAAATATTAACTATGCTTAATATTGCTTTAACAAAAAATTTCCCTAGATTAACATCATCTCTTGAACAAGAAAAACATATCGCCATTAAAGTAAGGAATATATTTAAAAATGGGGTATGCTACTGCATAAAACTATGCAGAGTGTTTTTCACCTAACAAAATCATTGATCTATTTCCAGGCCAATACACAGAGATCTATCTAAATGGTTACTAAGTGCACACTAAAAACTAATCATTGTTGCCCCCAAAATAAAATTGCATGGTCTCCATACAATTAATCAAACATCTCTCCAAATAAGATTATACAGACATATAAATGACTGGATTTGAAATATGCTGGTAGATGGGAAGGTTAGGTACTTTTCATACACTCAGCTTATGGAAGTATGAATTACCACATTTTGGGGGAAGTAATCAATATATTTTAAAATCTTAAAGATAATCCAAATCCCCCTTTGACCAAGAAGTAGCCTACAGATACAAAATCTTCAGTCCATAAGGTTATAGGTCCAAGGGCATTTAATGCAGCATTTTTACAGAAAAAAAAACAACACCAAAAACCAAAAACCAAAAACACAAAACCTGGAGACAATCTATACTCCTATCAACAGGGAAATGATTAAATAGAGTACATCTGTATTATGAAATAATACGCATTTAGTTTAAAAACCATTTATATATATATGTATTATTAACCTGAAAACATATCCATGATTTTAAGTGAAAAAAAGTTGGCAGAATTTTATGCAATAGCATACACACACACACACACACACACACTCTCTCTCTCTCTCTCAATCCTGTATACAGGTAATATGGAAGGATACACACCAAATTGTGAAAAATAAATACTTGGATTTAGAGCAGAAAAAGGATAGAAATTATTAACTTTATATATGCCTGGACTAACAGTACGAGCATGTACTACATTCACTAGTAATGTTCTAAAGTATTCAAAATAGAGACAATAAAAAACTATGAAATATTTAAGACATTTTAATATAATTCTAATACAAAATAAATTAAAGACTAAACAGAACCAAAAAACTTCCCTTTCATAACACTTTCAACATTATTTCCACATTTACAATATGGGGAACATCATATGAAGTCAATCATATGATCATCCTCAAAAACCAGACAAAAACCACTCCCTCCAATAATTGACAGTAATTTTCCCATTTTGTTTTTTTTTTTAAATAGCTTGGCTTTTTTTACCGTGTTAACTTATGCACTATGTCTGACTAATCCTTTCACAACTGCTATATAGCTATTTTATTCTACTCCTTAGAACATGTTACCGTATAATTTTTACATAACTTATTCAAGACAACACAGGCCAAAAACAACCCACAAAATATTCCAGGTGATTTATATTCTGATCTGCATTGTTAAAATTAGTTAAGCTTGTTTTGTGTGTGTGTGTTTTACATGCAAGACATTTTGTTTAAATACCAGAGCCAAGAGGGGCGCCTGGGTGGCGCAGTCGGTTGAGCGTCCGACTTCAGCCAGGTCACGATCTCGCGGTCCGTGAGTTCGAGCCCCACGTCGGGCTCTGGGCTGATGGCTCAGAGCCTGGAGCCTGTTTCCGATTCTGTGTCTCCCTCTCTCTTTGCCCCTCCCCCGTTCATGCTCTGTCTGTCTCTGTCCCAAAAATAAATAAACGTTGAAAAAAAAAAAAATTTAAAAAAAATACCAGAGCCAAGATAGACTGCTTTTGTGATTCCAATACAGAAATATTTGTTGATCATCTACTAAGCACAAAGCCTTGGGACTAGGCTTGGACAATATAGTAATGATCACAAAAATCATTGTTCCTTGCCTTCATGAAACTTAAGAACAGAAGCAGTCTGATTTGTTTACAAGCCCTCTAACATGGAATGCTACTTGATCTGTCAGACAAGTGGACCCAAAACTTGGGCAGTTAATCTAATAATCTAACCTAACCAGTGAGAGTGGTCAATTTCCTTTCCTCAACAGTAATGCAATCTCTGAAAATAACCCACCCATTTGTAACATCCACTTAAAAAAACTCACTTTGGACAAGATATTTAACGTCATACTTGTATTAGGAACTAGATCCCTTACTGTGTCAAGAAAAAGACAAAATTTTCCAGTTAATTATGATGGTATGCTATGAATAAGAAGTACTCCAATACTGCACCTCTGTTCACAGAATGAAAGTACTTAAAAGGGCAAAACACTGAAACCCTGTACTTACTACTAGAGTTAAAAGGTTTAGTAATAGCAAAAAAATTACTGATGAAATATGATGTCTGAAACTTGCTTCAAAATAATTTGGTGGAGAGGGTATAGGTGTATATAGATCAACAAGACTGATCACTGTTAACACTGGCTGATGGGTAGGAGAAGGCTCAGTGTATCACTCTCTTTTGTACATGTTTAAAGCTATCTAGAACATAAAGTTTTTTAAAAGTACAGTCTCTGATACTTCTATTTGTACACTGCTGTCTCCAACCATGCCTGACATTTTTAACCACACAAAAATGTTTCATGCTTTAAAAAAAAATAAAAAATCTCTCAGGTGCCCTAGTTTTAATATATTTGCCTTAACCAAAAGTTTCCCCTAATAGTACAAAATCTTACTAAGATTATGCAAAAATATTTAATACTGATAAAGATTAATTTTAAGAACACTCCAAATTCTGTCGCACAGTTCAAGTATGCCACAACAATAAAGTTTAACATGAAATTTAAAAAGCAAAAACTTTTTAAAAGGTAGCTTTAATTTCAAAGAATTTTTTTAGGTTATTAGAATCTAAAGGGATCTTACCTCTTTACAATAACTGCCACTTACTGAATGCCTAATATACGCCAGCTACTTTATACACAATCTCTATCCTAAAAATTCTTTTTACAGGTAAGGAAACCAACTAAGAGTTGATATATCCACAGTCCCACACTACCAAAGGGAAAATGAAGATTCAGGCCCAGGTCTAACTGGACAACTCTCTGATTTAATTGAATCAACAAATATTAAACAACCACTACATGCCTGGCACTGTTACAATGGAGCACCTACTATATGCCAGGCAAGGTGCTAAGGGTTTTTAATCCCATTTAATCCTTGCAACAGCTCTAAAATGTAGGTACAACTATCCCCTGTATAGATAAGGGCACTGACTGAGAGGCTAAGTCAATTCCTTAAGATCACTCAACTAGAAAGCGGCAGTATTAGTGTAGAAACCCTCCAAAACTCTTAACCACCACATGCCTCGAGGCATGCACGAATAAAAGGGCCTAAGCAGAACTGTGGAAAAAAAAACACAGGCAGGTGTTGGGAGAAGGAGTGGGAGCTGGATTACTGCAAGGTCAAGTCTGTCTCCAATAACCACATACAAATAAAAGGCGGTTGTGACAGTAACAAAATGAGCAGTAAACTCTGCAAGAGTTCAGGTGAGCTCTGACACTTGTGTGGGACCACCAGAAAAGCACTTGGCCTCCGGGAACCCCAGTTTCGTCTTCAAATATACAATGAAAACCGTGCCATCTCCCCTCTGGAGTTGGGAGAATGAGGACTGGCAGTGGAGGAGTGACACTACAGACTTCCAGTTACAAACAAGTCGTCAGTTGTCATCCAGTGCAAACGTAGGGAAAAAGGAATTAAGCTGTGGGTACATTTTACGTGGCCATGCCTGTAACCCTAGCCTAACTTGAGGGTAGTGGAGAAACACCAGGCACAGTGCAGGCAGAGGCCGGTCGGTAGGAAGCATCCTGAACCAACCGGTCACGTCGTAACTTCAAGCCTCAGTTTCCTCCCTTGCAAATGAAGATAACTTTGCTTATCACCACGGGCTACTCGAAGAAAACCCTGTGGGAAGACACCTGGGCTGCACCCGGCACACAGTTAAGGTGCCAACCATCGAAACAAACGCTGGCTTCGCCGTGTTTCCTTCCATTCTCAAAATGCCAAAACTTTTTTGGTCTTCTCCACCGCTTCTCCATGCCACCTAAGCTCGAGGCCTCGGAGGGTGTCCGGGGCCTTACAGGGCCTCACCCCAACCAGAAGCTCGCAAGCATAAAGACCCCTTCCCCAGCCCAAGTGCACGGTCTACCCACATCGACAAGGACACCGGGGCTAGTCCAAGATGCCGGCGAGGCTGCGAGGTGCTGCCTTTTGTACTCCGGGCAGACGCGGCCTCCGGGACGGGGAATGCCACGTCTGGGCTCGTGGGCTGCGAGGCGGCGCTGCCCGCGTGGATAAATACGGCGGGGGTGGTCCGCCAGAGCGGCAGCGGGGAGAGGGGCCTGCGGGAGGTGCGTGTGTGCCCGGTCCGGTCGAGGAGGCGGGGAAGGCGCGGCCGAACACACCCTTCCCCGCACGCCCCGCAGCTCTCGGCTGGGCGGGGAGGACCAGAGGCTCGGGCGGACGCAGCGCGGGGACACCCCCCGCCCCCGCACGGGAGTCCCGTCGGGCCGGGCGCCGAGGTGCCCGGCGCCGACCCCGGGCTCGCCGCGGCCTGGCAGGGCCGGCCCTGCGGCGCCACCCGCCCGCCGCCCTGCTCGCAGTCGTCCGCACCCCGGCCCCCGGCGAGCCGGGCGAGGAGGCCTCGGCCGGACGAACACTGCGGAAGGCCCGCGTTACCTGGGGGGTTGCTGGTGGCTGGGCAGCTTTCCGGGCGGGAGGGGGGCGTCAGGACGATGAAGAGGAGTGCGGGCGCAGCTGGAGAGGGGCAGGGGCGATCGGCCGAGGCCCCGGCAGCTAGCGGGCTGGCCGAGGAGGTGCAGACGCACTGGCAGCAGTAGCGGTGGCAGCGGCGACTGCTCCTGCGGCTCCCTCAGGATCTTCCTCGGGCAGGTCCAAGATGGCGGCGCTCCCTGCACAGGGTTTCCTGTCACCCTCGCAATGGGCCGGACCACAAAAGAAGGCGGGGAGGGGGGGGGGAGAATGCGCGCGCAGCTGGCGGAGCCCCGGAAGAGGGTGGCCGGGGCCTGGCTTCCCTAGCCACGCCCCTTCCTCAGCCCTTCCCTCTGGACTTGTCGCGCCGCCGCCGAGGCCCGCCCCACTGACCGTGGCGCCTGAAGGGGCGGAGGAAAGCGCTTCCGCGCAAGCGCATTCGCGTGCTGTCGCCTTCTAGAGAAGTTACTGCGCAGGTTCGCGTGGAACCTACGGAGAGACCAGTAGGTCTTGGAGGGCTAGGTTTGTCACTTTTCTGGACTTTTTACAATTTTTAATGCCACCGACTACTACTTACTGGACGCATGTGGTACACCGGCCACAATGCTAACCATACAATTACAGCGTTCACTCAACGTGTATGTATTGAACGATTCCTACGTAGCAAGTGAGCACTTTGGGTCCCTAACCAGGTCCCAGGTACCTATCCCCATTTTATCGATGGCGAAACTGAGGTTCACGTTGATCAAGTCACTGGTCCCAAGATCATGCGACTAGAACGTGGGCGCTTCCTGTTCTGTTTCACCTTTGTCTTTTTAACCTCTCTTTTAGGATTCCTTTGATGGGAGCAGAGAAATTGTTACCACATTTTCCACAATTTGACCACCGCTTCCCACCCTCCAACTTGGTCTGCTATTCTCCCCTTCCCAGAAAGTTTAGCGCACTTGGCAAGGCCGCGTTATGACTTTCGTGGAACCGCGACACATTGGCCTTGCGTTTGTGGAGGTGGGTAGATAGGTAGGTAGGTAGATAACATATACATATGTATATTTATGTACAAACATGCATATTCTTATATAGCTCACATTTTACAACTAAATTGGTATACAGATGAATGTTGTACAGCAAAACATTTTCTTTGACCTACAAGTTCATCTTTTTTTCACCCTGACTTTTAAAAGCACTTAAAACATTTTTGTGGGCACCGTGCCTGTTGTAGCTAATGGATAAGACTGCCCTGTCTCAGTCACCCAAAATGAAGTTCAAGCTCTCTCTAGACACCGAAGAGCTTTCATAAGCTATCTTTGCTACAGACAAGTGAGATTTCTTTGGGAAAGTGCATGACAGGTTACAAACCTCTTATTTTCAGAAAGACCTGTGTGCGAATACCTCATTTTCATCTTACGAATGGCCCACCATTGGGCATGTCACTTGATTTCTCAGATCCTCAATCTTTTCTGCAAAATAAGGATAATGATGCCTATCACACATGGGTCCTTTTGAAAATTAAGTGAGGTAATATGTACAAAATGCTTGACATATAAATATTTAATACATAGGAATATTGGAATCTCTTCTAGCCCTGTAGGTCTATGCTTCTATTCCTATATTCTTTTTTTCCCCTGTATTCTTTAACTCCAATAAGTATAGTTTGTTTGCGGTCACAATTTAACATCTCTGAAATCAAGAAATTCGCCTATGCCAAGTAAATATGAAAGCTGTGGACGAATTGCCTTTACTTGTCCAACTGTGAGCTTAGGTCTGGCTAGAGAGTTTCTATATATCCAATTGTCACCTGAATTGAAAACTTCATGTATAGCAAATGGTTAGGAAATGCTTCTGGAGTAAATGATTGCTCAGAGGCAGGGGAATGAAAGAGATGACCTTGAAAAAAATAATACCTAGGTTTCCATGTGCCATGCAGTGTTCTAAGCAGTTTCCTTGTATTGATGATTTGAGTTGGCAACCAAATTATAAGGTAGAGAGGACCATCATCCCCATTTTATTTATATTTTAGTTTTTTATTTTTATTTTTTGTCTCCCATTTTAAAGATAAGAAAACTGAGATCCAGAGAAGTAGAGTAACTTGCCTGAAGCCACAACTAGGAAGTGACAGACCCAGGACTTGAATCCAGACAGCCTGGCTCCCAAGTCCATTCTCTGCCTCTCCTCCCCGTCTTGGCCCCTGGGGGAATTTGCGTGCAGTCCCTCTGTGAAGTAGGAACTGACCTAGGAATCATGTGTACTTTCTTATTTAATCCCTGCAACATCCCCATGAAGTCAGTACTATATTCACCCCATCTTATGAATGATAAAACTATGTGTCATACAGGTCAGAAACTATAAAATACATAAATATTGGTAGCGCTGGGACTTGAACTCAGGCACATATAACTTCAGAGCACCCATTCCTAAGCCCCGTTCTAGACTTCATGCCTTATTTCCACTTGTTAGCAGCTTAAGTGTAGATTCCTTTTATTTTTTTAATGTTTATTTAATTTTGAAGGAGAGAGAGAGCATGAGTGGGGGAGGGTTGGGGGGGGGAGAGATTGAGAGAGAGAGAGAGAGAGAGAGAGAAAGAGAATCCAAAGCAGTCTCCAGGCTCTGGATTGTCAGCACAGAGCCTGACACAGGTTCGAACTCAGGTGAGAACATGACCTGAGCCAGTGGGCCCCATTAAGTATAGATTTCTAATTGTTACTTAAGTCTGTGTGGAAGAGGTTACCCTGGATGCAACATTGAAGAGAAACATTGTTGTGAATGTAATGTGTCTATTACATGCTAAGCAATACAATTAAAGATTATAGATATTGTCAATTCTTGTAATAAATCACAATTTTCAAAGGAGAGGTGTATGTGACCAACTGCAGCATAATTGGAACTGTCCATTGGATGCCTGTCTATTAGGGTTCCTAGTTAATTTTTTTCTTTAAGGCTGCTTATATGAAAAGAGATATATACACAAAATATTGGTTACAGCACTGTTTGTAAAAGACTAGAGACAAACCATCACTAGAGAGCTGTTATAATAAATTTTTTAATGTTTTTATTTATTTTTGAGACAGAGAGAGAGCATGAGTGGGGAGGGGCAGAGAGAGAGGGAGACACAGAATCCGAAGCAGGCTCCAGGCTCCGAGCTGTCAGCACAAAGCCCGACGCGGGGCTTGAACTCACAGACTGTGAGATCATGACCTGAGCCGAAGTCAGACGTTCAACCGACTAAGTCACCCAGGCGCCCCTAATAGATTTTAATACATCCATATTGTGTAATATATGCAGCAATTAAAAGACTGAGGCACATAGTATGTCCTGATATGGAACTATCTTTAAGGAATACTTCAAGTGAAAAAAATAAGAAAAGCAAATAGTATGCCAACATTCGTTAAACTATAAAAGAAAGGGGAGAGGCACCTGGGTGGCTGAGTCGGTTAAGATTCCTGGCTCTTGGTTTTGGCTTAGGTCGCGATCTCATGAACCATGAGGTGGAGCTCCACATGGGGCTCCATGCTGACAGTGCAGAGCCTGCTTGGGATTCTCTCTCTCTCTCTCTCTCTCTCTCTCTCTCTCTCTCTCTCTGTGTGGCTCACCCACTCACACTTGCTCTCTCTCTCTCCCTCTCTCTCAAAATAAATGAATGGACACCTTTTTTTTAAGGGAGGGGGAAATATATATATGTTTGTGTAAATGGACATTGAGAGGGATTTTTCCTACTGTCCTGAAACTGCTGCTGAGGCCCAAATCTAAAAATCAAAAAGTACATAAGGTACCCACCACCAGTTACTGGAACTAGCTGTCTTCCAGGAGGACATTTAAAGAGCCATTGGTTGGAGAAACCAGCCCTTCCACCAAGCCCTATCTCCACTCCAATAAGCCCCACCCATTCTCCATGCCCTTCCCTTCTCCCCACAGATAAACCATCACCACTAATCAGTGGAAAGAATAGAGAGTTGACAGGGGAGTCAGCCTTTGGGAGAGTGGTGTTCTGGAAAGAGACGTATCCCTTCCTGTCTCTCCATGGGGGGATTATATCCCTTCCTAGAAGCAAGGGAACAGGGCTCCAAAGGAATCACTAGTGAAGACTAGGTGTGCCTATAGGAAGAGGAGACCGGCAACTCCCCAGTAGCTATTTGAGCATCAGACTTACTGATATGCTCTATGCTGTTGCATCTCTGGCAAAGGAAAACACACGAGAGAGACCACATGGCAAGGGGCTTTGGATGGTATGGTGGAGGGCTGTAGATGGGGAGGGACTGAAACTGTCCCAGCAACCCATACATACCTTGACTTTTCAGTCCTAGATTGGAGCGTGGCAAAGAGATGTTCATCATCGGCATGTGGTGTAGATGACACAAGCTGGCGGTCAGCTGGAAGATAAAGCAAATGTACAAGGGGCTACCCATTCCTAGGGAGAGAGAATTGGGATCACTCCAGGTACTGATTCTTTGTCATATCTACCCATTCTTGTTTCATTTCTCCCTGTTTATATTTTTATAGTTTTTTTTAATAAAAATCGATGTTTTCCTAGTCTTTATCTTTCTCCAGAGCCTAAAAATTTGAAGTTATTTTCAGATCTATCTATTGTGTTTATTTAAACCAAATTAGTTCATCTTCTAATTGGTTTTATAGGCTTAATTACATTGGTTAATTTTGCTCATGCATTTTAGAATTTTTGTTCCTAGTCTTAGGTTATATATTTTTTCCCTCTCTCTCTGTCTCTCTCTGTCTGTCTGTCTGTCTGTCTCTCTCCACTCATCCCGTTTTGTCCAGTGGTTTTGGAGTTGCCATAAATCTAGAACCAGATACTAAAATTTTGGTGTTCTAGTTCCTGGATGATATTGAAGACATAGCAAAACCAAAACAATCTGTACTCTGAATTTTATTTAAGAACCTAAATTTTAAGTGCATTTTTAAGTGTAGTTGGTTAATCTCCAGTGATACATAATTCAATTAACTAAAAACAAACAAATAAAAAATACTACATCAACCAAAAAAGAAATAGCAATTGATGTACTTAAAAATTTAGCAGATTGACAGAGAAGTCATAATCAAGCGCATGAGAGTTTTTAGTCTCTGGATATGAAAAAGGATTCGATGCAAATTCATGATACAAAAGAAGAAAATAATGCATAAATCTAAGGATGAGTACATGATATACTCAATTGGAAAAGAAATGTTTTGACCATTAAAATAGTCCCCCCTCCAACGTAGCCATGGATCTTATACCAGTCCCCCCAAACTGTAACCCTCTGGCATCACAGTTTATTACAGCATGACTTCTCTTAACAACCACAGCAGAATTACATAAGGTGAAAAGTATACTTAAATTCCTCAGGAAAGCTCCACACTAGAGACTGTTTATTGTTTCTTAGTTTTCCTCTGGTGTCAGATCTGATGGCCATCTCTTTGGCTGACCACCAAAAGAAGTGAGTGGTTTAGATTTAGAGGCCATGTTACATGAAAAAAATGTGCATCTCTCTTTTTTTTAAAAAATGTTTATTTTTGACAGACACAGAGAGAGAGAGAGAGAGAGAGAGAGAGAACATGAGTGGGGGAGGGGCAGAGAGAGAGGGAGACACAGAATCCAAAGCAGGCTCCAGGCTCCGAGCTATCAGCACAGAGCTCGATGTGGGGCTGAAACCCATGAACCATGAGATCATGACCTGAGCTGAAGTCTGACACTCAACCAGCTGAACCACCCAGGCACCCCTAAAAAATGTGCATCTTTCAACTTTAGAATCACACTTACTATGGCAAATGACCACACCATGAGATCTATAGGATAAACTGAAATCTACTAAGAAAATAGCAGATTTGGCTCTTTTATCACATGCAAAATGTATGATTTTCTTTATTGCTCTGTTGACCTTTTACATTTAGTTGAAATAACGTAGGTTAAAAGCATGTGTGATGTGACACAAGTGTATCAAACTGATGGTGACTGTCACCATGGTACAAATATGGCAGGTGCTGTCAAGAACTGAGATTTTACCTTAGTTGCAAGCTAATAATTTAGCCTAATGCAGTTTCCTGGATAGAAGCAGAAGACGCAAAAAGACGCAAAACCTCTGGGTCAGAGACAAAGGACTGTAATATTCACAACAGTTCATGCAACACATACATCAACACTTTTGCCTCAGTTCTTGGCTGTCTGAACACACAATATGTCACAGGAAGGGAACTCTGAGCTTAGGGAAACCAAATCTTTCCTAGTGGAGAGTGAGCATTTCTGTCCTTTACTCTGAAGGGAAACTATTTCTATTTTCGAAGGCTCTTTGGTATATAAACATCCTTGAAAAAATAGTCTGGGAGGGACACCTGGGTGACTCAGTCCGTTAAGCGTCCGACTTTGGCTCGGGTCATGGTCTCACGGCCCTGTGTCCGGTTCTGTGCTGACAGCTCAGAGCCCGGAGCCTGCTTCGGATTCTGTGTCTCCTTTTCTCTCTGTTCCTCCTGTGCTCTCTCTCTCTCAAAAATAAATAAAGATTAAAAAAAGAAAAGAAAAAAATAGTCTGGGACAAATGATAGTCCTTGTGCTCACAAAGTGTGCGGAAACAACCAGAGACCCATGGAGGGTCGGCTTCCAATGGGGGCAAGATTTCATTGTGTTGTACAATATTTGGTGAGTGAGTAGTATGCTGCGGATGAAAGAATATGGTTTTAAGAAGCATGGTGACTGTAGCTCCATTTCTAGCAAACATTTTATTAGTTACCTGACATTAGTCAAATTACTTCTCAGATCCTAAACTACAAAATGGAATAATAAATGTACCCCAATGGAATTGTTGTCTAGGTCAACTGAGAAAGTGTAACTGAAAGTACCAGGCACAGTTATCTAGAATATTCCAAGCATCCAACAGATGCTCTATCCTTCTATCTTTCCCTTATTCACTGATTCCCTCATACATGTGAATCAGGTGCCAGAGCCTTACACCCCTCCTCGAAATCGGGAAGCAACTTCTTGGGCCCCTACCTGTGTTAGTTAGGATACATGGGTTCAGATGCTGTAACTATGGGACCGAAAAATGATAGAGGCTTTCACAAGGTAGAAGTTTACTCCTCTCTCACATAAAAGTTTGGATAGGTAGTCTAGGGGTGACATGGCAGGTTTCAGGTGGCAATTTTTAAGCTCTTCCTTGGTTATTGCACTGCTACCCCCAAAACATAGCTTCCACCATCATGTCCCATTCCAGCCAGTAGAGGAGAGAAAAAGAAGTGGATAGAAAGTGCCTTCTCTTTCACGTATGACACAGAAGTTGTGCTCATCACTTCTACTCACATGGCATTGATGAGTCACGTGGCCACACCTAAATGCAAGGGACATTGGGAAATCTAGTCTTTATTCTGGGGAGGACTATTATTAATAGAGGGAGAGGGACGCCTAGGTGGCGCAGTCGGTTAAGCGTCCGACTTCAGCCAGGTCACGATCTCGCGGTCCGTGAGTTCGAGCCCCGCGTCAGGCTCTGGGCTGATGGCTCAGAGCCTGGAGCCTGTTTCCGATTCTGTGTCTCCCTCTCTCTCTGCCCCTCCCCCGTTCATGCTCTGTCTCTCTCTGTCCCAAAATAAATAAAAAACGTTGAAAAAAAAAATAGAGGGAGAAAAGAACAGATACCGAGAAACCACTAGCCATTTCTGCCACACTGCCCTTTGCCTAAGAGGGGGCAGGCAATAGCGCTCGAAGGCCTGAGGAAGTTGGAGTTCTACTCTGAAGCCACCAAGATAAGGATTGGAACTAGCAGCAGACCATGAAACTCTCCCACCAGTGTAATTCCCTCAGGCTACGCCATGTGGGCTCTCTGAGGGACTCTGAGTAAATAGCATCCTGATTACTTTGCCTGAGTTCTGAACAGGTTGGGGAAGAAAACAAAAAGATCGCCTTTACTAGTGATAAGAAACCAGGCTGGCAAAGAAGCTTTCAGAGCTGGTAGCTGAAGGGCACCACTAATAATGAATCCCAGACCTGGGCTGCAAAGACTAGGACAGCTCCCACTGCTAAAGGGGGGCAGAGCCCCAGGAGCGGCTCCCTCCCCGTAAGAAGGACAATGTTGAATAGGCACGACCGGGTGTTTTCAAATTTATCAAAAGAGCCGTCCCTCATCTACGCAGGAATGGATAAAGCAGGGAGAGGAAGCAGGAAATGAGGTTAGAAAAAAAACCCTTCCCAATTGAAACCCAGACTGGAGAAAAGGGGTTCCCCTCTACCGTCTATGGTGAACAAAGAGCGAGGCTTAGAAACAGCGGAAGAAGCAACCATAACAGAACCAACAACTACAAGAAGGACCCAAACTGACAGGTCAGAAATTACCCAACACCATAATTGGATTTGAGCGCCAGCCTGGCCTCTTAGGAGCTGTGTGCCTTTGGATAAGCTCCATGAGGTCTCTAATTCTTCATTTCCTTGCCTCCAAAATGAGGAAATCGTAGTATCTAATTCCTCTGGTGGTTGTGAAGAGAAAATGAGGTAAAGCATGCCAAGCTCTTAGCAGAGTGCCTGGTATGAAGAAGCCCACGGGAAACAGTAGCTGCACTTACATTTCTGAGGGCCCATCAATAGCTCCTGAAGCAGTCTCTCCATGTCTGTTGGGAAAGAAAAACACCTTTATCTGCTGTCACAGCATTCAACTGAGATCAGAAGAGTTTCTGCAGAATAATAAAAGTAATTGGGAGAGGGAAAGACAAGGGGACAAATGGGAGAACAAGACTCCTGTAGGTTGAGCTGATCAGAGAGACTGGCTGGAATAGGGTCCAGGGCAAAGGGTTGGGCCTTCCCTTTTCCGTTACTGCTGTGCCGCCCCAAACACACACATTTTGGGAAGGGGTTGAGAGGGGATAGGGCCCACATATTTGAACCTCCCTGGCATACTGTGAGGTCTAATTAGGTGGTCTCTGACCCTGTCAATTCCCTCCTTAAACACTCCCTCCCCCCCCCCCCAAACCCTCACATAGCAGTTAATGTTTTAAGTTTTTTTTAATGGATGGTACTTCTGTTTAAAACTTTAAAGTCTGCTGGATAAGGGAATCTGAGGTTTCAGAAGTTCTGTGTTCTCTTCCCAAGAAAGCTATGAGAGCCACTATGAGAGTCAAGCTATGAGAGGCTGCCAGGTGATCACACATCACAGTTAACAGGGCATTCGCTCGTCAGTGATTCACTCTTCAGTGACTAATGATTGTACTTGGACTTGAGCTCCTCTCTCCTCCTGTCTATTGGAGCCCCTCAGGGCCCCCATCCTGTTTTTCTGCTCAGCCTCGAATATTGGCAGACCAGAAAGGGTCCATGGACGCCTTTTGAGCCAAGCCTCCATTATGCAAAGGGAAAACAGAGATCTGAGATGTTAACTGACTTGGTCAGCAGTTGCTTAGCAAGCCAGTTTAGACCTATGATGAAAAACCAGACTTTGGATTCCTAATCTATTGCTTTTCTAACACTTAAATTCCAACTCTGTAGCCTATTAGCTTTTAGATTTGGGCAAGCTTTTGAATCTCTCTGGGCCTTAGTTTCCTCATCTGTAAAATAGGTATATGGTACCCCATATTGGATTGTTGTGAAGCTTAGGAATATATCTAAAATCCCTCTCCACTATAACCTGCCCCCCTTATTCCCATCCTTCTTGGGTGGCCACGATGTCAGGTCCCTCCTGGAGGAGATCCCTGCAGACTCCAAGCTTAAATCTGGGCACTGCCGCTGATTTCCCTGGGAGAAGAGGGACTAGCACCTCAGTATAGGTGAGGACTTAGTTATTTTAGAATCCCCAAAACACAGCATCTGTCACACAAATGAAACTTTTGAGAGCAGATAGACATAATTTTAATGAACTGTTAGGCTTAAAAGTCTTCATCTCTCATTCTTTGGTCTTGCTAAAGATCCTTTTCTTCTCCAGATATTGGAGAGAAAACAGGGAAAAGGGAATGTGAAGGAAAAATTCTTTCTTGCCTTCGAATGTATTCTGGGTTTTACAGGTTTAATGTCTGACCTCCCTCACTGTGAACTAAGGAGGAAAGGTACATTTGTGTTACTGCTTTATACCTGATACAAGATGTAAAACAGAATGTATGTACAAGATGTAAAAACAGAAACAACAAATGATCTGTTTCATCGATAAATGAATACAGGGCAGCTGGGCTTCCCTAAGTGAAGAGTGCCTTCAAACAGTCTCTGGATTTTTTTTTTCAAGTTTATTTTATTATTTGATGCCTTCAAACAATCTCTGTTTGTTTTTTAAGCATATTTAGTTTTGGGAGAGAGAGAGGTAGGGGAGGGGCACAGAGAGAGGGAGAGAGAGAGAATTCCCAAACAGTCTCTGCATTCTCAGCCTGGAGCTGGACGCGGGGCTTGAACCCAGGAATAGCGAGATAATGACCTGAGCTGACTGAAGTCAAGAGTCAGATGCTTTACCCACTGAGCCACCCAGGTGCCTCCAAACAGTCTCTTTTAGGACAATAGCTGGAGTTGCTGGTTTTCAAATCTATTAGGACAACTACTTCCTGCTTCCGGGATTCCTACATCTATTCTGGTACTGAAATGAAAAAGCTGGCAGAACGGAGCATTTCAGACATGCTCCACAAGAGGGTGTAACAGGCCCATGCCAGGCCAGCTCCCCAGTCAGAACTCCTGGGCTTTGGTCAGTGGTCCCAGTTGTGTTGCACAGATCTGGTTTGGCAGTTGTATGTCCGTGGGCCTCTGTTTTAGTTCCTCTCTTTTCTGAACTCAGGAGGAAGTGCAGAAGCTTTGAGAGTCAAGTGTACTTGGATTAAAATCCTGGCTTTGTCTGTCATTTGTGGAGACGTTGGCCAATGAGTTAGCATCCTGAGCTATTGTATTAGTGATCGGTAACTTCTTCCCAAGGCTGGGGAATCACTGAAAAATAGACTCTTGGTGCAAGAAGGGACCTTCAAGATTGGCCAGTAGAATCCCCACATTTCACATATGGGGAAACTGAGGCCCAGGCTAGACCAGAACCCAAGACTCTGAACACTTGAGCCTATGCTTTCCATGCTATACCCAGCTTCCCCCTTCAAAAACACATCAAGCATTACAGCATTCATCAATGAACAAATGAATGAAAGGTAAACAACCCCTTGACTAACAAGTCTGCGCCTTTGTAGAGCAAGGGCTGTGGATCCAGACAGAAGCATGGAGTGGAGTGCTACATCCATCTCAGCTTCAGTGGTGACTAACTTGAGCAAGTTACTTGCCCTTTGGTACCTCACTTTCCTCATTGCAGCAGGGAAGAGGGGAAATAATTGGGGATAATGATAATACCTACCTCAAAGGTATTGTGAGGATTCAGTGAGTTCACACATTAAGTGCTCAGCTCAGTGCCTGGCACCTAGTAGGCAATGGGGCAGTGTCAGTTCTTATCATCTAAGCCATGTAACCTTTCTGAGCCTCAGTGTTCTCATCTGTAGCATGAGGTTTTATATAATGTTGTGAGGAGGATTAAGTGGTTGAATCTTTCCTTGCCTCTTTTAGCTTCTGATGGTGGCTGTCAATCCTTGCTCTTGCTTGGCTTCAAGGTACATTGTTCCGATCTCCGCTTCTGTCATCAGCCACATGGCATTTTTCTGCTGGTGTTTCTGTGTCCCTTGTCTCTGCTTATAAGTACACAGTTCATATTGGATGAAGGGCCTCTCTTGCTCCAGCATGACCTCATCTTAATTGCATCTGCGAAGACTCTATTTCCAAATTAGGTCAAATTCACAGGTACTAAGGGTTAGGACTATTTCAACATACCTGATGTGGGACACAATTCAAGCCACAATGCCCATTAAAAGATTTTCAAAAAACTCTGAAATTTTACGAGTTCTTCCAATTTATTAATAGTATTTATAATTTATGTATAAGTTAACATAATTACAATTAATTTTATTTTGTTGGTCTGTATAAATTAATGTTATTTATTATAAATATTATATAAATTCAAATTCTGTTAATAAATTATTGATTAAATTATTTAAATCAAGTAGTTATAATTTGTGAACTGTTAGAACAGTTAATTAATTAAAAAAAAAAACGAGGTGTGTCAAACAAAGCATTTCTGTGGATCTGAAAGGTGCTCGGACCGTCACTTTTCAACCCCCGGTTCATGGACTGTCAGGGTGGTCTTCCCACAAAGCAAATATGATGCTGTTACTCCCTCCATGATGGCCAATAGCCGACAAATGGCCCCTTCCAAAGAACACTTTCAGCTACATCTCCCCAGTCCTCTAATAAAGCCTGTGCTCAGGTGTGGCTCCCCCATCTTAACCTGACCCAGGACAGATCTTCACTGCCAGACCTTTACTTACGTGTTTCCTCCAGAAATAGTCCCCATTTTTCCCATCCCCCCTCCAACCACCAACATACCCCCAAGTTCCTTCTGCTACACATCATTCAAGGCCCAGCTCAAAAGCCACTTCCTCTGTGAAACCTGCCAGACTCAATTCTGTCCCCCCACCCCCAGGTCCATGTATTTGCACTACCTCATTTGTGGATTTGTAGTACATCCCCCAGTTTTCCCAGTATCATAGTGAGGTTCTACCATTAGCTGCTTCTCCCACATGGCTAGAACGCCTGGAAGTCAGGAACTTACTTTGGTCATTGTATTAATTTGCTGGGACTGTGACAAAAATTCTTTGCTTGAGCCAACTTTGGTCACCCTCCTGGACCTTCTCTTAGACCCATCTGTGCATTTTGCTATAAAATCCAGTTTTAGTAAGAACCCTACTAAGTCATTTTAGCAAGAACCCCCAACTCTTGATACCTGATCACCCTCACCGTCCAATCAGGTTCCTCATCCTCCACCATCCATCGAGTGATGTCTCAACACTGGGCCTGTCTTCAATTAAAATCCTGTTAGGTCAATATAGCCAGTAGCCCCCCTAATCCCTGTTGTTTCCTCTTAGTAAATTTCCATCCCCTGACCCCATGCTACTCCCTGGCTACAAATTCCTACTAGCCCATGGTGTGCTTGGAGTTGAGCCCATCTCTCTCCCCCATTGTAAAATCCCATCACAGCCCCTATACCTAACACTAGTCCAGAATAAAGGCTTCCTTACCATCCTGAACAAGTGTTATTGAATTTTTTTTTTCATTTACAGATGCCATAACAAATATCACAGATTGGGTGGCTTAAACAACAGAAATTTATTTTCTCACAATTCTGGAGGCTGAAAGTCCAAGACCAAGATGACTGGGGGTCGGTTTCTTCTGAGGCCTCACTCCTCAGCTTGCTGATGGCCATCTTCTCCCTGTGTCTTCACGTGGTCTTCCCTGTGTGTGTCTCTGGGTCCCAAATTTCCTCTGCCTATAAGGAGGCTAGTCGTGTTTGATTAGGGCCTATCCTGATGACCTCGTGTTGGCTTCATTACCTCTTAAAAACCTTATCTCCAGATACAGCCACATTCTCAGGTACTGACGTTAGGGCTATCATCATATGATTTGGGGATGGAACACAATTCAGCTCATGACTGTCATTTTTAATTTTTTAATAAGCCAAATAATATAGAAACATTATTATTATTACTACTACCTCAAACAATACAGGTAAAGCTAAAGTCCCCTGTTTCCCTACCTGACTCCACCCAATCATTAACACTGCTATCAGATCTATTTCTAAGCCTCTGTACGTATGGATGCATATACACGAAGATATAACTTTGCTGTTTTTTTCTTTTACGTAAACAAGATCATATTGTCCATTTTGTTTTTGCAAATCTCCTTCTCTTTCTTCTCCTCCTCCTCCTCCTCCTTCTTCTTCTTCTCCTTCTCCTTCTCCTCTTTTTTTTTTCTTCTTCTTCTTCTCCTCCTCCTCCTCCTCCTCCTCCTCCTTCTCCTCCTCCTCCTCCTTCTCCTTCTCCTTCTTCGTATGTATCTATCCCATTGCTGCCCTGCCCCAGGGCTTAAGCATGTTCAGGCATTTGTTGAAATATTGAAAAGAATGAAAGCATGGAGTGTAATTTTGCTATGAATTTTCTGGCAGTCACTTAATATTATAGTCTCATTTTCCTTGTGTGTAAAGTGGAGGACAATAACTGTAATACTCATCTCCTCGTTGTTTGGCTATTAGTAGTTATCCTTCACCTTATTTATTTTTGTTTTTATTTGTTTATTTTTTTAAGTAGGCTTCACGCCCAACGAGGAGCCCAATGTGGGGCCCAACACGGGGCCTGAACTCACAACCCTGAGATGAAGACCCAAGCTAAGATCAAGAGTCGGACGCTCAACCAACTGAGCCATCCAGGTGCACCAGTTATCCTTCACTTTAATACTCAGCCAGTATTGTCCAAACACCTGTCCTGCATGACCATCAGAGGTCCAGTATCCTTATTCAGTTTTACTTCCTTGACATTTCTTCCAACCCAGGGAACGCTTTAAATTTTCCACAAATCCATCCTAGTAGGTTGCTAATTTCTGTTGACCAGGCAGCTCGTCTGCTGGCCTGTCTGCAGCTGTTCTCTCCGCTCTTCTTTTGCTCAAAGACCCAGACTACTAACTCAGTTCCCCAAAGCATACCTAACACTGCAAGGTTTAGCTTAAGGAATTTTACCAATGCCTTCCTGATAGCATCATTATCATCCTCATTATTATCACCATTATTATCTCTCAGAGAAGCCTCTGGATTCACTTCTGCCAGCATTTCCCTTTCACAGGTGAGGAATCAGGCGTTCAGAGAGGGTGAGGGACTTTCCCAAAGTCACTCAGCTAGTTGGTGGGAGAGCAGGGCCCCGTCCAAAGTCTGGCTTATAGGGGAGGAACCACATCTCATTGGAGCTGCTTCACACAAAGGCATTAAGTCACTGAACCACATTGTGCGATAGTCATTCTATTTTCCATTATCTTCCATTTCCTCTGAATAAATCAGGAAGGCCTCCTGGAGTATCTAATATCCTTGTAAAAGTTCTCTAACACGTGCTAGTCTCCCTTTCTAACAAGAGAGCAGGCAACAGTATCTAGCTAGAGTTTAATCACACTGTTTTGTTTTCCTTGTATTTATTTTTATGGAAATGATGGTGATTTCCCATTGATGTAACCTCATAAATGTCTTTATTATTGAAAGTGAGTAGACTTACAGGAAAATATTAAGTGAACAGTAACGTAGGTAGTCCATTGACATGGCAAAATTGTGCAATTTGGGGCCTCAAGGCTAGGGAACACTGCACATAACAATGAGGAACTTAAGACCAGATGCCAGAATCCATGGCCTGGCCTGGCCTGGCCTCCTCAGTCCCCGGGAAGGGAAGGGGGATGGCGCCTCTCTCCCCAGTTCCTGGCAGGGACCACAAGGAGAGGCCCCTTGACCCAGCCGAGCTCTAGCCCCAAGAAGAGCCAATTCCAGACCCACCAGGAGCTCAGCCTTTCCTTTATGCCGCCTTATTGTCCCACAGGGCTCCATTTCAAGGGAGATCTCCATCTCTCTTCATGTAACAAAAGTCCCCAGCACTGTTTTTCCTCAAACAAAAAAAGTGCAGTCCGTTTCTCTTCCAGTGTAATTAAAATGGCAGGCAGCTTTGCAATGGCAATTTATTAAAGGTCTGTAAAGTGTTCAGTCACAAGAGTAGCCTCCCTTTCCTGGCCCAGCCACCAGATGGGGGAGGGGTGTGCTAACAGCTCCCTCCCCCCCCCCCCCCCCCCCCCCCCCCCCCCCGCCCCATTCTGTGAGAAGACTTTTCCTAAAGCACAGCCCTGACCTTGGCCCTGGCTTGTTCTGTTCAACATGCCTGCTTCTCTTGGGCTAGTCTTCTTGGCTTAGCATTGGAGGCCCCTCACAGTCAACCCACTATAGTGAGTAGAAGCTCATTGGGCCAGAACTTGGGATTCTGGGGTTCTAGTGCTAGAGTGACTCCTAATTTGCTCTGTGACCTCTGCTGTTTCCTTCCCCTCTCCAGGCTTGTTTTCATTTCAGTAGTAGGAAGGGATCAGAGTCTCCTCCAGGGCTGACTTTCTGTTTCTGTGGCTGGAGCCTGAATTAATTGACCAGCTCAAGATCAAAGAGACTGAAAGAGCCAGCACTGAAGTCCAAGCCTCAGACTTGACCACCCCCAGCCCAGTCACTAAGAAGACTTTGAGGCTTTGCCCCTTGAGATTGTTCTGGGCTTGAGTGCCCTATGTCAGGAAAAACAGGTCTGCTGGTAATTAAACTGGGCTCCCCACTTCCCAGGGGTTTCCTTACCTAAATAACCAAACACAGAGCCCTAGAGAGTGAGGAAGCTGCTCACACTTGACCTCTTTTAACTCTCTCTCATCCCATCCCAAATGACTGGTTCCAGCAGGAGAGTTTTCTGTTATGTCTTTTAAAAAGGAGAATGTTTTTGGGGCGCCTGGGTGGCTCAGTCGGTTAAACATCCGATTTCGGCTCGGGTCATGATCTCACGGTTTGTGAGTTAGAGCCCCATGTTGAGCTCTGTGCTGACAGCTTGGAGCCTGGGGCCTGCTTCGGATTCTGTGTCTCCCTCTCTCACTGGCCCTTCCCCTCTTGAGCTCTTTCTCTCTCTCCCTCTCAAAAATAAATAAACATTAAAAAAAAAAAAAAAAGAAAACTATGTTATTTAAAAAAAAATGAAAACTATGTAATTAAAAAAAGGAGAATGTTTTTGTTTTGTTTTGTTTTTAACTTGTCATAAAACAGATGTTCAGCATGAAAATTTTTGGACAGTATAGAAATGTACAAAGAAGAGAGTCAAAGTCAACTGAAATAGAGTAAAACCTTGGATTGCAAGTAACTTGTTCTGCGAGTGTTCCACAAGACGGGCAAACATTTCTAATAAGTTTTAACTTAATAAACAAGCGATGTCTTGCAATACAAGTAGTACAAACAGGTAGTATGTGACATTGAATGTCACATGATCACAGCTGAGCCAATAGTTCTTCTCTCTCTTCTCTCTCTTGCTGCGAGATTGTGGGTGATGTCTCCCATGCTCAGATGCTCGGTCTCAGGCTATGGTGTTTGGCAGAAATCAGTGATTTTTCAGAATGTTGGAAGGGGTGCCCACAACTGGCACTAGTGTATTTTTTGTCACTTCAGAGCACCTATGGACGGTCCTTTGCTTTTCCATAGAAGGATAAGCTTAGGAATGCTTTGCTGCATTCTAGGTCATCGGATAGGTTCCTTGTTAAAGTTGCACGAAAAGAAGAAGATTCCATTGAGCCAATAGAGAGCAGTGATTCCATTGGTGACAGTGAAAGTCATCCTACACAATAACCCTCCTCTCTCTTGTCTCCCTCACACCAGCCACGAAGGTTTTCAAAGGGAAGTGCAGGTTAATTTATTTTTCTTTATATTTTGTATTTTCTTTATTATATTACAGTATTGTGATAATTTTTGTATGAATATTTTTGGGTTGTGGAACAAATCATCTGAGTTTCCATGATTTCTTCTGGGGAAATTTGTTTTGATATTCAAGTGCTTTGGCTTATAAGCATGTTTCCGGAACATGAAACCGGAACCGGAACATGAAACTTTATGCTCATGAACCAAGGTTTTACTGTATTATTTACCTACCCCTGCTCAAGATATTCTTTTTTTTTTCAAGATTTTATTTTTAAGTAATTTCTATATCCAATGGGGAGCTCGAACTTACAACCCCTGAGATCAAGAGTCACACGCTCCACTGACAGCCAGCCAGGCACCCGCCTGAGATAGTCTTCATAAACATTTTTATGTTCATCCTTCTTGGCTTTCTCTAAGGAATATAAAGAACTGTATCTCTA
This sequence comes from Prionailurus bengalensis, assembly GCF_016509475.1. NCBI lineage: Eukaryota > Metazoa > Chordata > Mammalia > Carnivora > Felidae > Prionailurus > Prionailurus bengalensis. The sequence goes on from NC_057359.1 coordinate 80,561,187, forward strand.
TAGTGAAGATAGGATAATACTAGAAACACTGTTACAATTTTTAAAAAGTCAATATCGTGACTCGCTTACAAACATAAAATGAACACTTGTCAAAGATTGTCATTTTTTTTAAAGATTTTATTTTTAAGTAATCTCTACATCGAACATGGGCCTCGAACTTAAAACCCTGAGATCAAGCATTGCATGCTCTACTGATTGAGCCAGCCAGGTGCCCCTGTCAAAGATTGTATTTAACTGTAATTAATGAAAGAACCAATAATAAACTAAAGCCAGTTCAAAGGAGAATCAGATCTATCTATATCTAGATCTATACATAAATTTGCCAATAGATGCAGAGTCAGTTATTATCTTTAGAGCAATAAAGTGGTGTTTGAAATCATCTCTTAAAATTGTACATTTTCAGGCCAAGATCAATTTGCATTTCTGTGGGCAAGAATAGTTCGCATTACCGTAACTTTTCTGAAATTTGCAGGGTTGTGAAATAGCCTAGTCAAAGACAGTGAAAGACTTAGACCCTTGTCGAATCAAGTATAGCATCCAATATTCCATTGAAAGGACACTTAGTAAACTTCCAAATGTTCACCCAAATGTATATTATGGTTATAATAGCTCATATTTTGGGGGTGCTTACTATGTGCCAGGCACAGAGATATGAGTATTATCTTATTTAATCCTCACAAGAAGACTGTGAGGTAGACTCCATCGTCACTCCATTTTTACTAATGAGAAAGGTACAGAGAGGTTAAGTAACTTGCACGATGTCACATAGCTAGGAAGTGGGGAAGCCAGAATTCAACCCCCTGTTAAAGAACAAAAGTTCAAGTTAATTTTAAAGATCTAATTAGCTTTATGAATCGATTTGTGAATTGGGCAGCATCCCATCTAGCAAGTAGAGGGCAGCTCAAAGGGCTACAGAAGGGGACAGCTTTTTACTTGATGATGATTATTTTTTAATGTTTATTTTTGAAAGAGTGTACAAACAGGGGATGGGCAGAGAGAGAGGGAGCCAGAGAACCTGAAGCAGGCTCTACACTGTCAGCACAGAGCCCAACACGGGGCTAGAACCCACAAACTGTGGGATCATGACCTGAACCAAAGTCAGACGCTCAACTGACTGATCCACCCAGGCACCCCAAAAGGGAAAGGTTTTTAAAGACAGGGCAAGGAAATCATAACAGGAGAAAGGACTATTTTGGGTGAGGTCACCTTCCTTTGGGGGACAAAAGGGTCTTAATGGGTGGATTATCTCATCTCCCTTTGGGGACTGGAGAGGACCCATGTGACAGATCAACTTATTGGTGCTGAGCATATTGCTAACTGACCTCTGAAAACTATCTCTGGGGGAGGTTGAGACTGCAATTAGGTTAGCTACTGAGCCCCAGTTTGGTGACATGGCCTAGTGTAACCGACTCTCTTTTGGACGTGTGGTTTTCTTTTTAACACCCCTAACTATGACATTATATCATCATTTATCCAACTTTTGATTGATGCATATTTGGGTTGTTTCCAGTTTTCTTTTTTTTTTCAATGATGAACGTTTCAGAAAATATCTTTATGTCATCCTCTACTTTTCAGAATTCCTCGAAGTGGACTAGCTGGGTTCAAGGACGTGTGCATTTTACCCTCAATAAATGTGGCCAACATGCCCTCCTCCAAAAAGCGGAATCAGTTTACACTCCCATTAGCAGCCAGCTTAGCAGAGTTTATTTTCCCACATCTTTGCCAACAGTGAGTAAGTACATCAATCTTTTCAGTGTTTGCCTGATAGATTACAAAAAAAAAAAGATTTCTTGGTGTTATTTTAATTAACACTTCTTCTTAAAGCAAGAATTTTTCAGGACTCTTTTAGATGAATAATTGTCAATGCCAGAGATTACTTTGTACCCTCTCTCTTTGCCCTGTAGGGCAGATATTTAAACTCAGAGCAAGGTGCCCAGTGGGGAAAGGAACTGTGCAAGGCCATCCTGTGAGTTAGGGGCAGAACTGGGGCTCTCCTCAGAGTGTTCTGAATTCTTTCAGAAATAAATAGAGCCTTTCTTTTGAGCCTCTCTGACACCAGTGTTGTTTTTAGTCTGAATACCAGAGGGAGTAACGGGGACCCATCAGAAGTAAGCCCTTTGGATTAGTCCATCAATGGAGGTGATATAATTAGCTAGGCCATGTGAAAAAGAGAAAACTGAATTTGCTACCTTATCACCAATGGACCAAACACTTAAATGTTTAAAAAAAATTTTTTTAAGATAAAATCAATAAATAAGTAGACTTTAGGAAAAATATGAGTAAATCAGTTCTATGATTTATAAAACAAATCATAAAGGTTTAACAAATTTGATTACTAAATGCTTTAAAACATGTGGCAAAACCTCCACAAATGAGTTTGAAAGACAAAAGGATACTGTGCACAAGATCCCACTTGTTAAAACAAAAAACACACATCAGAAATTACTTAGGCACATACCAATTGTTAGACCAATGATAAGACTGAAAAGGATAACGCCTGTGGACATGCTTTGCACAAAGGCAATTTTCCCCAATGTAGGCACGGTTGTTAGGACTGTTATCGTGATCTTTCTGGTTTCCAGTGATGGGGCCAAAATCTGTGCAAAAGCGTCAGACAGGGGTGCAGGTATGAATCTAATGGGAGTTCTCTGTGCTTCCTGGATTTTGATGTCTGTGTCTTTCCCCACGTTAGGAAAGTTTTCCACTATGATTTGCTCACATAACCCTTCTACCCCTATTTCTCTCTCTTCCTCCTCTGGGACCCCTATGAGTCTGATGTTGTTCCTTTTTAATGAGCCACTGACTTCTCTAATTCTTAAATCATGCTCTTTTGCCTTAATCTCCCTCTTTTTTTCTGCTTCATTATTCTCCATAATTTGTTCTCTATATCACTGATTCTTTGTTCTGCCTCATCCATCCTTGCCACCGTGGCATCCATTCATGATTGCAGCTCAGTTATGGCATTTTTAATTTCATCCTAACTAGTTTTTACTTCTTGTATCTTCGCAGAAAGGGATTCTAATCTATTTTCAACTCCAGCTAGTATTCTTATTATTGTGATTCTAAATTCTGGTTCAGACATCTTGCTTGTATCTGTGTTGGTTAAGTCCCTGGCTGTCGTTTCTTCTTGCTCTTTCTTTTGGGGTGAATTCCTTCGTTTCATCATTTTGAAGGGAGAAAAGGATTTAATGAGGTAGAAAAAATTTTTAAAAAATTAAAGTTAAAAAATATTAAAATTAAAAAATTAAACACACACACAAAATTGAATAAATGATGCTAGATCCTAAGTGTGTTTTGGTATGGGCGTTGAAAGTGCTTGATAGATTAGAGAAAAAAGGGGAAAGAAGAAAAAAAAAAGGAAATTGTTTGAAAATTTGAGAAAATGAATACACTGAAGTAGATTAAAATGAAATGATGGAAGTAAAATAGAATTTGAAAAAATTTACACAAAAGTAAAAAAAAGCACAAAAATTAAAAATATTTTTAATAAAAATTGAAAATAAAAATGAATTTTTTCTCTTTCTGTATTCAAGAAAAAGAAAAGAAATGAAAAGGAGAAAGAAAGAAAAAAGAAAATTAAATAGATGGACCTAACAGACTGACATATGACCGAAATTACTTCGTTTTCCCCTAGAAGTCAGACTATGAAGTGCTTTATAGTCCATAAACTAACCAGGCGGTGAGAGTTCTGTTGAACAGCGAGGTTGGCCCAGTTGGGCGGCACTTAGTGTAACAGCTTCATTCTCCACTAGATGGCGCTGCTAGCCTACTGGGGTGGATTGTTGTGGCGCTTGTAGGTGCATACAAGCGTGCGCAGGAGTGTTGAAAATGGCATCACCCAGCTACTCAGTCTCTAGTTTCGGAACTCTGTTCTCCCCGATCCGCAATTGCACATCTGTCCTTTGTCTTCAGTTTTTGTCCACTCCCAGCTTTTTACACTGTCCGTGACCAAGCCCCAGGTAGTACCTCTCTCCTGAGTTTTGTCTCAGATGTAGCTGTTTTCTGCGGCCCCTTACTTCTGAGGGATTGTGGCTTTGACCCATTCGCCCCTCTAGGGGAGGGTCTCACTGAGCAATGGCTGGGTGCCGGCTGCACCCAGGAACGTTTGTGGGACCATGCTGCTGTCAAAGCCCAGAGACTATGGCTGGGTGCCAGCCCACCCCAGAAAAAGTTCGCTAGATAGTGTAACAGCAGGATTTCAGGGATTATGGAAAATCACAACACACATCTGGCACCAGGCTTCACTCTTAACGACCTTTTTCCAGCACCAGCGAATGTGGCCTTTCTCTGGGGTCCGCTGGGCCCAGGTGGCCTCAACAGTCTCTACCAAATGTCCTTCCAGCAGTGGAGCTGCTTCTCCCCGTGTGGGCCGAGAACCTCCCGGACCCCACTCTGCTTCTGGGGATTCGCCCTTGCCACCAGAGCACTGCCAGGTATCGAGCTGTGGAGTTGCAGACTCTGCACTTCCCCTGTTTACAGTCTTCATGGAATTTAAACCCTCTCCTTTCTCCTTTCTCCCTTTTAAGTTCAGTCCCTGCGGCTGTTTCCAATTTTCCACTTTCTCTCCAGCTGCTTTTGGGGAGGGGTGCTTTTCCTGTGTTCTCCCCACCATCTCTGTCCTCTCTCCACATGCAAAAGCACCACCCTGCCCTACATGGCTTCTCTCTCCTCAAGATCACCTCTCCACGCCATGTACCTGCTGAGTTTTGTGGTTCAGGTTGTGCAGGTTGTTGTATTAATCCTCAGATCAATTTTCTAGGTGTGCAGGATGGGTTAGTGTTGGTCTGGCTGTATTTCATGGACGTGAGACACACAGAAAACTTCCATGCTGTTTCGCCATCTTGGCTTCCTCCACAAGGGTGCAGGTATGAAGGGGACTATGGGGGTGTCTTTGAAAATAACCACGCTAGGTTTGAATCCTGGCTTTGCTGGCATTTGCCAGTCCTTTGGCAAGATATGTAGCATCCAAATCCTCACCTCCTCATTTGTAAAATGGGGGTGGTGATACCCACATCTCACAGTATCTTTGAGGAATCAATAAGATAATGGATGTGGACTGCCTGGCACAGAGCCTGGCATTTATTAGACAGTTAAAAAAATGTGTGTTCCCTTTCCATTCTCTTCTCTGAGAACCCACAGGGATTTCCCAGACTCCTCATTCATTCAACAATGTCTATTTCATACTACGCATGCTGGGCACTGTGCAGGTGCTAGGGAGACCAGTGTGAATGTGAGAGAGGCAGTTCTTGGTCTCTTGGAGTTTATAGTCTAATGATGTTGGACACAGAACAGATACTTTTGCAAAAATGAATTATTTACAACTGAAGCAGAGCTATGAGGAAAAGAAACCCAGAATGCAGCAGGGGCCTTGAGAAAGCTGAGGAAAGGCCTCTGAGGAAGGGATCTGAGGCACAGGGGAAGCAGCATCAGTTAGAGTGAGGAGAGCCCTAAAACGCCCTGAGCAAGGTGGACCCAGGTTACCTGGAGAAACCAAAGGAAGGCCAATGTGACTGGAGTTTGGGCAGGGAATTCCCAGCTGGAGAATTTTGATTCTTGCATTCCAGACAGAAGTTCATCCCTGTATTGGTCTGGACATTCTATGACCAGGAACTCAATACTTAGGTAAGCTGGTCCATCTGGGCGATGGTTGGTGCCCCTAGAAACTCAGGTGCAACCTGTTGGCTACTGTACCATTGCATCCAGGAAGCAGACCACTGGCGCCAACTACTTGCTCTTAACCTGAAGCGATCAGTCACTCCTTCACCGAGCCTCACTTGTCCTCTCTGGACAAATGTTGTAGTCACCTGCTCTTCTGTCTTCCTCCATTGTCTTATAAGCTCCCCATCAGAAAAGAATGTGTCTTTTTCCTCCCTCTGTCCGCAGCTCCTAGCACAGACTTTGCACATATGAGGTGCTGCTGAGTGTATGTTTGTTGAATGGATAATAAGCGATGCTTTGCAAAGATTTGGTTGTTTGTTCTTAAGTAACTATTACCCCCCAATACTAGCTGTGTTTTATTGAACATCTACTGTGTGCCAGGCCCATTATTAATGTTATCTCATCAAATAGCTTTTTAGGGACTGTCACTATTTTGTCTCCATTTTCCCCTCAGCTTTATATTTTAAGAAATTCAGATAAACAGAGAAGTTGGGAGAACTGTATAGTAAACCCCCACTTCGTGTAGGTTCACCAATTTTCCCATAGCTGCTTTATCCCTGTGTTCATGTACACACACACACACACACACACACACACACACTCACTTTTCCCCTAAACCATTTAAAAGCTACTGATGTGAAAACTCTTCACTCCTGAAATCTTCAGCATGTGTCTCCTATGAACAAAAACACTTCTCTCTACCATTATGATGTCACTGTCACACTCAACAAATACAAGATTGATAATACCTAAAAATAGTCCATGTTTGAATTCTCCAGTCGGCCTGATTACATCCTTTATAGCTTTTTAGTTTTCATCTAGAAGTATAGAAAGCATTTAATTGCGATGTCTCTTTAGTCTCCATTAACCTGGAACAATTCTCCCCACTTCTGGCAGGGGGGCAGGTGGTCTTTCATGTGTTTGCCATTTCTGAAGAGTCTAGGACAGTTGTTTTAGAAAATGTCCCGCAATTTAGGCTCGTCTAGTATCGCCTCATTATTTGATCAAGTTATACATCTTTGGGCAAAAATGCTATTCAGATGATGCCATGTTTTCCTAGGGCATCGCATCAGAAGGCACATGTTGTCATGTGTGCCGTTGGTAATGATGCTGAACTTGATCACTCGTGTGAGATCGTAGAAAATAGATATTGGTCTCTGCCCTTGGTTCCTGGAACAGGGCTCCTGAACCCCTTGTAATGTCCTTTTTCTAAAAAAATGTATTTAAATCCAAGTTAGTTAACATATAGTATGGTGATGGTTTCGGGAGTAGAATTTAGTGATTCGTCACTTACATATAACACCCAGTGCTCATCCCAACAAGTGCCCTCGTTAATGCCCCTTGCCCATTTAGCCCATCCCCCCACCCAACACCTTTCCAGCAACCCTCCATTGGTTCTCTGTATTTAAGAGTCTGTTATGGTTTGCCTCCCCTTGTAATTTCCTAAGTTATTGGAGCACTAGGATCATGTTTTGTTCTAGTATTTGGTCTTTCACCCCAGGTCCTGACACTGAGGTCCTGAAACTCTTGTGATTTTCCTAGGGTGATAGGAGTGTCTTTTGCTCTAATGGTGGGCTCCTGGATGGCTCTTGGATGAGGGCTGGTCACCTGAAAGACAAAGCCATGATTAGATGTTTTGAGCTTTCAGCCCTGCCTCTCACTCCCTCTTGAGAAGAGAGAAGGGTCGGAAATGGAGTTAATGATCAATCATGCCTAGGTGATGAAGCCTCTACAGAAGTCCCCAGAGTATGGGGTTCAGAGTGCCTCCAGGTTTTCTAACACATCCACACATGGAGGATGACATATCCCAACTCCATGGTGACAGGAGTTCCTGTGCTCAGGACCCCTCCCAGAGCTCACCCTATGGATGTCCATTTGGCTGTTCCATATCCTTCATCGTAGCTTGTCATAAACTGGTTAACACAAGTGTTTCCCTGAGTTCTGTGAGAAGCTCTAGCAAATTAATTGACACTGAGGATGGGGTTATGGGAGCTTTTAATTTGTTGCCAAATTGGACAGAAGTTGTGGGTAACCTGGGGACCTACTGCTTATGATTGGCATCAAAGTAGGGTGGGAGCAGTCTTGTGGGACTGGGCCCTTAATCTGGGATCTGATCTATCTCCAGATAGATAGTGTTAGAGTTGAGTTAAATCATAGGATACCCAACAGGTGTTACAGAGAATTTCTGGTGTGGACCACCCCACTCCTGCCTCAACCACACATTTGAAGTGTCAGAAGTGAAGTGTTGTGTGTGAGTCATAAAGGGGACACACCGGACTGAGCTGAGTTTTTCTTATACAACTTGGTTAGGGTGGTGTCCACCAGATGTCTTCACTGTAAAGGTACATTTTCTCTTTGTAATTAATAAGTGATTTCTGGGGAGATACTTTAAGACTGTATGAGCATTTTGTTCCCCAACAATTTTTCACCAATGTTTTTCACATCCATGAATGATCTTACCTGAATCGATTATTACTATGGTGATTGCAAAATGATGATTTTCTAATTTCTTTTACATTTATTAGCTGACAGTCTTCTCTGTAGCAGAGCTCTCTCTCCATTCTTCTTTTTTCCTTCCTTTTTTTTTTTTTTTTTTTGATTGGAGTGTAGTTATGCACTCATGGATTACCTTTTGCTTTTATGGAATGCTTTCTGAATTTGCATGTTATCCTTGTGAAGGGCCATCTAATCTTCCCTGTATCATCAATTTTAGTAGATGTGATGCTGAAGTGAACACTGGATTATTTTTTAATTTAATGTATAGCAATCCTTTATCACCATTGTTCATTTTGATGTTCAACTTGTCCCAGATTTGACCAGCGGGAGATGCTTTAAGCCAGGTTTTGTGTGCTTTAATGCGTCTCCAGTAGCTTTGAGCACTTCTTTGCTCTCTGGCACAACAAGATATTCTAGGTTTACTTTTACCCTTATTCTAAATAGCAGAAAAATGAGGTCCAGAGAAGTAAAATGGCTTGCTGCCTCACGGTATTTGTGAGATCCTAATCAAGCTCAGGACTTTAAATTCCAAATTTCTAGGAAAGTATTAAGCTGATAGGCCAGCCTTTCCTGTAGTGCAGAAGGGACCTTATCAAGACATGTAGACCCCCAAACCAGCTGAATCTTTAGCTGACTGCACTCAGAGCTTGCCTAATAAGATGAAACATTTGGATTATAACTTTGAACTTAGACAATTAGCAACAAATTCCCAGGATATTTTTTTGATTGAGGAAGTTATAATTTGGGGGGAAAGAGCATAGGTTTTGGGTTCCAAAAGAACCAAGTTTTCCTTTAAAACCCAGGCAGGTTCTGCCCTTGTATTTGTCTTTGGGCAAGCTACTTCACCACGTTGAATCCCAGGCTCTTCCATCTGTAAAATGGGTTCATTCATAGAAACTGCTTAGTCTAGTGTCTGATACATGTTAAGTGTTCAATAAATGAAAGCTACTTTACCAACAAGACTGTTATTATTAAAATCTGAGAAAATTCTGTTATTCCGAATTCTGTTATTCTGGGTTAAGGTGATAGAAAAAGCAATGGATTTGGATTTGGATTTAGATTTTGAAGATCTTACTCCCTCTCTGTGACCTTAGACAACTCTTGTCCTCATAAATGAATTTCATCTTCCTCACTTGTAAATCAGGGCTCATGGTCCCTCCGCTGCAAACTTCACAGCATCACTCACCAGATTTCATGAGCACTTACTATATGCAGAATAATCAGAATCTTAACATTAAAAGCAAAAGGTAAACATCACTGTACCCCTCCTTTAACACATGATCGATTGGCAGGTTCAGAGCCACTGAGCAGGGATTCCGTTCCGCTCTCTCAGACATGCCCTCTTTCCTTTACATCACAGTGTTCAGAAGAGCAAGTAAGAGCTGGATATGACAGTGTTCCGTAAAGCTGCAGCACACTCTAAAGGTGATAGAGTATAATCAGCAGTATAATTACATTCCTTCCATGGAAAACATCATTGGGAGGAGAGCAGGAGACTTCGGGTATTTTTTTTTCTTCTTGTCTATCTTCAAGATAATTTGTGAGGGTCTTAGGTTGCTGTTATCTACCAGGGGCCCTTACACTTCAAACAATAACTGGCTGAAGGTAGCAGAGATTCAAGGCAGTCCAGAAGCAAATACCTCAACTGAGAACACCGATAAGAAAAGCTCTTTGAAACTGTAGTTTATCTAGGATACCATTTCTTTTTTGTTTGCTTTTTAAAATTTTCTTTTTATTATTTTTAAAAATTGTATTAATTTTTAAATTTTAATTCCAATATAGTTAACATACAGTGTTATGTTAGTTTCAGATGTACCATATAGGGATTCAACAGTTCCATACATGACTCAGTGTACTCTTTAATCCCTATCGCCTGTTTCACCCATCCCTCCACCCACCTCCTCTCTGATAATTATCAGTTTCTTCCATACAGTTAAGAGCCTGTTTCTAGATTTGTATTTTTCCTCTTTTTTTTTTTTTTGGTTTGTTTTGTTTCTTAAATTCCACTATGAGTGAAATCATGGTATTTGTCTTTCTCTGACTGACTCATTTTGCTTGGCATTATATCCTCTGGATCCATCCATGTTGTTGCAAATGGCAAGATTCATTCTTTTCTATGGCTGAGTAATATTCCATATATATATATATATATATATATGCATACCACATCTTCTTTATCCATTCATCTCTCGATGGACACCTGAACTGCTTCTATAATTTGACTATTGTAAATAATGCTGCAATAAACATAAGGGTGCATTTATCCTTTTGAATTAGTGTTTTTGTATTCTTTGGGTAAATACCCAGTAGTGGAATTACTGGATCATTAGTAGTTCTATTTTTTATTTTGAGGAACCACCATACTGTCTGCCAGAGTGGTTACACCAGTTTGCATTCCTACCAACAGTGCACAAGAGTTTATTTTTCTTTACATCCTTGCCAACACTTGCTGTTGCTTGTGTTTTTTTATGTTAGCCATTTTGATAAGCGTGAGGTGATATCTCATTGTAGTTTTTGATTTGCATTTTCTTCATGGCAAGTGATGTTAAGCATCTTTTTATGTGTCTCTTGGCCATCTGTATGTTTTCTTTGGAGAAATGTCTGTTCATGTCTTCTGACCGTTTTTTAATTGCATTACAATAAAACCTTGGTTTGCAAGCATAATTTGGTCCAGAAGCATGCTTGTAACTCAAAGCAATTGTATATCAAAGCAAATTTCCCCATAAGAAATCATGGAAACTCTGATGATTTGTTCCGCAACCCCAAAATATTAACATAAAAATGGTTACAATGCTGTAACATAATACAAAATAATAAAGAACACACAAAATATAAAGAAAAAGAAACAAATGGACCTGCCCTTCCCTTTGAAAACCTTGTGGCTGGTGTGAGGGAGACAAGAGAGAGGAGGGTTATTGTGTAGGACAACTTTCACTGTCACCAATGGAATCACTGCTCTCTATTGGCTCAATGGAATCTTTCTTTTTGTGCAACTTTAACAAGACACCTATCCATTGACACTTGCTTTTGTCTCTTTTTGAGGATCTTGTGGAAATGTGACATTGCATTGTCATTAAACAGATTCATTGCTTGCACTGCTATAGCCTTATTCGGGTGGTGCTTTCCTACAAAATTTTGCACTCTTTCCCACATTTTACACATCTTTCTAATCTCATTTGAAGTGAGGGATTCCCGCGCCATTTTCTTCTCCTTCTCTGCAGACAAGATCTCCTCCATAACCTCCTGATGTTGCTCGAGATGCAGACCCATCAGTATGTCGGTGGTCAACTCCTGCCCGTGTTCCTCCACCAGCTCTTCAATATCATCCGTATTCACCTCCAGTCCCATGGTCTTCCCCAAGGACACAGTTTCATTGACAACTAGCAGCTCCTATTCATGAGCAAGCCCTCTAAGCCATGTCCAAGAACACAATCAGGCCACAGCTTTCTCCAAGCAGAATTGAGGGTTCCCTTGGTGACCCTATAGCAGGCTTTATCCATGATCTTGAGGCAATTCACGATGTGGAAATGATTTTTCCAAAACTCTCAGAGAGTTAGGTTTGTTCCTTTGGTCACCTTGAAGCATCGCTGAAATAGTGCTTTTGTGTAAAGCTTTTTAAAATTCGAAGTGACCTGCTGATCCATGGGCTGGAGGATTGAAGCAGTGTTGGAGGAAGGAACTTGATCTTAATGAATTCAAATTCCTCCAGTAAGTAGTCCTCAAAGCCTGGAGGATGAACAAGAGCATTATCCATAACCAGCCAGGCTTTCAGTGGCAGATTCTCTTCTAAAGTGTATTTCTTCACTACAGGACCGAAAACCTTGTTGATCCTTTCAACAAACAAGATACGAGTGACCCAAGCCTTGCTGTGGGGCTTCCACAGAACATTTAACTGGCTCTTCTGCACCTTGCATTTCCCGAAGGCTCCTGGTTTCTCAGAATGATACATGAGCAGGGGCTTGACTTTGAAACCCCCGCTTGCATTAGCGCAAACGGGAGTGTTTCATGGGCTTGTGACCGGGCATTGCATTCTCTTCTTCTGTAATGTAGGTCCTCTTTGGCATCTCTTTCCAAAAAAGCCCCGTATCATCGTGTTTAAAAACTTGCTCCGGCAGGTAACACTCGGAAACCATAAGCTTCTGGAACTCAGAAGTGAACGCCTCAGCTGCCTTAGCATCCCAACTCACAGCCTCTCTGTGCCACAAACCCTATGGATGCCCCCTCTTCTCTTAAAGTTATCAAACCATCCTCTGCTTGCCTTGAAGTCGTCTTCTTTTTCTGTTGACGTACCTGGCAGTTTACTTACATCAGTGCCCAAGACCTTTGCCTTCTCTCAGATAAAGTTCTCGGTCGCAGTATTACCTGCTAGTTGCTTCTCATTTATTCAAAACACAGGCAACTTTTTTACATCTTCCAGAACACATGGCCATTGCTTTGATATTCTCATGACTCCTTTTGCTGCATCTAGCCCCCTTCTTTCTTCTTTCTTCTTTAATACTATGCAAATGGTCAACATAGACTTCTTTTAAAATCTTGCACTTGCATACCTGTTCATACTTCTCGGTGACTTCCTTCTTACCTTCCACCATAGTCATCTCCGTCTTCTTACTACCTTTCTTTTCAACCTTTTTCTGCATGGGGGCCATTATATACACTCACATGGATGTTGACTGCAGTACAGTACTAATGAACTCTTGTCATAGACTGTATTTAATGTAACTGGTAATAAGGCAGCAGAGAGAGGGGTCTATATCTAAAGGCAGCCTGACCTAGGATGAAGCAAAGCATTCCTAAGCTTTCTCTTCTACGGAAAAGCAAAGGACTGTCCAGAGGTGCTTTGAAGTGGCAAAAAATACACTAGTACCAATTGTGGGCACCTTCCAATGTTCTGAAAAATCAATGATTTCTGCCAAACAGCACAGTCTGAGACTAAGCATCCAACTATGGGAGACAATCACACACAATCCTGCAGCAAGATATAGGTAGGTAGGGAGATAGATAGATAGAAGAAAAAATATTGGCTTAGCTGTGATCATGTGACCTTTGACATCACATACTACTTGTATTGAATGACATTGCTCATTTATCAAGTTAAAATTTATTAGAAATGTTTGCTTGTCTTGCAGAACACTCACAGAACAAGTTACTTGCAATCCAAGGTTTTACTGTATTTGGTTTTTTGTGTTGAGTTATATAAGTTCTTTATATATTTTGGATACTAATCCTTTATTGGATATGCCATTTTTTTAAAAGTGCATTCACTTATTTGGAGGCAGAGAAAGAATGCAAGCAGGGGAGGGACAGAGAGTGAGGGAGGGAGAGAGAATCCCAAGCAGGTTCCGAGCTGCCAGTGCAGAGCCCTGTGCAAGGCTCTAACTAACAAATTGCAAGATCATGACCTGAGCCAAAACCAAGAGTCGGATGCTTAACTGACTGAGCCACCCAGGCACCCCTTGGATATGTCACTTGTAAATATCTTCTCCCATTCAGTAGGTTGTCTTTTAGTTTTGTTGATTGTTTCCTTCACTGTGCACAAGCTTTTTATGTCGTTATTTAGGACACTGTTTTGAAGAAGAAAGAGGATGAGGATGAGGATGAGGAGAAACAACCCTAAAATCCAAACCCAGTAACTTCAGTGAGTGTCAGACTTCTGGCCAATTCAACTGAGAGCTAGAAAGTGGGGAGGCAAAGTGATCAAAAAGGCTGGCCGATGTCATCACTCTGGGTGGCCGTGCACCCAGATATCAATTCTACTACATTAGACAGGAAAGGCTACTGGGAGACTATGAACAGTACCTGCCCACCTCTGTGTCCTGAAAAGAGAGAGACACAGGGAAATAGTCTCACATATGGGATACTGGCTCAAAGCATGGATCACTTCCACAGGACAGCAAGCAGTTATCTCCCAGTGGATCCTGGGAGCCATCCTAGTGCTGTATAAGGCCAGCTGTTCCTGGATCATGGGCAGAGCCCATTAGGCACACGGTGAATCCTGCGGGCATTAGGCCATTGCCACTTTTGCTGTGAAGTGAATTCCTTAGCAAGAGGCTATGCTGTGTGTCATACCATGACAGAGTGAAAAGCTTTCTGTAAGCCCATGGGCTGTGGTGCTGGCAGAGGCAAAAACAAAAAAACAAACAAACAAAAAAAAAAAACAAAAAAAAACCACAGGAAAAGAAAGTCCAAATAAAAAATAAACGTAAAGTATTTCTGTGAGGACAATTTACTTGCTCCAGATGGAGTTAGTTACCGGCAGAGCAACAGGCAGACATACGAGGGAAAGTGTTGGCTTCCTTCTTTGGGAGAGGGAGGCGCATAGGAAACACTGCAGACAGAAGACTGTTAGCGGGTTCAGATTGTCCAGGTCCTCTGAGACCTCCAGACACCTGCATCTTTTCATAAAAGAAACCTGGCAAAGTCATGTGGTCAGCCAACACTGAACGACTTCTCGAATCCAACAACTTCTCGAATCAGAATTTGGCGTCCAGCCATCTCAAGCCCATGGCTTCAGTGAAAGATTCTTCACTCGGCCACAGAAAAGCCCTGAAATTTCAGTCTGTGCCCCGTAGCATGCATCTCAAGACTTGAGCCTCCCATTGTCTCGGTTGAAGATACCTAATGCCCTCAGAAGCAGTCACCTTACTGGTTGTATTATCTTTCCTCTCCCTTTTAGGTTGCTGAGAATTTGACTTCAGCTTTGTAAAAAGTCCCAAGAGAAAAAAACAAATCTGGATATTTTATAGAAGTGAACTCACACGGTAAAAAAAAAAAAAAAAAGTCCCAAGAGACCAAAAGAGATTATTTTGGTGATCACTGTTCCATGAGCTACTCCTAGTTCCCATATGGGAATATGGTCAGGATCCCAGTGCCTTGCATCTCAGCTCAATGACCATGGATCTGTTAGAGGTAGAGCTAAGTTTTTAATAAAAGACAATCTAGGGGCACCTGGGTGGCTCAGTCGGTTAAGCATCTGACTCTTGCTTTCGGCTCAGGTCATGATCTCACAGTTCATGGGTTCAAACCCCACATCACTCTCTTCCCTGACAGCTTGGAACCTGCTTGGGAGTCTGTCTCCTTCTGTCTCTGCCCTTCCCCTGCTTTCTCTCTATCTCTCTCTCAAAATAAATAAAAATAAACTTTAAAAAAAAGTTTAAAAAAATGACAAAATGCCTAAAAAAAAAAAAAAGACAAACTAGAGTGGCCTGCTTTCCCTTGAGGTGAGTGATCCAGGGCAACAGCGACCTCTCCTCCTTTGCTGCACAATCTTCGTGGCATCACAGGGTTTTCTTCTGCACAGATGAAGCCCTCGCATCTGGGTTCTAATTGACAATAAAGGAGACAAGAGTGGAGGAGTCTTGCTGGATATCTTAGAACTCAGACCCAGGAGTGGCCAGCGTTACTCTCACTTATCTTTCCGCCGGGGAGAAGTCAGATACGTGGCCACCCTGACCACAAGGGAAGCTGGCAGAGATGATCTAGTGGGACAGGCTTATGCCTGGCCACAAGGCTACTTGTAGGCAAAAGAGGGGAGAAGCATTTTGGTGAACAGCTAGCAATCTGCTATACATCATTCGAAATAGTCCATATTTCCTTGAGGGTCGGTATTAGTTTCCACGGGCTGCCAGAACAAAGTACCACAAACTCAGTGGCTTAAAACAAGAGAAACATATTGTCTCACATTCTGGAAGCCAGAACTCTGAAATCCACCTTGTTGACCGGGTCACGCTCCCTCTAAAGGTGCAGGGAAAGAACTGTTTTTCATGTCTCTTTCCTAACTTCTGGTCACTTTCAGAAGGTTATTTTTGTTTGTTTGTTTTGTTTTCTAGATAGGTGCATCACTCCAATTCTCTGTCTTGGTATGGCCTTTTCTCTATGTGTCTCTACATTGTCTTCCTTTTATATGTGTCCTAACTTCCTTTTTTTTTTTTTTTGAGAAATGTTAAATATTCTTTATTTAATATTACCATAAACCACACTAAAATGTCTTTCATTAAGCAAAAGGCAACATTTTAAATGCAGGAGATTTTATTTAATTAATTAATTAATTAATTAATTTTTTTTCCCCTACAGCATTGCCTGTGAAATGCAGGAGATTTTAATTAAATTGGCATAGTTAAGACCAAAAAGGTTAAGTGGACATTGCCAGCTATCTTGCCTTTAACAGGCTAACAAACATAACTTGAAATACATCCGAGTCTTGCTGTTCTGAGACAGTGAAGGGATTTCCTCAGTATTTAAATATATTAATATAACCAGTCATATAAATCTAAATATAAAACCAATCTCCTGTAAGTTTAGAGATGGCATTTACCATCTCTGTCAAAAGCTGAATGTTACTAATCAATTCCAATCATATTTTTCGAAGGGGAAAACAACAATAGCACTTGCTGAACCAGAATTACTGTCAAAGTTCAAAAAGCTGATTATATGCGTGTAAGCACAAGCCAATATTATTTAAATAAGGACTGTCCAAAAGAAATATTCTGTCAGGCATTCATGATCTGAATTCTGTGTATGAGATCAATTTAAACAAGTCATGAGACATTTTTGTTCTGTAATCAATAAGGCAAAGGCTAACTATTACTCCTTAGTAGCTTTTTTGAGATAAGCTATCTAGTCTGCTCTTTCCCTTGCCTTCTTAATGCCAGCAAAGATCATTTTTGTTTCAGGGATGTACTTCTTGGGATTCTCCAAATACTCCATCAGTGTCTCCTCTCCCCAGGAGGTGCCTTTGTTCTGGTTGGCATCCATGTAAGAAAATCCAGGGGTTTGACCTGCCTTCCACCCAAATAAACCATGGAGATTTGGCCCAGTCTTGTGCTTGCCTCCCTTTTCCGCGTCATGGTGCTGGGCACACTTCTTTTTTTTTTTTTATTTTTTTTTATTTAAAAAAAATTTTTTTTTCAACGTTTATTTATTTTTGGGACAGAGAGAGACAGAGCATGAACGGGGGAGGGGCAGAGAGAGAGGGAGACACAGAATCGGAAACAGGCTCCAGGCTCTGAGCCATCAGCCCAGAGCCTGACGCGGGGCTCGAACTCACGGACCGCGAGATTGTGACCTGGCTGAAGTCGGACGCTTAACCGACTGCGCCACCCAGGCGCCCCATGGGCACACTTCTGAACAAAAATCTTGCCCTGCTCAACGTCACCCATTTTTTTTTAATTAAACAAAATTTTTTTATATTTATTTATTTTTGAGAGAGAGATGAAGTGCGAGTGGGAGAAGGGCAGGGAGAGAGAGGGAGACACAGAATCCAAAGCAGGCTTCAGGCTCTGAGCTGTCAGCACAGAGCCCAATGTGAGGCTTGAACTCGTGAACCAAGATCATGACCTGAGCAAAAGTCTGATGCCCAACCAACTAAGCCACCCAGGCAATCTAACGTCACCCATTTTTAAATTGCTCTTTGGTCGCGCATGAAACGAAGGTGACTGCTCACAAGCTACATGCCCCACTCTCTCAATTTCCTCTTTTTTAGGAACCAGTCATTGGATTAGGGCTTACCCTATGACCTTATTTTAACTTGATTGCCTCTTTGAGACCCTATTTCCAAATAAGATTACTTTTGAAGGTACTAGGGTTAGACTTCAACATATCTTTTTTTTTTTTTTTGGTGGGTGGGCTCAGAGCACACAATTCAACCCATAACAGGAAAAATTGTCTGCAACCGACATTTGGACACCGATATCTGTATCGTTTGTAACAGATGCACACCTAAGAAAACAAAGAGAATGTATTGGAAGGGTATTGGGTAGCCCCTGGAACCAAAGGAGAATTTGAACAAGCAGGCTTTGGGAACAGTAGAAATCTGGGCAGCTCCAGGAAAAAACACAGGGATGTCTCTTTAGGGCCTGCCTTCCAGATGACTCCGCTCCAGTGTCCTTCTGGCCAAGTGCCCCTTCTCTCAAGACACAAATGCCTGGAAGAGTCAGTTGGGTCAGCCTGTGGTGGAACGAGGGACTCTTTAGGGGTTTGTGAATTGGATCCAGTGATAGACAGTCCCGCCATGATCCCTGTGGGAGGGGCAGTTCCCCAAAAGAAAGAGAAGGGCAGCTTCTATCAGAGATGGGGGGAAGGATGTGTTGTGCAGGCAAAAAACCACAGCTGTTTGCTACACATTGTAATTCATTTGAGAAAGATATTTCAGCTCAGGCAGTTACATTTCTAAGTATATTGGCACTTAAAGGAGCCATTTAGTCATCTGGAAAATGCAGGGCTGTGGAAAAATGCAGTGTCACGTGGTAAAAGGAGCATTTGTGGTGGAGTCAGGAGAACAAGTTTTTGGTTTTTGTTTTTAATAATTTGCAAGTGGAATAGCTCTACCCTGACAAGATCAAGAAAAGCTCTTGGAAACAACAGGAATGTTCAACCAAGTCTCAAGTTACTAAATGGAAATAAAAACCATATAATACAAATCAATTTGAAAAAAGGCATAACAGAACCGAAACCGTTATTCAAATCAGCTACCAAGGCAGTTTGTAAAGGAAAAACTCATCAAAAGTGCAAAGGGTTCTCTGTTAAGAAGAAAAAAAAAAAAAAAAAAGACACTGGATTCTACTTTCAGGCATAAAAAATGAAGGATGGGAAGACTTGAGATTATAAAGATGTCATTTCTCACTAAGTTGATTTATGCAGTGTAAAAATCTCAGCTAAAAAAAAAAATCACCTCAGCCAATCAAAATCTTAATTACATTTTTAAACTTGAAAACGAGAGTCTAAAATTCCTAGGAAAATGTCAGGCCCTCATTGCCAACAAGCTTCCTCCCAAGGAACAGGGCCCAAGTTTTGATTCTGACTCTACCACTGCATGATCTGTGAGACTTTGAGCAAGTATATATATAACCTTTTGGCGTCTTATTTTCCTCATCTGTGAAGTGCAATAATTATATTTTCCTGCTTCACACAGCTGTAGTAAGGATCATGTGAAAGAAAGTATTTGAAAGAGTTTTATAAACTGTGAGGCACTCTTCGTGTTATAACTGTGATTTTTTTTTATTCCCCCAACAATGTTGGGTAAGTGCAAAAATCACAACTCCTCTTTTTTGCAAAAAAACCAAACACCTTGTCTCTTATTAAACTCAGTTACATGATGATTCATAAATGCTGATTTCCATGGAGGGGAGACAAAAGCTAATGGGCGTTGCTGTTGTGCTAGAGGGAGCAAGCGTTCACTTGGCCGCTCATGGGTCCTGTGAGCCCAACAAGATGTTTATGCCTCCCAGTGGCCCCCTCTTCTCCATCCCTCCATCCCGAGTTCATTTCCCATTGGTAGAATGGAAGGTTTTGGACTTCATGGGGTTTGAGAGAAAAAAAAAACTTTGGAGTCTTTACAGATCTCAGTTTGAACCCTGGAGCCAGCATGTACCTTAGATAAGTCACCCTTTCTTTTCCTGGGTTTCAAAATCTATCAGATGGGGATGATAATATTTACTTCACCAAGAAGACTCGAGAATTAAATGCGATAATAAATACAAAGTGCCTGAAGCGTGGTAAATGCTTGATAAGTGGTAGCTCTTGTACTTGCCATAATGTTAATAATACATATAAATTAATAAATATAAATGTTATTATTATTACCTCTAAGGTTCTGTGCAGCTCTGAAAGTCTAGGATAATATGTCAGAGCAAAGCTAAAACAGGGAGAAAACAGAAGATTCCCTTAATAGGACTTGAGTTAGTATTGCAAGTGGGACATTCTTCTGGAAGACAGGCTATGTTCACAGGGCCTTATATAACCTTGGTGACTCACTACCAGAGCTTAGCTCAGCCTTGCCTCCTCTGAAAAAAGGGGAGAGAGGAGGGCAAAGCCATATGGTCTTGGACAGAGGAAGGCCCTGGTTGGGAGGCTGCAGCCGATGGTCCCTCAGAGAGTCTACTCTAACTAGATTTTTATTTTTATTTTTTATTTAATTTGTTTTCATGTCTGTTTATTTTGAAGGACAGAGAGAGAGAGTGCATGCATGTGCACACACACGAGGAGAGGAGGGGCAGAGAGAGAGGGAGAGAAAGAATTCCAAGCAGGCTCCATGCTGTCAGCGAAGAGCATAATGCAGGGCTCGCTCTCATGATCTCATGAGATCATGACCTGAGCTGAAGTCAAGAGTTGGACATTTACCCGACTGAGCCACCCGGGTGCCTAACTAGATTTTTAAATTCTTACAAAACGTGTATTTAACTGAGGGGTTTTCTTTTTCTGCAAATAATTTTTTAAAAGATGTTTGTTATGTGTTATGTTATGTTATGTTATGTTATGTTATGTTATGTTATGTTATGAAGGCTTCATGCCCAGCTCAGGGCCTAATGCAGGGCCCAAACTCATGACCATAAGATCAAGACCTGAGCTGAGATCAAGAGTTGGATGCCCAACTGACTAAGCCACCCAGGTGCCCCAAGATTTTATTTTTAAGTAATCTCTACACCAAACGTGGGGCTCGAACTCACAACCCTAAGATCAAGAGTCAGATGCTCCACTGACTGTGCCCCTTCTGCAAATAACTTTTGAGGTTGGCACTATTGGTGGCCAATCCAAAGCTACAGCCCTCTACTTCTCTGAGGGCAGAACCCTGATATTGGTCAGGATCAGGCAGCTGTGTGGGTCAGGAGAGAATGCTGCAGCCTCAGGCCAAGGAGTAGGAAGAAGGTTGACTATTCTTGCCAATGATTGGTTTGAGAATGGCCACGTGACACAATTTGGGCCAATGAGATATGAGGGGATGCCTGTCCTGGGGCTTCCAGGAAAGTTTTCCTCATTCTTAAATGAAGGACACCCCTACACTTTTGGTGTAGTGTAATCCCTGTGGAGGGTGTATTAGTCTCCAATTGCTATGGTAACTAATTACCACAAACTTGGTGACTTTAAACAACACAAATTATCCTCTTAAGAGTTCTGGGAGTCAGAAGTCTCGCTGGGCTGAAACCAAGGCGTTGACAGGTGCTCTGCTCCCTCTGGAGGGTCCGGTGGGGGAGGGGGGGGAGGATTCTCTTTCCTTGTCTTTTCCACCTTCTGGAGCTTCATTCCTTGAATTCCTTGGGACATCGCCCCTTCCTCCATCTTCACGGCCAGGAATGTAGCAGATCTCTTTCTGCTGTCTTCATGTGGCCTTTGCCATGGTAAAACCTCCCTCTGCCTCTCTTATAAGGACACTTAGGACTGCATTTAGGGCTTACCTGCATCAGCCAGGATTCTCTCTTTATCTTGAGATTCCTAGTGCATCTGCAAAATCCTGTTTGCCTTGTAAGGTGACATCCACAGATTTCTGGAATTGGGACACAAATATCTTTGGGAGCCATTAATCATTCTACCATAAACGGGATTTGGGCAGCAATTAACAAAGTTACCTGTGCACTGTTTTTAAAGTCAGGTTTATTGAGGTATGGTTTACATATAAAATTAACTCTTTAGAGTGTAGAGTTCTGAGCTTTGACAAACACATAACTACGCAATTACCACCACAGACGAAATGTACAGCAGTTCCATCAACCTAAGAAATTCCTATGTGGTGCCCCTTCGTGGTCAAACCATCCCCTGGCCTCAGCTCCTGGCAATCACTGATCTACTCTCTGTCCCTATAGTATTGCCTTTTAGAGAACGTCATATAAATGGAATCACGGAGTATGTAGCTTTTTAAATCTGGCTTCTTTCTCTTAAAATAATGCATTGGAAATACATCCATGTTGTGATGTATCAGTAGTTTGTTCTTTTTATTGCTGGGTGGCATTCGGCTGTAGAGATGTATTACAATTTACCCATCAGGTGAAAGACACTTGAGTTGTTTCCAATATTTGGCAGTTATGAATAAAGCCTCTATAAATGTTCAGATATTGGCATGGTTTGTGCGAATATAAATTTTCGTTTCTCTTGAGTAAATGTATAGGAAAGAAACTGCTGGGTTGTATTAGAAATGTATATTAAACTTCATAAGGGACTGCCAAAGTGTTTTTCAAAGCAGCTATGCTTTTGTACTCCTGTTAGTGATGTATGAGAGTTCCAGGTGCTCCACATCCTCATCAGCATTTGGTATTGTCATTGTTTCTCTCCTAATTTTAATCGTTCTGACAGGTTGCACAGCGATAAAGCAATCCCACTTCTAGAAATCTATCACAGGGATGCCCCGGCAAAAATGCGAAAAGATGTTCATACAAGGCTATCCATGCAGCTCTGTTTGTAAGTGCGAGAGACTGAAAACAATCCAAAAGCCCATCAATAGAAGACTAATTGAATAAACTGTGGTACCTCCCCCAAATGGAGTATTATGGAGCTGTACCAAGGAGTAAGAAAATTCTCTATGATTATGGTGTGATGTCCAGGGTATTATATATATACATATTATATATATATATATATATATATATATATATATATATGTGTGTGTGTGTGTGTGTGTGTGTGTATACATACATACATACATATTTATGTATATACATATACATATATAAACATATATAATATATATAATGTATTTTATATGTTTTTTAATGTTTATTCATTTTTGAGAGACAGACACAGAGTGTGAGCAGGGGAGGGGCAGAGAGAGTGGGAGACAGAAATCTGAAGCAGGTTCTAGGTTCTGAGCTGTCAGCGCAGAGCCTGATGCAGGGCTCGAATCCATGAACTGTGACATCATGACCTGAGCCGAAGCTAGATGCTTCACCGACTGAGCCACTCAGACACCCCGCCAGGATATATTTTTAATAAAATGAGAAATGTAGAAAATAAGGTATAGAGTATGTAATCATTTAACTACAAATAAAAGAAGAAGCTATAAAAATTTAATACAACACTACAATAGCAGAGAGAGAGACTAGAGAGGATAAGGTAGAATCCAGACTTTTAAAACCTTGTTTTGTAGATTTAACTATGGAGCCTTGTAAGTATTTTATATAAATTATAAACAAAATTAAATTAACAAAAACAATCCTTAGAAATTGAAAGTAAAATGAAATAAAGATGATCCTCCTTTGTACATTCAGTGGATGACATAACCACACAGAATGACTTTGAGTGACTTTTTTTTTAGTTTATTTATTTTGAGAGAGAGAAAGCGTGAGTAGGGGAGGGGCAGAGAGAGACGGAGAGCGAGAGAATCCTAAGCAGGCTCCACATTCTCAGCCTGGAGCCTGATGTGGGGCTCGAACCCAGTAATGGTGGGATCGTGACCTGAGCCGAAGTTGGACGCTTAACTGAGCAAGCCACCGAGGCACCCCTGAGGGACTTTAAATCACCATCCCTAAAGGGATATATCCAAAGATGGAAAGACGTACATGTTATGGGATTAAAAGTAAGTAATTACATCCGTGTCCTTCAAAACTGAGACATTTGACTTAGAGATACAGATTAGGATTGATGAGGCTGAGTGAAAACTATAGTTCTGCATTTCAGTTGGAATTATCAGTATGAACATCCCATACCTTTTATCTTTGGAAAATAATATATATTTCCTTGCTATAACAACTAAAAAGAATTAACAAAATAATGCATTTGGGTTTTTTTTTTTAATTTTTATGAATATACTTTATTGTCAGATTGGCTTACATATAACACCCCAGTGCTCATTCCAACAGGTGCCCTCCTCAACGCCCATCACCCACTTTCCCCTCTCTCCCACCGCCCCCCCATCCACCCTCAGTTTGTTCTCTGTATGTAAGAGTCTCTTACCGTTTGCCTCCCTCCCTCTCTGTTTGTAATTATTTTTTCCCCCATGGCCTTCTGTCAAGTTTCTCAAGATCCACATATGAGTGAAAACATATGATAACTGTCCTTCTCTGACTGACGTATTTCACTCAACATAATAAAAATAACACATTTTGAAGACAATCAGGGAAAAGGAGCCCTTTTGCAGATTTGATGGCACTGGGAAATGATTGTCAATATTTTTAGCTGTGATCGTGATATTGTGATTACTTTTTAAAAAGGAACTTGTATCTTTTAGGCATATATTCTGAGATATTTACAGAAGAAGTAATGCAATGTCTAGGATTTGCCTTGAAATAATTTGAAAGGAAGGAAAAGGCATGTGAATATGTAGATGATACGGGGTGACCGTGCTGTGATAGCTGTGAGAGCTGGCTGATGAGTATGTTGGAGTCATTATACAACTCTTTCTATTCTTAAGTGATTTAATTTTTTTCATACTATAGTAGAGTATTTGTAAAAAAAAGTTATATGAAAAAGTGTGAATATTGTGTGAGGATGTGATGCTTGGAGCTGCTGCAGCCATCTTGTGACCATAAGCATACAAGCCTGAAGTCAGAAGCATCCAAATTGATAGATATTTCATTTGTGTAAGTTCACACTTGTTAAACTGGCTAATTATAAAGCTAGTTAGTGAGGAAATGAGGTATTTTTGATGGATACAAATATTGAAATTTTTTGCAGTGTATGTACATGAGATTTCTTCTTTGGTTGCAACTAATAGACACGTTAGCTTAGCTTAGGCAAGATTTGGAGATTTATTCTGGGCATTCAGGGCTGTCTCCTGGAATTCTAGTACAGAAATACCACTGAGAGTTGTAAGAAACATAGTTCAAGATGTAAAGTCTGGCAGTATTCTTTCTCCATCTCATATCTCACTGCTCTATCTTGTTGCAGACCAGCTTTCTTCATTTTCCAGTCAACGTCACAGAACACATGCGCATCCATAGTTTCTGGTTTTACACACCTAAGTTCAGTCATCCAGACAGAGGCTGATTTTTGTCCCTTGGACCCTGTTCCAAAAATTCTGGAGGAAGGGATTGATCAGTCTAGAAGCTGGGGCTGTCCTATCCAAGGATAAGGGCCTACTTCTAGGTTAGTCATGGTCAGGGTCCAAGGTGTGTGCAAAATGACTGATCTGATGGTTTCTGTGGTATTCATGTGAATGGAGTGGGTGGGAAGAACAATTCCCCGAGATGCGGGGGTGGGAAGCAACTGGGCAGACAGACGAAAGATATCAGGCTGAGTCAGGCCAGATCACGAAGTTTAGAGTGGGTTCAGAGATGGGTGAGAATGATGACTTGGACAGGCTTTATTTTGGGAAAAGCAAATGAGCGGTGCAGAAGCCATGCGTGGGACAAGGATACAGGTGAGGAGACTTGGCTCCCTGCTGCCCCTCAGTCCTCAAAGAGGCAAGCTCAAGGTCAGTGGTCAGTATAGTCCCTAAGCGGTTAGGAAGCAGCCAGGCCAGAGGTGCCCAGGCCAACCCTCGGAGCAAAGGCTGTGCCAGCACTCGAGCATCCATTTACTCCCACGTGAGAGAACCCTTGCCACACCACTGCCCAACATTTGTCCCACATTGTTCTATTTCTTACCATGCCATGAGACCTAAACCGGCCGCACCTGGTCTACTAGACAAGTGCAGCACGACAGCTGCAATCTTCCATCCGTGCAGCTTCTAATCCCATCCCTCCCACCTTCTATTTCGGTTACATGGTATTGAGAAAATCCTGATTCACATGGATAAGTAGTTGCAAACTGAAGCAGTTTTTCATCCCCTCCCACGGCAGCCTCCCGCTGAAGCCACTCTCCAATGAAACTCATCCAGAGCCTTGCATGAGAAGTAAGAAGACATCTTCTGACATCACTAGTGATGGCTAACGGTTGTCGATAACTCCTTGCTCTTCATCAAAATCAGGAGGCCCCAAGATTTAAGGAGTACAAAAAAGTATCCCAAATTGAACAACGTTATCAAGTTTACTCACTCCTTACAACTGTGATCCTAAAGAATCTCAATGTCAGCACCGCTCGACCTTCACAAGATTCTGGCAATGAGAAAGTGTAACTAAATCTACCTCACTGCCCCCCTGACTCCTACCCCTGCAAGGGAGCCCAGACCAACAAAGGCGGTTCACTAAGACTGCAGTCTTCGGGTAGTTAGGAGAACAAATACTACACGATGGCCAGTTAATAATAATGACTTTTTGCATAGAAATAACATAAAGCGCTTCCACATTCTTTTCTTGATTTGGTCTCCAACAGGCCCTTGAGTTGGTAGGATAGATGTTATTTTATAAAGGAGGAAACGGAGTCTCAGAGAAGTGCCGTAACCTGTCCAAGCTGCTGACAGATAGAGGAGAAAGCAAGTGTAACTTCAAGTCCTTGGTTTTTCCTTAATCCTTTCTTCCCCTTCCTTCCTTCCTCCCTTCCATCCCACTCCCTCCCTCCCTCCTCCCTTCCCTTTCCTCCCCTTCCCTTTTCCCTTCCCTCTCCCTGCTTCTCCCTCCCTCTCTCCCTACATCCTTCCGTGAGGATCTCTGGATTCCTACTAGGACTTAGGCCCTAGGGTTAGAACTGGGGATTTGAAGATAAAAGAGATGGAGTGAGTGCTTTGAAAGAGAGCAGAGGAGACAGATGTCTCCAGAGCTAAAAAATAGACACAATGTGGTGTCACCACAGAGGGAGGGAAGATATTTAACTGGACCTTGAAGGGTAAGTAGCATCACCAGGCAGAGGTAATGGAAATGGGAAGGGCACCCTGGGCAGAGGGAACAGAGAGAGTAAATGCTTGAGAAGATACAAAAGCGCTGAGTGCTGGAGAGGAGGCCATGGGGGAGAAGTGCAGGCGTCCAGGGAAGGAGAGCAAGTGAAGGTGCTGCTGGGCCGAGGAGGGCCTTGAAGGCTGCGCTGGGAAGTTTTTAAGCAGGGAAATGACAGGATTACACGCTGTTTAAAGAAAGATCATTTGGAAGCCCTGGTGGGGTGGACGATTTGGAGGACGAAGTGAAACCAGGAGGCTCGGAGACGAGTTAAGAGGCGGTTGTGATAGTTCAGACCAAAGATGATAAGGTAAGATCTGAGGCGATGAAGACAGGAATCTTCACAAGAGGTTTAGGAGATGCAGTAACTATGAAGTGGCCTCTGCCATTGTAGTTCTTCCCGAAATTCTGTGTCTTTATCATTTGTCCTTTTCAGAAGATATATTTATATGCTATCACTGTCTGGAGCAAGTTTCTCAAGAATGGCCCTCCCCTTTTCCTGGTTTTAGGTGGGCAGCAGTGGCCTTTTCTTCCCAGGCCCTATTTTGTGGTGCCTGGTTCCTCCATGAAGAAGGTCAGGGTGAGAAAGAGCCCCAGTATGCGGTGCGGGCGGGGTGGGGGGGAGCTTTCCACCGCGGTCACCCATGATCAGGCCAGGTGGGCACGTGCTCATGCTGGGCCAATTAGAGTCTTTCTCCAGGGTGTTGCAATTGGATCAAAGAAGCCAGCTGCTGCTTTCTGGAAAGGAGTTGGCAACTAGGTACCTGTTGGTTGATGGTTCAGGTGGTGGTTTTCTGAGAAGGAGAAAAAGCTGGTTTTCAGTGAGTGAGAATAATGAAGCATATGCCTGGAGAGAAACAGAGACAAAGGAAGAGAGGGCTGTGTGTGTTCTCCCAGCACTTGGAGACCTGCTTCCCCCTGATCCTGAAGTCCACGGGTTTCCACCCTTGGCTTCCCTTTGGCTCGAGCTAGCTCCCGACAATGTTAACCGCACCCAAAGGGACTTTAGGACTTTTGTCTACAGACGCTGTTACAATGATCAAATCTTCCGGAAGTGCCTTTGTGTTTGTACACTTTACTCTCTAAGTACTTCCCTTTTTTGCTCATCACTGTTGTTTGTTTTTTAGAGTAAACTTTTTAATTGAAGGATAGCATAGTATAGCCAATGTTCCTTTTTAAAAGACCCATCTGTAATCATTTCTTAATTCATTATTCAAAATTAAGTATAGGACAGATTGGTCAATTCTTTCCAAAACATTTACTAGAAAATTTCCCAGTGTTGATAGATAATGGAGGAGTGGAGATAAATAAGGTTTAGTCTGTATCATCCAGAGTTCACAACCTATTGGGGGTGGGTGGATGGGTGTGGAGAAAGACATACAATTAAATTATTGTCTGAAAAGTTCTAAACGCAAATCATTTATTCAACAAATATTTGTCTAGTGCCCATGATGTACCAGGCACTGTGAAACATGCCAGGAAGTCAGTCCCATGGACCCTAAGTGCTAATGGAAGTATATGAAAATAGATGTGGCAGAACTGAAAAGGGTCAATTAACTGTATTCCTGAGGGATCAGGAATGGAGAAGGTAACCTCTGAGCTGAGCTTAAAAGGAGAAGTAGAATGTTGGCAGATGAGGAAGATAGAAAAGGGGCATTTCATGTTCAGGAACCAGCATAGTAAGCAAAGGTATGGGGGTGCCCTGGTTCAAGGACATAACCGAGGAGC
The DNA here is from genome assembly GCF_016509475.1 of Prionailurus bengalensis. NCBI lineage: Eukaryota > Metazoa > Chordata > Mammalia > Carnivora > Felidae > Prionailurus > Prionailurus bengalensis. The sequence goes on from NC_057359.1 coordinate 80,589,518, forward strand.
TGAGAGAAAATTCCTGCCACCACAGGTGGATTATGAGTTGGGAAGACAGAAGTGTCAGGAAATGAGGCTGGGGGCAGTCCTGGGAATAGGTCACAAAGAGAGTCTTGAATGCTAGGTATGACAGAGATGTTTACCGCTCCACAGATACTCATTTCCTCCCCACATTTCCCAGTCTTCTTGCACTTGGAGGGAACCACATGACTAGGTTCACCAATGGGCTGTGAATGGAGGTCACACATGTCAGTTCTGGGCTCAAGTATAAAAAAAGCAAGTTCTTCCTTAGTTCCCTGTGTTGCCACAGTGACCGGAGGAGGCTGCATGTCCCAAGTGGTGGCCTCTCTGTTGGTCTAGGTTCTCAAATGATTATGCAGAGCACATGTGTGGGACATGTACCATGAGCAAGAAATAAACTTTTATCGTGTGAAGTCATTGTGATTTGGGGTTAATTTGTTACTGCAGCCCAAGTTAGCCTATCCTGACTCCCCAGGCTGAGAACCCTAGAGGTAGAAAGCAGCCTTTAGAAGGCTATAAGCTAGTGAGTAGCACCGTCAGATCTGCTGCTATCCACATGGCCCCTATCCATGTGAAACCCACAGTGTCACTGTCCCATCTCAGGAGGGATGGAGATCATCCAGTTAAGCTCCCACTTTTCTCCTTCCCCCCTCCCCCCACCTGAGTATAGATGCCCAGAGCTTTCTTGTCACCACACCACTGACTCCAGGGTCTCATTCCTTGCTTTGGGCTTATAGGTTTTGTCCTGGGGCATTTTGTAGGTATCTGTCACCTGGATAAATGGAGCAGGTTCAGGCTGACATCATATGGTATGGGTGGGCATCTCTCCAACTGGGCAGGCATCCAGTGAGTTACTGATGCTAACAGAGTGACCCATCCACCAGCTGCCCACAAAGGAACAATGTGTATAGGCTAACTTGGTGCAGGCACCTTGAGGTTCTCCCTCTGGTCATGGTTGAGCAATCTGAGGCAATGCCTCCACTCTCGCTCTGTTCCTCGATGCTCAAACAGTGTCCCTTGAAGCCTTCTTTGCTAGTTCCATTCACCTGCCTCAGTTGAGCTTTGGGTCCTCTTCCCTTTTGGTAAACTGCCCCAGATCAGCTCTCAGACCAGTTTGGTCCTTATGGCAAACCTCCCCATCACTTTGCTCACCTCCAACCCTCTGCCCTTCTGGTTTAGAGAAAAATCTTTCTTTCTTCTTTTGGTCTCCTCCACAGTACTTCCTTCTTTCTCTATTCCAGTTCCTGTTCTCTAGTTCTTTAGCAGATGACTTGGTGACCTAGTAAATCTAGAGTCTGGATCATCAGCAATTAATACAAACAGACCAAGAAAGAGAAAGAAAAGATTTCCCTTTTCTTAAGGATAGGGAAGATTCAACATTCAAGCTGCAGAATAAGTGAGAGAAAATAGTTCTGGGCAAAGAAAAGGTCAACTATACACTGTCTTGGTTTTAAACCAGTTTGAGGCTTCACATCCTGCCACATCCACAGTAGCAAGATTTGGGTCCCCCTAAAACCAGAGTCACTGGTCCTAAAGGCCTTCAGCCTTGTGCCATCATGGGGAGCTGTCTCAGCCCTGGAGGACCATTCTTATCTCCTGTTCTTATTAAGTCCCTCCTCTTTCCTTTTCTTTCCCCCAATTCCCAGTGCCCCAAACTCCAGTTTCCTTGGGTAAAGAATTGCTTCAAATCAGAGCTACCTCTTCACCCAGAGAGGTCATCCTTTACTATTGGATGGTTTTAACCTTTCCCCTCCAGACTGGGCTCCAGGCTTTGGTTTGCACAGCCAGGAGGTCCTGAGACTGAGAAAGCTTTTTCCCAACATGCAAGCAATTTTCTGCAGGAGGTGAGTTCTTCTATCTCTGGCAAAAAGCATATATAGCAATATTTTTGTGTCTCACAACTTGTGTTTTCTTTCTGTTATTGTTATTACTTTGAATGGATGATACATTTACATGGTTTAAAATTCAAAGGCAACAAAGGGTATACACAGAAAAATCTCCTCTCTGCCCCATCTACCAGCCACCAGAACTCTCCCCAGAGGCAACCCGTGTTACCAGTTTCTGATGTACCCTTACAAAGTATTTTATACAAGTGCAAGCAGACCCATATATCTCTTCTCTCTTCTTTATTACTCTTCACACACACATGCTGGCATTCCATACATGTTGATTTGCACCTTGTTTTTTTCACTTAAACATATAGATAGAGGGGCACCTGGGTGGCTCAGTCTGTTGAGCATCTGACTTCAGCTCAGGTAATGATCTCACGGTTTGTGAGTTTGAGCCCCACATCGGGCTTTGTGCTGACACCCAGGAGGCTGCTTGGGATTCTCTGACTCCCTCTCTCCCTGTCCCTCCCCTGCTTGCACTCGTTCTCTCTCTCAAAAATAAACATTAAAAAAATTTTTTTTAAAACATTTAATCCTTACACCAGCTCTCTACATAAGGCACTATTATTTCCAACTTACAGCTGAGAAAACTGAGATCAAAAATGACAAGTAGCCTGCTGAAGGTGGCATAACAAGGAAGTGTCAGAGCCAGGGTTCCATGGAGGTGTGTGACTCCAGAACGTTCCTCTCCCCCGACTAGAGAGCCTCCTCCTATTAGCCTGCTGAACTGTTGAGAGCCCTGGGGAGGTGTCATTGGAGAGGAAGTGATTACAGTTGGTTATGGGTGAGGCTCAGGAGATGATATGATTTTTTTCAGAGGAAATATAAAGAATATATCGCGACAGGGAAAAATGTTGGCTACATGATACAATGGGGGGGGGGGGGGGAAAGCTGTGTGTGTGATTGTTTAGATGTGGTGATCACAGCTATGTAAAAATGGAAATACTTGTGAGTGTGTTGACTTCCCATCCAGAAAATTCTAGGACGTCCTGGGTTTAAGTTTCTGATTGTTGTCAGTCCTGTATCAGTTGCTATGCTCTGACTTTAGGAAAGTTGGGGAAATATGGCTACTTTCCTTTAAAGACCATGTTGAAGACATTTAAGTAGTTACTGTATTTGTAATGCCATGAGCACTTAAACATGTATATATTATGGAACAAATGCTGTGATTTGGGGGTACAGTAAGTAATCTATGTTTTGGTCTTTGTCCCTGGCTCCTAGACAGAGATCTGAAAACCTTTGTAATTTCCTAAGCGATAAAGGTGCTGGGAACATCTTTTGTTCTAATATTTGGTCTTTGACCCTAGTTTCTGACACAGAGCTCCCGAATCCCTTGGAATTTCCTGGTCGATAGGAGCATCTATTGTTCTACTGAGGAGACCCTTTGGAGGGGGGGGGCGGTCCTGGAGAGCTTCAGATGGTTCTGGTCACCAGAAGGACCAAGCCATGGTTAGAAGCTTGAACTTTCAGCCCAAATCCCCCATCCCCTGGGAAGGGGAGAAGGACCGAGACTGAGTTAATAATTGATGGTGCCCACACGATAAGGCCTCCATAAAAATCCCTGAGCTGTGGGGTTCAGAGGGCTTACAGTTTGCCGAACACAGAGAGGTGTTGGGAGGTTAGTGCCTCTGGAGGGCACGGCTCCTCGCTCTTTCCTCCACACTCTGCTCCCTGCATGCCTCCACCTGCTGTCCCTGAGTTGTATCCTTTATAATACACTGGTAACCGAGTAAGTCCATTGTTTTCCTGAGTTCTGTGAGCTGTTCTAGCAAGTTATCGAACCTGAGAAGGGGGTGATGGGAACCCTTGATTTATAGCCTGGTGGGTCAGAAGTCCTGGAGGCATCCGCTTGCGATTGGCATCCGAAGTGGGGTGCAGACAGCTTTGTGGAACCGAACCTTAACCTGTGGGGGGCTTTGATGCTGTCTCCAGATATACAGTGTCAGAACAGAACTGAATTGTAGGATACCCTACTGGCATCACAGAATTGGTCAGTGTGGGGGGAAAAAACCCCTCACATTTGGTTTCAGAAGTAAATTTCTGTGTGAGTCTAGAGAAGAAACAGTAGTTTCCCTTTACACACACACACACACACACACACACACACACACACATCACTGTTGTTACAGGGAATAAAGTTGTTTTAAAATATGAAACTTGGAAAAACTAAGTGTGATATTTGATACAAATCTGGAAGGTTAAGGAAGCAGACATTTTAAGAGGGTATCTTAGCCTTACTAATTACTGTAAATTGATATCAATGTCTTGCCTATTCATTAAGAGGCTACTCCAGTCATTGGATTTCTGTGGTGATTGTTTTTTAAAGGTTAGCCTTGACCGACTCCATTATAATTTTTTTCCAACAGTACCAGTGAACAGAATCAGGAGAGGAGCCTTATATTTATTTCAAACAGTGAAAGTAACAGCTGTCAAATGGTTGTTTCAGAAAGGTTGTTGGGAATTCCTTTATTTGATCATTTGTTCATCCCGCCTTCATGTTAGTTTTTTACAAGTCATTTCACTCATTCATTCACTCATTCCACATTTACTGATCTATTGTGTGCCAAGTTCTGTGCTGGGCACTAAGAGCAAACGGCCAATGAGATTTGGCCCCTGCCCACGAGGGATTCGCTGGTAGCACTAGAAACATAAACAGATGATTGTAACACAGTGTGGTAAGTGCCATTTCAGTTCAATCCAGTAAGTGGGTATTGAGGGTCTGTTCTGTCCAGGTTGCTGTGCTGGGCACTTTCATAGGCAGTAGAGAATGAACAATCTGGCCCTGTCTTCAGGGAGGTCACAGTCTAGTGGCGGGGGGGGGGGGGGTGCGAACAGTAAACAAACCAGTGACTAAATCATTACAAATAACCATCATTTATAAGGGGATTAAGCAGGGTTCTTGGATGAAGAATAACAGGACAGGGGAACCTATTTCTGCATTATTTTCTAGTTAGTGCTGTGATGGACACATCACAGGGAACTGTGGGAGCAGGGAAGGGCAGCTAATATGAAATAACCTGGAGCAGTCATGGAAGGCTTTGCAAAGGAGCTTCCCCCGAAACTGAACCTGAACATATAGGGAAGGATTAAACAGGGGCAAAGGTCAAGATGAGCCATCCCAAGAGAGAGAACTGGGGTACAAGCGCGTGGAGGTGTCAAGGTGACAGAGAGTAGGATCTGCTGGGAGATCAGCAGGTGATTCAGTGACAGGTGGGAGGGGACGAGATAGAGCTGAAGAGATAAAAGCAAGGCCAGATCATGTGTGGCCACCAGTGCCAGGCTGAAGCAACTTATCTGGATGGTGATAAAATGCAAAGCCTGCCGAGCCATGGCCCTTCGCACATAAGCTTCCCGTAGCTTCTCATGGGTTCCATAAAATGAGGCCGATTGTATTTTACGCCATGTATATTTTGAGAGAGGTGTCATAGGTTGCTTGCTGAACATTTAACTGGCTTTTTTTTTTCCTTTTTTCATCTCTAGAGAAAGAGGAACTTAAAAGTCTTGGGATAATTCACCTTTTACTGCCTGAAGGTTGCTCCCTCATCTCTGAAGGGGGACATGGGAGGCACTTGGAGACCAAAAAAAGAGGGAGATTTGGAGTCCTTGAGGGCGGATATGCTAACAAATTGTGAGGTGGAGACTGGCAGGCCAGGACCCTGGAGAATGGCCATGTCAGAAACTTGAGTGCAGCGTCTGGGCTAAGCAGTGAGGGAGCTGGATTGCTCATGGAGGCCCCTGGCACCTGCCCAGGGACCTGGGTCTGAGGGGCATCTGTCTGAGGTTGGGGCTAAAACGGCAAGACTGCGCACCAGGGAAAAAGCAAAACTCCAGGTTGCCAGCTTGCTGTGGGTGTGGGCTGACCCTCTCCGTGCTGGGACGCGTCAGCCTTGGAGTTTGGGAACAAAGAAGAAAAGAAAAGCCCCATCAGGGAAACTTTGAGCTTCTTGTTCATCAGGCATTGGGTTTCTCAAGTCTGTGGCTTTGATTTGAAAAACAAGGTGGTTCAGTCAGTTAAGCTGCCGACTCTTGATTTCAGCTCAGGTCATGATCTCACAGTTCAAGAGCTCAAGCCCTGCATCAGGCTCTGTACTCACTCTGCAGAGCCTGCTTCAGATCCTCTGTCTCCCTCTTTCTGGCCCTCTCCCGCTCCCGCTCTCTCTCTCAAAAACAAATAAATGTTTAAAAAAAAAACACTTTTTTTTTAAAAGGAAAAGAATTGAAATGATTGCATTTGCACTGTGAGCATCTGAAGACATTCGTACAAGTTGCAGCCATAAGGTAAGACAAGCTACAGTGGCTTGACCTAAAGACTAACTGGTGAAGGACAGTTTGCTAGATCTTATGAGACAGATGTCCTCTGGCTCTCCCTGGGGCCAGTGCAGCAGAAGCAGGGGCTAAAAAATGCCTGGTTTTGTGAGCCAGCTAGAACACCGCCTAGAGGTGGTTACTTCTACTGTCCCAGTTTGCAGATGGCATAACAGGGGCTCCGAGAGAGAAGTGAGTGGCTTGCCCTGGATCATCCTGCAAGAAAGAGGCAGGACAGGGTGTGAACTCAGGCATCCTAATTCCCCCAGGCGAGTCTCTTTGGACTCCAGCAAAGTGCTGCTAATGCAGCATCCGTGGTGAGAAAGGGGAAGAGGAGAGGGAGGAAGAGAGGGATGGGGGAAGAAAAAGAGAAGCACTGGGAGAAAGGAAAGGAAGAGGAGCCGAGTGGAGGACCCAGGACAACTTTTGACTAAAACCTTAATCCAATCAGCTATTCTAAGTGGTATGTATGTATGTGTTTATTTATATTTTTGTTTCTCCAAATTCCAAAGAGGGCCACGCTTTGCTGTCCTGATTGTGTTTCCACTACAACTTGCTACCCAAGATGCAGCACAACATTATTAAAAAAAAAAAAAAGCCCATTGTTCCGTGTTGTGATAATATAATTCTCTGTAAACGGTGCAGTCCAGTGGACAAAGTACTGCACTCTCCCACCCCACTGGTGACCTGCGGGGACAGCTGAATGCCTTCTGGTCCGCTGAGCCCAGAAGAGTGGGGCTGGGCTTTCAGAAACAGCTGGGCCGATTCATCTAGAACAAAAGCCAGCTCTTCCTGCTAAATCCCTGGCGGGCACGGGCTGTGGGGCCAGCGGGCCCTTGTCCCCTTCCGTGGAAACTTCTTCTTGAGCCGGCTCCAACAGTGTCAGTCTCCTGCACGAGAGCCTTCGACAACTTCCCAGCGGCCCCATGCCTTCCGGGCTGGCACGCTGTCGGTCCCACGCGGGAGATGGTGGCCTTGGAGTGGAATCTCAGTTCTCGTTCCATCTGTGCCATCTCCCAGCTGTGCAACATAAACAAGTGACGTCACCTCTCTGAGCCTCCGTTTCCCCGTCTCTGATCTGGGAGTGAGTATAGTTTCAGTCCGGGGAACTTGCTGTCAGATTTGAAGGATAGAATGCCTAGAACAGGCCTCTATGAATACTGCTGTCCTCCTGCTGCCTGGCTTCATTTCATTTTCCCACAACTCTTGGAGGTGGACACAGTTACCAGATGAAGAAACTGAGGCCCAGAGAAGTGTCCTCCAAGGCCTGGCTCATCTGCTTCTTTGTAAGCCTTCTTGGACCCTGTCTGTGTCCCCCAGCCTCATTCCATCCCCTCCCAAGCTTCCTCTGTTTTAGTCTTTATAACAGCCTATTGTAATTGTCGGTTTCCTTGGCCACAGGCCCTGCAAGGGTTGAGTCTATGGCTGATTCATCTCCATGCCCTTAGCCATAAGCGCAGGGCTCGGCACATAACTAGTACTCAGAAAAGCAGTAAGTAAATAATAAGTAAGGAAAAAACACAGACCATGCACTTCTTCTGTGGGTACATAAAAGAATATAAAAATAGCACTGCCTCAAAGATTTTTTTTTTTGGTGTGTGCACATTAGGGGCTTTATGAATTCTTATTTCTAAAGCACAGCAGTTTATAATCTTTCTTAAAATAGGTCTACATTTCTTAAACAACTCCAAATACCTTCCATATAAATAAATAGTGAGTTGTTATAAAGCATTATAGGAAGTGTACAGGGAAGGGCCCAACATCAGGCCCTAACACTGTCAAGATGAAATTAAGTAATCCCTGATCCTCAATGAGAGGCCTGGGAGAAGCCTCACCTTCCCCCTGACTCCCTTCACCTTGGCTATAGAAAGAACCGACTGAGCCACCCAGGTACCCCAAGAGGGATGGGGGAAGAAAAAGAGAAGCACTGGGAGAAAGGAAAGGAAGAGGAGCCGAGTGGAGGACCCAGAACAACTTTTGACTAAAGTTGGTACAACTTAAGGGGTACCTGGGTGGCTCAGTCGGTTGAGCGTCCGACTTCGGCTCAGGTCATGATCTCGCGGCTCGTGAGTTTGAGCCCCGCATCAGGCTCTGTGCTGATAGCTCAGAGCCTGGAACCTGCTTCAGATTCTGGGTCTCTCTCCCTCCCTGCCCCTCTCCCACTCATGCTGTTTCTCTCTGTCTCTCAAAAATAAAAAGAAACATTAAAAAAAAAAATTTAAAAAAAAAAAAAAAAGAACCTGGGCTTTGGAGACATACCTGGATTTGGATTCCAGTTCTATCACTCGCCCAGCTGTGGAAACATAAGCAGGTTACTTTTCTGAGCCTGTTTATGTATTTGAAAACTTGAAGACTATACCTAACTTGGAGGTAGTTGTAAGGCTTAATTGATGTAATAAATTGGCATGATAACGTGGCCAGGAAGCACTCAAAATGTGGCAGTTATAATTACAGTTTTCGTTTTTGTTATCCCACTGTCATAGGGCCAGCTGTGTGTAGCTGTGGACAGGCTGTGTTTAACAACCAGCTGTCAAAATTCCTGGAAATTTACCGGCAGCTCTTGTGAGCTGATTGAAGCTAGTTCTAGCACATCACTGAAGGCGCCCAGACTCCCACCCGTCTTCCAGACCTGTCTTCCTCTGACCTCCACACCTTTGCCCAGAGCAGAAGATTCCAGCCCGTTCCTCACCTCCGATCTTATTCTTTCTATCCTTTCAAGGCCAACTGAATCCTCCTGCCCAGCGACACTGTCTTCTCTGCCTGGTTTCCCTCCTCCTTTCTCTCCATCTACAGGTTATAGTGGGAGCAGCCAGGTTTGTGCAATATGACCCTGTCTCTGTGGCTAGAGTCAAGTGGATAAAGGGTAGGCATCTGACCCAAGTTAGCATGTGGGCCACAAACAAAGATTCCGGTTCCCTGCTGGTAAAAGCCATTTTGTGCAAAGCAGAGATGCTTGTCCGTTTTGAGGCAGAACGGAAAACAGATGGGCAGAGATGGACAATGGAGCCAAAGCCCTTTCCAGGTAGCCTTTGTACTCGGGCCTGCATCTGGCCTGACCCCAAGGCCCAGCTGCATCCCTGTCCCAAGGCTCCTTGGGACATTGCAGGATCACCTAAGAGCATCTCTTCAATTAATCTTTTGCACAAAATCCTGATCTTATGCTCTGCTTCTAGGAACCTGCTGTAAGGCATTCAGTGTTCAATAAATGCTTGTCCTAATAACTTATTTTTCTGAGGCCAGCTTCAGGAGAGCTCTGTATCCAAAAGAGCCCCAGTAGATCCCCAAGTCTTCCCCAGCCAGCCTAGCCTTCTCCTCTCTGAGTTTCTCCACACCGATTTACCCACATCCATCAAGCCATTTAGTGAGGGTCTCGCTGGCTTTCTCTGTGGAAGATGGTCCCCTCAAAATGGTGGTCTTGGCCTTCAGAGATGGCCGGTTCCCACAGGCCCAGTTAATTAAACATAATCATCATAACCCAAACTTTAATTCCAAATTCTGGTAGTCCTGTTTGGTTTTTGTGTCTACTCCTAATACAGTCAACTGTGTGTGGGGTGGGGTGGGGTTTATGGTACAAACACAGGTGCCAAGGGAGGGCCACTCCTGTGGGTGGGGAGAGGCATTCTCACAAAGGGGAGCAACACCTCCAAATTACCGTGTAGCCTGTGTGTGGCCTTTGTTTCCCCCACCCTCACTCCTGGGTGGGGGGAGGTAGGTCTTCTGGCAAAAGGATACATCCAACTTCCACCGTGAGAGGGGGTCCATATTGTCAAGAACGAGAAGCCATTCACTCTGAAGGTGAGGGTCCAGGGCAGAAAAGGCCTTACTGATGCCTGTAGGTGGTGGGGAGCCAGTGGGGAGAGGAGTACAAACAGAAGTCTAGAGAGAAATGAGAAGATACCAACACAGAGGAGACTTCTTAGCACCCATGCGAGGCCAACTTGGCCCTGACTAAAAGGTCAGGCCAAGATCTATCCTGCCCAGCTATGAAACACACGTGTTGATGTATGCAAAGCAAAGCACTAGGAACTTGCTTGTCCCTCCAGTAGAAGTTACCATCGTTGTCCTCATCACCATTATTTTTAATTCTTTCTGGCAGCAGCTTATGCTCACGTGTCTCTCCAGTAAGTGGAGCCATCACAGGGTTGTGTGTGAAAGCCTGTACTCCACTGGCCTCAGTGTCCCCATTTCTAAAGCGAGAGCCTGGTCCAGATGTTCCCAGATGTTTCCTGCATCTCAATCTGATGTTCTCCAGTTCTATGGAGACACAGATTCAGAGGTTTGCCTTTCTTTGCTGGAGAGAAGCTGCTAGGGTTGAAAATGATATGTTGGATAAACCCAAGGCATGTGTATGAGAGGGATTATAATCAAAAAGCTCAGAGCTGAATTGTGGGTCTCTGCCTTTCTCCCCCCCCCCCCCCCCCCCCCCCCCCCGCCGGCGCACAGGCGGCCACGGGCAGCCTCTGAAAAAAGCAGAGAGTGGCGGAGAGAGGGGGTGAGCCTCTCTGTGGGGTGGGCACCCTGCTTCAGTCCTTAGAGAAAGTGGAGCTGAGTAGAGTTTCCCTAGCCAGGAAAGGTGGCAGTAGATGACAGAGGACGTTGGATAAAGGAGAGAGGTCAAGGACTCAGGTGTGTCTGTTGTTACTTGTGTGAACTTGGGAGAGCTACTTAACCCTCCCCGTGCCTGGGCCTCCTCATCTGAAAGTCGGACAAGGTAACACCTACCTGGGGGGGATGTGGGTGGGGAGCTGAGGATGAAAGTCGGGAGCACAAGGGAAGCCCAGAACATGGCCTGAGGTGTTCAAGGAATGGTTCCTGTAATTACTAGAGTTGCAGAAGGGAGTGGGGAAGGAAGAGCTGAGCCGGGATTCCCCAGGCCCTGTGGCTTCCCTGGCTGCCACTCCGTGGAAAAAAACAGAAAAAAAAAAAAAAAAAAACAAAAAACAAAAAAAACCACACACCAGGAAGTGAGTATGGTGTTCTTGTCTTCTCTGCTACTTAAACACCAGCTCTTCCTACTCTGATCCTCAGAACCTGGCAGGTACTGACTTGGTACATTTTCCCTTGTGTCAGAGGGAGGTTTGACCCAGCTGAACATGGGGCCGCCCCCAGCCCCCAGGCTGGCAATGGACATCTTGAGTCGTCTGGTCCGGTTTCCTGGTGTGGGAGTCCTCCCACTTGGAGGCACAGGGCAACTCAGGCAAGAGGCCTGAGAAACCACGTTCGCAGCGGGCCTGTTGGAAGGGAAGGCCGCCCTGTGCCCTGTGCCATCACACACGCCTGTCTCTCAAATCCACTTGAGAAGCTGCTGAGGTGAAGAAAACATTAACATTTCTTCAAAAGTGACCTCGCACTCATCTTTTTGACAACGAGGATGTTCTCGTTCACGGAAAAGAACGTCTGCCCTCACACTGATAAGAACGACCATTTGTGGAGAAGCCACAGTACCTGCCCTTGTGCTCAGTCTTTCTTTCCCTGCGTCTTCCCAACAGCCCCACGAGGAGGCAATCATTATATCCATTTCACAAGGGACGAAGTGACACTTCAATAATGTTGCTGTCACTTGCCCAAAGTTACAGGCCTGCTGAGTGTCGGCAGTTCCAAACAAGGCCTTATGATTCCAAAGGCCCTCAAGATTCTTTTTGAAGGTTCTGTTTGAAGGACAGGGATGCACTTGGCATTTCTTGTTCTTTCATTCTGAATGAAGTTGGGAAACGTTCTCCTTTCTTTCAGTGGGTCTAGCAGCTGCTTGCACATCTCCCTTCTTTTGCTGGTGGCCCATCTCAGGCTGTCCTGCAGGGGGCTTTGCCTCCTGAAGTCGGCACTCCCAGAAGCTGAAATCTGCCCGGTTGATCCCAGCTGAGCAAGGCGCGCCGCCCATCCCAGCCTCTTTGGCCCCAGCCCAGCCCAGGAGCTACTACTCTGGGTCTCTTCCCCCCGCCCCCGACGCCCCCCAACCTCCTGGAGATCTCCCCGCGGTGCCCCGAAACTCCATTTATTCCCGGGAAGGCGGGGTGCGGTTGTCTTCCTCGCGCGGATGTAGCGAGGGGGTTTGGCAAAGTAGTGCAGACCGCCCGGGACGAACGCAAGTCTGCAGCCGGAGTCGCCGTCCGCCCAGCTGCCTGCGTGGGGGGGCCGGCGCTCCTCCCCCACTCCCACCCCCCCACCCCCCACCCCGCCCCGGCCCCGCCGCCCCGCCCCGAGGGCGGCTCCCGCCCGCGCCCTGCCCACCGCGGCCGAACGGGCGCACAGCCCCCGCTCCGCCGCCCGGAACCAGCTGAGCACAGCTGGACCCTGCAGCCGTCGTCGCCAGCGCCTCCGCAGCAGGTAAGGGAGGGGGGCGGCCACGGCCCCGGCCCCGGACGTCTTGGGGATCCCGGGCATCTGGGTCCTTCTCGCTCCCCTCTAGGTCGGAGCTCGTCCCGGCAGCGGGGCATCGCTGGAGAAGGGCTTCCTCCCTCACCCTGCTGGTCTCCCAGGGAACCAAGAAGGGTTGGTTGGATTAGGGGGGCTAGGGCCGGGGAGGAGGGGGGCCGGGCCTCCACCTACAGGCCCCGCTGTGCTGCAAGCACCTGAGCTAACCTTGACCCCGCCCCCGCGGGTGAGGGACCTGGGCTCGGGGTCACCCCGGCGCTCGGGCACTCGGTGTATCCGACCCGGGCTTGCAGGTGGCCGCGCGTCTGCGGTTTGGGCGGTGGCTCCGCCGGAGACTGTGCTCGGCGGAACCTCGACTCCAAGGTAATAATGCCTTCGCCTGCTCTCCCCGGGCGACGAGGAGCCCTCCGCCTCCTTCCTCTTTTTGGGCCCAGGTCTGTTAGAAACTTCTTCCTTGTACTCGCCGTCTGAAATCTGCTTGCAGTTGTTAACCTGACGGTGCCTTGTCCTCCTCGGCCCTGCAATGTACGCTGGTTTCTCTGACTCACACGGAAAACTTCGTTCAGAGTTGAAGACAGTGATTGGAGTCTCCCTTTCTCCCTGGGTCCCCATCTCTTCTGGGGGCTGATCACCACCCAGAATCTGGTCACAGCAGTGTCCCCCTGGCCCAGTGCAGGCCGGCTGCTCTGGGCGGTTGTCAAGGGCAAGTTTTGGAAGGCACGGGGGAGACTTTGGGTGGGGAGGGGCCATTGGTTTCCTTTGTGGCCCTCTATGTGCCCAGGCATACACTCTTTATCCCACCTTTATACCTTCCACAGAGCAGAGAGGGCATCTTTAAAACAGCCAGAACTCCAAAGAGCCAAAGGCATTCAAGGGCTGTTCTAGGGGTGACTCCGGCTTTGTGGAAGTGGGGGCCCTGGGGAGGAGCCTGTGGTTTTGCTTGGCTCCTGGAGACTTTTCACACACTTAATCCTGTAGGTCCTGTTCTCCCAGGACCACATTTCTGACCAGGGCACCGGGACCTCTTGCTGCACCCCTTTGCAGTGACCATAGCTTGCTGGAGTGTCGCCTCAACCCCATTCCACAGCTGAGACAACCGCAGGGCCCAGAAAGTTTGTGATGGGGTCACAGTCACACGGTGACAAAAGGGCAGGGCTAGGACCCAGTTCCAGTTGGCCTTTAAGCTGAGTCCTTTCTAGCTGGTGGAGCTTTTCACTCTTTCTTGAGTGTTCCATTCATTAAGACATCCTCTCCCCTCCCCATCCCTACACTTGGGGGTGCTGGTTGGTGTTTCTAAGGGATGTTAAGGGGAAGAGGCTTGGGCCTCTGAGAGAAGGAAGGGTGGGATGGGGGGACAGGCAGCATCCAACTCCCTTGAAATTCCACTTTCCTTTCTGAGGCCTTGCTATTTATAAATGCCAGGAAAATTGTAAACAGCCGGGGAGCTTGGGTTGGCACCCGGGGGCAGTTACACAGCAGCAAAGAAGGTTTCCGTGTGAATCAGGGAAGGGAACTTTACTCCAGAATTTTCCATAGTTTTTTTTTTTTTATTACGAACTAACACGAACCTAGGAAAGCAGGCAGCTCCCGGGAGCTGGGGGGGGGAGGGGGGGTTTGCCTCTCATGGCATTTCCTTCCTGCCCTCCTTCCTCAATTCAACACTTTTCTGGGCCTGTGTCCTATACCTTGCCCTGTGAAGGCCCAAGACCCTCGAGGAGGACAAAGCTCTCTGTCCTCAAGATACTTCTCATCCATAGTGGTTGACACAATCATGTGATACCGAGAGTTATTTCAGTCCATAAAGGGGCGACTAAGAATGTTTGGGCGACCCAGGCCTCAGAAATCAGTAACAGGTTCCCAGGAGTTAAAGGAGTCGAGGGAAAAGACATTCTAAGAAACAGGAATAGCTTGTGCAAAGGTACTGAGGTTTCTTGAGCCATCCATGGCTAGAATAGAAGGGTGCAGCTGTGGGGGTTGAGACTGTAAATAAAGATTGTAAACTAAGGGTTTTGACTTTATCCTGAAGACAATGAGGAGCTGAGAAAGGTTTTCGACCACAGCAATTGATAAAAACTCTCACTGATCTGGTCGTTGATGTAGGGGATGCACTGGAACGGGCAAACTGGACGCAGGGGGAGCCTGAAGAGGCTGTTGCATGGTCCAGGGTAAAGACAGTGCAGGTCTGAACCAGAGCAGTGGCCACCATGACAGATCAGAGTTGCAGATTCTGGAAACCCAGCTGAAGGTCTTGGAACCCTCTCTAAATTTCATCTGAAAGCTGATAGCTACCGGATGAGGCTGCTAAATTATTATTTATTTTTTTGCAGTGTTGTTTCTCTTCTATTTTATTATTTTTAAAGCAGAAAAAAATAGCACTGAAGATTCAAACATAGAGAAGAGTATAGTGTAAGCTTCATCCCTCCAGCCCCCGTTCTTTCCCCAGAGGCAGCCACACGTGCACTTTGCCAAGCTATTATGAGCAAGAGCTGTTGACCGGACGCCTTTATACTTTTCAGCCATCCGGTGCACTAGGTCACTTCTCCCTACTCCTGTGTGTAGTTTGGGTCTTTCTTGAGAAGTTGCCAGGTAGGTCCCTGAGATGATGTCTGCATGATCTGTATTCCTTTGCTGAGGCACTGATCTCTGGTTTTCTTCAAGCAGACTTTACAGTCTGTAACTACAGCCTCTGAGTGTGTATATTTGCTTATTAGAAACCGAGAGAAGTCAGAAGCATTGACTTGGGAGTGGAGCTGCAGCCTTGGTTCTTCGGAGTAACCTGTGGCAACGCCTGGCTCTTTGGACCTCAGTTTCCTCATCTGTAAAATGGGGGGGGGGGCGCAGGTGGCATTGGTTGGCATGATAATAATAATACACATTTTAGTGTACCAGCCGCTGGAACATTAATTACTTCCTTGATTCCTCGCAACTGTTCCTCTTAGGTACTACTGTTTCCCCCTTTTACAGATGAGGTACCCGAGCCTAAAAAGTGTGTCTCGAGTTTTGTTGTTAAAGATAATGGGAGCCAGGGTTCTGGAGTTGTGACTACAGAGCTCTTAATCCCTGCACTCATTGTTATCCTGAAGTTTCCTTGTAGTCCTGACATTATGAGCACTGCTGGGGGCTTCGCTGTGGCTGTGACAAGGGATCTGGGTCAGTGCACACAGCTTGGGGCGCTCAGCCCTGCAGCAGAGAGGCCTGAAGAACCTCCCGGTACTGTTTGGAAATTCATTCTTTTCTGTACTATCAACAGGACTCCAGAGCATAGGTCAGTCTCCCTTCCGTTTCAGGGAATCAAGGCTCTGAGAGAACACAAGATCACTTGTCCTAGGTCACTCCGTGAGTTGGGGTCCCAGCCAGGGCCATCTCCCCTTTGGCAGAAGCAAGCAGGGAACAGCAGATCCCAGGAATTATGCATTTTGGCGGGGAGGGAAAGGGAGAGACCAGCGTTTAGGCAGCTGGGGTATGTTAAACAAAAATACCTCCTCCCTTTCAACTCAGTGAGCTTGTGTCATATTTCAGCCTGATGTGGTTTGTGAATTTGTAGACCACAGGCAGGCTGGGTTCCTGCTGCTCTCTGGCTTCCCCTTCCCTGTCCCCTTCCCCCACTCATGCTCCCCTACCATAGGCCTGCTCTCCCCTGTCCTGCCCAGGACCACATCAACAATTTGAGGGCAGGGCAGAGAAAATCAGCAGGCGTGGTGAGCGAGGCTGGGCAGCAGAAGGCCCGGACTTGGGTCCTGGTTTTGTCACTGGCAAAGTACTGAGTGACTCGTGCCCCCGTGTCCACCTTGTGCTAGAGGGGTGGGCAGGATAACATCAAGCTTTCCTGGCTCTGATGGGCTCTGAGTCAGAAGGCTTTGTGCTCAGTGCACAAACGTGCACCTCCAAGTGATCCCATAGCCTATTATGTTTAACCTACTCCAGTGCTAGCTGGGGATCCAGCTGTTCATGAATTTGGTCTTCGCGGACTGAATTGGTTGCCCCATATTGCAGATAAGGAAGTTGAGGCCTAAGATTCATTTAAGTATCTTATTCCCTGTTCTACAAGCAATAAGAATCATGGCCACCGTATGGAACATGCTTGCTGTGTTCACTGTCTTGTTTAATCTTTTAACAGCCCTATTGCGGAGGAGATACTGACTCCATTTCACAGATGTGGAAACTGAGGCTCAGCCTAGAGAGACGAAATGATTTACCTTCTTTTCCTTGAGCCTCACAATAGCCCTGGGGTTGTCATGATGGGCTCCACTTTGTAGATAAGGAAAGTGAAGTGTGGAGACGTGAGCTCCCAGGGGCCACGTGGCCATCTAGCCTCCTTCCCGGCCTCCCCATCCTCGTCCCTCCTGTCCTGCCTCAGAGAGACCCTCTACACCTCTTTCACCCAATGCTCAGATTAAGGGATAACAGCATCCCAGACGCTGGCTCTTCCGCAGGGGGCTCCAGAAATGGTTTCAGTCATAGATTCTCTCCGGGAACTTCGCTGAACTTCTCACGGGCCACGCCAGTGGGGGTGGATTTATTTATTCTGCTAAATTCACTTAAGCAAATAGTGCTATTACTTTCCCGCCTCTACAAGGATAACATCTGGGTCTGGCTTATTTACCAGGCATGGGAGAGACGGTATATGTGAGCCTTCCGGGTGGGGTCCGACCCTTACTGTAAGCGCCACGGCAAGGCTGGGCCCTCAGTGGACACAGTAAACACTAGTTAACTTTTTGGGAGTGGCGAAGTGGGATGGGCGGTATACCCATAGGAAACGGGGTGTTTCTTCCAAGGACTTCCCCTCCCTTCTTTTTCTAATTATAATGAATACTTATGATAGGAAATTTAGAAAATAAAATAAAAAAAAAAAGAACTGTCCATAATTCTGCCAATGTGAGATAATCACTGCTAACATTTGGGGGCATTTCCTTCCCGATATTTTCAGCACTTTTTTTTTTTTACCCCTACATAATGGTGGTCATACCACATTTATAATTTTTCTATTCTGACTTCTTTTATTTTCTTCAGCATTGCGACAGACATATTTTCTCATGTTATTAAGGACTGTAAATTTAATTTGTAAAAGAGTTTGAGGAGTAGTCTCTACCTAAGTAGAGAAATGCGTGTTTATTTAAAATCTGTTATTCCAATAGTCTGGGGGATTGAAGAAATGAAATAATGTATTTGATTTGCAAAAAAAAAAATTTAATTATTATTATTTTTTTTAATGTTTATTTATTTATTTTGAGAGAGAGAGAGAGAGACAGTGTGTGTGTGCAAGCAGGGGAGGGGCAGAGAGAGAGGGAGAGAGAGAGAGAATCCCAAGCAGGCTCCGCACTGTCAGCCCAGAGTGGGGCTTGTTTTCACCAATGGTGACATCATGACCTGAGCCGAAGTCAAGAGTCAGACCCTTAACCGACTGAGCCACCCATGCTCCCCAGAGACAGAAATTGATTGTCGTAAAGCACACAGCCAAAATGAGTTCAGTTGTTAAACCCAATGCCTGGGAAGATTAAACAACCTGACCATGGCCAGACCCCTAGTTTTCCTTGGCAGTGTCTTCTTGGGAAAGTCATTTCCCTCTCTGACTGGTCTCCCCCCAGTGGAAATGGAGAATGGCACCTTCTCCGGTTCTCCTGGTTCTACTTTTCTGCCAGTTGAAGGTTTGATTTCATGACCCAATAGCAGGTCTTGGTCTGTCGATTGTGCTTCCCAAATAGGGTGCTTTTTGAGCTCCCTGGTGCAGAGGGTAGGCCAGAGACTTAATCCTCTGACATGAAGAGAGATGTCTTAAAACCCTTTCTTTCGGGGCGCTGAGGTGGCTCAGTCGGTTAAGCGGCCGACTTCAGCTCAGGTCACGATCTCGCGGTCCGTGAGTTCGAGCCCCGCGTCGGGCTCTGGGCTGACGGCTCAGAGCCTGGAGCCTGTTTTGGATTCTGTGTCTCCCTCTCTCTGACCCTTCCCCATTCATGCTCTGTTTCTCTCTGTCTCAAAAATAAATAAACGTTAAAAAAAAAAAAATAAACCCTTTCTTTCCTCAAGGAAAAGGTTGTATTAACAATAATGTATGTGGACATGAAAGATGTTCTAGCAGATCTCAAGCTTATTGTGAACACGAATCACCTGGGGATTTTGTGAAAATGCAGATTCTGGTTCGTTAGGTCTGGGGTGGGGCCTGAGGCTCTGCGTTTCTCGTAGGATCCCAGGTAGCGCAGAAGTTGCTACAGAGTTAACACTTTGCGGAGTAAGATTCTAAATCCCGTATTAAGAGCCCAGACTAGAGCCTAGATCTTTGAGATTCTTCCTACCCATAGTATTTGCCTCCCTCTTCTGTTCCCAACATGGAGCCAGACGGTTTAGTCCACAGCTATGAGTTTCTAGAATCTGAACAGTCCTTGACATATTTTGCTGCCTAATTGCAGAGCGAGGTAGGGGCCTTCTTTAGGAAAGAGCGACTCAGCAGGAAACCATCTGAACCAGGAGAAACACAGCTGAAGGACCTAGCATTTGTCTTAAACATTTCCAGCAGAAGTTTTTATACTTAAGATTATAGACATTCTTCTCTTCGTGTCTGTAGGCTGCAAACCACAGCCTCTGGGAGGCCCCAGCCTGTTTTTGTATGCCTCTGAGCTAAGAATGGTTTTTACATTGTAAAAGTTTGTTAAAAAAAAAAAAAGACACCCTGAAAACCCAAACAAAACAAAACAAAACTCAAACCTAAAACCAAACAAGGAAGAATATGCAACAGACAAGGTATGTGGCCTGCAACGCGGAACATATTTACTAACATATTTACAGTAAAAATTTGCTAACCCCTGATCTAGAGTAACCAAAGCTTTATATATATATATATTTTTTGTATGCATGAGGCCAAGCCTTAATGCTTGAAATTTAACAAGACCAAGATGCCTGGAGGCAGCCTGACTTTGTGGGAACTGCACAGACATCTTGTGTGACCCTCAGCCCATGGTTTCACCTCTCTGAGCTTGTATCCTTCCTTCACAAAATAGGAACCATGATACCTGCCTGGCCGAGTATCATGGGGATGAGACATGAATGTATGTAAAGAGTCTGATACTTGGTAGGTGCACGGAAAATAACTGTTGTCATTGGGGTGGCCATTTGAACCCTTCTGGGATTACTAGACAGATATCATGTTTCTCCCACCAAATCTGAAACAGTCCTCCCAATATGCCGGGAGCAGTCTTTTAGGAGAAAAACACCTCTGGCTTCAGCTCCCCCCTGCCCCCCCCAAACCCCACCCCCAGGGCCGAAAGCTCCTCTTTAGCCACCTTAGACAAATGGGCTTCCTGGTGACTTACAATTTCACTAATAGTGAACTGTCTACACGAAGGTCAGCCTTTCCTGGGGTGGGCAGTTCTAACCTTCTGTGCCTTCTCCCTCTCTGAGATATAATCGAGCCCAGGCGCCCCCAGGGCCCCAGGCTGGGATGGTGAGTGCTGGAAAGAAACATCTCTCTTTATGGCTCCCTCTGGAGCATGTGGGCGGTGGACTAGAGTCAGTGGTTTGTGGACCTTGTTTTTAAGTTGCTGCAGCCTTAAGGTCCAGAATGGAAAATAGTCTAACTTGGAGCTCGCTGGAGTTAATTCTAAACCCAGCCAAATTTGCAACCCTGGGGCTCCCAGTGTCCCCAGCCTGGGAAAGAGTGTAATGCTCTTTTTGCCCATAGATGGCAGCACCTGTACTCTCAGCATCTGTGAACGTGTGCATGTGCATGAGTATATGTCTACGCACGTGTGCACACATGTGTATATGCACATAGCTTCTTCCTTCGGTGACTCTTGAGCTATGGTGGCCTCGGCCTTAGGCTAGGTACTCGGATCCATGGGAGCAGATCTTAGTCTAACGGGGAAGGCTGACTTGGAAAGGGACGGTAAGTAATAATAGTGTGACAAGGAAGAGTAGAGGCCTGTGGGAGCTCCAAGGAGCTCACCCTCACGGGGGAGGGGAGGTTACAGCAGACTTCCTGGAGGAAAGCTGGGCTTGATCATGAGCGGAAGGAGAAGTGACGAACAGGGATGGAAGAGGGTTCTAGAACAGAGGAGACTCTGTGTGAAGATTACAAGAGGACTCGGGGCAGAGTGTGGCTTTGCCTGGCTGGAGCTTGGAGGGGTGTGGGTGGAAGACAGGAACTAAAGAGGCTGAAGCTCAGGGGACTGACAGCGACAGATCATGAAGGGCGTTGAAAAGTTCGCTGAGGATCTTGGACTTGATCTGGGCGGGGGCGGGGGGCTCTAAGAGAACCATGGAAGAGTCTGAGCAGAGGAGTGGTGTGGTCTGGGCTTGCACCATAGGGGAGAGAGGAGGTGGGGGGACCGGTCGGGAAGCAAGCACTGTAGTCACCCAGATGAGAGAGTGGTTGTGGCGCCTGGGCCAGGACGTTGGCGGTGGGGGTGGGGACAAGACGATGCATCTGAGTAGAGCCGGCAGGACAGGGCCGGGCGAGGTGGTGTGGGAGGCATGAGTGCCGGAGCAGGGGAGGTTGAGGAGGGTGCTGCCCTGGGGTCTGGCCTGGCCCAGCATGTGGATGGTGGATGGTGGTGCTATTGCTGAGATGGGGAGCACTAGGGGGAGGAGCAAGTTACATTCAGGAACAAACGTAGCGCCACCAGTGAGGGTGAGGGTGTGATCTGGAGGTGTGTAGAAGAAAAGGGGGCGCGGATTTCGAAGGCTTATCCTCACACAGAATGAACAGGAAGTGAGAGGTCAGTAGTCATTTGCAGGAACACAGCCCAACCCACCTCTGCTTTGATCGCTCCATGTGGATGGAACCAGGCACCTTCAGGTGGAACTCTCTGAGGAAGGCCACAGAGGTGACACTGTGGGGCCCCGAGAAGCACCCAGCCTCTTTTTCGGATGCCCTGCCTTGCTTATGTCTGCCGCTCACAATGCAGAAATACACCAGGAATGCCTGGGCCGTTGGCCGTCAGCTGAGAACAGGGCTCATTTGTGTCTTAATCCCTGGAGCCTGTAGGGCGCCCCACTGCATTTGGGATCTTGGACTCTGTCCTTGGCTTGGAGCAGCTGGTTTGGGCAGAGAAATTTTCCAGGGCAGGCGGGAGCCAGGTTGCTTAGCTGCCCCCCTGAATGTAGATGCCTGGGGCTCTGGGGCGTTGGGGAAGGGTGAAGATCCAGTTTGTCCCTGAAAGGCGGGGGCCCAAAGGGCTGGGCTGCACCATCCACTGTGGGGCCAATCTTGGCTGGTCCTTTGTTCAGTCTTCTAGCACATATACTCACTGCTTTTGCTGTTTGCCAGCTCATGTGCGGGGCTTCAAAGGCCAAGCTGTCTGGCAGGGCTCACAGCCTGGTAGGAGAGAAAGACCTATTGCCAGATAATGATAATATGGTCTTACAATAGTAGACCACGTAAACAGCTTGGGTTCCCAAGTTGCACAAGTACAGAATGAGAAAAATATAATTTCTAAAAAAAGGCTCAGGGATTTAATTAAGTATCAGAGTAAACCTATGTACCGTACAAAACCCTTGACGTATTCTATCTCATTTAATCCTTATGATAGCCTATGGAATAAGTTCTGACCTAATCCTTCTTTTTACAGAGAAGAAATCTGAGACTCAGGGTGAAGTAACCTGATCAAGTTACACAGTTAGTTAAATGAGGGGTCATTTTGTCTAACTCCAGAATCCTGAACCACAGCTCTGACATTGACCCTAAGCAGAATTCAGACATGCCCTGGGGTTTGCCTACATGTAGATGGCATTTTAGGTTGGATGAACAGAGGCATGATATCTGGAATGATGGAGGTGAGAGTCTGCTTGCCCTGCCCTGGAGAGAGCTTGCCTGAATGTCAAATTCTGGGTCTTGTGCTGGCAGTAGGCACAAGGTTCATTTGGAGCTGACTGGGGAAGGTGAGGAGAGAGGGAACCAGACACCTCATCTCAGGAAAAGCTGGAGGAAAGGGGGTATGCAACTTGTATAAGACCTGGGGGGCCCAAGATCACTGTCTTTGTCTCTAAGGAGCCATTGGGAAACAGGGTGACAGACCTCTTCTGGGTAATCCGAGCAGATAGAGCTCGGACCAGCAGGTCAAAGCCATAGGGAGAGAGACTTTAGCTCATTCTAACAACAGTTCTTTCAACCAGCCAAACTCTTCAACAGATGGTCTTACGGCCTTGGCAGGAAGTGAGTTCCCCGTTGCTTGAGCTGTGCAAGCAGGGGCTGTGTGATTGTGGGGGGGGGGTTCTGGGGATGAGTAGAAGTATCAGATGTGGCTTTGACCAGATGACCTGGAGCACCTGACCTTGAGATTCTTGGCCCCTTGTTTACAGGTCGTGCTGATAACCCCCCTTGTACATCAGTGCTTCTGCCGTGGTCCCAGCACCTCTGCCGGGAGCAGCCGTCTTCCCCCTCACAGCCCTGCAAGGTAGGTACAGCAGTGCAGACACCCCTGACTCCTCCTAAGCCCAGCTCTGGCTGCCCAGGGGAGTCTGGAGGGGACAGTGGAAGCAGCCGCTGCTCACCGCAGTGGATTCAAAGGGAGTCCCTGAGGTTTCTCTGGTAAAGCTCGGAGCACATTTCTGCCCATTGCCTCATTTGCTCCTCACCGGCGAGGGCGGGATCCTGTGGGGAAGAGACAAGGAAGGGCTGGGCTGGGCGCCGGGGTGCCTGGGCCCTATCCCGGCTGTGCTACTTCTCACAGTGTGGCTGGAGGAAAGTCGCTTTCCCTCTCAGGGCCTCTGTCAGCTCTTCCGTGAGAGGGTGGATTCCCTGGAGGTACAGGAATTCTCCCAGGAGGCTTTGGAGAGGTGAGAACATGCGGGGGCGTGGCTGCCAAGCCTCCAGCTTGTTGACCGTAAGAGGCGGACGCAAGCTGTGTGAGTCACAGGGCAGGTGGATGAGTCATCCCCACCTGGGACAGCTGGCAGGGTGGGGCCCACCTGACTATCAGATTCACTGACTCCCTCCCCACCCCCCCCCCCCCCCCCCCCCCGCCCCAGGAGGCTGCCATGCAGAGTTTTGGGCTGGAAGCAACAGACCCACTTCATGACCCAGCTTGGGCCTCCATTTCTCCCCCCATAAAATGGGTGTATTGGTCTCCCACCCACCCACCTAACAAGGTTGTCATGAGGACTGTAGAAGCTTATAGATACTAACGAGCTTTGTGAACTGTGAAATGGGAAGGATCACGGCTAGGGGGAAAGCCCAGCTTCCAATGCGGCAGCAGAGGTGAATTTCCAATAGCAACCGTCTGGAGAGCCTGGAAAACACCCCTCCAGCTCATGACATCACCCTTGGTGGCCAAAAGGAGAAGGGGCTGAATGACTCCAGGGTTTACTCATCTGCTGTGACCCAGCTGGCTTTGTGGGGGGGGGGGGCAGGGACAGTCGTCACTGCTATTCCTCTTTCCCAGAGCTTAGATACAACTGCCTTTTGATGGTCTCCTGGATGCTTTGTCCACGAAGCCTGGGATTGCTAGAAGGCCCACTAGGCCCAGAGATGGGACTTGGCTCACTTCAGCTGCACGTTAAGGGTTCTGCAGACGAAGGGCCAGCCCTGAGGCTGCCCAGAAAGGAGGGATCTGGGGCCTGTCTTGGTTCTGATGCTTCTGCTTTTGAAACTGAGGCCTGACAGCTCCCAAAACTGAATTGCCCCAAGTGATCTGTCACCACAAAGAGTGTTAGGCCATGCCAGTGCCTTTGGCAACAGTGACAGAGGGACCTGTCTCCTGCTCTCCCCACTTCTGCAGACCGTGCAGGGCCAGAACGGCTCAGGCCCAGCTGCGTACCTGTTAACTAAAAGCTTTGCTAGCCTGCCCCCTTCACTGCTGTCCCCTGGCAGTGTGCCCCCGCCTCATGCCCCCCTCCGCTGAACTCTGGTTCAGCCAGGGTGGCCCCAGTGACCCCCTACTTGTCAAAATCTGGTGGCACTTCTTCAGGTCTCCCCGTACCACCTCTCTGGTTACCTTCTTCTGGAAGCACTCCCTGCTTGTTGCTCCTGGGAGGCTGCCCCACTCAGTTTATCTCCCTACTTCTCTGATCTTCTTAGTTGGGGCCCAGTTTTCTGCATCCAATGTTCACCCGGATTCTAACCACCTTCTGGTCTTGAGTTACGCATATAGGTTCATTTGTTCATTCACTCATTCATTCAACCGTGTGTGCGTCGACAGATGCTTGGCCCGGAACTGGTGTTGGAGAATCAGCAAAGAACAAGATTTTCCCATCCCTCATGGGCCGTACCGTCTTGGGTCTGATAGTCAGCCGGTATACACGTAACAGATCCAGCCTTTCTTCAGCTGAGGAGGAAGTGACAGGGGTTATGAGAGCGCATGGAGTTGGTGGGCGTGGTGGCATTTTGTCCGGACACATGACTGAGGCCTCCCCGAGAAAGCCCAGACCTGGACAGGGAGCCGCAGGTGGCTGCGTGAGCAGGGGAGGGAGCCCCCAGGCAGAGGGACAGCGTTTGCATGTGGAGTCGTTGAGGAACTGGAAGAAAGCCTGGCTGCAGAAGGAACTGGAGGCCAGGCAGCATCTGGGCATGCAGGCCCTCAAGGGCCAGAGTTTGGACTTTATCCTAAACCGCTGGGGCGCCACTGAAAGTTTTAAAGCAGGAGAGAGGACCTGCCCAGATTGCATGATTAGAAGGAGCCCTCGAAAGAGCTGGCTCCAGTTCCCACTCTGATGCGTCCTGAGGGTGTAATTTTTGTCTCTTCCACAGCGTGGTGTCCTGACCCTGTGCCTCAGTCAAGGCTTTGAGGCTTGGTGTTGGTCTGTCCTGGGAAATGTGCCCTTTTCAGCATTCTCTCTGCTCTTTGCAACTTTTCATTTACCCAGCCAACCCTTGCTGAGCTTCTGTGCTGCAGAGGGGAGGTGAATCGGACCCCACCCTGCACTTGGAGACCCAGATTTGCGGCGGCTGAGGCCCGGAGTGCACTGGGAGAAATGCCAGGGCCTCCAGGAGCCAGAGAGGGCTTCTCCTACTCTGTGCCAGGCACCGGGCTGAGGGGGCACTTGGACATTCTGGGCAAGGGAGTCGCGTGGGCAACGGCCACCTGGAGCCACTGTGCGTAGGGACTAGTGAGCCGTGTAGCTAAAGCAGGAATGTGGGGCTGAGGTGGGGAGTGGCCGGAGGTGCAGGGTCTCCGTCCCCTGGATGCCAGGGAGACGTGGACAGGTTTTGAGCTGAGGAGTGATTTGAACATTGGGATTTGAGAGCAGGCGAGAGGTGGGGAGGAGGGCAGACGGGAGGGGCAACATCGTAAACTGGTCGGAGAGAATGAGTGTCACTGGGCAAAGCCTTGTCACTCCCACAGTAAAACGCTCTTCCCCTCTTTGTCCCCTGCCTTTGTTGGGTTATGTCCCCGTTGGTCGGCACTCCTGAGCCGCCGGCACCCATCTCACTGCAGCACCGAGTGTGGTTACATCCTGGGCTCCAGAGGCAACGGGTCTGAGCCTGAAACATCACTCTGGCCCCGACTTGCTAGTCACATCTCTTAATCCCTCAGCCTCAGTTTACTCCTCTGTGAGATGGGGAAAGGGGGTTGTTGAGGATTAACCGAGTGGGGAGTAAAGTTCCAAGCATATGCCTGGTGCACGCTGACCAGCCTCTGTTATCTTTACTTCCCCGTCGGTTGAGAACAGCCCCATCCATGTTGTAATCTGCCCCTTGGGGGGTCCTGTGTGGCCACAAATCTGTAATCATCCCACCAGCATCTTTATCTTATGGCTGAGGAATTTGGGGCCCAGAGAGAGATAGTGACTCATCTAAGGTCACCCAGCCTTTCAGTGACAGGGCAAAGACCTGTTCATTTCTCCCTTTTGCAATTCTCCTTTTTTTTAAAATGCTGATCATTGAAAAAAATTCCCAAGTCAACTGGAGAAGAGGCAACAATGGGATGGGCATTTGGGTGGGTAGGGGGTCTCCCAGATATTTCCAGGGAGTATCCTGACTAGAAGGGCCCTAAGAAAATCATCCAACCACCCTAGTTACGTTTGGGGAAATTGAGGCCCAGAGAGAGGTAGTGGCTTGCTCAGGGTCCCCAGAGTAGGGAGCAGAGAAGGGGTCACAAGGGCCACTGCCAGGAATCAGCAGGAGTTGGGTGGGCTCTTCTCCCTGACCCACTGCCTCTTGTTTAAGAAAGTGAATTAAAGCATGAAACAATGGTTTCCTGAGGAAGTTTTGGGTTTTAATGTGCCAATGTGTCAAGGACCATTTCCGGAACTGTGTGTGCCCATGTGATGCCTGTGGAGTTGGGCCTGGCACAGCTATTTCAGACTAAGCCACGGGGTCCTATTTATAGGCCTGCGCGATTAGGTCGATGTGGTCGGGAGAGGCTCGCCTACCCTCTGCCCGGCCCGGCGATGGCCGAGGAAGAGGCCCTTGGGGGAGACTCTGACCCATGGGTGAGTGGCAAGGGATCTGGGGTGGTCCCCGAAGCCTGCTCAGAGGAGGGGCTCCAGGTAGGCCTCAGGGGAAGTCCTACTCCTGACCCCCCGTGTCAGTGGCCAGCCAGGCCCTCTGCAGAGATGACACCAGCTCTGATCCTGTTCTCCCTCCTGCCTGGGAGCAGGCCAGGACTCCTGGCACTCGGGCCCTTTCCCCAGCCATGCCCCTTGAGTGTTTGCCTTGCTCTGTGTGGGTCACACCTCCCAGCCTTTGCCTTTGCTGTTCCCTCCTCCTGACTTGCCTGGTGGTTCCCAGCTCCCAGAGACAAACCTCCCTTCATTCTTCAAGGCTCTGCACAAACGTTCCTCCTCCTTGTCTGGTTAGGCCCTGGGTGCTCCCTGCCTTGTGCTCCCACTGCCCAGAGCCATTTGAGTGACTACCCAAGTTCCTGTGTGCTCCCCACGGGGCGGGAGGTCCTGAAACAAGGCCTGACACAGAAAGGTGAGACGCGTTTGTAGCTGAGAACCTACCATGGCCTTTCACCTTATTTTTGTTGAGATGTGAACTGCATGCCAACACATGCAGGAGGTATGCTTTACAGGGGTGTAGGAGTGAGAGCAAGACTTCAGAGTTAGATAACCCTAGATCCAGACCCTGCCCTGTACTTCCTAACTGTGTGACCTGGGACTGAGCCCCTCTGAGCCTTAGTTTCCCTGCCTGTAAAATGGGCATGATGCTAGCCATGGGTTTTGGGGAAGCATTACATAAGAAAAAGCTTACAAAAACTTATCATGTTGTGGGGTCCATAATAAGCTTCTACGTGCAATAGTAGGTGCTATTTCCAGGTGGGGAAACTGAGGCTCAGAGCAGGGAAGTGCCTTCTGTAGGGTCCCACAGAAATCAGTGGCCAGTAGGAGAGACCAAGTCTTTCTGGGGTCCTGGTCTCTACCTCTACCCTGTGTTCTTCTCTCCTCCCTCTCTTAGCCTCCTGGGCTTATTCTGTTCCGCAGATCAGGGGAGGCTTTGTTTGGGGATTGTTTTTCCTAAGAAGTTTCCTCTGTGGTGCCACAGGATGACTCAGACCCCTGAGTCACCAGGAGGCTGAGGGCCAGGGAGGAGGAGGGAAACAGACAAAGGACAGGGAAGGGGGCCCCAATTTCAGCGCTGGCTTCCCCACTGCTTGATTGACTGGGTCTGACAAGTCCCCTCTCCCGCCTGTGAAAGAAGATGCTGGGCTTTGATGAGTGGCTCCCAGTCCAGGCTAAGTCTCAGAATCCCAGGTGCCTGGGCCCCACCCTGACCTACACACCCAGAGGCTGGGCGTGGGGCCTGGGAATCCACGGGTTCTGGAGCTCCCTAAGGGATTCTGCTGCACACCTGGGCTGCAGAGGTGTTTGGGAACCTCCCCGTTCAAGGCTATTCCCGGCTGGGCCTCAGAGAGGTTGCTTAGCCTCTGTGACCGTCTGTACTCACTTTTTTGCTGCACGTTTTGGCAGAATGGTGCATAGGAAGTGCATGAGCTTTAAAAAGAACAACAATAACAACAACAGCAGCAGCAGCAGCAGCAGCAGCAGCTTTTTGGAAGTATAATTCCTGCAAGTTGTCAAAGTAATTTACAAACACATAACTCACCTGTTCTAATGAATTCAGTGAGTTGTAGTAAATTTACAGAGCTCTGTCACCATCACCACAATGCAGTTGGACAGTATTTTCATCACCCCTGATCATCCCTAAGTGATGCCTGTCTCCACACCCACCCCACTAGCCCACCACTGATCTACTTTCTGTCCCTTTGAGTGCCCAGACGTGTGTGCCCCTCCAGGTTCACTCTTTCTAGCTATGTGACCTCATGCAGATTACTGCCCCTCTCTGAGCCTTGGATGTCTCCTCCACAGGAGAGGGGATAATCCTATCCTTCTTGTAGCTTATTGTTTGAATTTCGCTAATGTGGTGGAATGTCTGATGCATCGTGTGAGCCAGGCATGTGGGAGCCTGGCACGCAGTATACAGGGGGCAGTACAGGTACCTGGGTGTGCTTATAACAATGTTCACAAACATTGTATTGACTCACTTTGTGCCACGTGCTGGGCTTAGCATTTTAAATGCATGATCTCTTTTCACGCCCGCCACAACTCTTACTAGGTGAGCGTTCGTATCATTTTTATTTCATAGCCAAAGTTGCCGAGGCACCGACTATGGAGGTAACTTCTCTCAGTCAAATAGGCAACAGTCGGAAGGGCTGGGAGTCTGGCCTCCTTAATCATTACACTAGAGATGGGAATCGCGGAGTGGGGGACACCTTTCACGGACTTAGAGCAAGGTTTGTGGCACACACTTTCAAGGGACAGGACCTGGTGTTTCGAAAGCTGGTATGTAGAGCAGAGGGCATCAGACAACTGTGTGACCTGGTGTATGGAGCATGATGTAAGGTGTAAGTGACATGGGACGCAGCGCATGGAACGCGCATCAGGGGGCGCACGCAGGACAAGGTATGAGGACCACAGGTCTGGTATGGGGCACAGAGAATATGGTGTACAGGGTGCTGGGACATAGGGCTTGAGACGTAGCAATGGAGCAGGCTCCTGGGTCACGGAGGGACCCTTTCCGTGTCAGTGCCTGGGGCTCCGGCACGAAGCAGCAGGAGCCAATTGTGTCTTCTCACAAAGGCCTGTCTGTTTTTTGCCTCCTCCTTCCTGTCTCTTTGGATGCCAGAGAGTGGGAGTGTCCGGGAGGAGTGGGGCCCAGGGTACCCCCTACCACCCTGTGAGCTCAGACAGGGGTCAAGGCTTGGGACCAAGTCCCTGGCTCAGAAAGAGCCTGCCGGGCCCCCGCTTCTTTCAGA
This sequence comes from Prionailurus bengalensis, assembly GCF_016509475.1. Lineage (NCBI taxonomy): Eukaryota > Metazoa > Chordata > Mammalia > Carnivora > Felidae > Prionailurus > Prionailurus bengalensis. Next base: position 80,619,282 of record NC_057359.1, read on the forward strand.
GGCAGCTGTGAGCACCAACGTTGGCTGGGCCAGACCCCAGTGATTTTCCTCTAAGCCACCCTCCCTCCTGCTTCCCCCTCTGGCTGCCGCTGCTGGCTGCAAGCACGTCTGCATTCCGGGGACTTAGGAGAGAGCACTCACAGCTGCTGGGGCTGAGAAGCAGATAGCCACCAGCTGCTGCGGGAGGGCAAGGAGAGGCTGCAGGTGCCTGGAGGGCGGCTCCAGGCTAGCACTTCCTGAGCCCCCTGGCGCCTGGCGCTCACCGCCTTATCTTGTCTGGTCTGCACAGGAGCCCCAAAAGCCTGATGAGGAGCCCGAGGCTCCGAGAGGCAAGGTCACACAGAGGCAGAGCTGAGGCTAGACCCCAGCTCTTCTAGAGGCCGGAAATTGGCATCTAGAGGCACGTTTAGGTGGCCCAGAGAGTGTTGCTGGAGGAGTCAGTGGGTGACGAGGCTGAAAGAGCATGGAGGGCCTGAAAGGCCACGCTTGGGGGTCCTGACTTCCAGTCCGCGCTGGGGGCCATGGAAGGGTCTTCAGTAAGCAGTGATGCGATCTCTATGGATAATGGCAGCGAGGAAGCTGGTGTAGTGGTTCCCGAGGACAGATGGAGACCCTGACCTAGCACAGTCCTGGGATGTGAGGTTGGGAAGTAGGGTGTGGGGTTGTGAGGCACAGAGTGTATAGGGTGGAGCACATCAGCTCTGGCTTCAGCCCTCCTATTGTGTCTTGGTGGGATGACTGTGGTTAGGCCACAGTGTCACCGAGGGTTCCCAGAGTCCCCGGAGGGACAGATGCCTGCAGGGTGATGCTGGTCACTGGGCAGGTGCCTGGATGCAGGTGAAGCCCGGAGAGAAGACAGCACCCATTCCAGAGCCCGACTGTGCCGGCCATTGGATAGTATGTGCTGAATCTTGTTTAATTCTTCCAGCTGGTTGTGATTATTTTCTGGGCTGGAAAAGGAACAAAAAACATTCCACTATTATACCTCTGCTTATGTTTAAGAGGGGAAAGTATTTTTAAAAAAACCCCACAAAACTATTACAATTAAAAGGATTAGTAGCAACAAAAAATATCTTTGCATCTCTGGAAGTTCTATGGTGGGTAAAAGTTTGAGCTAAATTGCAAAGAATCTCTCATCATGCTATGGGCTTAGGAATTTTTCCATAACTGACTTTGACTAGGATCAGGTTTTGGCAAGCCTGTGAGATCATCTGACCACTCTGTACTCAAGGACATAGGCTCAGAGAGGTTGAGTCACTTGCTCAGGGTCACCAGATAATGAGTGATAGGACTGGGATCAGATGGTGACTCCAGAGCCCTTGTTCTTTCTGGTGAGGGCAGACCAGAAAAGAGGGCAGGGTGTCATGAGGAGAGACTCATGGCGGCTGGAAGGCAAAGTGGGCTCTTTAGGTGCTGGCTGGAGGCCCTCTCCTGAGATGCCTCCCCATCCCTGGCATCAGCAACCATTCTGAGTCTCTGGGCCTTGGCTGGGCCCCCCAGCCCTCTCCTGTTTTACATGGAAGGACACAGAGGTAGAGGTTGAGGGGTGGATATGCGGCCGGTGAGCTGTGTGTATACAGGGCCTGGACATAGGCCGGGAGTTTGTCTTTGGATGTTACGGTTATTGAACACCTGCTGCATGCCAAGCCTGGTGCCAGCGGCTCCTTCAATCCTCCCAGACACCTTACAGGGTAGGAATCATCACCCCATTTTATAGAGGAGGAAACTGAAGCACTGAAGAAAGGCCACGTTCCCAAGTGCCCTTGTGGTGGGGATCTGGGCTGTTCAGACTCACACTGGGCATTGCCCTGTGCTCTGTTCAATACGAGGTTGTACAGTCTTCACCCTGCTGGTCATTCTTGGTGTCCTGAGCTCATGAGGGCTTGGCCTCCGCTCACGGACTCTGTCATCTCTCCTCTGCCCCACACCTGCTGCATTTGTGTTTCTTGAGAGTTCTGCCTGCAGGATGTAGACTGATACCCAGGTGGATAGGCTCGTGCTTCTTGCCTGAGCCCAGCACATGGAAGTCTTGGCCGTGGCTGGCTGTGCCAGGCTCAGGGACAAAGGAGGGCTTCGTTTGGAGCCTGCAGCAGAAGGGACATGTCACTATCTTCTGATGTCCTGTTGTCATTGTTCCCAGCATGATTATTAGCCTAGGGAGCTTCTAAGGTTCCTGGTGGATCGTAGTGAAAGATCAACTTGACCCGCAGACTTGGCCAAATGCACAAACATTATTTGCCTTTGCCGTTTCTTTCAGAATCCTAGATCCCAGGGCCCGAAGGGTCCTTAGAGATGAGTTGGTTCATTTGTCACCTGAGTCCCCTTGGCTGGGTCACCACCGGGCGGCTCATTACTTCTCCAGAAGAGGAGGAAAGAAAGTGGCATTTTTGAACATGAGTTTTATGCTGGGCATGGTCTTAGAATCTTCCACATTTATGCTCGCATTCAGTCCCCTCCACTTGCCTTTGAGAAAGGTATTTTTACCCCAATTTTATAAATAAGGAACTTCAGTCTCAGAGAGACACCTACCCATGCCACCAGCACACGATGACCAAAGCGTTTTTTAATAGCTGCCTACTGTATGCCCAACACTTCACTCAGCCTTGAGTGTATCTTACCTTACTGAATTCTCACAGCAACCCTAGGAAGGAGGTATTATAATCCCCATTTCACAGATGAGGAAATTGAGGCCCGGAGAGCAGAAGCCACTCGCTCAAAGGCACACAGCTAGGAAGTGCTAGGTCAGGGATTCAAACCCAGATTTTCCTGGCAGGTGCTCTTTCCACAATCATGCACATGGTTTTTCTCCCTCTTGGAAAGCCCTTCCTCTGTGGAGCAGGGGGCTGCCTCCCATGGCTTCTGCTCATTCTGGCTCTGGTTTGGGCCTCACAGGCCCTGCCTCCCCAGAGGTTTGCAGATGGAGACCGTGTCTATGTCTTCTACTGGGCCCCATGGCTACAATGCCTGCAGTTGGGCCCTCTTTGTCCTGCTGCACATTTGTGTCTGTGCCCGGGTCTCCCCTATTGGTGGGCTGTGGAGTGCCAAAGGGGCTGGGATACAGTTTTTGTCACTGTTTACAACCCCAGCCGCTGGCCTGCCAAGCCTCCCAGGGCCAGCTCCTCCCCTGGGGAAGGGGAGACAGACTGAGAAGTGGACCCTGGCAGGAAGGATGCTGGGCCACGGCCGTGGCCAAATCTGGCTGCTTCCAGGGCACGGGGTCAGGAAGTGGTGCGGCCAGGCCCCCTCTAAATGTCCCATCTTGGTTCTCAGCACTAGGTGGGGTTACCTCCGGAAGCTGGAAAAAGGCCAGTGGCTTCAGTCCCTGAGATCGTTGGTCTCTTGGAGGTGGCGTCAGCCAAGCCTTACTGGCCGTCTCCCCAACAGCTGTCCACACCCGTGGTAGACTGGGCCAAGGCAGAGGTTCAGCTGGTTCTTCCAGGGAGCTCTATCCTGTCACGGGCTCAGGCTTCAGCTCTGGACCTGGGAGTCGAGAGCTGGGTTCTAGGTCTGCCCTGCCAGGTACTTGCTGTGTGACTCTGAGAAGTGACAGTCTTGTCCTTGGAGTCATTGTCTACGAAGAGGATGGACTAATGAACATGGCTGCTCACAAGTCCTTCTCTGCGTAACTCACGCCAGCATTCTGGCTCCAGAGCTCCCAACCATTCTGAACCGGGCCTCCCTATCCCTATTTACAGACCCAAGGCTCAGAGGGAAAGTAACCTTTCCCAGGTCACACAGCTCAACTCAAGAGGCTGTCAAACCTGTAAGCTTTCTCCTGCACCACACCCCCACACTGCTCGCACATGATGTCTCCATGCTGAACAGAGGCCTCTGTGCAAAGAAACCAGGCAGTTCAGGGAGAAGGATGCTGACTTTGCGGGGGGCTCTTCCTGTGTGTCAGGCCTCTGGGCTTCCTCGATTCTCTGTGAGCCAGGTGTTATCCTCCCATTTTATAGATAAGGAAGCTGAGGCCCTAATCACAGGAGCTGAGTTTCCCAGGTTCTGAAACGCGTGTTCTTTCAAGGCCACAGGCTCCCCACACCTCACGGAGGCCCTGCTCAGTTTCACTGGGTTTTATAACTGGCCTCTCTGTTTACTGACTATTGTCCCAATTAGCAAAATCCTGGGCCAGAGGGGTGGGTGTTCCCAGGAGGACCCAGAGAACAGCAGTGAGCCAGAAAGCAAACAAGCTCCAAGTGAGGGCTTCCCAGGAGTGGCCGGCTGCCTGAGAAATCAAGAACAACAGTGTTTGGGGTGAAGAGAAAATAACAGGGTGGCGTCTTCCAGGCCCGGCCAAGGCCTTTTGTACACAGTGGCCGGGGGCGGAGGGCGAGGCCGCCTCCTCCAGTCTCTGGTAGCTGCCCTGGGAGGCCCAGAGAGACAGGAAGACCAGCTTGAGGTCACACAGGGAGCAGGGCCAAGCTAGTTGAGGGGGGTCTAGTGACAGGGGAGGGACATGGTTGTATAACTCCTTCCTGCGGAAGACACTGAAAAGCTGCCTACTGTGTGCGCGGCTCCGGGCAGGAACCAGGAACACCTAAGATCAAAGGTCAAAGGGACGTGTGAGTTCCAGAGGAGAGCAGGAACTAGGACATGTGCTCTCCGGACAAGTGGTGGCAGAGCCAGGCTACCTCCCGAGTCAGAGAAACCAGGCCCGACCCGAGTGTCTATGAGTGGCAGAGTCCGTCTGCTCAGTGGCCACAGCCCGGGGGTCTTCCTAGGACATGCCTTTGTCCTGGGTACTCATACAGGTGTGCGGGGGGCCTAGCAGGCTTTCCTGTGACCCCCTGCCCCAGCCTGGGAGGTGTGTGGGGAAGGGGGCGAGGTTGACTGCCTCAGAGATTGCTGGCTGTCGGGGCTGGCCTGGCCTTGATTGGCTTAGCGACTGCGGGGGTCACTGCCGCTCCCTGCCTAGGCTGGATGATGCCTGAAGGGTTCTGCCTCGTCTCCCCAGACAGCGCTTGGGGATTAGAGCCAGCCCGATGTGTGTTTGAGTCTCAGCGGTGCCTCTCTCCAGCTGAGTGGCCCTGAGCAAGTGACTGAAACTTGCGGAGTCTGTTTCCCCATCTGTGACATGGGAACTTCAATGCCTGTTTCCTCTGGTTGCTGTAAGGAGACTCCATATTGGACCCTGCCTGCCTTTCCTCCCTCTCTTGTCCCAGAGATGTCTGGACCCAGGGGTGAGATGGCATGCTGCCATCGGTGATGGTGGTGCCTCCTTCTGCAGCTTAGGGGCCCTGGACCGTCTGAATGAGAGGGTCCTGTGGAAGTGAGCTGGTCCAATGCCCCCATTTCACAGATGGGAACACTGAGGCTCACAGATGTGTAGGTTCGGGATATGGTTGCACAGACAGTTTCCGGGAATGCTGCCGCCAGGAAGGCATCTTAGAGCATGCTGCCCCAGTGCATAGGGCATATGGAGACTCGAGGCCCAGACAGGGACAGCGACTTATGCAAAGTCATCCAAGAAGTCAGTGGCAGAAGCAGGTCTAGCACTTGGGCCTCTTCATTTTTACCTAGGGGTCTTTCTTTTGCACTGAGATCCCCCACTGTCCTGAACTCATACATCGTCTTCCAGGCGGGGAGCAGTGTGAGACCACATTGCCCCATCACAGCCCACACACATCACTGCCCTGTAGCGAGAGTTTCCAGGCTGCGGGCTCCCCAGAGGCTGGGGTCAGGGTCTCTTCACCAGGTCTCCAGTGCTGAGGACCCAGGCTCCAGAGCTGTAGGGCCTTGGTAATCAGTAACCTGGGGGCCAGGGACCCTGGGCTGGTAGTCGGTGACCCCCCCGGGGCCAAGGCCAAGCCACAGCAGCCCTCTGTGAATCACCAACTGGCCAGGTCAGGGCTACTCTTCCAGAAGGGACCGCTCAGCTGGGCCAGCTGCCAACTCACTTTCACTCTGGGGGCTGGGATGATGAGATTTCTTCTCCCTACTCGTTTGTCTTTTCTGGACTGTCCAATGAGTGGGCATTACTTTAAGTATATTTTCAGTGGTTTTATTTCTTTTTTAAAAGAAACAAAAACTATCATGGATACATACCTGGAAATAGTTTAAAACCCTACAGCTAGTTTTATTTTCAGGTGAGTAGATTGAGGTGTAACTTCTATACGGCAACAATTTACCCATTGTGAGTGTTTAGGAGTCCGATTTTTAGTAGATTTTTCTGTTGTGTGATCATCACCATTATCTAGGGTTGGAATGTTTTCATCACCCTTAGGTGTCCTCCCAGGCTGACTGCAGTGACCCCAGCCTCAGGCAGGCACAGTAGGATTTGCAAGTGAAAGTCTCCCCCTTGGTCTGTCCCCTTTCAAGCACACTGCCTTGACAGTTTAGTGTTTACCCTCCTTGACTTTTGAAGGATGCATGCAAAAACCACCACCCTTATAAAAAAGAGGCGAGGAGTCATACGATAGTCCTTGTACAATTTGCTTCCTTTTGCGCTTAGAGGTCTCTCTCTGCTTACTGTGTGCCTACTGTGTGCCAGGCACAATCAGAGCTAGCTCATTCTTTTTTCACAGCTGTAGAGTGGTCTATTGTATGGCGGCTCCATAATTTATTTAACCAGGACATTTGGGTCCTTTCCAGTTTTCTTCGAACAATGCTTCAGTGAACATCCTTGCACGTATATTTTGGTGTTTCTCTGTAAGGAATACTGAAGGAAGTGGGACTTCTGTGGCCTTGTGTCTTTCGAATTCACAGAGCTAAATTGCTATGCAGAGAGGTGAAACCGGTTTATGCTTACGTGGAGAGCATCTGGGAACTGGGGGAGGTTTATAATCCTCCAAATCCCCAGGGAGAGGGAAGAGCCCTGAATTCAGCCTCTGCAGGCCAGGGCCTAGGCACACAGCCCTGAGCCCTCGGGCATCTCTCCGTGGCTCCCCGCAGACACTGGGATAAGTTGCAGACTCTTGTGGGGCTCCAGGGCCTCTGTGACCCTTGCCAGCCTCTCATCTCCTCTTGTTCCCTGTGTCTCAGACTGGACCCCTACGTACTCACTGTATGTGGCCTGTGTTTGCTTGTCCTTTGCCCAGGCTGTCCCCTCCCCTAGAATGTCTTTTATTCTCAATCTGCCTCCTCCTTGCTCTTTGAGGCCTGGGGCACAAGTCTTTTTTTTTTTCATGAAGTCTTCTAGTAATCCCTACAGTCTGAATTGCCTTCTCTCTGTGTGTTCCCTTAGCTCTTTATCTGAACTACAGACCCCCTTAAGTGGGAGGAAGTTGTGGGTGGTACAGGGTAAACTTCAGCCTGATTCAATAGAAACTGGGCTCCATTGGGAGCTGGGATAGGTGACCATGGCTTTGTAGGAATGGGGACAGGAGCTCCCGTTCTAGTTGCTCCCTAGTTGCAGGCCAGGCCCTTTTCATACACACAGACTGATTTAATCCTCAGTAACTACTGTACCCATTTAGTAGATGAGGAGACTGAGGCATGAAGTACCTTACACACAGTAGAGGCGGGGATCAAACCCAGGTCTCCAGCTCCCCAGTTCTCTTCCTCTCATTGCACTAGGCTATTAGGAGAGAGGAAGGGAAGAGAATCTGGAAACAGAGAAGTGGGTCCAGCAGAGTTGGGGGAGGGAAGAGAGAGGGGTTGGTGGAGGTGGGAAGCAGGCCTGCGTGAGCCAGAATAGCACTCGTCTGAACCCAATGACTGGGTGCCTCTAGCGGGACAGTGAAGGGGTGGGAAGGGAGCCTGGGAGTGGGGAAGAGACTTGAATCCTTGCCTCCCCCCCCCCCCCCCCCCGGCCCAGGGGAGCCAATAGATAAGACCTTAAAGTGAAAAAAGAACCCTCTGGGCCCCCTCCCCCAAACCCCATAAAACAAACAAACAAACCCTCAGAACCACCACCACCAACGACAAGAATAAGGGCTTGAAGGTGAGCCCTGCAAGCATCAGCCAGCCCAGAGTGGGTAGATAGAAGTGGTTGTTTCTGGGGAGCAGTGAGTGGGGTTGACGGGGAACAACTTTGTACAAATAGGTGGTTGTAGGTTGTGATAAAAAGAAACACTTTTTTTTTTTAATTTTTTTTTCAACGTTTATTTATTTTTGGGACAGAGAGAGACAGAGCATGAACGGGGGAGGGGCAGAGAGAGAGGGAGACACAGAATCGGAAACAGGCTCCAGGCTCCGAGCCATCAGCCCAGAGCCGGACGCGGGGCTCGAACTCACGGACCGCGAGATCGTGACCTGGCTGAAGTCGGACGCTTAACCGACTGCGCCACCCAGGCGCCCCAAAAGAAACACTTTTTAAAAGAAGGAAACAAGGGCGGTCTCAAGTAGAGTAGCGTGTGCAATCTCAGGACTGGAGAGCTCTACCCAGCCCCCGGGAGTCTTGCTTGCTCCCCGGTGCAGTGAAGGCAAGCCCCCTGCCCTCCTGCCCCCAGCTAGGCGCAGCTGCAGGCGGCCTAGGTGGGCCTCTCCCCCAGACTGCCTGGGTTCAAATCTGGGCTGTACCTTTTCCTAGTTGTGCGCAAGTTGCTTGACCACCCTGCACTCAGTTTTCCCCTCTGTCAAGTGGGGCTGTTCATAGGACCTGCTCTGTAAAGGATGTCGTGAGGTGCTGGCCTTCATATGTGTGGAAAGCGTTCACAAAATAGAAGTTCCTGTTATCGTTTTACTGGAGATGTCAGGGGCAGAGAGGGGAGGGGGCTCGTGTGGGGCACACAGGAGGCCGAGCTGGGTTCCCCGCCTTTGGTGCCTGCACGCACCCATGTAGTGTGCATTGCGTGGGCGCCTGCTGAATTCCCTGGGCCGGTTGCTTCGTTGCCGCCCCGGAGCAGGAGTGAAGGGGCAGCCACGCCCGGTTGGGTCGGTCCGGGTTGAATCCCTCCTGTCTCCAACCGCCCGGCCAAATCCCCGCCCCTCCGGGGCCCCGCGCCCTCCCTGAGGGGCGGTCCCGGCTTGAGTGGGAAGGGCAGGCGGCTATAAAGGGTCGGTGACCCAGGGATCGCGGCTGCGGGCTGGGGTCTTCTGCCGCCGTCGCTGCCATGGCGCCGCACCACTCCGTACCTGCGCTGCTCTGCGCGCTGGTCCTGGCGCTGTGCGCGCTGTCGCCGCTGGCTCGCGCGGCCACCGCGTCGCGGGGGGCGTCCCAGGCAAGGGCGTCCCAGGGGCGGGTGCCCGAGGCGCGGGTGAGTGCCCGGGGGGCCCGGGGCTCCCGGAGTAACTCTCTATTGTAAGTTCTTGCAGATACAGCGCTAGGAAAAGGGGAGTAATTCAGGTCTAGAATGGAAAAACTGTTTTGTTGCTTTGTAAGTATCTCTTGCTGCTTCCGGGGCTCCGGTGGAAGGGGGTGGGAGCCTCAGGGGGCCTGGCTGTTTCCCTCCCTAGAGGCTAACCTCACCTTGGCCGGATTTCTTGTTCCCCTCCTGACTGCTCCTTTTCCTGGTCTAATTTCTCTCTCTGTCTGCCTGATTTCTCTCCCCTCTTCTGATTTCTGATTTCATTTCAGATACCTCTTTCTTGTCTGATTTCTCTCTCCCTGTCCAGGATTTCCCCCTCTTTCTTGTATGATCTCACTTCTGCCTGCTTATGCTCATTCCTATTATTTATTCTCCCTTCTCTGTTGTCTCTTCTGTCCTGTCTGGTTTCTTCTCCTCTCTCCTGTTTTCCCTTTGTGTTTCTCCACCCCTCTGCCTGAGTTCCCCCCATCTGGTTTCTCTTAGATCCGTCCTCCGGCCCGAGGTGACCTGTGCCTGCTGATTTCTGCCCTCCAGCTCCAGGCTAACCATCCTGCCTCTGCCCCATCTCTAGCCCCTGTGCATGTCTGATGTCCTTCCCCCGATCCTTGACCGCCTCCTCTCCAACAGGCTCCTGCAGACCCCGGCTGCGTCCTCTCCACCTTTTCCAAGAAATGGAATTTGGGGGTGGGACGTTGGGGGGGCAGGAGGGAGGAGGCAGACAGCGCAGGAGGCCACTTGGGCTCAGTCATCTAGGCCCTTCTTGGGAGGGTGATGGGGACATGGATGGGGCATGGGAAATCTTCCAAAGAGCAAAAGCAAAAGGCTGTGTGACCGTGGGCCACTACCCTCCCCCATTTGGGCCTCAATTTCCCTATCTGCAGAATGGGGTTGCATAATGAGCTCTCTGAGGACCCTTCTAGTTCTAGGAGCCACTGAGGTGTTGGAAGGGAACCCACTGAACCCCTGGGGACCCCCAGATTTACCCTTGCCATGTGAGGGGGTCTCCCTTTCGTTCCAGAGCTTATGCTCTTGGGGCTTACAGCAGTTCTCTGTGCCGCTTCCTAGCTGGGGGTCCTTGGCAGAGTCACTTCACCTCTCCGTGCCTCAGCCGTCCCATCCAATTGGCACTAAGAAGGGAGGGGAGAAGAGAGGTAGAGCCCTCTGTCCCTGCATCACTGGTGAGCTGAGTAGGCGAGACAGACTCTGGTCAAGGACAGGGTTTGGAGCCTAAACTCCACCCTGTTTGCTCGCTGGCTCACAGAGACGGGGGTAGACTCGCCTCAGGGGTGGGGAGATTCAGAGGCTCAAGTGAGATGCTCTTGGGGCTGGAAACCACCCTCCCTCGTGCCCCGGGGTCTCTCCCCACCGAGGCTCCTGCCCCTGCTCAGGCCATGCCTGTCTCTTGCAGCCCAGCAGCATGGTGGTGGAGCACCCCGAGTTCCTCAAGGCAGGGAAGGAGCCCGGCCTGCAGATCTGGCGTGTGGAGAAGTTCGACCTGGTGCCCGTGCCCCCTAACCTTTATGGAGACTTCTTCACAGGCGACGCCTATGTCATCCTGAAGACGGTGCAGCTGAGGAATGGCAACTTGCAGTATGACCTCCACTACTGGCTGGGTGAGGCCACCCCTTCCCCGTAAAGCACAGACCTTGAGGCACAGTCCCCCAGGAAGACTTAGTGACTGCTGAGCATCCAGCGTGTGCCTGCCCCTTGGCTAGACATTGCGGGTCTGGAAACTCTAGAGCCCGCCTGCCCCCGTTCAGACCCCAGCTCTGCCCTTTGGCGGGCCACTCAGTGCCTCTGGAAAGGGCACACCCTACCTCCCGGGAGTGTCTTGAGGGTTAGACAGGTTCCCGTGGCACTCAGAGCAGGGCTGACCTGGGGCCCCCGGGCCCCCTCCACACTTCCCTGGTCCAGCTCCAGCCACACCCCGGTTTGCCCTGCAGAGTCAGGCGCCTGGAGCCCCTGCTCTGCTCCGGGACTCAGTAAGTCCCCCCCATCTCCGCACCTCACTTTGTTAATCTGTGAACTGAGCCACTGCTCCCAGGCCTGACTTCATGTCTAGAGGTCTGAGAGGGAGTGCAGGGGAACGAGTGAGAGGTGAGTGTAGGAGGATGTGTCAGAGCTGAGAGGGCTCTTGGAGACTCGTGGAGTCCGGCCTCCCGCCGCCCCCTTATACAGAGGGGTTAACTGAGGCCCAAAGAAGGTAGGGGCCTGCCCAGCTTCTACAGCCAGGCCTGGACAGTGCTGGGGGCTCAGGACTCCTCCTCCTTGGGAGGCTGGGTCCACTTTCGGGAAGCCAGCCTCATGCTGCTCTGACGCCCCCTAGGCAATGAGTGCAGCCAGGACGAGAGCGGGGCAGCCGCCATCTTCACCGTGCAGCTGGACGACTACCTGAATGGTCGAGCCGTGCAGCACCGTGAGGTCCAGGGCTTCGAGTCAGCCACTTTCCTGGGCTACTTCAAGTCTGGCCTCAAGTACAAGGTAGGTCTGGGTGCCAGGGATGGCAGCACCAATGGCAGAGCTTGCTCAGGCCCATCCATCTTCCAGCCTTGTAGGTTGGGGTGGCAGACAGGTCACAGCTCGGCCTGTGGAGTTGGCTAGCCCTGGGTTTGAATCCTGGGCCTTCCTAGCTGTGTGACCTTAGACAAATTACATTCCCTCTCTGAGCTTCTGCTTTCTTATCTTAAAATGGAGAGAAGAAAATGTGTCACTTCACAGGATTGTCTTCCTAGCCCCAGCAGTGAGGGGTGGGCCATGGGTGGACATCCAGCCGCTTGCTTCCCCAGGGCAAGGCCCAGTCCTGCTCCCGCACCTCTCAGTTCGTAGGTCCTGCCAACAGAAGGCACCATATTGGGTATTTGAAAGGGAAGCCTTGACTTCATTCCTCATTATGTTCATTAGAATCCTCTTTGACCTTGAACTCTGAGGAGTCTGAACCCACACAGCCCTTACTCCCAATCCTCGGCCAGGTGGGGCTGAGCAAAACCAAGCTAGGAGCCCTGAGAGGCTCTGCCCTACTGTGCTGTGTGACAAGCAAGCCACTTGGCCTCTCCGAGCCTCCTTTCCTCTCTGGATGCATGAGAGCCAGTGGTACCAGCTCTTCAGGCCTGGAGACAGGATTTGGTGAAGGGTGGCTGGGAAATACCGTGCACAGGGCTGGCACCTTGGAAGCGCTCAGGGAAAGGTGTGGTTTTACAAAGCCGGGGTTGTCTTCGGTCAGGATAGGGAGGGGATCACGAGCTTTGGTAGCCAGGCGGGCCTTAATGTCAGAGTGCAAAAATCTTATTTTAAGGCAGGGAGGGAAACTGAGGCACAGAGCGGTTAAGCAACTGGCCCAGGGTCAACCAGCAAGTCAGTCCTAGAGGCAGGACCAGAGCCAAGATCTTCTGACTCCCAGCATTCTTTCCACTACACCAACCTGCCTCTTGTGAGCCAGGGCCTGTCTGTGCTGTTGATGTGCTGTGTGACCTTAGAGAAGTCATTGCCCCTGTCAGGGCCTTAGGGTCCCCTGTGCCAACTGGGTGGTATTTGGGGGTCTGAGCAGGAGTCTGCTCAGGTGAGGCACAGGGGACTGGACAATGGGAAAGCACGCTGCGACCGAGATAGCAAAGGGTAGGGTGTGTTCTGGGAACAGGGACTCAGGCCCCCGCTGGGTGGAGCTAGGCTGGATGCCCCGGTGCCTATCCAGCGCCCCCTGTTGGCCAGTTTCTCCGTACCCACAGCTCCTCCTACTGAGCTGACCTGCTCCCCCTTCTTCCTATAGCCCTTTAGGAGGCTTTGGTACCTTAAAAAAGAGGTGAGAAGCTTGGGACCCAGACCCCGGAGCTGGAGAAGAACCAGGCCTTTTTGTAGTTCTTGGAACAGGAAGTGGAAAGAGCACTTGACCAGGAGTCAGGGAGATTGAGGTTCAGGCCCCAAGGCTACCCCCTCTAACTGCTGTGAGGCTTTGGGCCGGTCGCGTGCCTCTGCGTGTGTGCTCTCGCACATTTATCAAGCCCTTGTAACAGCAGTGCCTGCTTGTTGTTGCTGTTGTGTGGACACAGCAGCTTAACTTCGGGACAAGGTTAGCAGCTTCCGCAGCTGGTAGGTGACGGAGCTGGGACTCAGTGTGAAGCGCCCAGCACAGAACTGGCTCACAGTGGACGCTCTGAACTCCCTGGTCCCTGATCTTAGTGCAGACGGGGCCTAGGAATCTGCATGTGTAGCAAGCATCCGCTACCCTCTGGTGCGTTTTCCAGGATGTTCTTGGACCATATTCTGCCAAATGCTCTGTGGGGTGAGTTCCTGGCCCGGCCCTGGATTTGGGACTTCAGTCCTGAAAGGCCCAGGCTCCTCCTGGTGGAAATGGGAGGTCCAAGGCCAGTCCTGTTTGCTGCCTTCTGCAAGTCCTCCAGCTGCCCCCGCACTTGGCAGGCCCAAGCTTCCTGGCCTGGAGCCCTCATCAATTATAGATCCCTAAGGAGCAGACTTTGTTACGCAAGACTTGTTCCTGTGAAAGCCTGCTCCTCAGAACCAGTTCTGTCCTCGGGGTGTGAGAAGGGGCACGGAGGGGACAGGAGGGCCTAGAAAGGGCTGTCATATGTCATAGGCCCTGGCCCCTCTGGTCCTGCAACCCCCCACCCTGAAAAGTATTGCAATTTTCAGAATCTGGAGATCTCTCCTCCTCCTCCTCTGCCTCTCAGACAGAACCCTAGAGACCCCTCATGGCTGGGTGATTTGAAACCCTTTGTTCAAACAAAACCTGGGCTGGGCTGAGTCATAGAAGCCCCTGGCCCCGCAGAATCAGTTGAGTCCTTCCTGGACTCCCTCCCATTTCTTAGATAAGTAACCTAGAGTTCAAGAGAGGGAGGGGACCAGCCCCAATCAGTACATTTTTCTTTGTCTTATAAACTGTTTGACATTAAAAAAAAATGTAAATCTGTATAGCTTTTTTTTCTTCTTCTGATTATAAGAGTAATACAAGCTTATTTTTGTTAAATTTTTTTTTCAACGTTTTTTATTTATTTTTGGGACAGAGAGAGACAGAGCATGAACGGGGGAGGGGCAGAGAGAGAGAGGGAGACACAGAATCGGAAACAGGCTCCAGGCTCTGAGCCATCAGCCCAGGGCCCGACGCGAGGCTCGAACCCACGGACCGCGAGATCGTGAGCTGGCTGAAGTCGGACGCTTAACCGACTGCGCCACCCAGGCGCCCCAATACAAGCTTATTGAAAAATGTCAAACATTATAGAAAGACAGGTTTTAGAAAGTATAAGTCCCCTGTGGTTTTACTTTTAGAGATATACACCAAATGATGGATAATACTTTTCACTCTATGTGTGAATGAATAGCCGTGTAGATTCATGTATACATAGGCAACTCTGTCTATCTATCTGTCATCTATATAGCATCACTTTAACTTGGAAAGTGACTTCTAGGACCATTTATCCTGTTGAATTTTGTTCAAATAATGTGATGCCAGTCTCTGCCCACCGAATGACTAGGCCATAGAAAGCAATAATCACTTCTAAAGAGTATAGTGAAAATTTCCATCCCCTGCAGTTGTAGACCCACTAATGCCTTCCAAGATCTTGCTTTGATCTTTTTGTTAACGTTTCCAAGTCTAATTTCCTAGGACGGTAAGGTTAGAGGAGTTAATTAATCAGGAGATTCATGTCCACAATCATGAGACATCAAGCATTCTTTTCCTTTATAAATTCACAGAGAGTTTATTTATTGTTTTAAAAATGTTTATTTATTTTTGAGAGAGAGAGAGGAAGAGAGAACGTGAGTGGGGGAGGGGCAGAGAGAGAGGATCCCAAGTGGGCTCTCCACTGACAGCAGAGAGCCCGATGCAGGCCTCGAACTCACAAACCGTAAGATCATGACCTGAGCCAAAGTCGGATGCTTTAACCGACTGAGCCAGCCAGGTGCCCCCAAAGAGTTTATTGAAACCAAAATTTATGACCTAAAACGGCCCTTTTCCTTTTTATTTTATTATTTTTTTAACATTTATTTTTGAGAGAGAGAGAGAGAGAGAGTAGGGGAAGGGTAGAGAAACAGGGAGACAGAGAATCCCAAGCAGGCTCCATGCCACCAGTGCAGAGCCTACTGTGGGGCTCGAACCCACAGACTGTGAGTTCATGACCCGAGCCAAAATCAGAGTCTGGACTCGCCACGCCACAGTCCTTTTCCTTTTTAAAAAAAATGTTTCTGGGGGCGCCTGGGTGGCGCAGTCGGTTAAGCGTCCGACTTCAGCCAGGTCACGATCTCGCGGTCCGGGAGTTCGAGCCCCGCGTCAGGCTCTGGGCTGATGGCTCAGAGCCTGGAGCCTGCTTCCCATTCTGTGTCCCCCTCTCTCTCTGCCCCTCCCCCGTTCATGCTCTGTCTCTCTCTGTCCCAAAAATAAATAAATGTTGAAAAAAAAATTTTTTTTTAAATAAAAAAATGTTTCTGTAAGTAAAAGGCATACTTGAACAAGTGAAATAGTTTGGAAACATAAAAAAGAATTAAGGGCCTTTCTCTTCCTCCGCGTCCGCATTTTCTTGTCTCTGAGGAATCCGTGGTAAAGGTTGGTGTGTCCTTTTACCACTTTCTGGAGAAGTTGTTCAGATCCACTGTCTCTGTGCCTCCAGCTGTACCGAGTCCTTGGGTCAGGGCTGTCCACGGACACTCAGGTGTTCCTGGGCTGGCAGACGGGCGAGGCTGGGTCCCTGGAGGACGAACTTGGGAGTAAAACCAGCACTGCCACTCACTAGCTGAGACCCTGGGCGCAGAGTTGAACCTCTTTGTGCCTCAGTTTTTTTGTCTCACCTTCTTGAAGTGGGGTAATGAGAGCCCCTACCTCAAGGGCTTGTTGTGAGGATTGAATTGCATGTCTGTAAAGCAGGTGCCTCAGCCCCCCTGACGTGGGCTCGCGGAGTGGCAGCCTCTGCGGTCATTACCGCGTGAACGTCGGGTTTGCATCTTTATCCTCAGCTGCCCTTCCTCACCTGCTCCCCAGCAAGAGGACCCTTGAAGCAGAGGAAGGAAAGGCTCCGTGAATCCCTCCCTGGTAGCCCTGCTCAGCCCAAGGGGATCCTCTTGAGAGGCCTCATGCTGGTACCAAGAAAGGACACCAGAGGGCGCTTCACTCACAACAACAAAACCCAGCTTGCTTCTTGAAGGCCTGTGCTCTGAGCAGTGGCTTGTTTCTGCCTCCGGTCCTGGGTGACCGTAGTTACCTTTGCTCTAAGAAAACCTGATTTGGGGTCAATAATGTTGGTATTTTAGATGTAGTCACACCTGGGTTTGAATCCCAGTTCTGACATTAACTAGCTGTGAGCTCTTGGGCAAGTCCCTTCACTTCTGGACTCTACTTTCCTCATCTGTAAGATGGGGTTGACTGACACCTTCCTCACAGAAGATGCAGGCAAGATGCCCGGCACAGGGGGCATGGCATTGTGATTTCAGACACACTTTTGATACTGCTTACTGTGTGTAGACATAGTAAGAGCCCAGTTGAAACTCGCTTCCTTTGTCCACCTGCCCTCGTGGAGTCTGTGCAGCAAGTCAGACCTCAAAGTGTCAAATCAGACACCTCAAAGGGAGGTGGCGGAGAGGGGCCACATTGCTGGCCTTAGTGGGAGCCCTTCTCACTCCACCCCGTGACACGTGGAGCCAGGCTGGGAACAGGAGGCGGGGTTTCAAGCCTTAGCATTGCCACACATGAGCTGACTGCCCTTGAGTCAGTCGCTTCACAGCTTTGGGCTTCAGTTTACCGCGAGTAAAATAGGAAGCCCTCTTAAGGACCTTCTCGACTCTGACTTGTCATCCTGGGGGTAGGGACTGCTCACGAGAAAGCCAGCGATTTTCCTTGGCATTTCCTGAGCCGAGGGCTGTTCTGACCGCTGTAGGGCAGCCTTCCTGAAGGCCCCTTCCCCGGGACTTGGTGACGACTGCAGAGGGTGGCAGAATAGGGACTTACGTCCTCATTTCAGAAAGGAGAGGACTGAGGCTCAGAGAGGGATAGAGACTTACCCAGAGTCACCCAGCACTGTTGTGGCAGGGCAAGGACTTGACCCTGAGGTTGTACTTTACCCACAACTGTCTCTGAAGGCATAGCCGGGGGTTCCTTCTGTAGATGGAGGGAGAACTGGGTGTGGGTCGGGAGCCATCTTCCTGGAGAGCCTTGGAGGATGGGAAAGCTTGGGGTTAGCATTTCTCAAAATGTTTTGCAGAACACTTGAGCTGTAGGCAGGATGTGGTAGAGAAGGCAGTTCTTGATTCCATAAGGCAGGGAAACACCGTATAAAGCAAAAGGGAAACCTATTTATTTACCCTGGGACTTCTCAGAGCCTTTATTATGCTGATGTGCATTGTGTAAGGCAGTAAGAAGCATTCCCTGAGCTTCTTTGATCATGGAACCCTTTCCTTGCAGAATAACCTGGAAGACCAAAGTTCCTTAGAACATCCCTTAGGAAATGCAGTTCCTCAGTGTTTTGAGAAAGGAATGTCTGTAGCTTTTTGGTCCAGGCAAGTGACCCCCGGGGTCTTTGTTAGCGGAGTGAGTATGAGATTCAGAGGGGTGGCAGTAAGCAGAATCTGACCAGGGAATCTGCTGGAAGGCTACTGGTCGACAGGCCAGAATCTCCTTCATTTCACCCCTCTCCCCTGCCCCCATATCTGCTTCCCTGGACCCTTTGCCCTGGACTGACACTGTCTCCTTGACCCAACAGAAAGGAGGCGTGGCATCAGGATTCAAACACGTGGTGCCCAATGAGGTGGTGGTGCAGAGACTCTTCCAGGTCAAAGGGCGGCGTGTGGTCCGTGCCACCGAGGTGCCTGTGTCCTGGGAGAGCTTCAACAATGGCGACTGCTTCATCTTGGACCTGGGCAACGTGAGTCCTGCCCTGCCCTTTCCCAGGGGCCACTGAGATGCTTCTGGCCTGGCCAGGCCTGACTCTGGGGAGGTGGACGCACTGATGCGAACGCGGACAAAGACGTGGGAAGGGCAGGCCCCAGGGACATCAGCTCCTGCGTTCACACGTGTTCTGTGCGCGAGTCAGACACACCTGCAGGGACTCGAGTACAGATGTGCCCAGCACGCATAGACTCGCGTGTGTAGACCCAAGCCCACCACACACAGGCGCACAGACCTCGTGCGCAGCATCCTCCAGCTTCGATTGACATACGGGTTCCCTGATGTCTTGCGTTCACACGCCCATTTCACGTGCCTCTTGACATATGGTCACTTACAAATGCAGGCACGCGCAAAAACTGTCGGCTCTTGCTCACCAGGCCTGGGCACGCCCCGTGATGAGTGCCTACACACATCGACTTGGGTGTGTGTCACGTGTAGTTGTACACGCACACCTGCATATGGCCACGTGTGCGGGATGCACTTACCCCAGCCCGGTTTACACATGCGGGATGCTGTGTACACGTTCCTGACACCCGTGTGCACTCAGACCTGCAAGTGGGCGTGGCCAGACATTCTACCCCGACCTCCTAGGTACACGTGCTGTAATGTCCATGCAAGTGTTGGGAGATACATTTTGTGTAAGCTTTTTATTAGAGCCTAATAGGTACACCAAAGTGTGTGCGAATCCTGAGTGCACAGCTCGGTGGGTGTCTCGAAGTGAATACACCCAGGTTAAGAAACAGAACATCATCAACCCGTAGAAGGGCCCTCCTGTGCTCTTCCGGTCCCTTCAATCCCGCGGGTAGCCATCATCCTGAACTCTCTGGAATTACGTGGTTCCAGTAGTTTCTGAACTTTGCGTGCATGGAATCATTCTTTCTTGCGTCTGCTGCCTTTTGATCAACACTCCATTGCTGAGATCTGTCCATATGGCATTTGGTTATAGATGGTTCATTCTCCTTGCTGTGTAAGATTTCACTGGGCTGATGTGCCCCAATAACGCTTTTATTGTTTATGTTTCTGGTCGTTTCTGGTTTGAGGCTCCTGCAGGTTGTGCTCCCCAGAGTGTTCTCGCACAGGCCATTCGGTGCACACGCAAATGCCCTTCGGTCGGGTGTACCTCTGGGAAAGGTACTGCGGGGTCACAGATAGCAGTCTGTGGAGCTTTGGTAGCCAAAGCCAAATGGTTTTCCAAGGTGGTTGTTCCAATTCCCGCTCCCACCGGCAGGCAGACGGGTTTATACACGTTGTATGTGTAGTTGAACCTGTGAGAAAGCACATATTCCAAGCTGCACACTCACATATCCTGGTGCACACGGATCACGCCCAGTGTGCCCGGCTGTGTGCCCGGCCGTGCTCCAGCAGCTGCGTCTGGGCGCACAGAGAACGAGGTGAGCTTACACACGCCCCACAGTCTCCTCCGTGTCATTAGGCCAGGCTTAAGTGAAGGCTGGGGCACTGCCTGACACAGGGTCCCCGTCTCACAGGACATCTACCAGTGGTGTGGTTCCAACAGCAACCGATTCGAGAGGCTGAAGGCCACGCAGGTGTCCAAGGGCATCCGGGACAACGAGCGGAGTGGCCGGGCCCGAGTGCATGTGTCGGAGGAGGGCGCTGAGCCCGAGGCGATGCTCCAGGTACCCATGGCCACATCCCAGGGGTGCGGGGTGGGGCCGAGCATAGAGGCGGGATGCTCTATTCTTTCCCCTCCATTGGTTAGGCAGTTGTGAGGTGAATTTGTTTTTCCACTGAGCTCGAACTCGTCGGGAGGTGGGGAAGAGCAACTTCCCTGACAAATCCCAGACTCCCCTGAGAGGTGGGGCTGGAATCCCAGGGCCTGGTGCATGCTGGGGTTGTGAGCCACACCCTCTCGCTGGGAGGGCCAGGTCTTTCCAGGGAGCTGAGGAGGAGGGTGGTGGCGGTGAGAACAATCCCCGTGCTGGAGCCCGATCAGAAAGAGACAACTGACCCAAGCCCCTCTCTCCTCTTCTGATCATTCCTAGTGATTTATGGTCCATTTAGGCAACTGCAGGATGGCTTTGCCAGCCATCGTGCTTTGAGGGCGTGTCAATGGAGGCAGAGTTAACCAGGATGAGGAGGAGACCATGAGCTCTGTTCCATGCCTTTTGCTTCCTACTTGTCTGGGGGCATTTGAGTTCCAGTTTTTGGGAAGAGCAGAAGATAATTATTATGGGGAGGAGCCTGGATACCAACTATGGCTTAGAAGGGGCTGTAGCTGGGGCTGCTGAGTCTGGTGGTGTAGCCCAGACGGAGGAGTAAAAATAGACCGAGAAGTCACAGGGATACAGGTTCAAATTCTGAATTAGCTACCTCATAGCTGTGCGTACAAGTTACCCCATCTCTCTGGACTTCAGCTGCCTCTTCTATAAAATGAGAGCGATAATCTGTGCCTCCTAGCATGGGTGTGGGGATTAAGTGGGATCATTTGAAGGCATGTGGTGGAAGGTGTTTGCCATTCTTAGAGAGCCGGGGAGGAAATGGTAGAATAAATGTCTGAAGGACTGTCCTGAGGCGGAGGAGTGGGGTGTTCTCACGGAACTCCTGCAGACAGGGCAACAGGGAGGGAAGGACTTGCCAGGCAGGTCTGGTTGAGATCCGCACACCACAGACATAGGAAGAGATACAGGACGTCCTCAGAGGAGGCTCTACCCTAAGTGGAGGGTCCCGGTGGATGCCCGAGTGGTCCTTGCCTGCCGGGAGAGGTAGCTCTCTCAGGAACCCAAGCCCCTCGCTGCGGGAGGGGGCTGCCAGGAGCTCATGGTCACCCTTTCTTCCGTGTCTCATCTCCTACAGGTGCTGGGCCCTAAGCCGACCCTGCCTGCAGGTGCAGAGGACACAGCCAAGGAGGATGCAGCCAACCGCAAGCTGGCCAAGCTCTACAAGGTAAGTCTCAGCTGCTCTGTTCCCTGTGTGTGGGGTCAGGACGGGGAAGCAGCTCCTGGCCGTGGGACCCTGACCAAAGCGCCCTCGGTAGGGAGAAGGGCGGTAAGGTCAACTTTGCAGGATTTCTAGGGAGTCCACAGAGAAAACTGGGGGGAAAATGTTTTAGGAAAATACTTGGGAAAATACTATAGAAATGGCCGCACACGTGTGTGTAGTTATTTCATTTAGAATTTGTTTCTTGTGATTTTTTTGTATGTATGTATTTTTTATTTTAGAGAAAGAGAGAGAGTTCACATGAGTCGGGGAGAGGGGCAGAGGGAGAGAGAGAGAATCTTAAGCAGGCTGCATGCTCAGCACAGAGCTCGACGCAGGGCTCGATCCCACCACCCTGGGATCATGACCTGAACCCAAACCAAGAGTCGGACGCTCCACTGACTGAACCACCCAGGCCCCCCTGTATTTTGTGATTTTTAAAACTCAGGCTGATCTTGAGCTAAGGAACTCTGGCTTCAGGGCAAGAGCTCTGGGGGAAAGCCCAGCCTACGCCATGATGCTCATGTTGCGCCCTCAGCTTATTTTGGTAAAAGAACAACAAAATGGGGTACAGATTCCTATCACCTTCGAAGAATAACCACACTGATTTTTACTCTGCTTATAAAGTAATGTATGTTCATTGAAAAAAGTAGCAATACTCCAGAACATAAAAAGAAATGCAATTCCACTGGTTTAAGATAAGTACCATTTTTAAAGTGTTTTAATTATAAAAGTAACAATACTCAAGTTTTAAAAAAATCAGCCTCTCCTGCACCCTTTTTGAGGTTACCATGGTTACACGGTGACCGTTTTAGTGAAAGAAAGTCCAGATTACATCTTTTTGTATCTAATTACACACTTTTCCATCTCTATTTGATATAAATGGATCCAAATTATTCACGCTTTCCTGTGACCTTCTTCTTCCCTCTCAGCGTGGTCAGGAATATCTTTCTACAACCGAAATCTAGATGCCCTTGGCTAGTGGCTCTGTTGTGTGCTATTTTATGAAGGTTAAGAATTTCAACAGACCCCCTAAGTGATGGATGTTAGGATGTGTCCACCTTTCCTGATTGCAGACGGTCCCTCTTTGTACACTTGTACTGAGTATGGCCTTAGAACAAATTCCCAGACGTGGATTATTAGGTCAAAGCCTGAAGACGATGTCAGTGATTGAAAATACCAGTTCCGGAGTCAGATCGCCTGGCTTTGAATCCCGGGTCTGCCTTCTAGCTGTGTAGTTACTTAGCCTCTCTGTGTTCTGGTGTCCTTGTGAATAAAATGGGGATATTAGTAGAGGTTTCACAGGGCTGTTGGAAGGATTAAAGGAATTCTAAAATGACATAAGTTATTAAATTATACAAATTGTTCAGAGCAGTGCCTGGCAGGTAGGAAGCACTCAGTAAGGATAGAACATTTGTTCCTTAAGGTTCTGAATAGCATATTACTAAACAGCACTCTGGGAGGGCTCCCGAATTACCCTCACCACAAGTCCGAAAGTACCTGCTTGCCCAGAACTTTGTCAACACGGGGTATTGCCAATTTTGTCTTTGAGTTTTGGCTAATGTGGTACACTTTGATGAATATAGTGAAAAATTTTTATTTTGAATTAAATTTAGGGTGTACAGAAGAATTGCAAAGAAAGGATAGAGGGTTCCCACATTCCCTTTAACCAGCGTCTCCTTAACATCTTAACATAACCAGAGACGTTTGTTAAAACTAAGAAATTCACACTGGTTTGGTCCCCTTAACTAAACCATAGACTTTCTTCAGGTTTCCCCCATTTCTTATTCCCGATTCCAATCCGGGATACCACATTTCATCCACATCCACATCTTTTATTTCCTTTTTGGTTTGTTTGTTTTCTACTAATGAGATTGACTGTCCCCTCGGCCAGTTATACAATTCTTCTCCCATGCCACCTGCACGCCTGCATTTTACATCCCCCCCGCCTTCCCTTCCGTGTGCAGTTTCTATGTTACACGTGGGTGTAGGTTACAGATGTGGTTGTGGCAAAGCAGGATGTGCCTCAGATCTTGGGGCCACAAGTCCAGGTGTTACTCTGTGGTGTCATGGGGGGCAGGGGGCAGTTGGGATGTAGACCGACCAGTGTGTCAGCTGGGGGGCGCCACCTGGGAAGGCCCAAGCGGTGGGAGTCGCTCACGTTCCTGACCTCCTGTCCCTGGTCCCCTCAGGTCTCCAATGGCGCGGGCACCATGTCGGTCTCCCTTGTGGCTGATGAGAACCCCTTCGCCCAGGGGGCTTTGAGGTCAGAGGACTGCTTCATCCTGGACCATGGCAGAGATGGGAAAATCTTTGTCTGGAAAGGTATGGGGGACGGGGAAAGGGTTGCTAACCAACTCCCAGCCCCTTGGGTGGGAGGTCCCGCAGCCCTGGCGGGGCAGGGTCTGTGGTGCAGGCACCCTGGGGCATGGTAGGCTCCTGAATAGAAAACGAATCTTGTTCTGAAGCCCTGGCTTTGCGACTGACTTGCTCTGTGATCTTGGGTACTTCACTCACCCTCTCTGGGCCTCCGATTTCCCATTTGGGCTAAAATCAGTGTTCCCGCACATGTTATAAAACCAGTTCTCTCAGAGGTAAATTGGCATCATGTAAAAAAAAAAAGTACAGGTCTGTGGTCAGATAAGTTTATGGGCAACACTGGGTTAAATAATGTCACCAGGCTTGCTTACTGCAGGACTTGGAAGAGCCTTTAACCTGCTAATGTATGTTGGTTGGGGCTTTTCATGAAGGTGATCTGGCTTCTGTTTAGGAAACGCTGTGCTAGGGGACTGATGGTGAGAGGCTCTTGGAAAACATTGGCCCAGATGCTTCTGAGAGGACCCCTCGGCATCTTCCTCCAGTGTCTGTTAGTCCAGAGGAAGAGGGCGGAAGGGGGAGGGAGGCAATAGGTACACAGAGAAGGGCAGAGAGGGAGAGAGAGACTGAGCACTCAGGGCTGTCGTCATCGTCATTATCATCTGGGCCCCTCAGCCTTGCCAATAAGAAGGCTGGGAACTGTGGGCTGGCACGTGCTGGCCAGGAGCCGTGCAGGCATGGGGAGGCTCTCCGGGTTGGGGCAGACTTCAGACGGTGGGGAGGGAGGGGGCCCCCGTGGTGGACACATGGCCTAGGGGAGAGAAGGGGGCTCGAGGGTATGGGGTGTAGGCTACAGAGTTGAAGGGGCAGAGTCTGAGTCGCGGCTTTCCCACTTGCTGTGTGGCCTTGGTCAAGTCACCTGACCTCTCTAAGACCCCAGTTTCCTTATATATAAATGGGGCATGATAATAATGACCTTTATCACAAACGGCCGTTGTGTGGATTAAACAAACGCAGCTGTGTACATTTCAGAGCACGAAATACACGCTCAGTAAACAGACCAAAACGGTTGTTACATTGACTGTTGTCAGCCAGGACCCCCAGCTGGAATCCCAGGAGTTCTAGGAGCGGTCATCTCTGGGGGTCTCTGGCCTTGGCTGTCCACAGCCTAAGAGGAATAGGGAGGGAGGTTCACTTGCTGCTTCCCCTGGACTATTGGACATTAGGGCACAGCACTCACCCCGGGCCCCTCACCCCCTCCATCTGCCGACAGGCAAGCAGGCCAACATGGAGGAGAGGAAGGCTGCCCTCAAAACGGCCTCCGACTTCATCTCCAAGATGGACTACCCCAGGCAGACCCAGGTGAGCTGGAGCCGGACAGCACAGTGAGGATGGGTCCATTTTGGGTGGGGAAGGGCCGGGGTCGGGTAGGTGTCCGACCCAGTGTGCGCTGGGTGTCTGAGTCTCCCCCGAGGACCTCTGTTGGGCGGGCCCTGTCCTCCGGGCACCTGAGCCCAGCCACAGCCTGCTCTTCCTTTCCCTTTCCAGGTCTCTGTCCTTCCCGAGGGTGGTGAGACCCCGCTGTTCAAGCAGTTCTTCAAGAACTGGCGGGACCCAGACCAGACGGACGGCCCAGGCTTGACCTACCTCTCCAGCCACATTGCCAACGTGGAGCGCGTGCCCTTCGATGCTGCCACCCTGCATACTTCCACTGCCATGGCGGCCCAGCACGGCATGGATGACGATGGCAGGGGCCAGAAACAGGTGCCTGGGGGCGGGGCGTGGGGGAGGGCGTCCAGGCCCCTTCCGTGCTCCCTCCTGGGCACTTCTAGCTCATGCGTTGCCTCCTCCTCTCCTGAGGACGTTTCTCTGTGAGGTTTGGACCCTGGTTTTGGTGGATGGGATTCTTTTGCCTTGGTTCATTTTCATAGCCAACATACCCTAAGCACCTGCCGTTTGCCCGGCCCCGTACCATGTGTCTCGGACCTTACCCTGCCAGCGAGGAGTGCCTGGTCTAAGCATAGCCATAGCTAATTGTGGAAGATTGGAAGCCAGCACACAGATTATGGGAACAGAGGAAGGACAAGGGGGGCAGGGTGGTTGCAGAGAAGGGGACCCTTCGGTTGGGCCTCAGAGGATAAGTAGAAGTTTGCTGCCAGAGGGGAAGAATGGTGGGTATTCCAGGCAAGAAACTGCCCCCAAGAGCCTGGGGCTTGACTGCTTTCTCGAGGAGGGGCCTTGAACGCCAGGTCCAAGGCTGTGGACTTGATCCTGTAACCAGTGGGTGCTAGTGAGGGTTTTTTCTTTTTTTTGCTTCGAAAGCAGAAATGCGACAAGCTCAGTTCTGTGCTTTTGAAACTTGCTGTGAAAATGGATTCGAGGTGGGAAAAATGAAGGTTGAGACGCTATGAGGAGACTGTTGTAATAGTTTAGGTGAGAGAAGACAGCCTTGACCCCAGGAAGGTCACAGTGAAAAGATGGAGAGGTGGGGGCTGGAGTCCTGAGATGTTTATGAAGTAGAGTTTGCTGCAGGTAACCATTGTTCTGCATGATAGAAACAGCAGAAGTGTTCATTTTTACTTATTATCGTTCTTGTCATTGGTATTATTATTACTTGTTCATTCATTCATTCCTCCAGTGGGGAAGGAAAGACACAGTGGACATGTTCAGGGTGGGCAGTATGGAATCAGCTCCAGCCGCCCGGCTGTGTGACCTCAGATGAGTCACTTAACCTCTTTGAGCTTCACTTTCCTTGCCTGTAAAATGGGACTTAATCCCACTCCTTCGCCTAGAATTTTTAAGGTCGGGAGGTTCTTCTTGGTCTCAGAGGGCTCAGTGTCTCTGCAACACCACCAGGTGGCGCTGCAGAGCCTCATGCCGGCTTGGAAAAACTGTCACTGGGAGCTCTGCTAAGAGATCATTCGGAGGTCACCCAGGGATGGCCCTGCTTCTGGAGTGATCTGTAAAATCCAGATGACTCAATAATCATACAGTGAACGGTATTATTAGCAATGACAACGATAACAATTCTGATAATAAGAGTGGCTGCCGTCTGCACGGCCGTCACCCTGTGCCGGGCACTGTGCGAGATTTTCATGAATAAACTCACCTGATCCTTGAGACACCTCCAGGTAGGCACTCGCAGTGTTACGCTCACTAAAAGCACATTCTGAATACCGCCATGCAGCTACCGGTCCCTGTGCTGATCGCTCTGGTGGGGGGAGGGGGGGGAGAATTACGGGGTCAGGTGGCGGTATGGTATAGGGATCCAGGGCAAGAGACCTGGGGGTTTGAATCCTAGCACGTCAGGGATTGGGGCAAATTATTTAACTTTCAGTCTGAGCCCAAGTGGAGCCACGTATAAAAAGCTCATCCCGTTGTGTAACCGTGACCTGTCACACCACGGTTTCCCCACTGGCCTGAGTTGGGGGGTGGGGATGCCACACCGTGTCTGAGCCCAGCCTTGTCTTGGCAGATCTGGAGAATTGAAGGCTCCAACAAAGTGCCTGTGGACCCCGCCACGTACGGGCAGTTCTACGGTGGGGACAGCTACATCATTCTGTACAACTACCGTCATGGTGGCCGGCAGGGACAGATCATCTACAACTGGTGAGGCTGTGGGCCATTGCTATGGGCAGAGTGTGGGGGTCACTGGCTGGGCCCTGGGCACAGCATGGGGCTGAGAGGGCTGAGGGAAGCCTGGGCCTGTTTGGGCCACGCTGTTAGGAGAGGCTCCTCTCTGTAGGGCAACACCACTTGTCTTATTTCTTGAAACAGCTTTTAAACTATTGTTCCAGAAATACTACGTGTCCATTGTAGGAGATGCAGTGAATACGGAGAAACACACAGAAAATCTCTCCCACAATTCCACATTAAGTACTGTAATGCGTTTTCTAATTAAAAATTATTTTAATTCCTTTAAAATGGGTAACACGTTCACATAATTCAAAATCAAGACAGAATAACGAGGTGTCTATTGAGAAATCTTGTTCCCACCCCCCTCACCCCATTCTCCAACCTCTGCCCCTCCGTGAGTAACTGTTTCCATTAGTTTCTTATATATTCTTCCAGTAATTGTTCATGCAAATATGACTGTACTCTTAGTTTCCTCCCTTCCTTACTCAAAGGATAGCATACTGTGTATATGGTCCTGCACTTTGCTTTTTTTGTTTAATACTTCCTGGGGATCAATCTATGTCAGCACATAGAATGCTTCCTTGCCTTTTTTTTTTTTCTACAGCTGCATAATATTCCACTGTGTGGCTACACTGTAGCCTGTTTAACAAATTCCCTGCTAATGCACACTTGGATTGCTTCGGGTCTTTTGCTATTCCCAGTATTGCTGTGATTAGTGACCTTAAACAAACATCATTTTAAATGTGTAGGGAGGGGCGCCTGGGTGGCTCAGTCAGTTGGGCGTCCGACCTCAGCTCAGGTCATGATCTCACGGCTTGTGAGTTCAAGCCCTGCATCGGGCTCTGTGGTGATGGCTCAGAGCCTGGAGACTGCTTCGGATTCTGTGACTCGCTTTCTCGGCCCCTCCCCCATCTGTGCATACCCTCTCTCTCTGTCTTTCTCTCTCTCTCTGTCTCTGTCTCTTTCTCTCTCTCTCTCTCAAAAATAAACATTAAAAAAACAAATAAGTATGTAGAGAAATGTCTGTAGGGTAGGCTCCCAGAAGTGGGATTGCTTGATCAAAGAGTAAATGTGCTTGTCATTGTGATACGTGGTGCCCATTTTCCCTAGATGCGCTTTGTAGCATTTTGTGTTCCTAACAGCAACGAGCAAGACAGCCTCACTGATGGACTATATTCTCAAACTTTTGGGTGTTTATCTCCCTTATCGTTTACAAAATGGTATCTCAGTAGATTTAAAAAAAATTTTTTTTAAGTTTTTTTAAAAAAATGTTTATTTTTGGGAGAGAGAGCGTGAGCAGTGCAGGGACAGAAAGAGAGGGGGACAGAAGATCTGAAGCGGGCTCTGTGCTGACAGCAGTGAGCCTGATGTGGGGCTCAAACCCACGAACCATGAGATAGTGACATGAGCCAAAGCTGGACACTCAACCGACTGAGCCACCCAGCTGCCCCATCAGTATATTTAAAAAAAAAATTTTTTTTTTAACATTTATTTATTTTTGAGACAGAGAGAGAGCATGAACAGGGGAGGGTCAGAGAAAGAGGGAGATGCAGGATCTGAAACAGGCTCCAGGCTCTGAGCCGTCAGCACAGAGCCTGACATGGGGCTCGAACCCACGGACTGCGAGATCATGACCTGAGCCGAAGTCAGACGCTTAACCGACTGAGCCACCCAGGCGCCCCCATCAGTATATTTTTAACTTGTATTTCTCTTACTGTACAGTCTCAACACTTCTTGATGATTGTTGGATTTCTTCCTCTTTCAGCTTTTTGTTTTGAAATAATTTTGGGTTTCCCAAAATGTTGCAAATATGGTACAGACAGTTCCATGAACCTATTACACATCTCCCTCGATTACCTAACCATAGCACAATGATCCAAACCAGGAAATTAACATTGGTATAATTCTATTTACCAATCTGTAGACCTTATTTTGACTTCACCAGTTGCCCCACCAACGTCCGTTTTCTGGTCTAGGATCTAACTCAGGATCCCACCTGGCACTTAGCCATCATGACTTGTTCATGGCATTTAATCACCATGTCTTAATCTGTGACAGCTCCTTAGTCTTCACTTTTCTTTCATAACCTTAACTGCTTTGGGAGTGTGCCGGTCAGTTGTTTTGCAGAATGCCTCTCAATTCAACAACTTCAGACTTTTAAAAGCAGCTTAAAGGAGGGGCGCCTGGGTGGCTCAGTCGAGTAAGTGGTCTGACTCTTGATTTCGGCTCAGGTCATGATCTCGGGGTCGTGAGATTGAGCCCCGAGTTGGGCTCTGTGCGTGGAGTCTGTTTAAGATTCTCTCTCTCTTTCTCTCTCCGCATCTCTCCCCCTCAATCACATGTGCACTCTCTCTCTAAAAACAAAACAAAACAAAACAAAATAAGGCAGCTTAAAGAAAAAAATTTTTTGACTAGGTAACACTTACACATGGTACAGAATTCAGAAGGCATTTTTTGAAAATGATAGCTGCATCACACATTGATTTATCATATTTTGCTTGCTTATACAGATAACACATGTCAGTTGCAGGAAATTGGGACCGTATAGGAAGAGATGGGTCAGAAAACCAAAGCCGCCTTCCCCAATCTCCCCTCTCAGGGCAATCACCGTGGGCCTTTTGGAGACCTCTCTGTGCAGATTCACATGAGGCTAAGTCCCGATGTCTTTTCCTGCAAATGGGCTCGTGTTGTACTCTGACCTGCCTCTCCCCCCATGAGAATTGTCCCGGCCGCCTTTCTACATCTTGGCCTCTCAGAGCACCTTCTCTTGTGGCTGCCCAGCCCGGGATGAACCAGCCGGTCCCCGTGGGGCACATTTAGGATAAGGAAGGCCGTTGCCTTTGCTCAGGTCTCAGAAGAAGGCAAAGTGCTGAGCTGGGGGTGTGGCACGTTGGTTTGGTTCCTGACACTGGTTGCTCGTGAGAAAATCCCTTTCCCTCTCAGTTTCATTACCTGTAATGTGGAGATCTGTGGGTTTCTCAGGCCCAGGGCAAAGGAGACACTCTGGGTTCTGTGCAAACCTCGGTGCTATCACTTCCGCTTCCAGGCAGGGCGCCCAGTCCACGCAGGATGAGGTCGCCGCATCTGCCATCCTGACCGCCCAGCTGGATGAGGAGCTAGGAGGGACCCCTGTCCAGGTGAGGCCAGCCCAGTGTCCCACTGGGCCACACCCTGCATCTTGTCCATCTGGCCACTCCTCTCTCTGACTGTCCATCCTCCCATCCCGCAAACATTTACATGGGGCTCCCCGTGTGCCCGACAGCATCCGCAGCCGTGAACACGCAGGTCCCGCCCCTCTGCTGATGCAGTTTATGGTCTTGGGGGGAGAAAGATGCTCGGCAGACACTCAGGCAAATGTGACATGGAGACAGTAGCAGTAGAGGCAGTGTGGCAGCCCAGTCGGAGGGGGGATGTGGAGCCGGCCTGCTTGGGCTTGAATCCTGTCTCACCTCTGGGCGACCATGGACAGGTTGCTCAGCCTCTCTATGCCTGTGTATTCTCTGAGTATCCTCTCTCTGCCACAGGATTGCCGTGTGTACGAAGAGTTCATGTTAGTAAAGCATTTAGAGCCATGCCTGGCCCATAATAGCCCCCTTACACGTATATGTTAAGTGTAAGAACATAGAGATCCCAGGCAGGATCTAACTGGATTAGACAAGGACCTCCTTCGGAAGATACTTTTCTGTTGGGACCTGACAGACGAGAAAGATTTGGGCAGGCACATTTCAGGCAGAGGGAAGGATATATGCAAAGGCCCTGAGGTGGGAGGGAGCATTGAGTGTTAGAACAAAGGAGGAGTGCCATGATAGAAATCTGGAGAGGTGCTCGGAGGGGCCAGACCACCGGAAGCCATAGTGAGGAATTTGACCTTAACCCTGGAAACAAAGGGATATTGCTACATAATAAATGTGATATGAAGGGATTTATGGGTTTAAAAGGTTGCTCTGGCTATGCAAGAGGGGTCTCTCCATATCTAGAAGGCTCTGTTCTCATCACTCTGCCGTCTTTCCTGCCCTGGACTGACGTCACCATTCTGGAAGAATGTCCACGAACAACCCATGTGCTTCCATTTAAGGGAACATTTGCAAACATAGGTTCTCTTGGTTCTTGGACTAGAGTCAGGGTCAGCAAGGCAGGTCCTCATGGGAGGGGAGAGCAGCTGAAGCAGTGCCCGGGGGACCTGCGGCCATGGGGCCGTCTCCAGCCTTCCTGGAGCTCCCGTTTCTCTGCCCAGACCCTGTGTGCTGCAGGGCCGTGCTTCATCCCACAGGAGACACCAGCGTGATGGCCTTGTCTGGGGGAGGGGCCCAGGCCAGGGTGGCTGGGATAGGGGTTGAACACAGAAGCACTGTCGCCCCCACTCTCCTTTCTTGACTTGCTCTCGTATCTCACTGCCAGAGCCGCGTGGTCCAAGGCAAGGAGCCCGCCCACCTCATGAGCCTGTTTGGCGGAAAGCCCATGATCATCTACAAGGGCGGCACCTCCCGTGAGGGTGGGCAGACGGCCCCTGCCAGTACCCGCCTCTTCCAGGTCCGGGCCAGCAGCTCTGGAGCCACAAGAGCCGTTGAGGTAATGCCCTGGCCCTGGACCTCCGAAGGTTTCGCCTACTTGAAACCCCCCGGACTCAATGGGCAGATCTCCGGGCACAGGACTGGGTGGGGTGGGGGCAGGAGTTAAGAGGCATCTTATTGCACCTTCCCTGCCCTGGGAAGCAGAATTGTATGTCTTAGACTTCCTCTTGTTTCAAGGATGCCCGGAGCCCCTTGCATACCTGCCATAATGGGAAGCTCACTATCTAACAGTCCATTCTTCACCATCTGGACACTTCCTGATTGTATTCCAGACGGCTCCTATCCCTTTTATGATGGAAGGTGCAGACCTGAAGGTGCAGGATGGTCTGAACAGCCTAGAGGAGAATGGGGCTATCTCACCTCCTTTGTGCTGGGCACTCAACTTCTGTTAGTGTAGCCCAGAATTCTAGAATTACCTGGACGAGCCACAGTGCATTAGTGAATCATGGGAGTGAATCAACTAAGCCCCTCCTTGTCCAATGTGCCCTCAGTTGTGATGGGTATATTCTTCCAAGTGTCCACCTAAGAGCTGGTCCTGCTGCAGGGTCTCCTGGGAAGTAAGGAGGGGACTGAGGACTTTTCGTCTGGTTTCTGATTAATCGGACTCTGCCTTCCCAGATCATTCCTAAAGCTGGTGCACTGAACTCCAATGATGCCTTTGTCCTGAAAACCCCCTCGGCCGCCTACCTGTGGGTGGGGGCAGGAGCCAGCGACGCAGAGAAGACGGGAGCCCAGGAACTGCTCAGGGTACTTCGGGCCCAACCTGTGCAGGTGGCAGAAGGCAGTGAGCCAGGTAGGAGCTGGGGGCATCGGGGCCTGTTGCTTGCTGAGGACTGTGGCTGTTAGATCTCCCTCCCTCCTTTCTGCTTTTGGGGGGGGCTCCTTACTCCTGCCTTTCTCCGTACCTGTCCCCTTTTGTGTGTTCAACAAAAGCAGGTGGGCTTAAAGTGAGGGCTATGGTCAGCGAGAGGGAGGCCCTCCAGGAGTGAAGAGAAAGCAGAGCTCCGTCTGGGCTGGGGCATTCGGGGAAGGCTGCTGGAGGAGGTGGTCACTTGCGAGGAGGCCTTGAAAAGCAGGCAGAGTAACAGCCTCATGGGGGCAGAGTCTCTCCTAACCTTTAGAATTTCTGTGGACAGAAATGCCAAAGCCTGCTCTGTTTTTCAGAATACAGGTAGGAACATCTTTATGCCAGCCCTCACTCAGTCTTTCTGCTATGCCTTTGAGTCTATGCCTTCCCGGCTGATGCTTAGTAGAAATGGGGAAGAGTAGCTGTGCTTTCCGAGATGATGGACATATTCATACCCGCCATGTCCAATTTGGTGGCCACTAGTCGCATGTGGCTAATGAGCGCTTGAAATACGAATGCTGGGAATTAATGAGACCGAGGAACTGAATGCTTAATTGTTTTTCATTTTAGTGAACTTAAATAGCCACATGTGGACAAAGCAGGTGTAGTGGAAAGAATAGGGGGATTAGAGTCAGATAAGATTTGTATCCTGCCTTTACTCCTTGTTAGCTGTGTGATGTTGGGTGAGTTGCTTAACCTCTCTGAGCCGCAGTTACCTTGTTTGTGGAGCGGGAATAATTATCCCCATCCTGCAGTGCTGTCGTCATTCCTGGCTGTGTGTCGTGCCAAGTCTGCCCTCTCTGGGCCCCTGTTTCATCACCTTGAAATTCCCTCAGGCCCCTTCCCAGTTGCCCCCCCGCCTGCCCCCCCCCTCCCCACCATCCCCACCGGGATTTGAAGGCAGAGGGTGGATTGAGAGCAGTCAGCCGTGCCAGGGCAGGGTTTGTCGTGGGGTCTGATGAGAAGGGCTGGCGGGAGGCGGTATCTGTTGGCAACTGGCGCGGTCTCCCCCCCTCACAGACAGCTTCTGGGAGGCGCTGGGCGGGAAGGCCGCCTACCGCACGTCCCCGCGACTGAAGGACAAGAAGATGGACGCCCACCCTCCTCGCCTCTTTGCCTGCTCCAACAAGATCGGCCGTTTTGTGGTGAGCCCCGGCGGAGGTCTCTGCCTCTGCTTACCCACTGGGAGGCGGGCTTGCAAGGCGTGTGGCGTCAGCAGCAGGGCAGGGAGAAGCCCTTGACACAGGGCAGGGAGGAAGGATCCCCTGCCGGCTGGAGCGAGGTGAGGCCGCCCAGGGGAAGGAAGACCTCTGGATCACCGGTGTGCTTTCGTTAACCCTTCTGTTCCTTCCCAGATCGAAGAGGTTCCTGGCGAGCTTATGCAGGAAGACCTGGCCACAGATGACGTCATGCTCCTGGACACCTGGGACCAGGTGGGTGGAGGACAGAAGGCGTAGGCTGTTTGGGATGAGGGAGGTGCTAGACTGCAGCTCTTAGATCAGTTGCCAGAAGGGCTTAAAAGAGCCAGATGTTGCTGGAAAGGTCCCTGAGGTGTTGCGAGGCACTTTCCCTTTCTGGGCCTCCATTTCCCCATCTGCAAAATGGGAGTGATGGGACCTACCTTGCCTAATTCTAGGAGGTGAGGTGTAGATAAGATCACCTTGCACACTGTGAAGCACCATATAGATGCAAATCGGATGGCCCAGAGTTCTCTCCCGGGCCTTAGGGCAGTGTGAACTCCTCCCTTAAATCTATTGGTAGAGAAACTTGAACTTAGCATATCATATGCGGGCATAAACAGTCTACAGAGGGTCACCTGGGCGTTTCGAAGGGCATCTCCTTCTGTTTTAGAGGGCTCTGAGCTCTCTCTGCTTCACCTCCTGGGGAAGGCTGTTGTGTAGGACTGGTAGGAATGGTGGTGCCATTCCTTCAGTCGACCAGTATTAACTGAGCACCTGCTTTGTGCCAGACACTGCTCTAGATGCTAGGAAGAGAGCAGTAAATAAAGTAGACATTCCCCTGCCCTCACAGGGCTTCACATTCTCTTGGGGGATGGCAGTCGATAATCCTTCCTGTCAGAGTTATCAAAATTACAGATGGCAGCCACGAAGACATAAGGCTCCCCTCTGTCTCTTCTTCTGGGGATGCCCGGTTGGAAGATCAATACCAGAATGTTTGTAGCTTGAGCCATCCAGCTGCTGTCGTCGATGGCTCCTCTGGCCACCTAATCTATTCGTTCATCCGTTTCTTCATTCACTCAGCCCACATTTAGTACACACCAGCGTCTTCCAGGAAAAAATGCTGGAATCCTACGATGAGCAAAGTAGACACAGTACCTGCCGTGAAGGGGCTTCTAGTTTAGCAGGGAACACGTTTGTAAATAAGTAAGAGAAAGACTGGTATTTTATTATCTGATATCATCTTATCAATGACAGGGACTCTTTAAAATATTTAAAAAAAATTTTTTTAACATTTATTCATTTTCAAGAGAGGGACAGAGTGCAAGCAGGGAAGGGGCAGAGAGAGAGGGAGACGTAGAATCGGAAGCAGCCTCCAGGCCCTGAGCTGTCAGCACAGAGCCTGATGTGGGACTCAAACCCATGAACCATGAGATCGTGACCTGAGCTGAAGTCGACGCTTAACCGGCTGAGCCACCCGGCGCCCCTTTAAGATATCTTAGATACACCTAAAAATTGTCGTATTACACGACTTGTATTAAGGCTCACAACGGTGGTAGTGGTGGTAACTTGTTTTTATTCCAAGCCTTAGACCCGTGCGGCCCAGAGCAGACTCAGTGCCTGTTTGGTGTGAGCATATGTTTGGATGCTCATTGGTTGAGCAAACAAATGCCAGAGAGGGATAATTCATGAACTTCTAGAGAAGGATCTCAAACTCATTGGTTAAGCAATGTTAGCGAGTGAGGGGGCTGGGGTGGGGGGACACGGCGTGGCGGGTCCTGAGGCAAACTGGGAATGCTGGTCTAAATCGGCGGTGGGGGTGGGGGTGGGGTGCTGCCACTCAGCCTCATCCACATGAGCGTGAAGGCCCGTGGTCGCCAGATCCTCCAAGTTTTCAAGAGAACGCAGAATTCTAGATTTTAACGCAAGCTGGTAACTAAACTTGGCTACATGGGCATTATAGACCAAGCTGTGGTGGTGGGTGGGCCAAGAAAGCGTGTGTGAAGGTCACCAGTTTGCAAGCTCTGTTCCAAGTCCTTCCAGTCCTGGTCTGTGGGCCGTGTCTGGTCCCGGCTGGGCCGCAGGAGCCTCCCCATTCTTCTCCAGCGGTGCGTGTGGGCAGCACCCTCATGTACACTTTTCGTTTCATGCCTCACTCCAGGTCTTTGTCTGGGTTGGAAAGGATTCTCAAGAAGAGGAAAAGACAGAAGCCCTGAGCTCTGGTGAGGACCATGTGCCTGTGGGGCTCTTTCCTGCGGTGCAGTGGGAACAGCTTCCCGCATGGGTCTGGGAGTTCGTGACAGTGGGGTGGCACTTCCTCATCCGTGGTCAGCCCCTTGGGAGCCCTGCCTGGGGCACTGGAAGAGCACATCAGCTCCTACAGAAAGCTTCAGGTCATGCCAGGGAAAGGCTACTTTAAGTTTGCCCAAGGACCCAACTTGTCAGGGTTTGGATATCGGAAAGCAGATCTCTGGTAGCTGACCAGATCTGACTTGGGAGGCAGAACCCTCAAGCTGGTTTGTTAATATCTTCCAATAGGGGAGAGCAAGAGAGCAAAGTGATACAAACTTTGTGAAGCAGGGAGTTAAACCGTGACCCCGGGCCCTTCCTGCGTTCCTGGGCAGGGTGGTCGGGGAGCCATGTGCGGTCATTGCTAAGGGATGCTAGCGTCTAGTGCAGGGACTGGCCATCAGAGACACTAGGACCAAAAGCCATCGTAGGCAGCTTCTGCCCTGAACCACCTCTCCCTGGTGAAGGACGCACGAAGCATTCCTGGGGTTTTCTTTTCCTGCATGTGTGTCTGCAGCTAAGCGGTATATTGAGACGGACCCAGCTAATCGCGACAGGAGGACCCCCATCACCATCGTGAAGCAAGGCTTTGAACCTCCCTCCTTCGTGGGCTGGTTCCTCGGCTGGGATGACAGCTACTGGTCTGTGGATCCCTTGGACAGGGCCATGGCTGAGCTGGCTGCCTGAGGACAGGCAGGCCCCACCCCTGTCACTGGTCAGTGCCTTTTTATAACAGTCCATCCTTCAGAGACCTTACAGAGAGCAGGGCCACTCTGGTGTGTGTGTGTGTTTTTACAGTAGCCAAAAACAGCCATGCAGAAATTCAGGGTCCTTGCACAATTGTCTCAAGTATCTGTCCTTTTGGAAATTGAATCCAATAAAAGCTTTTTGAAGTGTGTTAGCCTGTCGTGGCTCAATATGTCTCGGTAATTATTCTGGGAATTCCCAGGGAGGGGCCTGGCATGTGCCTGTGAGCCGGTGGCTAAGCTTCCTTCACTCTGTGTGAATCCTGGACCTCCGAGAAGCAGGTGCCAGGATGAGGTGGGATGCACCCAGGTGGCCCCAGGGGAACTGCCTGTGTGAAAGGAAATCGGGAGGGAACCGGGGAACTGAGGGAGCCGCTGGACTGAGGTGCACGTCTGACCCCAAGTGAAGGAGAAGAGGGAGAAGGTTGGGCGGAAGCCGTCCCAGATGGCAGTGCCGTCCAGGAAAGTTTGGCAAAGCTTTCAGGGAATGCTTGAACCAAAGTAAAAAAATAAAAAATGAAAATAAAAAAACTCTTTTTTAATGGTATGTGGTATGGTCCCATTTTTCTTTTTTTGTTATTTTTTAAATTATATGTATATATTTTAATTTACATCCAAGTTAGCATATAGTGCAACAATGATTTCAGGCGTAGATTCCTTAGTGCCCCTTAACCCATTTAGCCCATCCCCCCCTCCCACAACCCCTCCAGTAACCCTCGGTTTGTTCTCCATATTTATGAATCACAAAATATATATGTCCCCCTCCCTGTTTTTGTATTATTTTTGTTTCCCTTCCCTTATGTTCATCTGTTCTGTGTCTTAAAGTCCTCATAGAAGCAAAGTCATATGATATTTGTCTTTCTTTGACTAATTTCGCTGAGCATAACACCCTCCAGTTCCATCCACGTAGTTGCAGATGGCAAGATTTCATTCTTTTTGATTGCCGAGTAATACTCCATTGTATATATGCCACATCCTCTTTATCCATTCATCCATCGATGGACATTTGGGCTCTTTCCATACTTTGGCTATTGTTGATACCACTGCCAGAAACATGGGGGTGCATGTATCCCTTTGAGACAGTACACCAGTATCCCTTGGATAAATACCTAGTAGTGCAATTGCTGGGTCGTAGGGTAGTTCTATTTTTAATTTTTTGAGGAACCTCCATAGTGTTTTCCAGAGTGGCTGCACCAGTTTGCATTCCCACCAACAATGCAAAAGAGATCCTCTTTCTCCGCATCCTCGCCAGCATCTGTTGTTGCCTGAGTTGTTAACGTTAGCCATTCTGACAGATGTGAGGTGGTATCTCATTGTGGTTTTGATATGTATTTCCCTGATGATGAGTGATGTGGAGCATTTTTTCATGTGTCAGTTGGCCCTCTGGATGTCTTCTTCGGAGAAGTGTCTATTCGTGTCTTTTGCCCATTTCTTCACTGGATTATTTGGCTTTTGGGTGTTGAGTTTGATAAGTTCTTTATGGATTTTGGATACTAATCCTTTATCTGATACATCATTTGCAGATATCTTCTCCCATTCTGTCGGTTGAAGCTTTTTATCTTGACAAGGTCCCAATAGTTCATTTTTGCTTTGGTTTCCCTTGCCTCCAGAGACGTGTTGAGTAAGAAGTTGCTGTGGCCAAGGTGACAGAGGTTTTTGCCTGCTTTCTCCTTGAGGATTTTGATGGCTTCCTGTCTTACATTGAGGTCTTTCATCCATTTTGGGGTATGGTGTAAGAAAGTGGTCCAGGTTCATTCTTCTGCACGTTGCTGTTGAGTTTTCCCAGCACCACTTGCTGAAGAGACTGTCTTTATTCCATTGGATATTCTTTCCTGCTTTGTCAAAGATTAGTTGGCCATCCATTTGTGGGTCCATTTCTGGGTTCGCTATTCTGTTCCATTGATCTGAGTGTCTGTGTTTGTGCGAGTACCATACTGTCTTAATGATTACAGCTTTGTAACACAGCTTGCAGTCTGGGATTGTGATGCCTCCAGCTTTGGTTTTCTTTTTCAAGATTTCTTTGGCTATTCGGGGTCTTTTCTGGTTCCATACAAATTTTAGGATTGTTTGTTCTAGCTCTGTGAAGAATGCTGGTGTTACTTTGATAGGGATTGCGTTGAATACATGGATTGCTTTGGGTAGTATCGACATTTTAACAATATTTGTTCTTCCTCTCCAGGAGCATGG
The DNA here is from genome assembly GCF_016509475.1 of Prionailurus bengalensis. Taxonomy (NCBI): domain Eukaryota; kingdom Metazoa; phylum Chordata; class Mammalia; order Carnivora; family Felidae; genus Prionailurus; species Prionailurus bengalensis. The sequence continues at coordinate 80,658,058 of NC_057359.1, forward strand.
AATCTTTTTCCATTTCTTTGTGTCTTCTTCAATTTCTTTCATAAACTTTCTATAGTTTTCAGTGTATGGGTTTTTCACCTCTTTGGTTAGATTTATTCCTAGGTATTTTCTGGTTTTGGTGTATTTTTTATCATGGTAAATGATACATAATAATCATTTTGACTATTTCTAAGCGGCATGCAGTGTCATTATATACATTTACAGTGTTGTGGAGTCAGCACCGTTTATTTATTTTGAGAGAGAGAGAGTGCCAGCAGGGGAGGGGCAGAGAGACAAAGAGGGAGAGAACCCCAAGCAGGCTCAGCGCTGTCAGCGCAGAGCCCAATGGGAGCTCGAACTCGTGAACCGTGAGATCATGACCTGAGCCGAAAGCAAGAGCCGGTCGCCTAACTGACTGAGCCACCCGGGGCCCCTTTGCTCCTTGTAACCTTTATTTGACTTTCTGTCTCTATGGATTTGCCTTTTCTCATACAGTATTTGTCCTCTGTGTCGGGCTTATTTCACTTAGCATAATGTTTTCTCAAGATTCATACATGTTATAGCAAATATCAAAATTTCCTTTTTGTGGCCGAATAATACTCCATTGTGCATATACACATTTTGCTTAACCATTCATCCAGCGGCGGGCACTCAGGTCGTTTCCACCTTTTGGCTATTGTGAACCAGGCTGCTGTGAACACTGGGGCGCAAACAGCTCTTTGATTCAAAGAGTTTTTGAGCCACAGTCCAATCAGCCAGTGAAGGCGCTGTGTGCCTCCCAGGAGCAGGTACAGCGTGGCTTGTCTCCCCACTGCATTCAGTCGTCCCGGGAGGTGTGGCTTTGGTGCACCTGTGGGGACCAGCACTCAAAGCCAGCAGCTGGGGCCCTTAGTTATTTATAGTCCCTTGCAGTAGAAGTCTGGGCAAGGCACGTCCTCACAGCTGCCATACCCGGTAACTAATCTGCCCACACCTCCCTGGCTTCCCCTGTATTCCGTTGAGTCATTCTGCTGCCCCGAACTCTTTGCAGAAATCTGCTCCTGCAGTTACCGTCACGAGAGGTGCCCCTGAGTGCTCCCAAAGTTGTGGGACAGGGACTTCCTCTGTGCCCCGCTTTGTGCCCCCGGGACCCTGAATCTCTGTTCATATTCAGGGCGTCACAAAGTCCCTCTTAGCCTTTCCCATGATCTTCTCCTAAACCTTTTCTCCATGGATGTTCCAACCGGAGCAAGGAACTGCTGCGGGACAGACCCCCTTTCCTCCCCTCTCGTCTTCTGGTCTTTTCTCATGTTGCCCCTGCTTTTGTTCCGCACCACCTCCCCCAACCTGATCTCCAACCGTAAGAGACTCCCATGCATAGGACTGTAGAACAGAAGCCAGTGTGAAGGTGTAGATGCTGGGAAGGGTGTGCATGTGTGTTTACACTGCTGTTTCCAAAGCTGCTGATCACTCGGATTGCCCAGGGAGCTTTTTAGGCCCCAGGGGCCCTACGTCTAGAGATTGTGATTCATTGCAGAGGTGATGAGGGGAGGGGAGAAGGAATTTTCCAGGTGAGACATGGGGGCCGGAGGGGCAGGGAGTCATCTCAGAGTGTGCAGCAAGTACAGAGGGGGTCGTGGGGGAGCAGGTGGAGAGTGCTAGGCCTCACATCGTGAGAGGTAGGCCGGGCCCACCTCAACTGCCATGCTGAGAGATTTGGACGGGATCCTGTAACTCCCACCTCACTTACCCAAAAAGTTACTTGCAGTCAAAGCAATCACTTTGACAGATGCAAAGTCCTGGGACAAAAGCAGCATTTACAGCCTGGAGCTTCCAAGGGCCTTCCCTCAAGGCAGACGGAGTCCTGTCTGGACAAGCCAGCTCCCCTCCTGCAAACCTGTGGGAGGTCAAGTTGCAGGGGATGTACCCCTGAATTCTTCATTTCTTCTACTGGCACGCAAGGTGGTTTATTAGCCAATTTCAGTTTATTGGTGGCTGTGGCCTCCTAACTCTACAGTGCTCCGAAAAAGGAAGTTACCCGGGGCAAGAGTTGCTCGGACTTCGTATTTTTCTCTCAAAGTTCAACCACATAGTTTCTCCTAACAACTTTTTCCCCCCAAAACATGACCTTGGATTTTGTCGTCTACCATATAGAAGTCATCGTGAGGCGCCATGACAGGCGACGAAAAGGCCGGCCTGGGCTTGGATCCTGTGTCTGACTTTGGGCTGGTCAATAGGTACCTGTTGTGTGCTTTGGGCCAGGCAGCCTGCAAGGCATTGGAGCTGAAACAGACCACGGGGTGACAGAAGTGAGTTCCTGTCCTGCTTGGATTCGGGCAAAGGGTGATTAAACTAGCAAAGGATTCAGGGTGTCCATGGATCTCGAACTCCCCAGGGAAAATATATGGGCAGGTGCTCCAGAAGGGGCCTAGGCAAGAAAGACGGCAGTTGGGCAACTTTAACCTCTCCGCATTTTTTGGCCCACATAAAGCACACCGAGAAGCCAATGTAGCCAAGCCCAGGACCGGAGGATCACATGTGCCATTTCTGAAAAATGAAATCCACAGACACTAAATCCAGGCAGAAACAGACTCTCACCCAAAGAAAATGAGTAAAAGTGCACGCTTTATTATGTACAGCATTGGAAAGGGAGGCCACGTGGAGAACACTCTTGCACCAGCGCTCATCCTAGACCCCTTTTATGCTTCCTCCCTCTCAAGCAATTTAATCCCAACCTATTGGGCTATGAATCCACAAGGCAGAGAGGCGAAGACTGGTATCTGGAAATAGGGACACTCAAAGGAGCAGAAAGCACTGTTACTCTAAGCCTGAGAAGAGGTTTTCAGCCAGGTTATGGGGCTGTTTCCTGGTCCTCACTGGTCGAGGGTGAGTCACCGCACGAAAGAGAGAAAATCATTAGTTAAAAAATTATAAATAGAAACGTAACTTGAGTTCCAAGTCAAAATGCTCCATATACATGTAATAAACTCAGCTGAGAACATGGATGCGCGGTTCAAGGTTTTCTAAAATAAGCTTGGAAATGGGCGATCGGGGAGGGGACATTCATAGTCTGGGACAGACAGAGGGATGCAGCTAAGGACCAGTATGAAGGGTGGCTCTGGGTAAGGAAGCTGCTATTCCCAAGACCTCTCTAGGTGAACTCAGAGCCACGAGGGGGAAGTGGTTTAAGTGTCACCAGCCAGGTTGCCGGACCAACAGGAAGAATGCCAGGTTGCTCAGATTCACGGGCATTTGCAAAATTCACAGGCATTTGCAAAAGGCTTCCTACCATTGTGGAACAAGGAACTGGGTAGGAGGGGCTGCCCACTTCCTCTCTGGGCACTGACCACACGTGATAGAAAAGGAGGACTCGGCAAATTAAAAAAAAAACCCTCCATCTATATATCTTAAGTCTGACAGTGTCTTCCCAAGCTCATTGGTTATTACGTGCCCAATATATTGTGAATTCCTCATAATATTTAATGAATGGGCCTGGTAACCAAGGTATTTCACAGTGTCTGATAGTTAATAGCATGCAGACAATAAGAGAGAATTGCTTTACCTATTTTTTAGAAAAAAGGATTAGTCCTTAAGCCATTCAAATGGGTATACAAAGAATTGTGTATAGAACTTAGAGAACATTTTATTTAAAAATCAGAACTATTTAGAACCTGATGTATGAAAATAGGCAAAAGTGAGGAAAAAGCACTTTTGTGACAAGTATTTAGCTGGTTTGAAAGACCACAGAGGAATCACTGAGTCATAAAGAGGCTAAAAGAAGTTTAAAAGAGAGAACTATTCTTATTATTCTTAAAGGATCTTTGTGATAGTAGATTTAGAAGTCTTTTCAAGGGTTAAGATCATCTTTTTCACCGACCTCGAGCATTTCCTCCAGTGTTGACAGGTATAGGCACGAAAATGCCAACTCTCAAGTGAGGATTATTTTGAAACGTGGTCTGGGCTTAGAAAGTAAACGGATGGTAGGAACGTTTCCTTAAGATTCCCCGGAGGTAAGGCACATATGGCCCAGAGGAGCTGGTTGTAGCCTAAGGTCACTGCTTTCTGCAAAGCATTTGTCCAGCCAGGGTGTCCTGTTTTCTTGCCTTTGGTCTGGCTGCAGAATGACCCAGGGAAAGTCAAAAGAAGGGGGATTTAGCCTATTACCTAATGATCTAAACGTATGAACTTTAAATATTTTAAAAGAGTTAAGAAATGATCGAAATGATCTTACAGATCACCAATTGCCAACCCCCTCCCCACATCCCTTCTCTTTCTCAGTATTTACAAGCTAATAATCCTCATCTGTATCTGTGGCTAGGATCACTACACATTCTAAGCACCTCGCAGTCAACATACGGAAAAGGAAAGGAAGGAGGAATAGTCAAGGTCCCGCCCTACTCGCTCCTTACAGGTTAAAGGCTGATTTGGTCCCCACTCTACCCTGGCAGGGAAGGGCGCGTCTCTGCGTTGGCCTCTGTGGCTCACTTCTTTGCCCCCACGATGCCTTGCAGCATGTCTATGGGCAGGGGGAAGACGATCGTGGAGTTTTTCTCAGCAGCAATGGTGGTCAGTGTCTGGAGGTACCGCAGCTGAAGGGCCGCGGGAGACTCAGTGATGACCATGGAGGCTTCTTTCAGAGCCCTGGATGCGTTCATTTCTCCCTCCGCTGCAATGACCTGTGGAACAGGAGGAGGGAGTGGTCAGACTGGAGAAAATACAGGTGTCAAGGGGCAGTCTTCAAACCAGGGTGTGCACACAAAGCCTTCTCCAGGAATGCGCCAGAATAGTTTTAAGGAAATCCATTTCCGGTTACCCCATTTCCATACGTCCTTTTTCCTATGTCGGATTTGCCTGACTATGTGCCTGAGATCGAGACATCGTCTTTTCCTGTGGCTTTTCTTGCATGCTTCAGGGGACCGAACAGAGGGGCAACTCAAAATAGGGGTTGAACTAGTGAATGGACACAAATCCTTTTGCAAGTCACATGAATTTCCAGTTATTTATTGATTGAGAGAGAGAGAGAGAGAGAGAGAGAGAGAGAGAGAGAGAGAATCTTAAGCAGGCTCTACACCCAGCCCAGTGCTCAACACGGGGCTTGATCTCAAGACAGTGAGATCATGACCTGAGCCAAAATCAAGAATCAGTCGCTCAACCGACTGAGCCACCCAGGCGTTCAATTTCCAGTTGTTTGATTTTAAAGAAAGGACAGAGGACCTTATGGAACTGAAAGCTGATGACCATTAAACATATTTTTAAATGAAAGATCACTGTATGATTTTTAACACGTAATTCAGAAACAGTATGAAGGACTGCATGGCATGACTTTAAACACAACTTTCATCTCCACCTACTTATTTATGTAAACAAAAGTTCTCAGTCCTTAGAGGTACAAAAATGAAAAGTTAACACTAGAACTGATGTTTAATCTTGTCTCATTCTGGCAATACGTGACAGCCAGCTGCAAACACAGGAATTCTTTATCTTGTTAAGATAAGCATTTCTAGGGGCGCCTGGGTGGCGCAGTCGGTTAAGCGTCCGACTTCAGCCAGGTCACGATCTCGCTGTCTGGGAGTTCGAGCCCCGCGTCGGGCTCTGGGCTGATGGCTCAGAGCCTGGAGCCTGTTTCCGATTCTGTGTTCCCTCTCTCTCTGCCCCTCCCCTGTTCATGCTCTGTCTCTCTCTGTCCCAAAAATAAACGTTGAAAAAAAAAAATTAAAAAAAAAAAAAAAAGATAAGCATTTCTAGTGAAAGAAAAAAATTATTTGGGAGAAATTCTGAAACATTTAAATGCCTTATTTGTAGTCACAGGAAATGTTTAAAATATTAATTTTAACTTCAGTACTAGGGATGCCTGGGTGGCTCAGTCAGTTAAGCGTTCGACTCTTGATTTCGGCTCAGGTCATGATCTCATGGTTGGTGGACTTGAGCCCCATCAAGGGCTTTGTGATGACGGCAAGGGGCCTGCTGGGGATTCTCTCTCCCTCTCTACTCCTCCCCTGAACGTGCTCACTCTCTCTCTCTCTCAAAATAAATAAACTTAAAAAAAAACAACCCACTTCAATACTAAATGTGTTGCGGTAGGAGTAATAAAGTAATTCATGACAAAATATATTGTATTAGGAAAAGACTCCATGAGGAGGCAGAGTGGAAATACAAGTTCAAGGAGAAAAGAAAAGGGACAATGAAGCATGCCTATTGAAAGAGCTTATTTACGTATTTTAAACAGATGATGGAATCATTATGTTGTTTGAATTTCACTGGATACATTGAAATGAGTGATGTGAAGTTTTAATTAATTAATTATTTTTTTTTAAGTTTATATATTTTTTTAGTAATCTCTGTACCCAACCTGGGGCTCAAACTCATGACCCCAAGATCAGGAGTTGCGTGTTCCTCCAACCGAGCCAGCCAGGTGCCCCAGTCAGTTAAGCATCTAACTCTCGATTTCGGCTCAGGTCACGATCTCACAATTCGTGAGTTTGAGCCCCACGTTGGGCTCCTTGCTGACAGCGCAGAGCCTGCTAGGGATTCTCTCTCTCTCTCTCTCTCTCTCTCTCTCTCTCTCTCTCCACTTCTCTGCTCCTCCCCTGCTCACTCTCTCTCAAAAATAAATATTTAAAATAAAATAAAATAAAATGTCAATATTTAAAACATGTCAGATTATATGCTTAGCCAAGTATATAAATTCAAATGAAAATGTTCACATGTCTACTTAAAATGTGTGATGGGACATCTAGTTTGTCTAAATTCCTCTTGAGGTTACATGGGCATAAAAGTGTGAACATCACTGGGGTCGGGGGAGGGGGGGAAAGGCAGGGGCTTTGGAGTGGGACAGGCTTGTACTCAAATTCCAAACCTAACCCTCACCAGCTGAGTGTCCTCAGAGAGGTTATTTAACATGCTGAGCTCTGGTTTCTTACTCTTAAAACGGGATAGTACCTGCCTTTTAGGGCCATTGTAAGGAAGACAGGAAGGTACATTAAGTGTGAAATGTATAAACGGAGGCTATCGTATAGGAAAGGCATGTGGGAAGTCAAGACCTGGTTTTTGAATCCAGCTATGCCTTAATGTATAAAGGATTCAGAAGCCAATCAAGGCGGTGAGTTACTCTTACTCCATAATCCTAGAAGAGGGCGTGAAGATACCATGCTCACTAAGCTTAACGGCACAGTTCCAACTGGGTTGTTTTCACAGGGATCTCAAAATATTCATGGTTCAGAATACTCCCATGAATATCCGAGTTGAACACGATAGTCTCGCGACCAGTGGGGTTTCATTCACTTCTAGAGTAAATGCCGGGAGCCGCCTAGGGGTCAAGCCCTGTGCAGTAGCTAGGGAAGAGAGTGGACCCCCTTGCCTCCTTTGGCTCCCGGTCAAGCAGGGGAGACAGACATGGGAACGGATCACTTCATTCCAGTGTGAGAAATGTAGACAGACAGGTACAAGGCACAGGGCCAGCACTCAGCAAAGCAGGCTTTGCAGAACACGAGCTGATGAGATTATGGAAGTTGAATAGGACAGGATGAAAGCTTTGTCGTTTGGCCACAGATGAAGAAGACTTCAGGCAGCACACACGTCAAGGTACCAAGGTTTTAAAAAGCTGGTATATTCCAGAAAAATCTAAGTGGCCGAATGCAGTGTGAGGCAGAGGAGAGGCTGGGGTGTTTCGTCTGCAGTCTAGAGGCAGAGGGAAGCTGCTGAACAGTTTTGAGCAAGGAACCTCATCAGATCCAGTTGGAGAAAACACACGGACAGACGTCAGAGGATGGATGAGAAGAGCTGCTAACAGGACGGCCTCAGAGTGACTGGTGCGACTGGCTGGTAATGGGGATGTGGGGCTGGAGGGGGAAACAGGCCGGGGGCGGTGCTTTTCAGGAGAGTCAGCAGTTTGGAGGCTGGCTGGGTACGGGGAGGAAGAGGAACAGAGGCTGAGCCGTGGGTTTCTAGGTTTCGGTTGCCTGGGGGGTGCCATTAGGTGAGACGGGTGATACAGGATATGGTGTCACCGAGAAAAGGCACTCAGTTTAGAGGATAAAAACCTTAGTTTGTCAAGATACCCAGAACGTCCTACCTAGATCTGTGAGAGGGGGCACTCCAGGTGCCCTCAAAAAGATGCACGTAACCGTGTGCTCCAAGGCAAACCCTGTACGTACGGAACGCAAAACAAGCTCCTGCCCGAGAACGGCAGGCTCTGGCTTTTTCCGTGTCATCTCAGAGGTCCAATTAGGCACTTTGTTTTTGGTCTGGCGATGGACCGGCTGCAAAGATATCGAATCTCCCACTACTGTCAATATACGAGCTCTTGGCCGAGAAGCCAGACCCACCAGACTAGGCACACGGGCTGTTAACAGGAAAGCTGGTCTGAGGACGCTGCCCAAGATGTGAAGGCAGTAACCACCGGTTCGGTCTGAACACAGGCCACGTAGATGCCATGAATCGGCCCTCAGAAGGCAAAGCAAGATGCCTGTGGCGGTGTGGGGCTTCTGCCAATGCCCAGCACCCCCATGTTGATCCCCACTTCCATGTTTACAGACCGTCCCTTGACAACCAGCCATTTTCAGGTCTGTGAGGTTGGTACTGTTGTCTCCTTCTGTAGCCCAGGCGGGCTGGCCCGCCAAGGGCAGAGAAAGGGGATCTGCATCCCTATACTCCACCTTCTCAATGAATAGACGATGAGACCCAGGAATGTGCACCCGAAAGCACGTGGCAGGCGTTTTTCTGAGAGTTATGAGCGAGGAAATCAGGATGGACGCAAGTGTAAAAGGTATCACATTTCAAGCCGTTAAGAGCTGGTCTAAAACATTGAAAAAGAGGTTCGACTAACATACGGTCAAGCTTGTGGGAGAATCTTTTGTGCCCGGCTCCTTTCTCTCAAACCATGTTTGCCAGCACTTTCATGTTCATTCTCTTCGGGGCATGGTGTTCCTTCGTGTGAACAAAGCATACTTTATGCATTCAACCACAAGGGACATGTGGGCAGTTTCCAGGTTGAGGTAATACGAAGTGCTGCTGTGAACATTCTAGTACACGCCTTGTGTGTTTTGGTAAACACACAAGTGCGTTTCTGTTGGATACACACTGCCAGACAGTTTTCCAAAATGGTGGTACCAAATCTGTGGTCTCACTGACAAAACAGGCGTATGAGTTCTTCCCTCACCCACACTTGGCTCTTTTCTTTTTAGCCATCCTGGTAGATGTCTAGTGTGGCATCTGCTTGTGATTTGAATTTGCATTTCCCTGATGGCTATGTAACGGAAATTCCTTCAGAGAGGGATTTCTCTCTGAAGGCTCTTAATCTATAGGCTCTCTTACCCTTTTCTTTCACAATTTATTTGTTGAAGAAATGGACTCCCTACTTTCCATGAGAACCTGACTGTACCATTTTGAATATATAAGCCTTATGGTTGTTGCAGGGTTACTGTGTTTTACAGAAAGGATAGACTCCTTGTGATTCGATGTGTTCACCCTAATCTTAAAGACAGATACTGCCCAGGTCCACGAGACTGTTCCAGACGATCCCTACAGTCTCATCCAGGTGGAGCACAGTCATTCAGAATTCTAACCGGCTTCATCTCTTCCCATTGTTATAAGGACTTCTCTTTCCTAACTGGTGAAAGCACTTGCCCAAGGGGCTTAGTCCATCGTGCAAAGCCCAGAGGAGCCAGAGGGGAATTCTGATTTCCACTGCCACTAATCGACCGTGTGACCTTGAGGAAAATCACATGAATTTTCTGGGCTCAATCTTTTCATCTGAATAGTGGGATGGCAAATAAGTTTCATTTTTAGGGCCAAGGCCAAGCAGTTGAGGACTGTTACCTGAAGGGCAACAGAAGGGTTCTGAGGTCAAGCCTAAGCTCAGGGGAAAACAGTGCTGTGCTTGCTTCCCGGCAGGGGAATAGGAGGGTGCAGGGGCAGCCTCTGGACCAGGTTATCTGTCAGCTTCAGAAGATAATCTCTAAGGACCCTTCAGGCCCTGACATTCTAAGTAGTCTCTTCAGTATGGCTTGGAATGGGGCTGTTGGTTAATGACGTAATCTAGATAAAAGCGATTCCTGTTTTTCAAAATACCAGCTCGATTATAGTAGGGCGTATTTAATGTTACCAGAAATACCACTGAGTCTTCTCAATGTGATGGCAGTACTGGAGGTTCCACAGAATTACCAGGTTGCCCTCATGAGCATCAATTATCACATTAGGAAAAGCTAACAATTCTGGTTAGTAGAAAATTCTGGGTATAGTGTCAAAGGAGCTGCTGTTCTATTTGATGCTGGCTAAGAAATTATAGTCCCCAATGTGTGGCTTAAAGGGCATCCTACTAGAAGGGCAGGGCTCTGTGCTTAGTCAATTATCACCAGCTACTACTATTTTCTTTCTTTAAAAAAAATTTTTTTTTAATGTTTATTTTTGAGGCGGGGGTAGGGGCAGAGAGAGAGGGAGCCACAGAATCCAAAGCAGACTCCAGGCTCTGAGCTGTCAGCATGGGGCCCCACGTGGGGCTCAAACTCATGAACTATAAGGTCGTGACCTGAGCTGAAGTTGGACGGTTAACCGACTGAGCCACCCAGGTGCCCTTATTACTATTTCCTAACAACAACAATGGATTGGTCTGCCCCTTGTGTCTTGGGAGATCTATCAAGTCCACAGCAACCCCTCCGATGAAGACTGCCCTCTTCCTTCACCCATTCACAGGCAAAGGGCTGTGGAACTTAATATCTGAGTTTGCCCTTTTTTAAAAAAGTGTTCCTAATGTTTATTTATTTTTGAGAGAGAGAGAGAGAGCGCCAGGAGGGCAGAGAGAGAAAGAGACAGAGTCTGAAGTAGTAGCCTCTGAGCCATCAGCACAGAGCCTGACGTGGGGCTCGAACCCACAAACCGTGAGATCATGACCTGAGCTGAAGTCAGACGCTTAACCGACTGAGCCACCCAGGCGCCCCCTGAATTTGCCCTTTTGACCAAACTTTGGCCAAAGAGAATCTCTCTGCTATGAATCTGGAATCAAGGCGGGTCTGTCCCCTTTAGTGTTCAGCTGAGGGAGGTGTGTGAACTTGAGAGTTGACTCTGCCCTCCAGCTGTCAGCAGTGAGATGAGGCCCAGGAGATGGAATGATTAGCTCCCTTTGGTCTTGACCACACTGCAGTCCCTGGCTCCATTTCTGATGGGACTTGACTCTACTTCCCATCCTTGGGTTTGGCGAGATATCCCCGTGTCCTTATGAATTAGCTCCAGAGACCCTCTTTCCTAGGTTAGATTAATAGATATTTCCTCAACACCTCTCCTATGGGGCATGCACCCATGTGGGCTCAAAAAGCAGGCAGGGATGGTGACGACAAGAAGGAGGGGGAAAAGCAGACATGAGAGGAGTGAAAAAAAGAAGAGGACAGAGAGGAAGAGGGAACAGTAAGAAGGAAGAAGGTCCTGAGAAAAGAGAGAATGAAAGAGAAGACAAAAATAGGCAAGGATTAGCTCAGGCCATGATCTCACGGTTCATGAGTTCAAGCCCTGCGTTGGGTTCCACGCTGGTTGGGATTCTCTCTCTCTCCCCCTATCCCGCAAGCACTGTCACTCTCTCTCTCAAAATAAATAAACTTCAAAAACGAAGACAGGGAAGGAACAAATGGTAGGCACATGGACTGGACTGTCCACTTGCTCTAAGCCAGAACTGTCCCTTTGTCCTTAGTGGGGGACTCGGAGCATGAAGTATGAGACATGGCAGGGCGGGGGGGGCGGGACATGCAGTCACAGAAGAATGACACGGCTCTGTACACACTGACGGGCTCACAGGATGATGTTAAGTGAAAGGATCAAGGAACAGAACGATACGTGGGTGTGACCATGCTTACGCAAAATAAGCCGGCAATCTAACACCCTAGTCAAATAAAACCCCGGTGTATATACTAAGCTGTCATGATTGGTGGCCCCTTGGGGGGGCTTGTGGCTTGAAGTGATAGGGAGGCTTTCAACTTGGCTAAACCCGTTAAGATTATTTCCATTTTTATAACAACCATGATTTCCTTAAAAAGAAAACTCGACAGGCAAAGCAAACTGAAAGAAAAAAAGAGAAAGAAAGAAAAGAGAAAAACAAAGGAAAAGAAAAGAAAAAAAAGAAAAGAAAAGAAAAGAAAAGAAAAGAAAAGAAAAGAGAAGAAAAGGAAAGAAAAGAAAAGGAAAGAAAAGGAAAGGGAGGTTACCTTGGCTCGGGCCTCCCGAGATGCCTCCGCCTCTGCAGCCATCGCCCTCTGGAGCTGCACAGGCAGCTTCACGTCCTTAATTTCCACGCGCTCCACCTTTATTCCCCAGTCGTCCGTGGCGTCATCCAGGGTACACTGTCAGGAAGAGAGAAGGCAAGCCAGGAATGCTCAGCCCAGCCCAGAGGCCTACGGTAGAGCACTGGGGTCTAGAGCAGACAGGGCGCTGGGGGAGAGCCGGGAGAGAGCTTACTTCTCCTGCGCTGGATGGAAGGCTGAGCTAGGGGGCTGGGTCCCAGGGAGCTGATCCTGATTCTATTCCTAAGAAGCTCATGCAGAGGTTGGCAAACTTTTCCTACAAGGGCCAGACAGTGATCGTTTACTTTCAGTGTCTGTTGCAACTGTGAACTGTGCCGATGTAGGTCAAAAACAGCTGTGGGTAATACCTAAGCCAACGGGAGTGGCTGTATCCCAGTAAAACTTTACCGATAGAAACAGGTGGCCAGCTGGCTCCTGATCTAATATGACTCCACGTACGCCACATTACTTCCTCCTGCTTCAGCTTGGTCCCTTTACCATGGGTGGAATGAAATCCTACTTCCTGTCTCATATGGTGGCTGTGGACATCAGGGAAGGTCACAGATTCTACACACCATGACACTGATACGAGTAACAAGATCTCAGGTTAGAGTGCTTTATCTTTGTTGAGCAAGTCAGGTTTAATTTGTAATCTATTACCCAAGTAAGACTGGAAAGCATAGGAGTTCCAAGGGAAGTCATGGGACCCACACGAGAATTTAACAATACCTGCACTGTCTTGCGGAACGGCCTCTGGATCATTATGCTCAAGAAAAAGGTTAATGACTAATTCTCGGGAAACAAAACAAAACTACACTGAAGGGAATTAAAAAAAAAACCAAAAACGATGCATGCATCTGAGCTATTAACCCACGAGCTTTCTGTGTGAAAAATATTCCCTTCCACCAAATCAGGTTTGAGGAAACCTTTCTACGGAGGGAAGAAGGCAGGCCAGTGACCCCCCAATGGAATGAGTAAAAAGCTGTCAAACAACCAATGACCCTTTGCCTCATCTTTTGATTTCTGGTGGGTATCAGCCCCGGCACACGCCTCACCTGCATGTTGTGTGCAATTTCTTCCCTGTCGGACAGGATCTGAGAGAGGTTCTTGGTGCCCAGAACGTTCCTCAGAGTCGTTTGCGCCAGAAGACGGGTTGCGGAGTCGGCGTTGGTGATATTTGCCACGGCCAGAGTTGCGTTCTGAACGCGGTAATAGACCACGCCATCCACACTAATGGTCACGGAATCCTTAGTGAGGATCTGTAACGGAAAGGGAGCGATTGCACACCGGCCGACCAACTCCTTCTTTAAGATGACTGCAAGGAATGTTGTTCTATGGAACATCTTGAACACTGGCCGATTTTCTTTAGTAAGCCCTATCGATTCAATGTCTGTGTTCCCTCATAATTCAGACGCGGAGGCCTCGGCCCCAACATGATGGCATTAGGAGGCGGGGCCTTTGGGACGCCCATCAGGTCACGAGGGTCGAACCCTCATGGCCATCTAGGATCTAGGAAGTGGACACTCCTCAGCCCCCGAGTCCAGCCTCCAGGACTGTGAGTAAGAAATCCTGCTGTTCCTGAGCCACCAATCTGTGGGGTTTGGCTGGAGCAGCCCGGATGGACTAAGACAACAGAGCGTCAGGAAGTGGAGTGTGTATTTAGAATTTTAATAAAATACATTCACTTATTCCTTAATTCCATTAATTCATTCAGTTAGTCAACAAATACTGAGATACCGCTCAGCAGCAGGCACTGTTCCTTCAAAGCGGATGGGGAATGAAGGGAGACTTTATGGGACAAAGGAAGGACACTTGTAGGTGGCCGGGGTGGTGTGTGAGTGTGTCTTCAAGGAAGAAATAACATTTTTTTTTTAATTTTTAAATTAGAAAATTTTTTTTATTTTATAAAATTGTTTTAATGTTTATTTATTTTTGAGAGAGAGACAGAATGTGAGCAGGCGAGGGGCAGAGAGAGAGGGAGACGCAGAATCTGAAGCGGGCTCCGGGGTCCGAGCTGTCGGCACAGAGCCCGACGTGGGGCTCGAACTCACGAACCGTGAGATCATGACCTGAGCCGCAGTTGGATGCTTAACCGACTGAGCCACCCAGGCACCCTTTACATTTTTTATTTCAGAGAGATAGAGAGAGAGAGAGAGAGTATGAGCAGGGGAGAGGGGCAGAGGGCAGGGGGAGGGAGGGGGGGAGGGAGAGAGAGAGAGAGAGAGAGAGAGAGAGAGAGAGAGAGAATCCCAAGCAGGCCCCACACTCAGTGCCGATGCAGGGCTCGATCTCACGACCCTGGAATTGAGCCAAAATCATGAGACGGACGCTCAACTGACTGAGCCACCCAGGCAACCTGAAATAACAATTTTCTGAGGGTGGCATGAAAGCATCCAAGGCAGAGACAATAATGCATGAAATGGCACAGAGCCATGGCACAGCCTAGGTTTGCTGAGGTATATATATATAAGCAGCACAGCATTGCTAGAACAAAAGTGAATGGGGGACGTTGTTATAGGGGGAGACCAGGGTACAGACCCACTTTGTAGCACGCTCCATGGAGATGCTTACAGCACAGAATTTGCCAATGCTCCTTCCTACCACATTCAGGGCAGCGCCTTAGTTTGGTGTAGGCGTCCTCTGACTGCTGGCCCTTTGGCCTCACTCCGTCCCACGCCCTCCTGCACACCCTACACAGGACAAGATGTGCGTCCCACATGCACCACGTTGCATGTCCCAGGGCCTTCGTGCAGGTGTCCCCTCTGCTTGGATGTCCTCTCCCCTCTCTCTCCGCATGCCATGAGACTGGCACATTGTTACTCATAACTCAAGACACAGCTCAAGTGTCTTCTCCTCTGTGAACCTTGCCAGACGGGGCAGACTTAAACACTTTCCCCTTTGCGCTTTGCAAAGCGCTTTGCAAATACTGCCCCTTTGCAGCGGCCAGTATTGCTGACCTACATCACCGCTTCTCTGCTGGACTAGGCGTTTCTTAAGAGTAGTCTGTCTTTGTATCGCAAGCACGGGCAGAGGGATGGATCCACGGCAGGGGGTGAATAAATGCGAGATGACCTGAAACGTGATCCTGGGCATTTAGTGATTGGTGCCGGGGCTCTACCCTGCTTCGCTTTGTGACCCTAGTGAGGCTCTTAAACTGTTCGACCTAGAGATTCCTCATTTGTGAGATGGGGCTAATTACACTGCCCAATTCTGTGCAAGTTTCTTTGAAGAGCTGGTAAGATGTTTGTGAATGAAGCTCTTTGGAAAGTGTAAAGGGGGGAGTCTGCATACCTCTGTCTGTTAAGCTCCCGATTCGATTTTGGCTCAGGTCATGATCTCAAGGTTCAGGAGTCCGGGCCCCGCCTCGGTCTCTGGGCTGACAGCTCTGGAGCCTGCTTGGAATTCTTTCTCTCTCTCTCTCTCTCTCTCTCTCTCCCCCCGCCCCTCTCTCTCTCTCTGCCCCTCCCCTGCTCTCTCTCTCTATCAAAAATAAATACATAAACTTACAAAAAAAAAA
This sequence comes from Prionailurus bengalensis, assembly GCF_016509475.1. Taxonomy (NCBI): domain Eukaryota; kingdom Metazoa; phylum Chordata; class Mammalia; order Carnivora; family Felidae; genus Prionailurus; species Prionailurus bengalensis. The sequence goes on from NC_057359.1 coordinate 80,673,796, forward strand.
GGGTAAGAGCTATGTAAATGGCAAGTGATAACAACTAATGGTATTATATAGCTGTTTAGTCCCTGCTAGGCAGGAAAGCGGTAAACCTTTTGCTGATAATCTAAAAATACTTCTAATAGTATATTACCATCTTGCATGAAAATTAATCAGTTCCCATGATGTGATGGGAAAATGTGTATCATTTCTAAACCATTTCTTGCCCTCGTGACTCTGCCACAGCCAGAGCTTTCTAAAGCTGCCGCCCCTCTTCCTACTGTTTATTGTAGGCAGAGTATTTATCTTCCTTCACATGAAGTTCACAGGGGATCGGAAAAAGGACTGCTCGCCAAGTTCCAATCTGCTCTGCATTCAGCAGCTCACAGGAGACAAGACAGCAGCTGGAAGGCAGAAGCTTACAGCAAGCCGGCCAGCTGCCCGTGATGTTTACAGAGGAAAATGCCAGGACTCCCAGCTACCCTGAAAGGGGCTCCTTCTGAGAGCCGATCTTCCCTGAGACATGGGAATCCGTGCAGAGAATACAGCACAGCTCCCAGCCTTGTTCTGGTGGGTAAAAGCGATTCCTGGTGTTCCTACGTACGTGTGGATTACAAAGTCTGACCTCACCCACTACTTGGATCAGTACCAGCAAGGAGGTTCCTGGGCTGGTTTCTGGATTTGGGAAAAAGAGAAAGCAACGTGGCCGGGCTCCACCGCCCTGCTGAGTAGCTGGCCTTTGGCCAGGAGACACTTGACATATTCTTCTATCCCTCCCTTCATCCTACTTTCAGGCTTTCTGTCTGCAAAGGTTAGGATGCCTCCCTGGACATGTGGACCAGTCTGGCTATCACTAGGTCACGGGCCAGGATGGAGCTAATGTGGATTGCATTTAGCATGCAGCGGTGGGAGAAGCATGAGGCGAGGACCCCAAAAAGCTAGATATTGGTCTGGCTCTGCCACCGTGGCCTGGAGGGATCCCTTTGCCCCACGGCAGCTACAAGCTTTCCAGGGATTCTGCTGTGAGTTTCAACTGTGATATTACTTGCGAAACAGTTTGAAACAGCATGAAGTAGTTACTATTCTAAAACATTATAGGCTTTATCTAAAATGCCGAATGAGCAGTTCCTAATTTTTGGGCTTCTAACCAATTAATCTAGAGTATAATCAAGAACCTTAAGAAGAAAAAGGTTAGAGAGGGAGGGAGCCAAACCGTAAGAGACTCTTAAAAACTGAGAACTGAGGGTTGATGGGGGGTGGGAGGGAGGGGCGGGTAGGTGATGGTCATTGAGGAGGGCACCTGTTGGGATAAGCACTGGGTGATGTATGGAAACCAATTTGACAATAAATTTCATTAAAAAAAAAAAAAACCTTGGGGCGCCTGGGTGGCGCAGTCGGTTAAGCGTCCGACTTCAGCCAGGTCACGATCTCGTGGTCCGTGAGTTCAAGCCCCTCGTCGGGCTCTGGGCTGATGGCTCAGAGCCTGGAGCCTGTTTCCGATTCTGTGTCTCCCTCTCTCTCTGCCCCTCCCCCGTTCATGCTCTGTCTCTTTCTGTCCCAAAAATAAATAAACGTTGAAAAAAAAAAAAAAAAAAAAACCTTAAGAAGAATATTGTACCAAGCTGGATTTTCTTTTCTTTTTTTTTTTAATGTCTTATTTTTGAGAGACAGAGTGTATGCGAGTAGGGGAGGGGAAGAGAGAGAGAGGGAGACACAGAATCCGAAGCAGGCTCCAGGCTCTGAGCTGTCAGCACAGAGCCCGATGCGGGGCTCGAACCCGTGACCTGTGAGATCATGACCTGAGCCGAAGTCTGTTGCTTACCCGACTAAGCCACTCAGGTGCCCCCTAAGCTGGATTTTCTATCAGAAACCAGCAGCAGAGAAATGTGGTAGTAAAAGTGATGACAAGTATGAAAAGCTAACATTACACTTGAGTTAACATTGTGTTACACTTCGGAGTAAGAAGCAGTTACATAGCACTTACTAATTTATCAGCCCCTGTTCTAAGCACTCTACACATAACATCTCACGTAGTCCCCACGAGAACGTTATAAAGTAGGTCCTACTGTTACAACCTCTATTTCACAGCTGAGGAAACTAAGGCACAGAGAAGTTGAGGAACTTGCTCAAAGTCACACAGCTGGAAAACGGTGACGGCCGACAGGCTCTCCACCTGTGCTCTCACCGCTCTCCTCTGCCTCTCTCATTGCTAAGTACTTTCACATGTGACATCTGTTACTCATGGCAAAAGACAACCTTACCTCCTGAGGGGGGATGTCAAATGAAATCGTTCTCATGTCCACTTTGATGAAGCTGTCCGTGCACGGCAGAATAAAAAATAAACCTGCAACAAAGAAACACGGAATGTTACGGAGAGACGCCAGCGCCGAATCCGTTCACCGCCAGAGAATCCACTTAGGCAACTGGAAGAAGCCAGTTCGTCTCAGTGCCTGAGCCAGACGCCAGGAATGCTATCCTCTTGCTTACTTCCCCCACCAAACTGTTGCCACTGAGGCCCGTGATTTCATTTCCTTACTCCGCTGTCACTGGCCGTCTTGTTTTCACTTAGACCAATGCAATCCTTCCCAAGTCTTTCTGTATCTTTCGGTTTCTCTCCTATGGCCCGTTTTCTCAGCCACAAGCACGAGTCTTTCCTGAACTGCAAAGCCCTGAACCCGTCACACGAGGTCCAGCCCAACCTGCCCAGGCCCCTCTGCAGCTCTTCTCCCGTCCTCATGCTCTATGCTCTTGCTGGGCTGTTCCCTGCAGTTCCCTGGGTCTGCCGTGCCCCCTTCTACATCGCGCTCGGCGCCTGTTGCCGTTTCTGCGGGGAACACCTCCCCTCCGGCTAACACCTCTCCAGGCCTCAAGACTCAGCCGAGATGTCACCTTCAGCCCAGATGGTCTCCTCCTCCTAATTCGGGTCAGTTACTTGCCTCTGGGTTTCCACGGCTATCTGCAATTACTTGATCCTAATACTTATCACACGGGGTTGTAGCTGTTTTCCTTTTTGGTGTCCACTAGACAGCAAGATCCTTGAGGGCACAAACTATATTTTAGTCTCCCTTGAATTCCCAGAGCCTGGAATGCAGTAGGGGCTTAAGTGAAGTTCGCCAAAAGCGATGACTGAAAGCCTTTAGCGTAATAGGAATTCTCATGCTCAGACTTCCATGGCTGCCGCTATTCTTGGCCTAAAATAATGTTATCAGCTTGGATGGGAAGGGGAGGGGAGCTAAGGGAAGGAAAGGGTGATTGTGGCAAGACTGGCTCGTGCCACTGGTATTGTTACACATGCACTCTTTTCTAAGCCAACAGAGAAAGGGC